>NW_006399757.1:26484039-26486089 GCF_000299155.1 Elephantulus edwardii | reverse complement strand
CCAAGCTACTCCTTGTAGGCAAGGATTCTGGGGCTTCGTCTGACATACTTTGGACATGTTGCCAGGAGGGACGGGTCCTTGGAGAGGGACATCATGCTTGAGAGGGTGGAGGGACGGCGCAGGTGGGAAGACCCTCTATGAGATGGATTGACTCGATGACTGGGGTAATCGGGATGGGTGTGTCAGAGGCTGTGTGGTTGGCGCAGGATAGAGCAGGGTTTAGGGCTGTTGTGCATAGGGTCGTTATGAGCTTCAAACGACTCGACGGTACATAACAACAACAACAACAACAAATCCGATTATATCGATTTCTTACTAAAACTGCTCCAGTGAATTCCCAGACATTTTAGAAAAAATCCAAACTCCTTACCATGGGCTATGGTTCTGTGCCATCTATGATACTCTTTAGTCTCAACCACCTATCAGGTTCAGTATGACTTCTCTTACTCTTCCTCCTTCTATCCCATTTCATATCTCTTCTTTCTCACTATGTTGGTGGCTTACTTTCTATTCCCTAAAAAGCTTATGCACATTTTAATTTTTCCCAGTTCATCTCATTTCTAAACTTTTTTTTACTTTATACTGACTTGCCTACAAAGTTCATATGCATTGTGTTTCGCACTATCCGTTATTCACATTGTGTTTCATATAATTATTCCCATTTATTCTGTTTTATACAATTAATCATCATTAAATTATACCTACCATTACCCTTTTCCAGATCCCTGCTGGATCTTTCCCATTTCCTTTACCCACTCCTCCCTCCACCCACCAACTTGTGTGACCTTATGATTTTTCCCCCTACCCATCCACACCCTTCTGCTCCCACCCTCCCCTACCTTGGATTTTCATATACAATTTACTATTTACTAATTATCTTTGTATGTCTACAATAATGGTCTTATGCAGTATTTATCCTTATAAGACTGAGTTAGTTCACTCAGGATAATACTCTCTAGTCCCTCCCAAGTTATGTAGTATTTTTAAAAAATTGTTGCTCTTGAGTGCTGTAAATGTACCACAAATTCTCAATCCATTTGATTATGGTTGGACATTGGGGCTGCTTCCATGTTCTTGTGATAGTGAATAATGCTACTATGAACACTAGTGTACAAATCTCCATTTGTCCCTCAGTTCTAATTTTCTTGGGGTATATTCAATTATTTCCTTTGCATCTGAAAGTAAATAAGTACTGGCAGTGAATAAGGATGGCAGAAGAGTGGATGCCTTTGAATTGTAGTGTCAAAGGAACAAACAAATATGTCTTGGAAAAAGTGCACCCAGTATGCTCCTTAGAGGCAAATGTTGTGAAACTTCATCTCACCTACTTTGGACATGTTCAGAGCAGCCAGTCCTTGAAAATTACCTCATACTTGGAAAGGTAGAAGGACAGCAAAGGAGAGGAAGACTTTCAACAAGATGAATCAACACAGTGACTGTATCAGTATCAGTGATGATGACTATGAAACAGGATAGGGCAAGTTTGAGATCTGTTATTTATAAGATTGACTTGACAACACCTAACAGCAACAAAAAGAAGAAACCTACTTTAGATCGTTTATGGTATAGTAGAGATAAATGCGCTACAAAGCAACAAAACACTGAGTTGTCCATTATCTCAATTAAGCTTTGTTTTCAATGTTCAACTTAACATAAGTTGCATGACTACATAGAATTAGAAGCATCAAAATTAATGTGAGAAAGTTTTAGAAAATATTGTATGTGAGCATTCTGCACACTGAACAAGAAATGCCAGTTTCACTCTTAACAATATTATGTTTTTGTAAGGATAGATGTTAAATTGTTATATTAAGAGCCCTCAAGGTTCAATGTCTTCATTGAAAATGCAAGTTTATTTTTCTGCATCCCAAGGTGAGTGGTCCAGGCCTTTCCTCCATATTTGCTTTCAAGGAGAGAGGTCCATCCCTATTTCTTACTATTTTATAATTTATTTATACTATTTTATACTTTGGGAGTTGTGTTGTGTTGTGTTGTGGCGGTCTCTGGAGAAAGGCGACTCTGCCTCCATGAGCCAGGGAAGCTACGCTTG
>NW_006399757.1:26478441-26483939 GCF_000299155.1 Elephantulus edwardii | reverse complement strand
ATGCAGATGATACAACCCTGCTTGCTGAAACTGAGGAGGACCTGAAGCACTTGCTGCAGAGGGTCAAGGACTACAGCCTCCAATATGGATTGAGGCTCAATGTCAAGAAGACAAAGATTCTCACCATTGGGTCAATTGGCAGCATCAGGATGGATAGTGAAGAGACTGAGATTGTACACAGCTTCAGTTTGCTTGGCTCCACAGTCAACACTCTTGGCACCAGCAGCCAGGAAATTAGAAGATGTGTTGCTATGGGAAAGTCTGCTCTTAGGGACCTCTCCAAAGTACTGAAGAGCAATGGTGTCTCTTTGGAGAATAAGGTGCGTCTGATACAGGCCATGGTCTTTGCTATCACTTGTTATGCATCAGAGAGTTGGACAATGACTAAGGAGGATAGACAGATAATTGATGCCTTTGAGCTGTGGTGCTGGAGAAGAGTATTGAGGGTACCATGGACTGCTAAGAAAACAAACAGATTCATCTTGGAAAGGGTCAACCCGGGCTGCTCCTTGGAGCCAAGGATTCTAAGGCTCCATCTAACATACTTTGGACATGTTGCAAGGAGGAACAGTTCCTTGCAGAGGGACATCATGCTTGATAGGGCAGAGAGACAGCGCAGAAGAGGAAGGCCCCCTATGAGGTGGATTGATTCAGTGACTGGGGTAATTGGGATGGGTGTGTCGGAGATGGTGCCATTGGCACAGGACAGAGCAGAGTTTAGGGATGTTGTACATAGAGTCGCTATGAGTCGGAAGCGACTCAATGGCACATAACAACAACAACAATATGTTTGTTGGAATGCAAGCCCATACTGAATATAATCCTGTTTGTGTGTAGTTTCTGTTGTTGTTGTTAAAGTAATGAGTCGTGTCTATATGTAAGGTATGTCCTAACACTTTGTTTCTGAGTTACAAGAAGTCGCATGGCCATGCAGAGATAAGTGAGTGCAAATGGGGAACGAAAGTTGTCACATACAGGAATCAAGGACTGCTGGGAAAGAGAAAGTGAAAGAAATCAGGGTATTTGTCCAAAGGCAAGGGAAAGAACCTCCTCTTAGAGCCAGTACCTCGCCTCCTAAACTGTGAAAAAATAAACTCCTGTTCTTCGAAGCTACTGACTTGGGTATATCTGGTATAGTAGCACTAAGAAACTAAGGCACCAGACAAAGATACCCATGTATTATTCCTTAATCAGCAAGTTCTTGTAGGTTTCCACCATCCTAAAACATTTGCTAAAACATTTATAGCAAATGTAAATGAGGGTAAGTTCTCTATGCAGAGGGAAATACTAAGAGAAAGAAATCTAGACCAGGAGACTATTTCGTAAAGACAACAATATTTCTCAGAGATTTTCCTACTGTACTCTGCCTGAATAGGTTTTTAGCTTGATCAATTTCAAACCCAAACTGCTAGTTTTCAGACGTGGGAACTTAAATCATTTGCAGAGGAGGGGGGGGAACCCAAAAAGCCAAAACCCAGCAACAAGAACAACTATTTTTCAAGCTTTACCTCTTTGTTAGTTATGGATCTCTACCTGGGATCAATTTTGAAAACAATTTGCAGTGGTGTCATTTCTGGGCTTCTATTCATAGTCACTGTGTCTGGTGAATAATTCCCACTGCTTGCTCATTGAAGTAAACCCTAAACTTACATGGTGTTAACACCGTCAGCATTTATTTATACTCTTCCCCCCCCCCATTATGACAATTCACACAAAGAGAAACTAGCCACAGTGTCCCCTTCTCACTTTTAATTACTGTAGTCCCAGAGATGAATGGAAGTCCTTGGGGAGTGGACACAAAGGGCCAGGGTCGTGAAGGGAAGGTCGCCTGAGCTGTCAGCCTCATCTTTGAACCGGATAAGCTGCAGTCCAAGTTGAAAAGAGTCAGTGATCTTGGTCAGCAGCCTGGGGACTGCCAGCATCAGCATTAAGCTAATGAGACAAAGACAAATTAAAACCATTTTCAGGATCAACAGCTGTCCTTGGACCTCTTACTCATAACTGGCTAAATGTTTTCCTGAGGCTGCTGCTAGGACAGATTTGAGAGGAGAGGGGGAAATGAGATTTCACTAAGAGGGGGAGCCCTCAGAAAGCAGGTCTGTCTCCCTGGAAGCTGCCTCTGTCCAGGAATCCTGTACAGAGGGATTAGAGTGCAGACAATAGGCTGGAGAATTCATCCGAAAATGGGAAAAATAATAAATCAGAAGACAAGAGACAAAGTTGTATAACAAAAACAGAGCAGGGAAACACTGCATGGTTCAGGATCAGGAAAGGTGTGCATCAAGGATGCATCCTTTCTCCACACCTTTTCAATCTATATGGAGAACAGATCATTCAGGAGGCTGGACTTTATGGGGAGAAATGTGGCATCAGGAGTGGAGGAGGACTCATCAACAACCTGCGTTATGCAGATAATACAACCTTGTTAGCTTGCTGAAAATGAGGAGGACATGAAGTGTTTGCTGCAGAAGGTCAAAGACTATAGTCTTTAACATGGATGGAAGTTCAACATCAAGAAAACAAAAATTCTCACCACTGGAACAATTGATAGCTTCATAATAGATGGTGAAGAGATTGAGATTGTTAATATCTTCAGCTTGTTTGGTTCCACAATCAACACTCTTGGCTCCAGCAGTTAGGAAATTAAAAGATTAATTGAATTAGAAAAATTTGCTCTCAGGAACCTTTCTAGAGTACTGAAGAGCAATGATGTCAGTCTGTAGACTAAGGTGCTCCTGATACTGGCCATGGTCTCCACAATTGCTTGCTATGTATCCGAGAGCTGGATGATAACCAAGGATGGCAGAAAAAAAAATTTATTCCTTTGAGTTGTGGTGCAGGAGAAGAGTGTTGAACATACCGTGGACTGTCAGGAGAACAAACAAGTCTGTCCTAGAGGACAAGCTGCTCCCTGGAGGTAAAGATTTTGAAGGTCCATCTCACATACTTTGGGCACATGGGCAAAAGGGGCCAGTCCTTGGAGAAAGATATCATGCTTGGAAAGGTGAAGGGACAGAGCAAGAGAGTAAGACTGAGGATGAGATGGATTGACTCTGTGACTGGAGAAATGGGATTAGGTCCGTTGAGGACAATGAGATTGGCTCAACATAGAGCAGGATTCATAGCTAATGTACATAGAGTCACTATAAGTTACAGGTGACTCGGTGGCACGTAGCAACAGCCTGACAGAAACGCCACACTAGGTAAAAAAATAAGAGTATAGTAATGTAATATAAATACAATATTAAAAGCGGGAAATGAGAAGACTACAATGAATGTTCTCATTGTTGTTAAATGACATTGAGTTAACTACAACTCATAGCAACATCATGAACAACGGATCGGAACCCTGTCCTATATTTTGCCCACTTTATCATACTGAGACTCACTCAAGCCCACCATTATAGTCATTGTGTCAATCCATTTCATTGAGGATACTCCACTCCTTTGCTGGCCCACCACCCTTCCAAGCATGATGTTCTTTTCCAAGGACTGACCCCTCCTAACAATATGCCCAAAGTATGTGAGATGAAGTTTCAATGTTCTTTCTTCCACCTTTTCCAAGACATATCTACTTGTCCTTTTCGTAGTCCATGGGATAGTGAGCACTCTTCTCAAACACTAGACATTAATTCTTCTTCTTCTGGCATCTTTATTCATTGTCCAAATTTCAACTGTATTACAAGTAATTTAAATTGATATCATTTCTTCTCTGTAATTTGGAGACACTAAGGATATTAAATTCAGCAAGATGAAATCTTTGACAATTTCTACCTTTTATCCATCTATTGTGATGTTACCTATTGGGCCAGTGGTAAGGACATTTGTTTTCTTGCAAATGAGATCCATATAGAAGGCCGTAGTCTTTCAAAGCCTTCTTTCATCAAGGAAGGTTGTGTCATGTCCATGACACAGGTTGTTGATTAATCTCCCTCTGATCCTGATGTCAAATTTTTCTTCATACAGTCCAGCTTCTCTAATGATTTGTTTTACATACAGACTAAACATATATGGAGAAAGATTACAGCTCTAATCCACATCTTCCTGATTTTGCACCATGATTCCTTGTTCTGCTTGGATGACAGCTTCTTGGTTTAGGTATAATTTTCACATGAGCACAATTAAGTACTTGGGATTCCTATTCTCAACATCAGCCATAATTATTTTATGATTCACACAAATGCCTTTGCCTTGTCAATAAAACACAAATAAGCACCCTTCTGGTAATCTCTGCCCTCAGTCAAAATTCATCTAACATCAGCAATGATAACCCTCATGCAATGGTGTTTTCTAAGTCCAGCCTGAATTTTTTGGAGTTCTCTGTTTGGGAGGTAAGTTGGATAAAAGGACATTTTAAATAAAAACAAGATCAATACTTAGATATACACATATGTATATGCCTCTGGGAAACAGAAGTTGAAAGAAAAGTATATTCCCACCCCACTCCCACCCCCCCAAAGCCAATAGAGAGAAATAACATTTCTCCAGAGCTATTATTTTATTACTTAGCCTCTGAAACTGAAAAAAAAATATATTTCTGTTCTTTAAAACCACTCAGTTTTAATGTTCCTCTTATAGCAGTATGTCTACCATGTGTGTGTGTTTGTGTGTGTGTGGTTATTGTTGTTATGTACCATTCAGTCAGATCCAATTCATATTTGACCCTCCAGTGGGTTTTCTGAGGCAGTGAATTGCAAAGGCAGAGATGGTCCATCTTTCTTCTGCAAAGCAGCTGATAGATTCAAACCATGTATCCTTGGATTGGCAGGGAAATTCCTTATCAATAAGTCAACAGACTCCTTCCTATGTATTATACTATTGTTGGTGTTGTTGTTAAGTGCCATCAAGTCAAGTACAACTCCTGTGCTGTCCCTCCACCCTCCCAAGCATGACATCCTTCTCCAAGGACTGGTCCCTCCTTGCAACATGCCCGAGCATGTCAGACGAAGCTTCAGAATCCTTGCCTCCAGGGAACAGCCTGGTTTCACCCTCTCCAGGACCAACTTGTTTGTTCTCCTGGAAGTTCATGGTATATTCAACACTCTTCTCCAATAGTATAGCTCAAATGCATCCATTCTCTTTCTATCATTCCTACTCACTGTCCAGTTCTCTGACGCATAGCACACAATTGTAAAGACTATGGCCCAGATCAGGTGCATCTTATTCTCCAGCCTGACGTCGTACTTTTCTCTTCGGGAAAAAGTCCACAATTATGAAATGGGGTGTTATAGCCTGTATACTTGAGTAGCTACATAAATGATTTTTAAATCTTTCTTATAAAGTACTTTTTAAAAAATCATAAATCAGATTATCTCCAGAGTAACATATCATATGGTCATCTGACTCAAAATGCCCCATGCCAGTCCATCTCATCTCCCCAATGCCTAATATGTCAATGTTTATGCGTTCCATTTCTTTCTTAACAATTTCTAATTTTCCTACATTCATGGCTCTCACATTCCATGTTCCAATCACTAGGGTCTGCTTACAACTGTTCC
>NW_006399757.1:26471041-26473481 GCF_000299155.1 Elephantulus edwardii | reverse complement strand
TTGTTTTTGTTCAGACATTCCTCTAGGTCGTATAGCCCTGGTGTACAAGTTGCCGTCCTGTGGTCACTTGTGGTTGCTGTGAGGCTGAACACTGTGACACGGATGTGTCAAATGCGTTAATGGTTGGCTACCCAATGCGGACTGAGAGTGGGGTGGAGCTCCCCGATTGAACAAGCGTGGAAGAAGGAGTGGCATCCACTTCCATAATAGCTTGCTTTGGGAAACCCTATGAACTTGGAGAGAGGATGAAAGGCACCCAAGCTTCAAGGACTCTCCTTCATAGGGTTGCTATGAGTCACCTGCGACTCGACGGCACTTAACAACAACAACAACAACATATTCCTAGTAGTAGAATAGCTGAGTCATGTGGAATTTCTATGTTCAGCTTTTTGAGGAAAAGCCAAAATGCCTTCCAGAGTGGTTGCCCCATTTTACAGTCCCACCAACAGTGTATAAGAGTTCTCATCTCTCCACATCCTGTCCTATATTTATTGCTTACTCTCCTTTTAAACTTTTTCATTGTTTCTGGGGTGAGATGGTTTATCATTATGGTTTTGGTTTGCATCTTTCTTATTAACAGTGATTTTGTACATTTCTTCATCTGTTTATTGGCCATCCAAATGTATTCCTCTATGAAAAGTATTTCCATGTCTTTTGCCCATTTTGAAATTAGATCATCAGTCTTTTTCTTGTGGAGGCCCTGTAGGATTCCATAAACTTTTGTGATGAGACTCTTGTCCTAAATAGTATTGCCAAATATTTTTCCCCCAGTTAGTAGGTGTGCTCCATAGGAATTTCAGTGATGGAAGGAGGTCACCAGGTCTTTCTTTTGAGGCAAATCTAGATGGACTTAAGCTTCCACCTTTCAGTTAACAACTGAGTACACTGGTTATTTGCACCACAGGGACTCTAAGCCAGTCACCAGTTTACTATCTATTAATTCCTTCTGTCATTTCACCATCGTACTGTCTTGATCGTAATTTTACCTTCCTATTTTGTTTATTGGTTACCTCTGTCCACCTGGACTAATTGTCCACAGTCTTGTTTGTAATTGCCTAGTATTAAAACTGTGCTGTATACCTAGTAATTGGTGTGTGCCCTTGTGTTAATTTTGACTCAGGTAACTCTTGGCAGAACAGAATCACACTGCGTAGAAATCTAGGCTGCAACCTTCGCAAGACCAGACTGCCACATCTTTATGCCACAGGACCATTAGGTGGGTTTGAACAGCCAAATTTCTGGACAGCAGTCAAGTGCTTAACAGTTGAAATACGAAGTTATCTTAAAATTTGGGAATTAATAAATCAATTCATTAACCATGACCTGTAGAGAGAATATATTAAAAATATGCAGCCAGTTTACCCTTTGGGATCAGGGAGTCTCTGTGATTATGTTTGAGTAGTCCAAAAAAGGTTAAAGATGATGGCTAACCTAGAAATCAATAAATGAAAGTAACAGAGTCAACTTTTTAAAAGGAAATTCATTTTATGGCATTCAGTCAAAAAGCACAGGGCTCATCAGAGCCTGCATTTTCAGTTTATTTAGGTTAAGTGAACCATAACGAAGTCAGGAGCTTCATTATATTTGCATGTTTAAAAGCACTGTCACATCTACTAGCATGTTTTCAATAAAAAGCAGCTTCAAGACTTAAAAGCAGTGGTGATGTATTCCACGGCCAGGGATTAAATTGGACTGGAAATGAGTCAAATTTATTTCCATTTTCTCCTCACTCACACTACAAAAAAGCTTTCATTAGCCAGAAACAAGCTCGCCAGTCATACATTGCTCTTTCTTTCCTTGAGTTCCATTGGCCAATACCAATGGACTGTCTACTCTTTCAAGGATCTAGACAGATGGAATAATTGATGAAAGAAGAATGCCTATTACTTAAGTGGATATATGTTGTAGTTAGAAGTCACTGAGTTAGTTCCAACTTATGATAACTCTATGCATAATGGGACAAAAAATAATGCACAGTCATGTACCATTGTCGTTGCCAACAGTACATTTGAGGCCACTCAGAGACAATATTCTCTTTTATTGTTTTGGTTTTCACTGACTAGTGTGGATGTAGCTTTCTAGGCCCTTCTGCATAGTCTGCCTTAGTCTGGATGCTCTGCAGAAACTTGCCCACTATGGTGATTCTGCTGGTAAGTATTTGAAATCCTAATGACATAGCTCTGGTACCATAGCAGCATACAAACCAAAACAATGTGACAACTCAGCAGAAGGTGGAAGTAGTTATAGAAATAAGTAACATTTAGGCAGCAAATTGAGAGAGTATGATTATTCTCCTTTAGTCCTATGGAGTGGCCAACTATACCACAAATAATTGATTGAAAGTGTAGTGCTTTGGTAGTCTCTGAGTACAGAAATTTTATCACCTTAAGTTCCATACTTATCTATCATCATCAAAAGATAGGAATTCTTTAATTGCTAG
>NW_006399757.1:26458521-26470871 GCF_000299155.1 Elephantulus edwardii | reverse complement strand
AACACTCTTGGCACCAGCAGCCAGGAAATTAAAAGATGCATTGTGATGGGAAAGTCTGCTGTTAGGGACCTCTCCAAAGTACTGGAGAGCAATGGTGTCACTCTGGAGACCAAGGTACACCTGATACAGGCCATGGTCTTTGCAATCACTTGTCATGCATCAGAGAGTTAGACAATTACTGGGGAGGATAGAAGAAAAATTGATGCCTTTGAGCTGTGGTTCTGGAGAAGAGTATTGAGTGTACCATAAACTGCTAAGAAAACAAACAGGTTCATCCTGGAGGGGGTTAAACCAGGCTGCTCCTTGGAGGCAAGGATTCTGAGGCTTCGTCTGATAGACTTTGGGCATGTTTCAAGGGACATCACTCTTGGAAGGGGGGAGGGACAGTGCAGGAGAGGAAGACCCTCTATGAGGTGGATTGATTCAGTGACTAGGGTAATCAGGGTGGGTGTGTCAGAGACAGTGAGATTGGCACAGAACAGAGCAGGGTTTAGGACTGTTGTACATAGGGTAGCTATGAGTTGCAAGTGACTCAAAGGCATATAACAACAGAGAGAGAGAGAGAGAGAGTTGTTGTTAATTGATTAGTGATTCAAGTTTCTTTATGCCTTCTTAAGAGTGATCCATGAACCACACGTTTGGTATCTGGGAGTTAATAGAAATACAAATAATACATTGAAACACAAAGCCTCATTCCCCTGCTAGCCCACTGAATCATAGTGGGTGATCATCCCCGTTTGTTCCCAAGTCACACAGGTGATTTTTGTACATTTTAAACTGTTTGAGAAGCTGCCTTAGACCATAAAGACAGGTCCACATGTTTTCCAAAGCACCTCTGTGTTCACTGGTGTGGTTCTATAATCTTCCTCATCATCTTTGCTTCTGATCTCACAACTTGCCCATTTTCAGAAATCAATAAACAAATGCATCTGTGACCTCATTGTTTAAGTCTGGCACTTGCCACTGTGATTTTGGTTTTAGCTTTTGCTGCTGTTTTAAGCACTCTGGGGATGCTTCTTCTTCTGGCCCTATTACCAAGAGCAGTGTAGATAAATGTTAAGAAGCTGAGAGAGCCCCAGATTGTTCCAGAGCAAATCTTTTGAGGAACAGAAGGACAAATACTATAGGAGACCACTATTGTAGAAATAGATTACTAGTACAATGTGTATGAGGATCTAATGGGAGGAGGGGAGGAGTAGAGGGGTAAGGATAGGCAGGGGCGGGGTGGTAATCATAGAGTCGCACAATTTGATGGATAAAGTGAGGGGTGGGTAAAGAAAATGTGAAAGATCCAGTGTGAAAATCAATATATATGAACTTTGTAAGTAAAGCTATATAAAATAAAAACTATTATAACAAAAAAATTTTGAGTAAAAATGTTTTATTGCTAAACAGCTTTCCTGGAATTCAAAAGAAAAGTTGTTCCCCAAGAACTCAAGAACCAGTGATGCCCCCGAGGTTGTTACCTTAGTGCGCCATCATCAGTGAATTTCTGCTGTGGTTCAGCTCAGTGGAATTTGGTCTGTTAGGCCAACCAGAATGAGCAACGGGTCTGACTACTCTGGACTATTCTCAGGAATGTGTTCCATTCTGGGTGGGTTTTCAAAGTATAACTCCTGCTGTTGGGGCTTGGAGGAGACCAGCTCTCTTCTGTGAGGTTGAGGATATTATCATCTCTTACAAGAAAGTTGAGTTCTCTCCAATTTATGACAAACTCATGTGTGTCATGGTTGAACAGTGCTCTACAGGATTTTTCATGTTTGTTTTTGTTTGTTTGCTTTACCTTTCTTCCAAAGTATCTTTCTGTAAATTCCAATCCCCAAACTTTGTAAGCAGTTGAATGTGTTAAATATTTGTACCACCCAAGGACTACTTTAATGTCTTAATACAGTTGCTTAAAACCACAGTGAGAAGGTTAATGCTAGTTTTAGGGTAAATCTTAATTAGCCAGATCAGTTGATACTCGTAGAAGTCTAGGTTAACTGGAATACAATGGCTAGTTCACCAAGGAGTCAAATGTGATTATAATCATCTTTTGAATTTACAAAACAGAGTTTTAGCTTTAGTCAAATGACATTTACCATTGCTCAAGGCAGAGAACAACAAAAAAATAGCCTATACAATCTAAACAACATGATTCACATATATATGATTAATTTGAGAAGTTCAAAGACATTGAAATATTAGGTTAGTTAAAGTTACGCTAAGACGATGTTAATATTTCAATTCTAAAGTTTTAAAAGAGTAGAGTTCTGGATAAGTCTGATTAGCAGATATTTTTTAAAAAATTTGGTTTAATGATGAAAAAAATTTATATAAGGGTTAATTTAGAGCTCTACAAATAAATAACTGTGGTTCATTCTTGGTTTTGTACACCATATGATCAACCTGAGTTCTTCATGTGTACGTAGCAACACTGACAGACCTAAATTATAATTTTTAAAAGGGCAAGGAGAAATCTTAAAGCCTTTCTTGTCGCCAGATTGACTTACAGATAACCCATGTTGATTAGTGGGGTTTTCTGATATTTTGAAACTCTAGTGATGGAGGGGTTGTACATAGGGTTTTCAGAGGCCTGCTATTTCAGAAGTGGATGGCCAATCCTTCTTCCTAGTCTGTCAATCTGAATGTTTAGATTTAGAGGAGTATCTGACAGAAAACCAATATGTGGAGCAGTGAAAGATAAGATTCTACTGAAGATTATCCAAAAACAACTGGAACAGCACATCAGCAGAGAACTGCCGGAAGTCCAGGCTGGGTTTAGAAGGGGTCGTGGTACTAGGGATATTGTAGCTGATGTTAGAGGGATCTTAGCTGAAAGCAGGGAATACCAGAAGAATGTCTATCTGTGTTTCATTGAGTATGCAAAGGCGTTTGACAGTGTGGATCATAACAAACTGTGGCTGACTCTGAGAAGAATGGGAATAACAGACCATTTAATCGTGCTAATGTGAAACCTATACTTGGACCAAGAGGCAGTCGCCAGAACAGAGGAGGGTAACACCACATGGTTCAAAATTGGGAAGAGTGTATGCCAGGGATGTGTCCTACAACCTATATGCAGAGCAGATTATCCGAGAGGCAGGGCTCTATGAGGAGAAGTGTGGCGTCAAGATTGGTGGAAGATCTATTAACAATCTGCGTTATGCAGATGACACAACCTTGCTTGCTGAAACTGAGGAGGACCTCATGCACTTACTGCAGAGGGTCAAGGACTGCAGCCTTCAGTATGGACTGAGGCTCAATGTCAAGAAGACAAAGATTCTCACCACTGGACCAATTGGCAGCATCAGGATGGATGGCGAAAAGATTGAGATTGTTCACAGCTTTAGTTTGCTTGGCTCCACAGTCAACACTCTTGGCACCAGCAGGCAGGAAGTAAAAAAACGTATTGCGATGGGAAAGTCTGCAGTTAGGGACCTCTCTAAAGTACTCAAGAGCAACGGTGTGTCTCTGGAGACTAAGGTGTGCCTGATACAGGCCATGGTCTTTGCAATCACTTGTTATGCATCAGAGAGTTGGACAATGACTAGGGAGGACAGAAGGAGAATTGATGCCTTTGAGCTGTGGTGCTGGAGAAGAGTATTGAATGTACCCTGGACTGCCACGAAAACAAACAGATTCATCCTAGAGAGGGTTAAACCAGGATACTCCTTGGAGTCATGGATTTGGGGGCTTTGTCTGACATACTTTGGACATGTTGTAAGGAGAGACAGGTCCTTGGAGAGGGACATCATGCTTGGTAGGGTGGAGGGACAGCACAGGAAGGGAAGACCCTCTATGAGGTGGATTGATTCAGTGACTGGGGTAATTGGGATGGGTGTGTCAGTGGCAATGCGATTGGCACACTATAGAGTAGGGTTTAGGGCTGTTGTACATAGGGTCACTATGAGTCGCAAACGACTCGACGGCACATAACAACAACAAGAAAAGTGATGGAGACTTAATGGCATTTAACAGCAATAACGATGACAACATAGAAAGAGTTACGTTGGCCTACTTATGCTACCATGCCCAAGGTGGGTGATTTTAATCAGTGGCCCTCAGGCCTGGTTTAAATTGTTTTTTGTCAAACGTTATTCTAAGTGGTATAGCACTGGTCTGTGCATTGCTGTACAGAGGTAACTCATGGTTGCTGTGATGCTGAACACTGTGACACTGATGTGCCAAATGCGATAATGGTTACCCATGGCGGACAGTGTTTGGTGGAGCTTCCAAATTAAAATAAGCTTGGAAACAGGAGTGGCATCCACTTCTGAAATGGCTTGCCTCCAGAAACTCTATGAGCAGTGCTCAGGCCTTTCGTTCGTGGGGTCGCTATGAGTCGTCCATGACTCGACAGCACTTAACAATAACAACAGTGATGGAGATGCCAAATTGTCCTTGGCTGGTCACTTCTAGTATGTTTTTGCCACAGAATATCTTTGCCGCAATAAATTACCTTCAATTTTTTTCAGATTGCATTTTTTGTTCTTAGTCTTGTTTGCAACAGCCTGGGAGAGTAATTGGTTGCTCTGTCCATTGAGTACTCTTCTATCCATTGAGTAGATAAACACGGTGAGTCTTCTCATGTTGAAGATAAATAATCATGTGTTTAATTGAGTACAGACTCTTCAGTGACAACAAAAGATGTCATTATCTTGTCCTCAGTTTGGCAAATAGGTGACCTTAGAAATTGAAGGTATAAGCTTTACACTAAATCAGCTGCTGCTTCTGTTGTTACAGCATCGAGTTAGCTGCTATCTCATCTCCATTCCTATACCATCCCCACAATCTGAAAGATCTCATGAAACCTGCTCAGCATCATAGCAACATATGACTGTGCATAAGAAATCAAGCCTGACTGTCCTGATTGAAGGTGAGAATTCTGCCACTGACGTTTGTCCTTAAGTGTTTCCCATCGGCTGTGACTCATAACAACCCTATAGAAGACAGAGCAAAGCTCTTCCTTTCTCACAGTCTTGGCTGTGCAGTCACTGTGTGAATTTATCTCCTTGTGGGTCTTTCTTTCACTGACTCTATATGTTCCCATGTATGATGTCCTTTTCTAGGGAATAGTTTCCCCTGATAATCTGCTGAAAGAATGTGTGATGAAGTGTTTGCTTCCAAGGAGCAATGTGGCTGTACCTGTTCCAGATTTGTTTGTTCTTTTGGTAATATATTCATTATTACTTACTGACTCTTTCAGTTCAAAATAATCCATTCTTCTTTGGTCATCTTCTCCTCCCCGCCCCCCTTGGCCTTCTTTATTCATTGTGCAACTTTCCCATGCAAATGAAGCAATTGCAAATACCATCACTTTGTCCCTGAGCACTTCAGCCTTGAGAGTGACATCCTAGCTGCTTTGCACTTTAAAGAGATCCTTGTCAGCAGATTGTCCGGATTCAATGCATCATTTGCTTTCTTGACTACTGCTTCCATAGGTGCTGATTATGAATTCAAATAAAATTAAATCCTTGACAACTTCTGTCTTTTTAATTTGTGATGATGTTACCCATTGAAACAGTTGTAAAAATTTTTGGTTTCTGTATATTGAGCTGTAATTCATTCTGAACACTATAGTCTCTGGTCTTCTTCCGTAAGTGGTGCAAGTTCTCTTCAGTTTCAGAAAGCAAAGTTGTGTCATTTGCATTTCACAGGTTGTTAATTTAATGTGTCTTCCTCTAATCCTCATTCTTCTTCACATAGTCCGCTTCTTAGATGATATATTCAGCATATAGATCTGAATCTAGCCCTATCCTGTGTCATCCTCACTATCTCTGAAATACTTGAGCCTAATATTACAGTCAGGGAGCACCAGTGGCCCAGTGATGAGGAATTATTCTGCCAACACAGAGGCATGAGGTTTGAATCCACCAACTGCCCTGTGGGAGAAAGGTGGGCAATCTTTTCCAGCACAAATTTCTGTCTCTGAAAATTCACTGTAGGGTCAGCTATGGATCAGTTCTGACTTGATAGTACATAACAACAATGTTACAGTCACTATGTTGATCCATCTTGTTGAGGCTCTTCCTCTACGCTGACCTTCCTCCTTTCCAAGCATGATGTTTTTCTCCAAAGATTGGCCCCTCGTAACAACATGCCCAAAGTATGAGAGGATGATGCTTCATCATCTTTACTTCCAACGTTTCACCTTCTCCAAGACGTACTAACCCCTCCTAACTAACTCACATTTCCCACTTGAATGTATGATAAAGCAGGGTATATTACAGATTATCAGTATTTAGGAACCTCACATAACTTAATCCAGGCCTGGATTAGATCTCTTTATCCAACAACATAAATAGTGGTCCCACATGTAGAAGGAGCTCTGGTGGAACAGTGCATTATGTGTTGGGCTGCTACCTGAAACGTCAGCAGTTGGAAACCAGAAGCTGCTCCACAGGAGAAAGATGGGCAGATCAGTCTCTTCCTATCAAGACTGACATTCTTGGAAAAAGAATAGGTTTCCATTTTGTTTGCTGTTGTCCTTACGTGTTTTAGAGTTGGAGCTGATGGATAGCTGACCCATAAATGGGTTTTCAGAGGCTGTAAATCACACAGGAAGAGATTGTCCATTTTTCTTCTTTAGAGAAACTGATGGATTTTAATTATGTATCTATCTTTGGGTCATCAATGCACCTCTTTACCAACTAGGCCCCCAAAGTTCCTTAAGTGAATTTTTCTTTTAATATGTAGATAGAACATACAGAAGTCATATATACTACATTTGTGGAAACTAATCTGTAGCTAACCTCTACATGGTGAAACTCATAGCGGAGTAGTTCACTAAGCATAAGCAAACCTGTATTTCTTTTGCTTACTGGGCAATCTGACATTGCCACAAGGGTTCCTGATGGATAAGCCTGTCTCAGGCTTTGGGAGAAGAACTCTAATCATTCTGCTGAGAGGGAAGCTTGATGAAAAGATGCCCCAGCAACAACCATGAGCAGAATTCTCACCCTCCAAAATTGCCTGGGCTCCTAGGCTGACCTCAGGATCTCTTGTGTTTAGTAGTTCAGTCTCCCACACTTTAAAATACTGACTAGCAAGATTTCAGCCCAGACTATCTTGAGGGAGTCTCTTTAAAATGCTATTTATAGTACATAATCAACATAATCCTATTTGCAAGTACAGTATCATACATAATGAACCATTTGATTTGCAAATTTACTAATGCTTTTAATCCGACAACTTTTCTGCCAGGTCAGACTTCCTAAGAGGCTGTTTTCTCTAATTAAGTTTCAAGGCCTATGCTTCTGTAGCTTTTCCATGCTTATTTACGTGGATCATAGAAAGGAACTTTTGTATTAGGCAGTTTTTGTCCCGAGGTAGAAAGCTAGGCAAATCAACCATGTGATTTACCGTTTCTGAAACCCAGTGGGGGAAATGAGTTGGTTTTTGACTCAGCAGCAATGAGCAGTAGCATCTCTCATCAGCTAGTACAGCATGTTGTTGTTGTTAAGTGTCATCGAGTCGCAGGCGACTCATAGAGACCCTATGAAGGAGAGTCCTCTACCCTTGGGTGCCTTTCTCTCCAGGTTCATAGGGTTTCCGGAGGCAAGCTATTATGGAAGTGGATGCCACTCCTCCTTCCAAAGTACAGCATAGACGATAGTAATGCAGGGTTTTATTTTAGAATTGGGCCATACTTGGCTGTGTCTTTGCCCCAGTTACTTGTTAAAGGTGAGCAACCTGGCTGCACCTGGGAAGATGTCTGGGAACCAGATCCTGGAGAAGAAACAGGAAAAGGAATAAAAGTTATGCCAGAATCAGTGCCTGGGGACAGTACATCTGGCAAAAGGGGTTGTACCAGGAAGTGATAGGATGCCACAGGAATCTAGGTGTAGGCAAGCAACAATCAAACCTGAAGGTTCCCAGACTGGAGTAGACAACTCATTAAATTTAGAGCAAGACTGCTGTTGTTAGGTGTTGAATTGAGTAGGACCCTTAACGACTCTGTAAACAACAGATCTGAGCCATGTCCTATCCAGTGCCATCATCACCCTTCCTAACATGCTAAAGCCCATCAACCACGTTTGGAAAATCTTCCTCTCCTTCACATGCTCTCTGCCCTTCCAAGCACCATGTCCCTTTCCAAGGACTCTCCTAGCAACATGCCTGGAGTATGCATGATGAAGCTCTATCATCTTTGCCTCTCAGGAGTACTCTGGCTGCACTTTCTCCAGGACATTTTTTTTCTTTTCGTGTCTATGGGATGTTCAGAACTGCAACACTACAGCTCAAAAGCATCAAGTCTTCTGTTATCCTTATTCACTATCCAGCTCTCAGATACACAGTATGTGATTGTAAAGATCAGAACCTGAATCAGACACACCTTAGTCCTCAAACTGACGTTATTACTCCTCAATAACTGAGAGGGGTCTGTAACTGCAAACATTCTGAGTGCAATACATCTCCTGATTTCCTGACTGCTGGTACCAAGAGTGCTGACTGTGGATCCAAGTAATATGAAGTTGTTGACAGCTCCAATCTTTTATCCATCTGTGATGATGTTGCCTATCAGTCCAGTGGCAATAATTTTTGTTTTCGTGAGGTTGAGATACAATCTTTACTGAAGGGTGCTTTTTGTCCCCCCTCTTCTGCAACAAGTGCCTCAAGTCTTTCTCATTTTCGGTAAAGTTGTGTCATTTGCATAACATGGGTTACTGATGAGTCTTCCTCTGATCTTGATTCCATATTCTTCTTCCAGGATCCAGAAGGTAGGCCTTTTTTATTTTGTTAGCAGTCAACTGGGGGCTAGGAGCCTCTTGTTTAAAGCAATTAGGACTCAGATGGTGAGCCTGTGTGATTAACAATTTCAAGAGCAAGATTAGGAGCAGATAAAAGAGTATCAGTAAGATATTCTTTCAGGTCTCATACTAAGAGGTTGGGAATAGCCTCTGTCTCTTCAGAGGCACCTCTTTTTTTCCTCTTAACCACCATCTTGTTCTTCTTGCCTTCTAATTGCTTATCTTGTGAGTGTGTGTGTGTGTGTGTGTTTCATATTTTTATTGATTTTCATAAAATCATTCATATGCACTGTTTTATTTCTATACACTGTGTTTTATACAATCATTCATATACATTATATTTTATATAATTAGTTACTGGTGATCCATGCCTATTGTTATTGTTATTGTTGTTGATTGCATTCAAGTCAAGCATGACTCATACTGACCCTATGAACAAAAAGCCTGAAGCCCCTTTTATGAAAGTTCATAGAACTTCCAGAGGCATGTTGTTTAGGGAGTGGATGCCACTGCTGCCTCTTACCACCCCATATTTTTAAGTCCCCATCAAATATTGCCTATTCCTTCATTCCCCATCCATCCACTCTCCTCTGCTCACCTATTGATTACTCTCCTTTTCCTTCTCCTATCACCTCTTTCTTTTCCTTCCCCTGCTGAACATTTATTTGTACACATCTTGCTCAGTTAGCCTTCTATTTTCCCAATGACAGTCAGCTTATCCACTTTGAACTTCTATGCCTTCTGCTAATGATCTATCCCAGGAACTTCCTACCACTAACAAAATACTTTTTGTCTCAATAAATTGTGTTTGTTTGGTAACATCTACTCTGTGTGTGTGCACTTGTTTATAGTCATCTGTGCTCACTCACTCATGGAAACTTTCTGGTATCACTATGAGTAGTAGAGATCCTGAGAATCTTGACCTTTTGGGCCATCTCATCTGTTGTTTCCATCCAGGCTTGTTTTGTTTTGTTGTCTTTTTGTTTGTTTACTCTTCAAATCAGTGGGTCTGAGGTGACTGTATTTAAATAGTCACTTCCCCCATATATCTTCTTTAGCACTAACTTTCTGCTACTGCTTGTCCTCCCCCTTTTGAGGATTACTAATGTCATGCCACTGGTCCAAGGGAAAAAGATGCAATTCCTTTTCTCATTTATTGGAAGTGATGGAGCAAAATTCCTCAGGAGAAGAAGGGGCTGTTTAGCAATAACCTCATGGCCTGTGGTAGCCACTTAGGTTCCCTGCTCTTTGGTGGCTATAGAGCATCTGGGGCTCGGGAGCACAGTCTAATAAGGTATAAGAAAGTTCCACCCAAAGGCAAGAATTTTCTTTTCTTGCTTGAATTGTCTGTTCCAGACAAATTCTAAGACACAATTTGGACAGACAATCCCTGAGCCCTCAAATAGCACATGGTGTTGAACCCTAGAAAGAAGCTTTTTCCTCTACACTTTCAGTCTGGTGTCTTCTCTGAATCTGTAGCTTGATGTTTCGTCTCAGACAGGGGTCAATTGGTGACTTAATCCTTTCTTTGCTTTCTGTCTTCTAAGCCAGAAGTGACCTTTCTTGGTTTTAGTCCTTTGTCTCTAACTCCTGCCTCCCGTTCCAAAACTCTCCTGTTGGCTGTGCACAACTAGATTGTAAATAAGTTTTGGTGAGGTTATTTTTGTTTATTTTGTTTTATTGTATTTCTGTGAGTTGATGTCAAGGTGGATTAGGGTTTATCAGTGACAAGGAAATGGTCCTGTCTCACTTGCCCCTCCCTCCCTTCCTTGCTCAGACCTACAGCATGGAGTGAAGTACTTTAGCTCAACTTTTGTTTCTTACCCACTCAGACCTGGGGGTTTTGGGGAGAGAGGAATTCTCTCTCTTTGCTAGGCTCCAGCTTTTCTGTAAAAGTTTGGGTGGAGAAAATATCCAGGTCTTAGAAAAAAAGAAAATCTTCTTTCTTAGTTTGGAGAATAGGAGCAGCTGATAGGCTTGTACCTGGTAGGCACGATAACAGCCCTAGGGGCAGATGCATT
Organism: Elephantulus edwardii; assembly: GCF_000299155.1. Classification (NCBI taxonomy): domain Eukaryota; kingdom Metazoa; phylum Chordata; class Mammalia; order Macroscelidea; family Macroscelididae; genus Elephantulus; species Elephantulus edwardii. Next base: position 26,460,118 of record NW_006399757.1, on the reverse strand, counting down.
GGAAATCTGGAACTGCGTATTGGATGTACCTGAGGAGCAAGACCTCTGAGTTGGTGAAGAAATTCTTAAAAAGAGTACAGACATTAGCAGTTGGGCAAGAGTGGCTATGTGTTCAGCTCTGAGAGTCCAAAATAGTAGAGATGAAAATATGGACTGGAGTAATTGTAAGATGAAATGACTGAGAATTTTGCAAGAAAAGCAGTCAGGAGAAGGAAGTGTTAATTTAGTTCCCAAAATTGAAGTTGGACGTCTATTCTAGAACAGAAACTTGGGAAGATGTGCAATGGGAGTCAGAAATTCCTTAACTTCCACTACTCAGGATCTGGAGAGAGAAACCACCAAAGTTTCTGGGGGCTGAGAGATTTCCCTTGGAATGTACCTGCAATATTTAGTAATACCTCATAACTGGTGGTTACTGGGCACTGGGGACAAGAAGAACAGTGATAAGACATCAAAGCTGGTATCCTACGGGCTTCCTGATCATATTCTAGGACTAGAGGACACCAGCCGTGCACTCAGACTGCACTCCACTAGGTTGCTTGTGTAAGAATAGGAGAATCTCCATTTAGCACTTGGATACCTGGACAAAAAGGAAATTATTCTTTTATAGCAATGTAGAATTACTGCTATAAAAAATTAAATGACTCAGTGGTTTGGCCCATAAATGGCTCTGAATACCATTCACCAACTGGACTTTCTCTGCTGATGGCAGGGCAAGTGGTCTGAGGTTCCATATGACGATGCATTCATCCTCTTGTGAGAATGTCCTGAATTACATCAGAGAAAGAAATCAATTCTTCTTGTCAGACCTACAGCAGAATCATTAATCACGTATTTAAGAACCTCTTCAGGTGGCAACTGCCCTTCTCTACCTGGCAGATAAAGCAGCCACCAAAACTCATCAAACTCCACCTGAGGAAGAGATTGTTAAATTTTAAACTCCAAGAGGTAGGCAAGCCTAATAAAAACACCATGAGAAGCCAAGTTCCCTTTATTACGAGAGATTTAAAGAATTGGAAAGACGAAATGGGAAATTTCCCCCAGGACTCTGAGAGATTTATACAGGAAGTTTAGAATATTACTATTATTTTTTATTTAAATGGAAAAATTTGACAGGTCTACTCTCTCTGTTATTCCCCTAATGAGAAGCAAAGAATTATCAGTGCTACTAGACACAGAGTTTACACTGGGCACGGTCCTAACCCACAGATAGCCAGTGGGATGTAGGCAGTTCTCAAGACAGCCTCACTCTGAAAGCTAGGAGGGAGAGACAGAACTGAGGGCTGAGCTGCTGGGAATTACATGCAATCTTACCTCATAGAGGCTGTGAGAGAAATTCAAGTGAAGCTTCTAAATTACTTTCAACTAGCAAAAGTGAGCAGAATGAGAACAAAACCTCTCAGCTTTTAGAAATAGTCTGATGAAAGCAAAGCAGAAATTCACTAACTTAAACTCCAAATCTCCTTAGGGAAGGTTGTTGCTGTTGTTGTTGTTATGTGCCATAGAGTCGTTTGCGACTCATAGCGACCCTATGTACAACAGCCCTAAACCCTGCTCTATCCTGTGCCAATCTCATTGCCTCTGACACACCCATCCC
>NW_006399757.1:26456274-26457501 GCF_000299155.1 Elephantulus edwardii | reverse complement strand
GCTTTCAGCTAAGATCCATCTAACATCAGCTACAATATCCTTAGTACCACGACCCCTTCTAAACTCAGCCTGGACTTCTGGCAGTTCTCTGCTGATGTACTGTTCCAGTCGTTTTTGGATAATCTTCAGTAGAGTGTTAAATTCTTATTTTATCAGTTAAGCTGTCCCTGATATCAAGAAAATGCTTCAGAAAAAAAGCCTTTGGCCCCCAGAGTGACCCAAATGAGCTCTTAACTTCAATCTCAGCATTTGACAATAGGAACCAGGAGGAGAGTAAGAAAGATCAGAGGAAAGCTACATTTCTTGGAGCGGCTACTGCAGCCAACCTAAAGTTCAAGTCTTTCTCTTCTGGTGGATATGTCCTAAATTTCTGACTCCAAGTTGACTTCTGATGTGGGAAGCCTGGTCACATGAGCTGTGAATACTGGAACAAGCCATGGGCAAGCCAAGGAGCAGGAAGGAAGTTTCCCGCCACTTACTTCCAGTCTGGATACCATAGGCATCTGCTTTGAGAGTGCCCCAAGTGTGTCTTGGTGGCAGAAGAACTGTCAGAATGACAGAGTTCTGGTTCCCTCAGCACAACTACTAGTGACCAGACCAGCATCATCATTTGCCTAGAGGAGCCATGTGTATGCATTGACATTATCAGAAATTTAATTCTCTTTCTTTTGCCAATTAGTCAGTCAATCCTTCCATCTTTAAATGATCTGCTTTCCCCCACCACCACCAACTCACTATTGTTAGAATTAATGGGAAAACTATAAATAAGCATCAAGCAAAGAGGGGCTAAATAATGAACACTGTGTTTAAATAGATGAGGGAAAGAACTATCTAAAAGAAATATATGATTAGGTATTATTTGCATGGCAACAGTCCAGAATAAGTGGTCCATAGCAAAGTAGATTGGGCGATAGGGGAGAGAAAGAAAATTGTACAACAATAAAAGAATTTTTTAAAGAGAAAAGTGAACAGAGTGGGCATAGGAAGGAAAATGTACAATAATGAATGAATGAATGGAAATCCAAGTTTTCTTTAAACGTTCTTTAAAATATCAATAAAAATGAATAATCTTAAAAGGTTTTAAAAAAACATTTTAAATAAAAAATTCTTATACATTGTTGTGTTGTTTGTTTAAAAAAAGAGTAAGGATGGCAATGGATTTATAACTGCTCATGCTAATAACACTATATCGTGGCATAGAGGAGAAATGTTGTTGTTGTTGTTGTT
>NW_006399757.1:26417023-26454742 GCF_000299155.1 Elephantulus edwardii | reverse complement strand
AGGACTTAAGAACAATAAATGACATAGTTGAGCCTCTACATCTTGTGGTTCCTAACCTTTATACTATAATAGACAAAGTGCTAGTCAATAGGCCTTTTGTTTTAAGAACTACCTTCCCTCTGTAACTTGATTTGTGCCACTATTAGAACCACTACTTAGAATATTATTGCTTCTTTATTTTTTGACTCATGTACTTTTAACCTGTTAGTTAAATTTATGTTTTCTAGCCTGCAATAGTTCCATGATACATCTTCAAGGATATGAACATGTACGGCTAAGCACAATTAATAACAGTGCATCTAAATTCCAAAATCACTCTCCTCAATAGTCTATGTGTTTCCTATTGCCAAAAGGCCCCTTTAGAGTAGTGAGAGAAGATCTTCACCCTGAAACCTGCAACGTTCCTTTTCAGCAGGAAGTAGCTAAGAGAATACACTGTCCCCTTTTCCTTATGAATCAGGGCGAAGTCTCTGTAAGGGAGGAGTGATAGGTAATGGCAAAGGACACACTGACAAAGGAGATTAATCAGAACTGACTTTGACAAGCACTGTGGCAATGGGACAATTAAAACAGATTTTCAATGGGGGGGGGAAGAGGAATGAAGTGGGGGGGAGGGTCGAGAAAATAAATGAATGGAAACCCAAAATCTCTGTAAATGTTCATTAAAATTAATAAAATTTAATATTAAAAAAACCCCAAACAAACCCCTCTATTAAACTGTAAATGGAATGGAGTCCTATTTTTCCCGTCAATTCCTAGTTACACCCGAAATCAGTGCTTCTTTATTAGGAAAGGACTTGTTATCTAGAATAAATATTAAACTTTTCTTTACTCCAATACTCCAGATGGTATTGAGGAGTGATGATTCACTGTTGGCAAGCCTCAGTATCCCCCCTAGAATTAAAGAATATCAATCCAACTGCCTGAAAAGATGATCAGCCTTCAATAGCTAGAAGAGTCTCATCTGTAAAGATAGCATTAACATCAGGCACAGGAAGAGAGTAAAAAAAGAAGAAAGTATCATCTTTTCTGATGGTATACAGGGCCTTTCACTCATAATTGAGCACTTGAAAGAAGCAGGAATTATTTTTTCAGAAAATAATTTTTTAGGAAATGTCCCCTTAGAGCACTTAAATCTTGGCAGTCCAGAAGCCAAATAGCAAAGTGTAGTTGGCCCAAGACTTTAAAACAATTAATGAAATTATCCTCCTTTACATCCAGTGATGCTCAACCCCTACACTTTAATGGCCCAAGGACACTTTGAGTCTTAACTACTTCAGTACTAAACCTGAAGGGTATCTATTTTACTGTATCTCTCCATCCTGACTCCAAGATATTGTTTGCCTTTGAGTGGACTGACCCACTGACTTGAAAGACAAGCTAATATCAGTGGGGAGTTTCTGAATAGTTTACACTGAGCCTTTCACACTGGGTTGCATTTTGTCTTTATGCTGACAAATAAAGTAGCTATCATCCCTAGCCCCGAGAGAGATGCAAATCAAGACAACCATGAGATATCATCTCACTCCAGTAAGACTAGCAAAATTTAACAGAACAGCAAGCAACAAATGCTGGCGAGATTGTGGAGAGACTGGAACCCTTATTCACTGTTGGTGGGAGTGTAAAATGGTGCAACCACTGTGGAAAGCATTGTGGCGCTTTCTCAAAAAGTTGCAAATCAAGATACATTTGACCCAGCAATTCCACTACTGGGAATATACCCTAAAGAGACCATAAATGACATCCAAGTAGATATATGTATACCCATGTTTATCGCGGCTTTGTTTACAATAGCAAGGAGTTGGAAACAACCTAAATGCCCATCAACAAACAAATGGGTAGAGAAGCTGTGGTATATTCGCACAATGGAATACTATGCTGCATTGAAAAACAAGGAACTCATGCAATATTATTCAAAATGGGTGACCCTGGAGGACATTATGCTGAGTGAGGTATCTCAGTCACAAAGGGACAAATGCTATATGGTGCCACTGTTGTAGAATGAGGCTGGCATTGGGGTGGGGGTAAGACTGAGAAAAACTGGATGAAATATGTTTACGGCATTGAAGTCTATGGGGGAGAGAATAGTCTAAAAGTATTAAATTTTAGGGCATTATTTTTATCGTAGGAGTATGCAATGAGGGTTGCAGAGTGGATTATATTTGGGGGTAAGGGGTGGGGTTTGGGGAGGTGTGGGGGGGGATTGTCTACCAATGAGGGAGTTTTTCTTTTGCTTTTCAAGGAGAGGAGCAAACAGGGGGGGGATTTGTGTGGGGAGAAGGGTGCAACAATGAATGAATGGAATTCCAAAATCTCTGTAAATGTTTATTGAAATGAAAAATAAACAGCCTAAATTAAACAAAAAGTAGCTATCATCAATGGATTAAAGTTATTGTTGTTATATGCCATCAAGTTGACTACTGCTCATAGCGACCCTATGCACAATAGCTCTAACCCCTGCTCTGTCCTGAGCCAATCTCACTAAAAGAATCTCTCTGACACACTCACCTACATTACCCTAGTTACTTTTTTAAGCCATCTCATCCAAGATCTTTGTCTCCTGTGGTATACCTCAACTCTTCCAAGTATGATATCTTTCTCCAAGGACTGGTCCCTCGTGGCTACATGCCCACAGTATTTGAGACTGAGTCTCAAGATCCTTGTCTCCAAGGAGCAGCTTGGTTTCATCCTCTCTAGGACAGACTTGTTAGTTCTCTTTACAGGTGATGTTATGTTCAATACTCTTTTTCCAGCACTGCGACTCAAAGGCATCAATTCTTCTTCTGTTATCCTTAGTCCTTGTCTAGTTCTCTGATGTATAGCAAGTAATTGAAAAGACCATGACCTGAATCAGGTGCACCTTAGTCTCTAGACTGACATTATTGCTCTTCACTATTTAAGAGAAGTCCCTAACATCAGATTTTCCTAATGCAATTAATCTTTTGATTTCCTGACTGCTGGTGCCAGGAAAGTTGAATGTGGAACCTAGAAAGCTGAAATTGTTAACAATCCCAATCTCTTCTCCATTTATCATGATGCTTCCAATTGGTCCATTGGTGAGAATCTGTTTTCTGCATATTAAACTTCACTTCAGAATAACCAGAGTCTACAACATAAGCCAGGCCAATATCCCACAAGGAGGAGCAAAGCCTCTTCCCCTCCTGCAACCTATTCAATGAAGGGAGAAATTTCCAGGAGAAGGTTGGCAGATAGATTTTACAGCAATGCCCCAGTGCAAAATTGATTTAAATATTTGCTAGTTTGGGTGAATACATTTTCTGGGTCCAACTTTTATTACTCAGGCATATAAACAAGAGACTGTAAGATAGATGTATATTGAATTCTGTAAAAAGTTGCAAGGTAAAAGATTTGGTTTTGAAGTTATTCTTTTTTTTTTACACTTTTAGAGGTGGGGAAAAACCTTAAAGAACAAGTAAAACGAGAAAACTACTTTTGTATTAAGCAAGAACTTAAATACATTACTTTTTTACATCAACAACAACTTGGGTTTCCATTGGTAGGATGGAGGACGCTGATTCCTATCTGTGGGGCAATGCAGTTCTCTGGACTTGGTCAACTGGACTCTGCTAGCATTGTTGATATTGCTAGCATAGAACCTTGATATTGTGGCTGGCCTTGAAGGAGGTCAACAGCATGCCCTGCTTTAGGGCGATTTAGACACTCTAACTTCTAATGCTCTAGCTTTTCCTATCAAGCGTGGGCCTTGGGGCCCCCATGGTAGTAGTGGTTTCAAGTATTAATACTGAATCTTGGCATTCCTGTGAATAAGGCAAATCCTCCCACCAAGGAATGTTACAAAAAACACACTTCACTTTAGACTTCTTAAAGAAAGGCAGGTTAACACTTTAGATCCTGACAGACTAAACCAGTTAGTAGCATTAAGGAAATACTTATATAGATGGCCAGTTAATTTGTCAAAGTCAGATCTAAAAAGTTAATAATGCCCATACACACATAAGTGAGATAGTAAGATAGATGTTTTTATTTGTTTGTTATTGTTTTGTTTTGTTGCTTCCCAATGGCAATGAAAAAGAAAGTTTAAAAGTATATTACCACTTAGGGAAGCACTAACTGCAAGAGAGTTTTATGGGAAAAGGCTTAGAAATCTTAGATTGGAATTCTAGGGAAGGGACAAACATCATCTCAGATTACACGGCAGGATGAGACAGCGAGATGTAGTGCCACAACAAGATGGCATGATGAGGCAGTTTTTGGCTCTTTACTCTCCTACAAAAATTGTTTTATGAATAAATACTTACACATGGAAGTGCTCACTGGCACTGTCTCTTACTGAGATACAGTAGTCCAGATTATATCACTTTTCATTCCGTGTGATTCTGATTGCTGTTCTTCTGCTATTAAGTCGAGGTTGCCATATGTTGCACTTTCTCTACCAGCAGAAGAGTGTTGCTATTGGAATGAACTACTCAAGACTTTTCTGAGTCAAGAGGTTAGGGGAGATGAACTCATGGTTGAATGTCCTCATGACCTGTAGTCTTTAGAGATTTTATTGACAAGCTTTTTATTACCTAAGCAGTAAAATATATTAACTGGACTCTAAGATGTTTTTTATTGTTTCCTTTCTTATTTGCTGACCTTCTATGTTTCCATAACTGCATCTTTATCAGAAGACAGCTTCAATGTAAGAATCAAGGTCATGCTGTCTTAAGGCAGGGAATTTGTTTAGCCTTAAAGAAGGCAGCTCTTGCCTTGGTCACCCTAACTCCTACAGTGTCAGTTATGACAGAACAAAGGCCAAAGTCTAGATGAGGCAAAAGAAGCATTGCAAATGTCACTTGATTTCTATAGCATACCAAATTATGGACCATTGAAGTGCCCTGGATTTTTTTTTATTAGCAAAAAGGGAGGTGTTTGTACCCTTGTAAACACATCCTGTTGTTTTTATAAAAACATCTCTTGGGATTAGTAGAGTCTCTAGCATCTGCTTTATTAGAAAGAAACTAGTTTCTAAGAGAAGCCTCTGCCAAACAGTTAACTGCAAATAACTAGGAAGAAACTAAAAGTTGGCTGAGTCCATAGGGACCTGGTGGAGAAAATCGTGTTTAAAAGGAGGTTGGTTGGTCTCCAGTTTGGGGCTGATGTGTGAAGCAGTTAGATTCTACAAGGTGGGTTCTCTTCTTTTGGTTGAAGCTCAGGTGTGGGCTGTTTGGGTTTGTTTCTGGTTTTATTTTGTTTTTTCATTCACAGTTGGAGTTAGCTGATTGGATATTCTGAATTTAGCCAGTGATGGGCTGTGAGCTGGAGGCCTCTCATTTGGTGTCCATTAGGGCCTGGTGGAGGGCCTGAAGGACCTGGTTTTATTTGTGTTTGGGACAAAAACATTTTTAAATAGTACAGCATTGGTCTGCCAGTTTCCTGTACAGAAGTAACTTGGGGTTGCTGTGATGTGTCAAAGGCCATAATGGTTACACATGGTGGACAGTGTTTGGTGGAGCTCCCAGTTTAAGACAGTCTTCGAAGCAGGAGTGGCATCCATTTCCTAAAGAGTGTGCCTCCAGAAACTCTATGAACTTAGAGAAACAATGATAGTTATACAATAGAGTCACAGGTCTTTTGTTCTTAGGGTCTCTATGAGTTGTCCTTGACTTGACAGCACTTAACAACTTAACAACAACAACCCTTTATTACCCGGTTTCTTCCTCTTTTAGGACCTTTTTGTTCTTTTTAGGACAATATTCTTACTTCTTTTTTTGCCTTTGTTTTCATAGTTCATTACAAAGGCAGAGGAGGAAGAAACGACCAAAATGGATGTCAGATGAGACTGAATATTGCACTAGAGTACTAAGAAGCCAAAGCAAATGAAAGAAATCAAGATATTAAAGAGCTGAACAGAATATTTCAAAGGGCAGCTCAGGAAGACAAAGTATTATGATGAAACGTGCAAAGAGCTAGAGTCAGAAAAATCAAAGGGGCCAAACTTACTAAGCATTTCTTAAACTCAAGGAACTGAAGAACAAATTGAAGCTTCAAGTTGTAATACTTAAGGATGATTAGGGAAGAATATTAAATGATCCAGGAAGTATTAAAAGAAGATGGAAAGGGTATACAGAGTCATTGTATAAAAATGAATTGGTGAACACAAAAGAACTTCATGAAATAACATATATGGTGATGAAGAAAGAAGTTTAATCTGCTCTGAAAGAATTGACAAAAACCCCTGGAATTGACAGTATACCAACTGATATATTTCAACAAACAGATGTTGTCCTAGATGTGCTCACCAAGTTGTGCCAAGAAATCTGGAGGACAATCACCTGGCCAACTGATTGGAAAAAATCTATAATCGTTCCCATTTCAAAGAACAGGACTATATCAAACAATATCATTAATATCACATGCAAATAAGATTCTGCTGGAGATTATTCAAAAACGATTGGAACAGCACATCAACAGAGAACTACCAGAAGTTAAGACTGGAGTTAGAAGAGGCTGTGGTAATAGGGACTTTATAGCTAATGTTAGATTGATCTTGGCTGAAAGCAGGGAGTACCAGAAGAATGGTCTGTCTGCATTTCATTGACTCTGTATTTGACTCTGTGGACCACAATAAATTGTGGCTGATTCTGAGAAGAATGGGAATCCCAGAACATTTGATTGTGATTATGTGAAACCTATACTTAGACCAGGAGGCAGTTGTCAGAACAGAGCAAGGAAATACTGCATGGTATAAAATTGGGAAGGGTGTGTGCCAGGAATGTGTCCTATCTCCATACCTTTTTGATCGATATGGTCAACAGATTATTTGGGAGGCTGGGCTCTATGAGGAGAACTGTGACATGAGAATTGGAGGAAACTGAATTATGCAAATGATACAACCCTGCATGCTGGAACTGAGGAGGACCTGAAGCACTTACTGCAGAAGGTCAAAGACTACAGCTTTCAATATGGATTGAGGCTCAATATGAAGAGAATAAAGATTCTCACCAATGGGCCAATTGGAAGCTAGCTACATGATAGATAATGAAGAGATTGAGATTGTTAACAGCTTTAGTTTGCTTGGCTCCACAATCAACACTTTTGGACTCAACAGCCAGGAAGTTAAAAGATGAATTTCATTGGGAAAGTCTGCTGCCAGAGGCCTCTCCAAAGTACCGAAGTGCAACAGTGTCAGTCTGGAAACTAAGGTGTGCCTGATACAGGCCATGGTCTTTGCAATCATTTGCTATGTATCAGAGAGCTGGACAATGACTAGGGATGATAGAAAGAGAGTTGATGCCTTTGAGCCGTGGTGTTGGAGGGTACTGAATGTACCATGGACTGCTAAGAGAACAGACAGGTTCATTCTGGAGAGAGAGAAACCAAGCTATTCCTTGGAGGAAAGGATTCTAAAGCTTCGTCTGACATGGTTTGGACATGTTGCAAGGAGGGACCAGTCCTTGGCCAGATAAATCATGTTTGAGAGGGTAGAGTGACGGCACAGGAGAGGAAGACCCCTGATGAGATTGATTTGGTGACTGGGGTAACGGGGTTAGATATGTCGGAGACAGTGAGATTGGCACAGGATAGAGCAGGGGTTAGGGCTGTTGTACATAGGGTTGCTATGAGTCGCAAGTGACTGGATGACACATAACAACAACAAGATTAGTTGTAGATCACTTATAAGAAGTGTCAAGTCAACATTGTCCCAAATGCTTGATTTGCTGTATAACGCCATGATTTCTGACATCAACAGTTCCTCCTTTGTTCAGTTCCCCAGCTCCTCTACATCCTTTGGGTTCAGTAGTTCACTGAAAAGTCTCCTAGAGACTCAAACCCATCAGAGGAATTACTCACATAACTGTAGGTATACAGGCTGGTTTTGCAGAGACTGATGAGCATTGTAGACTATCTGTCAAAGGCATGTGTCTTAAAAAAAAAAGAACTAGCAGAGGTCCCATGAGCTTATCTAAACCTCTAGTAGGGTGGGGCTTTTATCCCATCCCAACCCTCTCTCCTTAACACAAAAAATACTTCAGCACAAAATAAACCGCAAATCATTGACTAGGAAAGATATTTTGAATGATAAATCTTAGACCTCTAGCCTTCCCCCCCCCCTTATCTTCTAACTCCTTACATTTTAGTAGTTTGTCTGTTTTTAACTGATATACCACTGCTAACTGGCCTATCCATGAACTTTCTAACCCTCGCAAAATGCTTTTGTCTTAATAAAATTTCTTTCTTTGATAACTGCTTCTTGTAGGTATGTGTGTATTTACTTATTTACAGTCATTTGTGCTCTCTCTCTCTCATGGGAACTTTCTAGTCAGTCCCTATGTGAATAGTGAAGAGATCCTGAGAACCACGACCCATTAGGTTGTCTCACTTATCTTCCTAATTGGAGATTATATGATCAAAGCTTCTGGGGAGTCCCTTCTAATTCTTCAAATGAAGGCCTCTCATGATACCCTCACAGTTCTCTGTACACACTTCATCATGGAATAATGACATCATATTATAGGTATGTATTTACTGTCTGTTTCCATAACCATCATCCTAGCTTTCTGAAGACACAGATTGGATCTGACTTATGTATAAACCATCAAGTCACCAGCACATAGTTGGAAATCAGAGTGTTTGCTGAGCTGAGCTAAGCTAAATTAATGCTTCAAGCTATGAATGCCCATGATTATAAATTAGGTGTAATTAAAGAATTTCCAGATGGAGATATGTTCAGGAAACTTTTACTTGTGCATATGATCATAAATGGAAGCTAATAAATTTGAAAGTCCTTCATCCTTGACTATCCAGCTGTATCATCTGGGAAACCTAAAACAACTGCAAAGTGACACCTTCATCCCTACACACAAACTCACCCCTTCAATAAAGTTCTGACTTCCATGTTTATGGTTCCTATCCTTTATGCAAGGTGGATCATGGGTCATTTTTAACATGTACTCTTTCCTCAGATAGATCTATGTAGAGTTAATGTTGAGATTCATTGTTTTGTTCTTTTTAAAGTTCTTATATAAAAACAAATGTCTTAAATCTTGGAAAATTGATAGAGAAGAAAGAAATGTAAAAAAAAAAAAAAAATAGTTCTGTAACTTTCCCGTTCAGAGAGAATCTCTTTATTCCTCTTGTGCTACATACACATCCAAGCATTTTCTCTTTAACAAAAACACAGGTTTTGTTTTTTCACTTGTTTCCCCCCAGCAATGTATTGTAAACATCTTCTATATCAATAAAAACATTTCTTCTCTCTATTGATTAATTTTTCATGAGCAGAACAATTGAGTCATGTTTCTTTCAATCCCTTCCCTGGCAGACACAGGTAAGGCATAATCATAGAAAGACATATTTAGAATTTAAACTTGTTTTGAAAATGGTAACTGTTTTTCTTAACATTTCAAGCAACCATTTCTCACAGAGTGTACCTGATAAGGAATATTAGAGGCATGCAGTTCATCATAGTACTGTGGTAAAGACATTTGGTTCCTAAACAAAGGGTCAGTGGTTCATACTCACCAGCCACTCAAAGTGATAAAGACGGTCAGACCTGTTTCCGTAAAGATTTATGGTCTTGGAAAAATCATGGAGCAGTTCTACACCGTTCTTCAGGGTTATTATAAGTCGGAATCATTACAATGGCATTGATTTGGTCTTGAGTTTATTCCATTATATAATATGGTATAGGGTTTTGGTCATCAGAAGACACAAGGACAAAAAGATCAGGCCAGATTGAATTTTTTTGAGTGTTAATACTAACCAGCTTTCAGATGCAACTCCTCTTAGAGGAAACCCTAACAATTTCATAAATTATTAGAAATGTATACATAGGACATATAAAACCACATCAGTTAGATATCAAATAGAAAAACATAGACATTTGTTCATGGAAAAATCACTCAATTGAGCTTTCAAACAAACACTAAAAAATTCATTCAATGTTTGACTTAACTGTCAACTAGACATCAACAAACATCAACAAAGTTGTAATTTAATTTTTATAAAAAGAGCAAGTGAAATAAGGAAAAAAAATACCACCAGAGAGATCTGTGGAGATTTTCAAATGATACTAGTGCCATCAAAAAGTTCAGAAAGAGACAGCTTTTCCCACTCCCCCATAAGCAGTCTCACTCCCCCACAAAAACTCTGGAAACCTTCGATTGTATCCAGCTACTGTTATTGGATTGTATACTGTATCTGGTTTTAGAGTCACCAGTTGCTCCCTAAAGAAGCCTGGGAAAAATCACTGAATTTACTGGACTTTGTCAATACAGTGTTCTCTGTGTCACTATGCAGCTACCACTTTCAGTCCATTCCTGAAAACCCTGCCAATAAGTGAAAGTTATGAAGAGTAAAACCTCTTTTTGTTCAATTCAGTGGAAAAAAATGATCATTAATTTCATCTCAACTCCTGACACCTAACCAAGTTTTAAATATAAATAAAAGAGCCCACAAAATCTTTTCATTGAAAAGTAAAGGCAAATTTATTGAAGCACTATATAGATAAATTTGACATATGCAATTTTCAGAGAGAAAATTATATACTCACACAGGAAAGAAGAGAAGACTTGATAGTAGGAAGTGATGGTTAGAGTATGGGTGCAGGGCAGTCAAGGGAGTGAAAACAGGCAACATTTTGAGTTCTGTACATCCATTCAAATAACAAAAAAATTTTTGCAACAACCATGTATAATAGAACAAAATGTTGCCTGGTCCTGTATGATCTTCCTGATTATTGATGAATTCAAGTCCACTGTTGTGCACACTGCATATTTTGAGTGTCTCCAATTTAGGGGACTCACCTTCAACAACCAGTATTACACAATATTCTAGGCTTTTCATCAGCTAACTATGACAGTACCAGAGCAAACCATTTGAGGTTCATCCAAATGTGAGACACAATTCCAACATGTTCCACATATTATTCATTAACTAAAAAGTATTGTATTGAGCACATAGTTGAAACCACGATGTTGAATAACAGCTCCCATGCTGAGATTATTTTTCGAATAAAGGTAGAGAGAAAGCTCTGAAAACTAGATGAACTTCTTAGGCACCATGACAGTGAAGTATCATTAACAGAAGTCTCTCTGTAAAGTTAGTCCGGAAGAATGTACCCTTGTGGCAGATATGCATTTTGGATCTTTAGTAACTGACGGATGTGGTTCTGGTCACTGATGTTGCATGGACAAATTCACACATTTGAGTAGACTGCAGGATTTTTTATAATGAGCTTGCTTCTTAATTTTCTAATTTTAGTTTTCATTAAAGAGACAGTTTACCAGTAGCTCAAAGATTTATTTGAATACAAAATGGATTTAAGATAATTGTGGAATGTATAATGAATATACAAAAAAGTTAGAGAAAAACATAAGTTGATAATTACATTTCTCAAGAATAGTTGAATCTTACTTTATGGCAGCAATCATTCACTCACTTTTTCAGACAAGTTTTGTTATTGTTGTTGTTGTTGCGAGGTTCAGTCGTATTTGCAGACATTAACATATTTCCAGGTATTAGGCATTTTATTTTGTTAGCTCACAGATAACTTTGTACATCTGCTGTTGTTGTTATGTGCCATCAAGTCGTTTGCGACTCATAGTGACCCTATGTACAAGAGCTCTAAATGCTGTTCAATCCTGTGCCAACCTAGCCATCTCAAACACACTTATTCCCACTGCTCCAGTCACAGACTCGATCTATCTCATCAAAGGTCTTCCTCTCCTTCGCCGCCCCTCCACTCTGCCAAATAAGATGTCCCTCTCCAAGGACCAGTCTCTCCTTGCAATATGCCCAAAGTATGTCAGACAAAGCTTCAGAATCCTTGACTCCAAGGAGCATTCCGGCTTCACCCTCTCCAGGACAAACCTGTTTGTTCTCCTAGCAGTCCATGGTATATTCAACACTCTTCTCCAGCACCACAGCTCAAAGGCATAAATTATCTTTCTATCATCCCTATTCACTGTCCAACTCTCTGATGCATAGCATGTAATTGGGAAGACTATAGCCCGTATCAGGCACACCTTAGTCTCCAGCCTGATGTAGTTGTTCTTTAGTACTCTTGAGAGATCCCTCACAGCTGACTTTCCCAATGCAATTCGTCTCCTGATTTCCTGGCTGCTGTTACCAAGAGTGTTGATTGTGGAGCTAAGCAAACGAAAACTGTCAACAATCTCAATCTCTTCACCATCCATACTGATGCTGCCAATTAGCCCAGTGGTTAAAATCTTTGTTTTCTTGATGTTGAGCTTCAATCCATATAGGAGACTGCAGTCCTTGACCTTCTGCAGCAAGCGCTTCAGGTCCTCCTCAGTTTCAGCAAGCGGTGTTGTATCATCTGCATCATGCAGGTTGTTGATGACTCTTCCACCAATCCAGATGCCACATTCCTCTTTGTACAGCCCAGCATCTTGGATGATCTGTTCTGCGTACAGATTGAAAAGGTATGGAGACAGAATACATCTCTTCTTGATTTTGAAACATGCAGTGTTTCCTTGCTGTTTTGTTCTCTGTTGCAACCCAGGTAACCTCAGGCCGCACTGGCCAGAGTGCGCACCTGGAAGCACTGCTGGAAAAAGAGTTTTTTGGGAATCGGGGAGGAGAGAGAAGAGGGGCTTTCAGATCTCCAAATTCAAATTCTAACCTAGGTAACCTCAGGCCGTATTGGCCAGTGTGCACACCCCGAAGCATTGCGGGAATTTTTACACTGGGAAACAAAAATGCCTTAGATATGATTTTCTAATTATTTGACATTAGCTATAAAATACTTGGCACAGTATCTTTTGTAATGGATTGATAGAGGAAACCAAACACTAAAATCTTGGTTAAGTGGCCAATATTTTCTAAGCAATAAATAGACGTCTAGTTTTTACAAGTTAAAAGCAAGATTATTATATGACTAGGCACATTAACCAAATCTAAAACAGAAAAAAGCTACAAGGTGGAATGCTGCTTATACCACTCAATATGGGGGAGGCAGGTCTTCTAACCTGTTTGTTCTGGTTTGAACTCTGATTGAGTATTTGTATTTCTACTCTAGCTATATTGAATAAGAATCCACATATTAACTAGATTCTCATATGGCTTTTAGGAATACATAGAAATTACAGAGGGCTCTGTGTTGTTATTGTTGTTGTTATGCGCCATCGAGTCACCTGTGACTCAAAGCGACCCTATGTACAACACTCTGCCCAATTCTGGGCCAATTTCACCATCCCTGACACACCCATCCCCATTACCCCAGTCACGAATCAATCCATCTCATCAAGGGTCTTCCTCTTCTGCACTGTCCCTCCACCCTCCCAAGCATGATGTCCCTTTCCAAGGACTTGTCCCTCCTTGCAACATGTCCAAAGTATGTCAAATGAAGCTTCAGAATCCTTTCCTCAAGGAGCAGCCCGGCTTCACCCTCTCCAGGACAAACTTGTTCGTTTTCTTAGCAGACCATGGTATATTCAATACACTTCTCCAACACCACAGCTCAAAGTCATCAATTTTTCTATCATCCCTAGTCATTGTCCAGCTCTCTGATGCGTAGTAAGTGATTGCAAAGAGAGGGATCTATAGGAATTTGTTTTTACATCCAAATACACTGAGTCTTAATCTATATTTTAAATAGAACCCTAGCTAATTCTTATGTGTGTGTGTGTGTGTGTATACATTTACTATATATATACTACTTATATACTATCTATTTATCTATCATCTATCCATCTATCTATGTAAATTATATGGTAATCCTGTTAAAATGAAGATTCTGATTTAATATATCTGGGGTGGAAATACAAATTTTCAGATGTTGTAGGGGTTAGAGTTGTCAAACCAGAATGAAAACTGGTCCAAAGCCTCTAGTGGGAAGTAGGAAAATTATCTATCTATATATCTACGTATAACCAGCTCTATCTTTCTATTTATATCTCTCTCCCCTCATCCTTCTCTCTCATCTTCCTCTCTCCAACCCCCCTTTTATGAAAAGGAAAGAATAAAGAAAATTGTAAACTACAGTTCTACAAGGAGCATACCAAGTTGTTACATATTCAGGCAACAACTGCAAGAAGAAATATATCTCCAGTGATTTTTTTTTCTTTCTTTTTTTGGAGAGGAAGAAAAGGATGGGGATGGGGGTTAGAATATGATGGAGGTCTTATCTTGCTACTCTGCATTTTTGTAGCAGGTTTATTAGACATACGCAGCTTCTTTCTGTAATACGTTATGCACTCCCTCTACTGTCAGAATTTGTATATGATCTGAAATCTAGTTTGACAAAGTGCTGTTATAAGAGTTAGAGTAAGGTTCAAGCTCCTAATTATGCCATATTTCAAAGATATTAAAGGCCACTGAAAAACATAAAGAACAGCCCTGCAGGAAGCTGCCCAGACTCTGAAAGGAATGCATCTTTTAACCTGTGGTATGAAGAAACCTCTTATAGACCTAGTGACATCCCTAAAGTGACCTATAAACAAGCTTAGAGCTTTATTAAAGCTTTAAATTTCTTTAATAATCTGATGTATCTATTAAATTATACATAACAACAGAAAGAAAAGAAGGAGAAAAAAACTCCCCAAAACAGAAAAATCTCAGCTAGAAAGAAAAGTTGGTAAGATACTCATAGACTATCTCATGCTCAGGATGTTGTAAAAATATCTTGTTGTTGTTGTTGTTGGTATGTGCCGTCAAGTCGCTTGCAACTAACAGCAACCATATGTACAACAGCCATAAACTCTGCTCTGTCCTGTGCCAATCACACTGTCTCCGACACACCCATCCCGATTATCCCAGACACTGAATCAATCCACCTCATAGGGGGCCTTACCCTTCTGCGCTGTCCCTCCACCCTACCAAGCCTTATGTCCCTCCTTACATGTCCAAAGTATGTTAGACAAAGCCTCAGAATCCTTGCCTTCAAGGAGCCGCCTGGTTTAAGCCTCTACAGGATGAACCTGTATGTTTTCTTAGCAGTCCATGGTACATTCAATACCCTTCTCCATCACCACAGCTCAAAGGCCTCAATTCTCCTATCCTCCATAGTCATTGTAGTCATTGTCCAACTCTCTGACATATAGCAAGCTATTTTTTTGTCTCTGTCTCAGGATCCAGAGTTTAAATTGGCTATTAATTATCTATTTAAATCACATCATATAAAACTCTGGTGTTGGTAGTCTGTGCCACAAACACCAATCCTTTCTTCCTTATTCCATAACTCTAATGTTGTTTAGTTTTCCAGTTCTCTCCCACTCGCTCTGGGCGCCTGGAGAATGCTGACACCATGCCAACTACAGGGGGGTCCTAGATGATCTGTGGGAAATCCTCTCTCCTTTCTTAGTGATGGCTCAAGAGTAGACATGTGACCACATGCAGCCAATGAGATGGCTTCAAGGAAAATTCTTATCTAGAAGACAAAGATTCTCACCACTGGACCAATTGGCAGCATCAGGATGGATGGTGAAGAGATTGAGATTGTACACAGCTTTAGTTTGCTTGGCTCCATAGTCAACAGTCTTGGCACCAGCAGCCAGGAAATTAAAAGGCACATTGCCATGGGAAAGTCTGCTGTTAGGGACCTCTCCAAAGTGCTGAAGACCAGTGGTGTCTCTCTGGAGACTAAGGTGCGTCTGATACAGGCCATGGTCTTTGCAATCACCTGTTATGCATCAGAGAGTTGGACAATGACCAAGGAGGAAGGAAAGAGAATTGATGCCTTTGAGCTGTGGTGCTGGAGAAGAGTATTGAGAATACCATGGACTGCTAGGAAAACAAACAGATTTGTCCTGGAAAGGGCTAAACCGGGTGGCTCCTTGGAGGCAAGGATTCTGAGGCTCCGTCTAACTTACTTTGGACATGTTGTGAGGAGAGACCGGTCCTTAGAGAAGGACATCATGCTTGGGAGGGTGAAGGGATGGCGCAGGAGAGGAAGGCCCTCTATGAGATGGATTGATTCAGTGACTGGGATAATTGGAATGGGAGTGTCAGAGACAGTGCGATTGGCACAGGACAGAGTGGAGTTTAGGGCTGCTGTACATAGGGTCGCTATTAGTGGCAGGTGACTCGACGGCACATAACAACAACAACAACAACAACAGTGTTATGGGCCTCTTCTGCTTGGACCTGGACGCTAAAGTTTAAAAGAGGTGTTGAACCTATAACCAGAAGAAGATAAAATAGATGAATGGGATCTTCTAAGAATCAAATCCCTATGCAAATTCAAAAACTTCTCCAATAGGGTAAAAAGGGAAGCCACAGGCTGGGAAAATTATTTGGTAATGACGTATCAGATAAGGGACTTATGCCCAGAATTTATAAAATACTTGAGCACCAAAACAAGATAAAGGTAAATAATCCAATTGAAAAATAGACACAGGATATGAACAGACACTTCCCTGAAAAAGACATTCAGATGGCTATCAAGCACATGAAGAAATGTTCAAAGTCCCTAGCTCTAAGAGAGATGCAAATTAAAACTATGAGATATCATCTCACCCCAGTCAGAATAGCAAAATTTAACAGAACAGCAAGCAAAAAATGCTGGTGAGGTTGTGGAGAAACTGGAAACCTTATTCACTGTTGGTGGGAGTGTAAAATGGTGCAACCACTGTGTAAGATGGTATGTCGCTTTCTCAACAAGTTGCAAATAGAGATAGCAATTGACCCAGCAATTCCACTACTGAGAATATATCCCAAAGAGACCAAAACTGCCACCCAAGTAGATATATGCACACCCATGTTTATTGCGGCTTTGTTCACAATAGCAAGGAGTTGGAAACAACCTAAGTGCCTATCAACAAAGGAATGGATAGAGAAGCTGTGGTTTATTCACACAATGGAATACTATGCTGCACTGAAAAACAAGAAGCTCATGCAATATTATTCAAAATGGGTGGCCCTGGAGGACATTATGCTGAGTGAAGTATCTAAGTCACAGAAGGACAAATACTGCATGGTGCCACTGTTGTAAAACAGGACTGCCCTCAGGGTTGGAGGGAGACTGAGAAAGATGGATTCAATAATGTATACTGCATTGAAACAGATAAGGAAGAAAACTGTTCAAAAGGGATATGTGATTGGGTATTTTTGTCATGAGTCCAGAGCAAAGGCTGCATAGTAGAGTGGAGCTGGGGGAGGGTTTGTAAAACAATGAAATAATTTTTCTTTTACTTTTCTAAGAGGATAGTGTACTTGGGCGGAGGTTTGAGAGGGGAGAAAAGTGCAACAATGAATGAGTGGAAATCCAAAGTCTCTGTAAATTTTCATTGAAACTAATAGTAAATTTACAAAAATAAAGAGGTGTCGAAGGGGGACAAGTAGAGAGAGAGATGTGGGGACAATGAGGATAAGAATGAAGCCAGAGAGAAGCTGGGGAATTGGAGAGGGACAAGACAGGGGCTACAAAGCACCAAGAGAAAGAGGAGGGTGGTGCAGGGCTGGGGGATGGAAGGCGTCCGAATCATTACTGAGCACAGTGAGCTTGGTCTGCCGAGATTGCAGGGCAGCCTCTGTGGCCTGGCACTCCTAAGAGGCTTCATCTAAGAGATCAGCATCTGTGATCTTCAGGTTGTACTGTCTGGCTTCCGCCGAGCTCACTACGTGGTACTGCAGGCAGGCTTTGAGGTTTGGAGATCCGGGAAGCTGCAGAATGCTCCCAGATGGGCACTTTTGGGAGGTGAGAGCCAGTGGGAACGCTTGATGATGGAGGAATGTGGAATGACGGAGCTCATGGAGTTTGAACCATGCCTTGTTTTTTAAATTCAGTTGGGCCCTTGGGCCTGTGGCACTCAGGCTTGGTTTTGGTCAAACATTGCTTTGGGTCAAACATTCTTCTAAGTATTATAGCACTGGTCTGTCCATTTGCAGTATAGAAGTAATTCGTAGTTGCCGTGATGCTGAACACTGTGACAATGATGTGTCAAATGCGATAATGGTTACCCATGGTGGACAGTGGTGGAGCTGGCATCCACCAAAATAGCTTGACTCTGGAAACCCTATGAACTTGGAGAAACGATGAAAGTCATACAAGTGTTCAGGTCTTTCATTCATAGGGTCACGATGAGTTGTCTATGACTCGATGGTATTTAACCACAATAAGAACAACAAGTGTTATGGGCAAGCTTCCAGATATGAAACTTTTCTTATGGATGCTGGCACAAGTTGACGTGAAGCCTGGAATTGTTGCAACAATCCTGTTACTCAGCAAGAGAAAGAAGCTAACACAGTGGAGGGAAGGTACAGTCAGGAAAGTCGGAAGATGCAGCAGCAACCATCTCTCTGGATGAGTTAACTCAGATGTTCAACCAGCTGTTGGACTTTAGGGGTTAGAAACCTATATCTTATTCATTGTTTAAACCAGGTTGCTTTGGAATTTTCTTCCCAACAAAATTATCTCAAGTAACATTTATGATTATTTAATAATCATATTTAAATGCCTATTTAGTAAGCAACATTATATAAAAACATGATTTTACAAAAGCACATCGGTTGTTTTTTATTTATTTAGAGTAATCAGGAAGAAGGAGAGTCAAGAATAAACGAAGAGATGAACTATGTGGCTAATGGCTTCCATGAGCAACCATCTCATTTATTGTGAAACCAGCAGGCTATTCTTACCATTACTGAATATTTTGATCAAAGATTTCAGTGAAAAGTTCTGATCAAAAGGGAGGAAATAAAAAGAACAGAAATTAATATCATCATGGACTTCATACTTTCTAGAGCCATGACTACTACAAAGTCCCCTAAAACTAATGCCGTGAGTTAATTTTTAAATCTTGCTCCAAAAATAATCCCTGAAGTCTTCTTCAAACTACAGTTTAGTTTAACTATAAGTACTATTGAGAAAGTTTTGCTTTGATTATCATATTCTTTTAAAAACTCTATAAGCCTCTCTCACCCAGCCTCAGAAGAAGACATAGGTACATGGCAGCCACTGAGAATCAGGGAAGGAAGGGTCCTTGTTTCCATTCCCGGGAACCACATTCCTGAAAAGTTCCCAGCTCTCTTCAGAGACTTTGCTGGATAAGGCAGAAGTGCCCCCACTGTCTTCAGGAGAAGATACAGGTACACTGTGGCAGACTGACCACCATGACTCAAGGAGGGAAGGGTCCTGAGCTGCATTCCTGAGGGCTGCATTCCTGGGAAGTTCCAAGTTCCTCAGTGAGACTCTGTGGGCTAAGGTGAAAGTAGCCCCTCCCACTTTATAAAAAAAGTTTTCTCCTAAAAAAGCAGACCAGTCTGAGGACCCAATGAATACCTCAGAGAACACTAGAATAAATATGCCCGTGAGGCGTTCCAAGAGCTAGTACTGAAGAAGTTACAAACGTTGGAAGAAAGAGTTGAAGCAATAACTAAACACTAATAAGAAAGTAAAAATAATCACAAGATAGAGAGGATACACCCAGCACAGTACCAGAAAAAAACCAGAAAAGCATGGAAATACAATCTAGAATATTAAGACTAAAATGACAGAAATTATCAATATGGAGAAGGCACAAAAAAGCAGAACAAAAGAGAATAGAGAATTAATGAATTAGAAGACAAGACTATTAATGTTAACTTACAAGAATTAAAATCAATGAGAAGACAGATTGAAAATGAAGAAAACATTAAAATCATGTCAGATGACATAAAATAAAACAGCATACACATGATTGAAATTCCAGAACAAGAGGGTAAAACAAGAAACAACATTGAGAATTTGTAGTAGAGACAACAGAAGAAAATTTGCCATGAAAAACCAAAAAATACACATTCTAGAAGTTGAACAAATACTAGATAGACAAGACCACAAAAGAAAATATGAAAACATGTCATAGTCAAATTCTCCACGATTCAACTAAGAATAAATGCAACACGGGCAAAAACCAGAGTCACTTAGAAGGAATACTCAATAAGATTAAGTTCTTATTTTTCAGCAGAAACCATGTGAGAAAGAGGACAATGAAATTATATATACAGAAGGCTGAAAGAAAATTGTTTGCCAAGGATCCTGATCCTGTACCCAGCAGAGTCGTCTATCAAACATGAAGGAGAAATTGTCACCTGCAAATAAGCAGGCTTTAAGGAATTTATGAAAATAAGACTAAATCGACAAGAAATTCCAAGGGGGAGGACCTTACCTTCATTCTGCTGCAAGAAATCAAGGCATGTATGGCAAAATTGGCCTAGGAATGTCTTCCAGCCACCACTTTCCACTGTGTACAAAAGCTGCAGCCAAGCCCAGGCACTCTGACACCCTGGCCAGTGACAGAACCACTGCCTGCTAGGTTAAAGGGCTGCAGTTTTAGCCCAAAGTCCTGCCCAGAGCATTAGGCCACTGTCTCCACTGCCAGGAGACACCACTTTCCTGCCACCTGGAGATTGCTCAGCTGCTGACCCCACTGTCCAGTGCCATGAGCACCAATATCACAGGTATTTTGAGTGAAAGTCTTCTAACTACTTCACTTCATATTTCCTAAGCTCAAGTGAAAGAGGCTAGGTGGAGGCATGGTTTCAGGAGGGCAACAGTCATCCCATTCCTGGTTAACTGTTCTTCCCAATAGGGGAACACCAATATAGAGGTCCTTCACAAAACATTGCCACATCCAGTGTTATTATATAGTTACAACAATCTACTATCTACTAAGAAAAGACCAAATAATGTCAAGAAAGCAGCAGTGTTTCTCAGTCATCATGAAAAAACAAAATAAACCTTCTCCTAAAAAGGCAGACCCAATGAATACTCCAGATAGTGAGAATCAGAAGAAATACATTGAGGTGGAGTTATTCGAACAGCTACAGAAGAAGATGCAAATGATGGAAGAAACAATGAAAGTCATTAAGAATGCAAATACCCCAGAGACAGAAATCCAGAGAAAACATATTGATGAGGAACAACTTTAACAGCTACAGAATAAAAGGCAAAAAATGGAAGAAAGAATTGATAGTATAGATAAAGAGGCACAAGAACTTTAAAAAAATCATCACAAGACAGAGAGGGTACAGCCAACACAGTACTGGAAATAACAGAAAATCATGAAAATGCATTCCAGAATATTAAGACAGAAATGGCAGACGTGTCCAACACACTGGTGGGACAAAGAAAGGTAGAACCAAAGAGATGGAACAGAGAGTCAATGAGCTGGACTACAAAAGCCTCACTGGAAACATACTAGAAGAAAAAATAGAGATGAGATGTAAAGAAAATGAAGAGCACAGTAGAATCATGTGAAATGACATCAAAAGGAATAACATACTTATGATTGGAATTCCAGAACATGGGAGTGACAGGGAAGTCACTGAGAAAATTGTGGAAGAAGTGCTAGAAAAAAAATTTCCTGCTGTTTTGAAGAATGAGAAAATACACATTCAAGAAGCAGAGCAAATGTCAAAGACTAGACCCAAAAAGAAAAATGTCAAGACATAATTAAAAGATAAGGATAGACTACCAAAAGCAGCACAAGAAAAACAAAGAGTCACCTACAAAGTGGAAACAATTAGATGAAGTTTGCATTTTTCAGTAGAAACCATGCAAGCTAAGAAACAGCAGGATGGCATAGAGAGAGAGTTGAAAGAAAACAATTGGCAGCCAAGGATCCTATACCCAGCAATGTTCCCATCAAATATATGAGAGAAATTAGATTGTTTGCAGAGAAGAAGGAACTTAAGAATTTTGCGAAAACAAGACCAAAACTATAGGAAATTTTAAGCAAAGTCTTTTACACGGAGATGCCAAAGGAAAGCAGATGGACCATAGTAAACACAAACAACAGAAAAAGAAACATGGCAAAACGGCAAAAGTAAAATCTTGTCTGACAATAACCACATTTTTTGTAAATGGATGAAATGTGCCAATCCAGAGAAAAAGAGTAGTAGAATGGATAAGAAAACAAAGCCCATTAATATACTGCCTACAAGAGTCACATCTAAAAAGAGAAACAAAGACTGACTCAAAATCAAAAGCTAGTAGAAAAAATATACTAAGCAAATGGCAACCTCAAAAAAGCAGGAGTAGCAGTACTAATCTCTAATAAAATATGAAATAGACCTTAGAATAAAAACCACCATTAAAGATAAGGAAGAGCATTGCAAACTGATTAAAGGCATAATAAATAGATCAAGAAGATGTATCTTGGTCAACATTTATGTGTCAAATACATAAAACAATAGTTAATAGACTTGAAAAAAGAAATAGCACCACAATAGTGGTAGGAGTCTTCAACACACCGCTATTATCAAAATATAGGTCAAGTTAAAAGATTCTTAACAAAGAGGCAGAAGCGCTAAAGTATACAATCAGCCAATCTTTGTGGATGTATTCAGTTCACTGCACTCAACTAAAACTCAATTCACTTTCTTCTCAAGTGCACATGGTGTATTTTCCAGAATTGATCACATATTAGGACACAAGGCAAGCTTCAACAAATTAAAAAACATTGAAATAATACAAAGTATATTCTCAGATCACAATGACATAAAATTCAAAATTAACCACAAGAAAAGAGCTTAGAAAACTACCCAGATGGAGACTGAATAACTTTCTATATGACTGGATTATAAAAGAAAGTTTACGGTGGGACTGTAAAATGGTACAACCATTCTGGAAAGCAGTTTAGTGTTTCTTCAAAAAGCTGAACATAGAAATTCCATATGACCCAGCTATTCCACTACTTGGAATATGTTGTTGTTGTTGTTGTTGTTATGTGCCATCGAGTCGCTTGCGGCTCATAGCGACCCTATGTACAACAGCCCGAAACTTTGCTCTGTCCTGTGCCAATCACACTGTCTCTGAAACTCCCATCCCGATTACCCCAGTCACTGAATCAATCCACCTCATAGAGGTCCTTCCCCTCCTGCGCTGTCCCCCCATCCTCCCAAGCACTATGTCCTTCTCCAAGGACTGGTTTCTCCTTACAGCATGTCCAAAGTATGTTAGATGGAGCCTCTGAATCCTTGTCTCCAAGGAGCCACCCGGTTTAACCCTTTCCAGGATGAATCTGTTTGTTTTCCTAGCAGTCCATGGTACTCTCAATACTCTTCTCTAGCACCACAGCTCAAAGGCATCACTTCTCCCTCTATCCTTCTTGTGATTGCAAAGACCATGGCCTGTATCAGACGCACCTTAGTCTCCAGAGAGACACCATTGCTCTTCAGTACTTTGGAGAGGTCCCTAACAGCAGACTTTCCCATGGCAATGTGCCTTTTAATTTCCTGGCTACTGGTGCCAAGAGTCTTGACTGTGGAGCCAAGCAAACTAAAGCTGTGAACAATCTCAATCTCTTCACCATCCATCCTGATGCTGCCAATTGGCCCAGTAGTGAGAATATTTGTCTTCTTGACATTGAGCCTCAATCCATATTGGAGGCTGTTTGGAATATAACCTGAAAAAAATGAGAACTGAGGCACAAGCTGAGACTTGTACACTAATGTTCATAGCAGCATTATTCACCATCGCAAGAACATGGAAACAGCCCAAATGTCTAACCACAAATGAATGGATTGAGAAATTATGGTGCATTCACGCAATGGAATACTATGCAGCATGCAGGAGCAATGATTTTATAAATTATTACCTAACTTGAGAGTTACTGAGTGAACTAACTCAGTCCCATAAGGACAAATCTTGTATAAAACCATTATTATATAATGAGTATAAGGATCCAAGGTGAGGAGGGGAGGGTGGAAGCAGAGGGATGAGGAAGTACAGGAGGAGGAGGAGATGAATCATGAGGTTGTACAATTTGATGGTTGGACGTTGAGGGAAATTGGAGAATCTGTTATGGGAAATGATGTATTAAAATTTTGTAAATAATATAATATTAAAAAAATAAGAGAGATGCAAATCAAAACCACAATGAGTTACCATCTCACTCCAGGAGCAGTGGCAAAGTTTAACAGGACAGCAAGTAATAAACTCTGGGGAGGATGTGGTGAGTAAGGAACTCTAATACATTATTGGTAGGATTGTAAAATGGTACAACCACTCTGGAAAGAATTTTTGTGTTTCCTCAGAAAGCTAAACATAGAAATTACATATGACCCACCTATTCCAACCTAGCTATATCAGAAGTAAGGCACAAATGGCGATGTGTACACCAATGTTTATAGCAGTGTTATTCACCACTGTAAGAACATGGAGACAGTCAAAACATTCAATCACAATTGAATGAATTGAGAAATTATAGTATATTCACATGATGGAATACTACAGAGCACACAAGAGTAATGATTTTATAAATCACTACCTAACTTGGGAGAGAATGGAGAGCATTATGCTAAGTGAACTATTTCAGTGCCAGAAGAACAGATATTGTATAAGACCATTATTGTGGAATGTGTATGAGGACCCAAGGGGAGGAAGGGAGGAGCAGAGGGGTGAGGATGAGAAAGGATGGGGGTCAGGTGGGATGGTGGTTAATTATAGGGTCATACAATTTGATGGATGGAGGGAGAGGTGGGTAAAGGAAATGGGAACAATCCGGTGTGAAAAACAAAGTATATGAACTTTGAAAGTGAACCAGTACAAAGTAAAAACTTTATTAATAAAAAAAAGAAAATAAATACTAAGGAAAGTCATTCACAAAGAGACAGCCAACGAATGTAGAGGAATCAAAGTAACCAGTGACAACAGAAAAAGGAATGCAGCAAAATAGTAATGATAGTAGTGATAGAACCTAGACTATTAACCATTACACTCAACACAGATGAATGTTTAAATTAAGAGAAAAGGAGTAGTGTAAGAGATTAAAAAACAAACAAACCCACAAACCCAAAGTCCATCAACCTGTTGCCTACAAGAGACCTGTTTAAGAAATAAGAAGAAAGATAGACCAAAGATCAAAGGGTAGAAAAAATATACCAAGCAAATGGCATCCATAAGAAAGCCGGAGTGACAATACTAATCTCTGATAAAATAGATTCCGGGCCTAAAACCAGCATAAGAGACAAGAAAGTATATTATGTAATGATTAAAGCTACAATAGATCAAGGAGACATTTCCTTAATTAACATCTGTGCAACTAATGATAGACTTAGAAAATACTTCAAAGAACGATTAACAGATTTGGGGGGGAAATAGACAACATCATCATATTAGTAGAAGATTTCAACACACCACTCTCACCAAAGGACAGGTCAACTCAAAACAAATTTGACAAAGACAGCAAAGAACTAAACTATACAATCAACCAACTTGACATCATAGGTGTATTCAGAGTATCTGCACCAACAAAATTTAATTTCTTATCAAGTATAATCGACCACATATTAGAACACAAAGCAAGCCTCATCAAATTAAAAACATTGAAATAATACTAAATACTTTCTCAGACCACACAGTCATAAAATAGAAATTAACAAGAGGATAAGGGAAAGAATAATATCCACATCAAAGCTAAATAATGCCATGCTTAAGCATCATTGTATTATAGAAGAAATAAAAATGAAAATTATAAGAGTGCATCAAAATGATTGAAAATAAAAATACTTCATGTCAAAATCACTGGAATACATTAAGGTAGTCCTCAGGAGTCAGTTCATGGTGATAAGAAACACATAAAGAAAGAAAGAAGTAAAATTGCTTACCAACTCCATCAAATAAAAAAAAAAAAAAGGAAAATAAGCTAATCTCACAGTCCATAGAAAAAGGAAATTATAAGATAAGGGCTGAAACCAATGGGAGAGAAAAAAGAATCACTTAAACCATCAACAAAATGAGGAGTTGGTTCTTTGAAAGGCTTAATAAAATAGGTATTGACAACAAAAGAAAAGAAAGAAAAAAACCCAAATAACTCAAATAAGACATTACAGAACCAGCCCAAATGAAATCAATAATATCGGAATATTATGAAAAGCTATACACAATAATTTTGAAAACCTAAAGGAAGTGGGAAAATTCCTAGGAATCCATGTGGTACCCAAACTGACAAAAACAGAAGTGAAACACTTGAATAGACTCATCTAAAAAGAAGACATTTTGCAGGTCATGAAAAGATCCTTCCCCAGAAAAAGCCATGGCCCAGATCTCTTTACAAGCAAATTCTACCAAACAGAGCCTAACAACCATCAATTTTATTGAAATTATTTTTTTTAAAAAAATAGAAAAAAAGGAACATTGCCAGAAGCATTCAATGAAGCAAATACAACCCTAATACCAATCCAGGCAAAGACAACACAAACACAAAAAGAATATTATAGACCAGTATTTCTCGTGATCATAGACACAAAAATCCTTAACAAAATCCTGGCCAATAGAATCCAACAGTACATTTTTTAAAAAAATTATCTCAACCGAGCGGGATTCATAACAGGAATGCAGGAATGGTTCAACATAAGGGAAAAAAAAAAGTATCACATTAACAAAGCAAAGAATAAAAACTCCATGATCCTATTAGTAAATGCAGAAAAAGCCTTCAACCAAACCCAACACCCGTTTCTGATTAAAATACTCAGTAAAATAGGAATAGAGGAGAATTTCCTCAATGTCGCGTAAGTATATTTGCAACAATAAGAGCCAACATCATTCTCAATGGAGAGAGACTAAAGACATTCTGCTTGTGAACAGGGACCAGGCAAGGCTGCCCACTCCTGTTTTATATTGATTTGGAAATTCCAGCTAGGTCAATAAGACAAGAGAAGGAAATAAAAGGCATCAAAACTGGCAAAGAAGTGGTGATACTGCACTATATGAAGATAAGATGGTGTACACAGAAAACCCCAAAGACTCAAAAAAAGCCCAAATAACCCCAACCTGTTAGACCTAGTAGATCAATTTAGTAGAGTAGCAGGAATCACAAAATGGGCAAAAGACATAAAAAGACTCTGCACAAAGGAGGACATACAGATGGCCAAGAAACACAAGCAGAAATGTTCAAAACCACTAGAAATCAGAGATGCAAATAAAAATAACAGTGAGATATCATCTCAATCCAACAGCAGTAGCAAACAACACCACAGCAAACAAATGTTGAAGAGAACGTGGAGAGATTGGAGCACTCATGCACTGCTGCTGTGATTGTAAAATGGCACAACTGCTATGGAAAGCACTTGGGTGTTTCCTCAAAACCTGAGCATAAGAATCCTATATGACCCAGCTATTCCATTACTAGGACTATTTCTCAAAGAAATCAGAATTGAGATGTGAAGGGAGATATGTGCACCTACATTCATAGCAATGTTCTTCACAGTTGGAAGAAAATGGAAACAGCCCAGACATCCATCAGTAAACAAAAAGATTGATAAATTGTAGTGCACTCACACAATGAAATACTGTGTAGCACTAAGAAACAACAATTTCACAAAATAATATACAAGTTGGGAGAGATTTGAGAACATTATGCTGAATGAAATATCTGTTAAATAAGGGAAAATATTGCATAAAGCCACTATTGTGATAACAGGAGGATAACTGAGTAAGATATGTACAAATACTCAAAAGAGGAAAGGGATGGGGAGAGAGAGGCAGGAAAATGGCAAAGGGGAAATAATTGGGATAGCAGAGGTTGGTGGGTGGAAGGAGGGTGAAAGACTGAGAAATATTGACTGTGGACTTGAAAAGTTAGGGTGATAATAGACATAAAGTAATGGTAATCAACCATATAAAATAGAATGTATATAAGTAATCCTATAAAACCCAAGGTATACAAATGAAACAACATATAAGAATGATGCTATAAAACACGAAGTATGTGTACAAAATATGATGTATATGAATTATTATATGCAAATCAACTTTTATGAAAACCTCTCTATATGAGGTCAAAGCGACAATAGAAATTACAAAAATTTTATAACAACCATAGGGAGCAGTGAGTTTATGTTAATGAAGGAGAAATAATTCAGAAAAGGAAGATGAGAATGGTTGTACAATTTTAAGTAATCAGTCACTAGGTTGTATATACATAGTTGTTGATCTTTTAAATTGGTGTATGTTTTACTGTATCTATTCGCAACAACAACAAAAATATTTAAAAATTTTAAAAATCAATTGCATATAAGCCTACTTTTACACCTAGCTTCGTGCCTATTAATGCAGAAGGCGGGGGGGGGGATACAATAAAATGGCCAGCTATTGACGATTTAATTTATCAGTCCCACAATCAACACTCTTGGCATCAGCAGTCAGGAAATCAAAAGACAAATTGCATTAGGAAAATCTTCTGTCAGGAATCTCTTCAGAGGCCTAAAGAGCAATGATGTCAGTCTAAGACTAAGGTGAGCCTGATCCAGGTCAATGGACTTCCCAATAACTTGCTAAGCCTCAGAGAGCTGCACAATGACCACAGATGACAAAAAAAGAAATTATGTCTTTGAGTTGTTGTGCTGGAAAAGAGTATTGAACATACTATGGACTGCCAAGAGAACTAAGAGATCTGTTCTGGAAAGAGTGAAATAAAACTGCTTGTTGGAAGGGCTGAAGGGATAGTGCAGGAAAGGAAGACCCCAGAGGAGATGGATTGACACTGTAGCTGGGTTGATGAGGGTAGGTGTGTCAGAGACCGTGTGATTGGCTCAGGATAGAGCAGGGTTCAAAGCTATCATTCATAGGGTCACTATGAACCATAGTCGATTCTATAGCACATAACAACAATAACAAATGATTCCAAAATGCATAATGTATTATCCCAAACTTCAAAACAACAGTAAGCATACACTGTTTATTGAAACTTCTGATTCAAGGAATTTGGGGAACAGATTAGTTGGTTGGTTTGTTGATTGCAGTCAAGATGTCAACTGGGCCTCTGTTCATCTGCAGGCTTGATGGGGCTGAATTATCTGCCTCTGGAAACTATGAACTTTTATAAATGTTGATAGTTGTAGAGGGGCTTCAGGTCTTTTGTTCCTAGGGTCACTATGAGTCATGCTCAGCTTGAAGGCAGTCAACAACAACAAGATGGTGGACATACCCAGAGGGCAAATTGGTGATGAAAGCTGGAGAAGGCCTCTCAGTTCCTCTTGACAATGGAAAAAGTTGAATGTCATGGTGTAGTTGTTAGGTTAGGTGCCATCAAGTTAACTATGACTCATAATGACCCTATGAATAGCCAGCCTGAACCCTGCTCTGTCCAGTGCCATCTTCACCATTTCTGAAACACTTAGCCCATTGTTGAAGTCACTGTGTCAATTCATCTCATCAGGAGTCTTCCTCTCCTTCACTGATTCCCCCCATCTTTCCAAGCATGATTTCCATCTCCATTGAATAGTTTCACCTAGCTACATGTCCAAAGTATAAAAGACAACCCCCCCCAAAAAAAAAACCACACCAAACAGGAAATAAACACAACCAAAAACGCAAAGTATGAAGGATGAAGTTTTGACATCTTTGCCTCCAAGGAGCATTCAGGCTAGAACAAATGAGCATTACATACAAATAAATCAGAGCTAATTGCTGTGAAATAGATTGTACCTTATGGTGATTTCATATGTGAAAGAGTAGAATTGTGCTCTATATATTTTCAATGACTCATGCTTTTGAAAGGATGTAGATTGGCAGGACTTTCTTTTAAGGTGCTTCTGAGTGGACTTGAACTTTTATTTTTTAGTTAGTTGTCAAATTCTTTAATTCTTTTTATCTCCTAGGGACTCCACATGAAAAGGTGGTAAATAGCATCCACTTCCTAAATAACATGCCTCCGGAAACTCTATCAACTTTGATAAATGTTGATAGTTGTAGAGGGTCTTCAGGTCTTTTGTTCATATTGTCGCTATAAGTTAATGCTCTACTCGAAGGCAGTCAATAAGAACAACAGGTGTACTTAGGAGGAGTATCGGTGATTATCATCAAAACAAAACCCAAAAAAAGCTTTTGACTGCAAACACCCTTAGGTTCTGGTGTGGAGCAACATGGTACAGAGTCCCTCTAAACTGTGAGCTGAACTCAGAGCTTTGCTTACAATAAAAAGAATGTACTGGAAGTAATGTTATGTGACAGTTGAGGCTACTTCATAAAACACGTAGCTTTGTCACTCTCTCAGAGAATTCAACAGTCAAACAGCCTGTGTAGAGGTGCACATAAAGAGTGGCTCTTCTCTCACTCCTTCCCTCCCCTGGTGCCCCCACCCCTCACCTTATTGCCATTGAATCAAAACTGGCTCATAGCTGACCCTCCAGTGGGTTTTCAGAGGCCATAAATTGCACAAGAGGAAATTGTCTTTCTCCTGCAATGCAGATTGTGGATTTGAACCACCTGCCTTTGGGTTGGCAGCTCAACTCCCCACCTCTAGGCCACTAATGTCTTCATATCAACTAGCTTCGACAGGGTTTCCTGCCAGTTCCATAGACATGTTTAGATGGACTGATCCCTGGTATGGCAGAGTTGAGGCTCAAGCTGGGACTCCTTTGACAGAGAGGGGAGAAAGAAAGAAAAGTACAATAATGCAAATTAAACTCTGCACGACCAAATCAAACTTCAAGAAAATGAGATATTCCTTAATAATTCTCAATTAGTAGTATTTAATTTACATATATTTCAATACTATTTCTGCTGGATATATTATATATTCCAGATCTAAGTCAATTAATCACAAATCTCCCCCCTGACCACTGTACTGCATTTTCTTTTTTTTCCTGTATCATCAACTGGCATGAAATTGGATGTGAAACTGAGCTTACGTGCAATTGCTTTTTTCCCCTTTAAGTTTCCTACCTTTAACACACACTCCTGAGGTTTATTCAGCCATTCTTCCTAGAAACACTAAAGGAACCTCTTCTCTTTCCCAGGTGCCTTTCTAGCAAGGAGAGAAGTCAGCACTTAGCCCAACTTTCATAAATGTGTAGCTCAGCAAAGTGTCATGTAATGGGTACAGGCATTTATAGAGCCCATTGTGGAAAAAGAGACATACAGTCTTTGAACATGTTTTGGAAATCTTAGGACTTCTAGAACTGAAACTGTCAAAGGAAAACCAGAAGACTTGGGAATGAGGTCCACAGAAATCTTAGTTATCATAATTCTGAGGTGAAAGGCTGAGAAAGTCTGTCTGAGAAAGTCATCAAAACGGGAATTACAGACAGATCTTAAAGATGAAAGAAATATGTGGTGATTTGTCTTCAGATGATTAAAGGGACAGGCTCCAGCCCATATTCATCTCTCCCTGTCTTCTTTATGCTGTTAATCATCTGCACCACACTATTTAGTGCTTGATTGCTGCTTATGCAACTGTCTGGAACAATTTTAAATGGCTTCAAGTTCGTCAGTGAATTAGCTGCCTGACAAGGTAGTTAGTTCAGGCAGGAAATCTATTTATCTTCTTCTTACGAACCATTTTCCTGGGACTGTACTTGGGCTTCCAGTTGTTGTGGAGATGACTCCAACTCATGATGGCCCCATGTGTAGCAAAGTAGAACTGTGCTCCATAGTATTTTCAATGACTGATTTTTCCAGAGTTGATCACCATTCCGCCCCACCGCCGTGCGTGTGTGTGTGTGTGTGTGTGTGTGTGTCGGTGAGAGTTGATCACCTTTCTCTGTGTGTGTGTGTGTGTTGGTGAGAAGGGACACGGCAGGGATAGTGGAGAGATGGCATTCTCTGTTCTGTGTTTTAGGTCTACTCAACTAGACAAGCTCTATTTTTACACATGGTGTTTCCTTTGTTATGTGAACTGGACCCTGACACACGCACTTTTTTCAAAATGTTCCATGATTATGAGCTTAACATTAAAAAGAATTCTAAACTCTCATTGTGAACACCAGCAGTGTAACTGTAAGGACTTTCCTTGTATCGAACAATTATGATTTAACTCACAACATCCCAAACTCTATGAACTGATCAGTTGGGCTTTAAAGACATTTTGGGTTGTTTGAAATACATTTTTAGGAATTTCTCTTTCCTTGGAAGCCAGCTCTCTCCTATTTGATTCACAAAGTTTTTATTCCAATAATCAAATTGAAGTATAGGGAAAAGCATATAACACATTGTTGTTGTTGTTGTTTTTGTTAGACGCAATCAAGTTGAGTACAACTCATAGTGATTCTATGAACAGCGGATCTGAACTCCGTCCTATCCTGTGCCATCTTCAAACTTCCTGATACACTAGAGTCCATTGTAGCAATCACCATGCCAGGGGTCTTCCTCTTTTTTGCCCATGCTCCACCCTTCCAAGCATCATGTCCCTCTCCGAGGAACAGCCCCTTCTACCAACATGTCCAAAGTATGTGAAGTGAAGTCTCATTCTTGCTGACAAAGAGCACTCCAGCTGCACCCTTTCAAAGATTAATTTGTTCCTTTAGTTCAGTACTCTTCTCCAACACCACAGTTCAAAGGCACCAATTCTTCTGTCATCCCTATTTGTTGTCCAGCTCTTGGCTGCATAGCAAGTGATTGGAAAAAACATGGTCTGAATTGTTGTTGTTGTTTGTTGTTATGTGCCATCGAGTCGCTTGCGACTCATAGCTACCCTATGTACAACAGCCCAAAACTCTGCGCTGTCCTGCGCCAATCTCACTGTCTCCGACACACCCATCCCTATTACCCCAGTCACTGAATCAATCCACCTCATAGGGGGCCTTACCCTTCTGCACTGTCCCTCCACGCTACCAAGCATGCTGTCCCTCTCCAAGGACCTGTCCCTCCTTATAACATGTCCAAAGTATGTTAGACAGAGCCTTAGAATCCTTGCCTCCAAGGAGCCACCTGGTTTGACCCTTTCCAGGATAAATCTGTTTGTTTTCCTAGCAGTCCATGGTACCCTTAATACTCTTCTCAGCACCACAGCTCAAAGGCATCAATTCTCCTTCTATCCTCCTTAGTCATTGTCCAACTCTCTGATGCATAACAAGTGATAGCAAAGACCATGGCCTGTATCAGATGCACCTTACTCTCCAAAGAGACACCATTGCTCTTCAGTACTTTGGAGAGGTCCCTAACAGCAGCCTTTCCCGTGGCAATATGTCTTCTAATTTCCTGGCTGCTGGTGCCAAGAGTGTTGACTGTGGAGCCAAGCAAACTGAAGCTGTGAACAATCTCAATCTCTTCACCATCCATCCTGATGCTGCCAGCTGGCCCAGTGGTGAGAATCTTTGTCTTCTTGACATTGAACCTTAATCCATAACGGAGGCATTCCTTGACCCTCTGCAGCAAGTGCTTCATGTCCTCCTCAGTTTCAGCAAGCACTGTTGTATCATCTGCATATCACAGATTGTTGATAGATATTCCACCAATCTTGACCCCACATTTCTCTGCATCTTAATCCTCAAACTGACAACATTATACCAAATAATTTGGAGAAGTCCCTAACTGCAGACTTTCCCAAAGCAATCGAGACAAATAGAACCATTGATACATTTTACAATAATATTTCATTATAGCATGCTTTGTTCAGGTGATATGACAAGGTGTTGTGACATTGTCTTGAAGCAGTATGATACAATCTTTTGGCTCCACAATGTATTTTGACTCAGTAGATGTTTCTTTCAGGACAAACTTTGAAAGTTAGCAATATAATTTTGCTGAACAGACTCCTGTATTTTATAATGCAGTACATAATATCCTCAAAGATGAACCTTATCACTGAAAGTTTGTTTTTAAATATAGAGAAAACCTTAGAGAGTTATGGTTACTCCTTTATACAAAAGTTTTTTAAAAAAATAAAATCTCGTTTCCATTTATTATTTCCCAAAAAGATGACCTTGCTTCTTTCTAACACAAATTCCTAATAAATGAGATTGACAAACATAAGCTTTCTTCCTTCAGGTCCCAATATACCAAGTGAAGGTAAGAAAGAGATAGAGAAAGGAAGGCGGGGGGGGGGGAGGAAAGGAGGGAAAAAGAGGAAGAGAAAGGAAAGAGGAATGAGAAGAGGGAGGGAGGGGAAAAGAGATGGAGGAAGGGAAGAAGAAAGGGGAGGAGAGGAGAGGAGAGGAGAAGAGAAGAGAAGAGAGGAGAGGGAAGGAAACTAAGAGAGTCACAGTTCGCTTCTGCTCACATGGAAACTCAATTAATTTGATGCATTCAGATTGTAAAGTGCACTGTAGCACTTTACAACTCCTTGAGGAGGTTCCAGATTACCCCCCACCCCAAAATTCATTGCTAAAAAATCCAGACATTTCCCTTGGCTGGTGATAATGAAGCTTAGATGCTAGGCCTGACCATCATGACACGCAGTTTAGTTCTATGGTCGCTTCTGACAGCTGGATGAACTAACCTTGGGAAGAGCAGATTGTGGAAGAGATGAGCACAGAATGGTATAAATGTAGGCCTGAATCCAGACATTGAAACCTACTAATCTTGGGCCCCTTGTTTATATTTTGGTGGGAATTATTTTGTTTAAATAGAATATGTGTTGTTTTGTTTGCATTTGCTTAAATATCATATTTTAAATTCAGTTTAATTTTACAAAGTAATGTGCCACCAGTGACCTATATTTTCAGAAATATTACCTCAAGTTTGCATAATCTTAATATTTGGGGAGGGAGAGAGAGTAGAATTTCAGAACCTGTTCAGACTCTGAAGAAAGTATTGGAATTCCTTCTCAGAAGAATACTAAAGAGAGTATGTTTGGTTTTGAACATATATTCCTTTTTCCACTTACCTGATGGATCGAGAGATCGAAGTAGTCAGAAAACTGTGTTTGGAATCAAAAAGACCTCAAAATCTGGCTCTGATATAAACAGAACAATTAAAGGACAAGTACCTTAACCTCTAAGCCCTGGAAGACAGCTACCTGACTAGCTGGCTGTAAGAGATCCATATTTATTCCCATTCAAAGAAAAGGTGATCCCACAGAATGTGGAAATTATCAAACAATATCACTTAGTATCACATGCAAGCAAAATCTTGCTGAAGATTATCCAAAAACTACTGAAATAGTACATCAGCAAAGAATCACCAGAAGTACAGGCTGAAGGTAGAAAAGGCCGTGGCACTAGGGACATCATAGCCAATGTCAGATGGATTTTGTCTAAAAGCATCTGTGTTTCATTGACTATAAATAGGCATTTGACTATGAGGATCACAACAACTTTTGAGAACCTTGAGAAGAGTGGGAATCCCAGAACACCTGACTGTGCTCATGCGATACCTATGCTTGGACCAGGAGGCAGCTGTCAGAACAGAGCAAGGAAACATTGTATGGTTCAAAATCAGGAAAGTGATGACTAAAGTGATGAGTCCAGCTATGTGTGGAACAATTTAAAAAATGATTAATGAATAAAAGTTTATTTAAAGCAAATAAAAATAACTCCTATAGCCCACAATAGTTTCATTTGTATCTATAACAATGATGGAATGATATTCACTTCCATTGTGCAACCAGGAGTAGAGGTCTACTAGAATAAGAAGCAGTTATGGTTAGTTTAATACAAAATATTCACGTTCTAAGATGCTTTCCATTAAAATAAGTGATGTATCAGTATTACTCTGAGCTTTTGAGTCACTGAAACAAAGAGGAAAATACAAGCAGTTACTTGACCAATGTGCTTATAAAGCTATGAGTCTATTTTCTACTAAAAGAGGGAGAGCATGGCCATAATGTAAAAATGAGCAGTTTCGTTGTTTTTTCCTTTTTTTAAATTGTGTTTATGTATCCCCTTTATGATAACTTTAAATTATTTAACTAAAATTTTAATAATACAAACAAATCACAACCAGCAGATTATAAGACTTGCAAAAAAATTTCTCCTATAGATTCTCATTTTGAAAAATGACCAGAATATACTAGAGTCATTGGGTATTTAATGCACTTAGCAGCTAAGTTAAGGATTGGCTGATGAAGTGTTACCTATAAGTGCTTCAGAAGAAAAGCTTGGTGAGATGCTTCTGAAAAAACCCTAAAACCCACTAAAAACTCTATAGAGCACAGTTCTACTCCAACACAATTAGGTTGCCATTGTTGGTTGTTAGGTGCCATTGAGTTGGCTACGACTCATAGTGACCCAAGGAACAGACTGAATCCTTATCCTGCCCTGCACCGTCCTCCCAATCTCCAC
Organism: Elephantulus edwardii; assembly: GCF_000299155.1. NCBI lineage: Eukaryota > Metazoa > Chordata > Mammalia > Macroscelidea > Macroscelididae > Elephantulus > Elephantulus edwardii. The sequence goes on along the minus strand of NW_006399757.1, from coordinate 26,418,892 downwards.
CATTTCCAAGCCTATTGTTCCAGTCACTGTCAATCCATCCTATGGATGATAACTAGTTTAATGTTGTCAACATCCTCATTTCACCTTTTTTGTTCACTTTATGCCTAGAAGAGCAATCCTTTATTTAGAGTTGATTTCTCCTTTGTGAACTCAGAGCTTTGATTGCTTGTCACCTATTATATCTATAATTATACCCATTGCACCTACACAACAGCTTTTACAGCTCCTTCCAGTTTACAGATGTATGGGGACAAGGCCTCTAAAGGAGGCCTTCAGAAAGGCCAGTTCAGCCCAGTTGGACCCTGCAGGCACTTGAGTTGGCTGGAACCCTTGGATACTGATGATCAAATGAAAATATTCCAAAGAGTGTTCTCATTTCTCACAATGCTCTGGCCACCTAAAATTTCAAAATACCTTGTCTTTTTTTTTTTCCTTGAGGGTGAGTTTTTGCAGAAAATGAGAGCTTCTCCAGGTGCTCCACTAGAGGGTGCTTCAACTATGCATATTTACATATGCACAAACACAAACCAGTGTTGTTGGCGTGGGCTGCACACATGCATGCCAAGCAGCTGTTTTCTCATGAGGAAGTTATGACATGGGGAGTACAAATGGGTTTTCATTCCTCTCCAGCTTGTTCCACACATGACTTGGTGAACTGCCAGCACCCAAGGGTTATAGGGATCTAAAGTATAAGTAGTGATAGAAAAGGGGTACAAGGTGGAGTTTCTCTCCCTACTCTCTTTCTCTGGATTGGGAGGATTTAGACATTCAGGAAGGACAGTGAAATGCAGGGAAGAGGGAGCTGGAGCTAAGTAAATGCCACAGGGGAGCATCCAAAGCCTTGGCGTTAAACATGCAGTGGGATGGAGCCATAGATGTGTGGATGCCCCAGAGGTGAGTCGAGTCCTGGGATCTGTGTTAAGAGGGGTGAAGGGAAGACCGCTGCTGAGTAAATCAGCAGCTTGGGCCCTGGCAGTATTGGAGGACTTGTTAAAAGATAGAGGTTTAAAAGGAAGGAAATTACAAAAGTGGCTTTTTAAAAATTATGTTTGCCTAAGTACTCAAAGTAGGAAGCATAAGAAGGAGCAGAGGCTTGATAAGAGGAACCTGAAAACTTACAAAACGAATATGGTAAGAGGCCCGGACACTAAATGTGGCACTAAAGATACACAAGGCCTCTCGTGGAAAACAGAAGGCATAATGGTGGCACAATGACGAAAACACTAGATTGTTATCCAGAAAGTTGGTTTCGATTCTTCTGCTGCTCAGCAGGAAGAAATTGAGGCAGCCTGATTCCATAAAGATTTACAGCCTTGTCAACCCCATAGGGCACTTCTGCTCCGGCCTACATGAGTCAGAATCATCTACTCAGCAACAAGTTTATGAAAGACCATGAATAAGGACACTGACATTTTGCTGAGTATTAGAATCAGTTGGAAACAGTTTTTTAAAGACTCTAAGACCGATACTATGTGGCATTGGAAAAACAAGGAACTCATGAAATATTACACAAAATGGGTGACCCTGGAGGACATTATGCTGAGTGAAATATGTCAGTCAGGAAAATGACAAATACTTCATAATGCCAGTGTTACAAAGGAGGACTGACATAAGGGTTGGAGGAGACTGAGAAAGATGAGATAAATAATGTATACTGCATTGAAACAGATGAGGGAGAGAACTGTTTAAAAGGGATATATAATTAGGTATTTTGTCATGACAAGATTCCAGAACGAAGGTAGCAGAGTGGAGTGGACTGGGCGGGGGGGGAGATTGTATAACAATGAAATAATTTTTCTTTTACTTTTCACGAAGAAAAGCGAATAGGGAAGGGCAGGGAGAAAAGTGCAACAATGAATGAATGGAAAT
>NW_006399757.1:26415286-26416923 GCF_000299155.1 Elephantulus edwardii | reverse complement strand
TTTTTTTTTTTTCTTTTTTAAGTTTCTCAAGTCATTCAAATGTGCTGCCAAGTTTGAGGAATGAAAGCCTAGATTGGTGGTTCTCCAACTTGAGCATGCATGTAATTTACAAAATTTCACAAACACACACAGCTGGGGTAGAGTCCAGTTTCCAACTCAGTAAATCAGTTACAAGACTTGTGAAATTGCATGCTTGGAATGTGGTTGGTCACAATTGTGACGTGCTCTAAGTACAAAATAAACACCGTATTTTAAGATCTCAGCACAAGAGAGCAAACACTGCATTACTTTTATTATGTTGAAATAATTATATTTTAATCTGTTAGGTGAAATGAAAATATATTACTGAAGTTAACTCCACTTGTTTCATTTTCTTTTGTTTTAATTGTCACTACTAGAAAGTTTTAAATTATGTACATGCCTTACATTATATTCTCACTGGATTTTGCTGGGTTAGATTTCACAAAGGCTAGTTCTTGAACTGGCTGCGTGACAAGTGACTGAGGCTTTTCTTGTCTCAAACTCAGATCTAATAAAACAAACAAACGAAAAAAATTACCCATTGTTGTCAAATGGATTCTGACCCATACCACTTACCTAGACCTTCTGATTCAGAACTTCAGAGGTGGGTTTGGGAATCTGCACAGAGAATGGCCCCTTGGATTATCCCGATGTACACTACAATAGAACACTGCTGATTAAGTGAACAAGGGGTGGAGAATAATGTTTTCCTTTAGGATTTGATGTAACCATGTCATGGACCTCTACAAATAAGTCAACATGAAAGAGCCATAAGCATGCTCCATTTTTGTCAGCATAGCTCAAGTAAAGATGTGATGTATTTGGACTTGGTTGAATTAAAGAAGCAAATATTTGGAATATCTGTCTGTTTGTTGTTCAAAATGTGAACCCTGCTACCAACAACACCAGTACCACTTAGGAGTTTATAATAAATACAAATACTAGGCCTCACCCCAAATCTGAGGATGTGGTTAGAAGCCGTGGGATTGACTCCAATTCATAAAGATACTATGTACAACAGACTACAAAACTCTTTTTACAGGGTACAGAACCCTGTCCTTTCTTGTGCCATCCTCACAATCTCTGCTGTGTTAAAGCTCACTGTTTCGGACACTCTGTCAGTTCTTGGAGAAGGTCTTCTTCTCTTTCACTGATGCTCCACTTTTCCAAGCATTAAGCCCTTTTCCAGGGACTGGTAGCTCCTGATAGAATGCCTAAAATATATGAGACAATTTTTGTATCCTTGCTTCTAAAGAGAACTCTGGCTGACCTTCCTCAAAAACAGAATTATTTGTTCTTTGGTGGTCCATGGAATAGTCAATATTATTTGCCAACACCATAGTCAGAAAACATTGATTTTTCCTCAGTATTTCTTATTCCTCATCAAACTTACACAAGTATATGAAACAATTGAAAGTATCACACCTTGGTCGATGTTCACCTCAGTCTTTAAAGTGGTATACTCATTCTTTAGAAATCTGGCAACAGATTTTCCCAGGACAAAATGTTGTTTTTGTTGTTATGTGCCATGGAGTAGTTTGCGACTCATAGCGACTCTATGCACAACAGCCCTGCTCTATCCTGTGCCAACCACACTGCCTCCAACACACCCATCC
>NW_006399757.1:26409520-26413196 GCF_000299155.1 Elephantulus edwardii | reverse complement strand
GTCAATAAAGCACAAATAGACATTATTCTGATATTCTCTACTTTCAGCCAGAATCCATCTGACATCAAGAATGATATCCCTGGTGCCATGGCCACTTCTAAATCCTGCTTGATGCTTGAACTTCTGGCAGTTCTCTATCTATGTACTGTTCTAGCCATTGTTGAATGATCTTCAGCAGTATTTTGCTTGCATGTGATTTTAATGATATTGTTAGTTTTCACATTCTATAGGATCATCTTTCTTGTGAATAGGAACAAATAGAACCTCTTCTAATCCATTGGCCAGACACATGTCTTCCAGAGAGCTGGCCTAGACTAGTGAGTACATTCAGGGTGACATCTGTTAACTGAATCAAGTCAATTGGCATGCTATCAATTCCTGGGGCTTTATTTATTGTCAATACTTTTAGTGCAGCTTCAACTCCCTCCTCCATTACCATTGGCTTCTGCTTATATGGTGGTGGCAGTGGTGGTGGTGGTGATTGTGTACCATAGAGTCAGAAATGACCGACAGCTGACCCTGCAGCAGGTTTTCAGAAGCAGTTAATTAATTTCATGGGAGGAGATTGCCTACTATCCTTCTGCCATGGAGCAGCTGTGGCCTCAAACTGTCTACCTTCGGAATTGCAGCACAGCTTCTTGTCACTAGGCCACCAGAGCTCCCACTTACATCTTCCTGAAATTTTTCCATGTCAGTCAGATCTTTTTGGTACAGTGACTCTGTGTATTCCCTCCATCTTCTTTTGATGTTTCCTGGGTTGTTCAATAAAGGTTATGTAGATGATAGAATCTTGCTTGGTAAAAGTGAGGAGAATTTGAAGCACTTGTTAGAGAAGATCAAATAATATAGCCTTCAATATGGGCTGCATTTCAACATCAGAGAAATAAAAATTCTTACCACTGGACCAATAGGCAACATCATGATAGAGGGAGAAAAAGTTGAAACTGTCAATAGCTTCATCTTGCTTGGATCCACCATTAACACCCTTGGTACCAGCAGTCGGGAAATCAGGAGATGTATTGCACAGGGCAAGTTTGCATTTATAAACCTCTCCAAATTCTTAAGGAATAATAATATCAGTTTAAGGCCTAAGATATCTCTGATTCAAGCCATGATCTCTGATCACATACTATGCATCTGACAGCTGGGCTGTGAATAAGGATGACAGAAGAATTGATGCCTTTGAGTTGTAATGTTGGAGAAGAGGACTGCACATTCCATGAACGGCCAAAAGAACAAACAAACATGTCTTGGAGAATGTGAGGTCAGAATTCTCTTTAGAGGCAAAGGTGATAAAGCTTTGCCTCACATACTTTGGTCATGCTTCTAGGAAAGGCTATTCCTTGGAGAGACACACGATGCTCAGAAAGGCAGAGAGTTGGCGAAGGAGAGGAAGACCTTCAATCAGGCTGACTGACACAGTAATTGTCACATTGGGCTCTAGTGTGCCAGGAAGTGTGAAGATGGCACAGAATAGGACAGGGTTCAGATCTGTTGTTCCTAAGATCAATATGGGTCGTACTAGATTGGATGATACTTAATAACAACAATACAAATCACAGGGTGGGAGAAGGAGATTGCCCTTCTTTCTCCCTCTGAGTTACTGGTGGATTGAAACAGTCAGATAAGTGCTGCCTTTGCGTTAGCAGCACAGCTCCTTACAGACTATGCCACCAGCACTTCATTATAGGTCCACATGGCATCAAATCCTTGGTCATTTCAGCCTAACCTACTGGCGCACACACACACACACACACACACACACACACACACACACACACATCACTGTTTTAACAAGGTCTCTAGATAATTCAATTGCATACTAAATTTTTTTCACAACTTCTTGAGCTCTTTTTCCTTATCATTTCGAGTGTGTTGTTGTTATATGCTGTAGAGTCAGACCCAATTCTCAGCTGACCCTTCATTGGTGTCTTGAAGGCTGTAAACCACACAGGAAAAGGTTGCCCACTTTTCTCCTGTAGAGCATCTGATGTATTTGAATCATGTGATCTTGAGTTGGCAGCACAACTCCTAACTACTGAGACAAAAGAACTCCCCATTTCAAGAACAGAATTAATTTAAAATAAAGTTATCAAGCTGTTCATTACCACAACCTAGTATTAGAACATATTCATCACTTCAAGATCCCTGTTTCCACCCAGACAAGCATTAATCCACTGTCTGGAATCATACAATATGCATTCTCTGTGTCTTCTCTCACTTTCAATGTTTTATTCCTTTAAATGGCATTCCTTTATGTGGATGTACATTTTATCTATTCACTCATTGATTAGTGAGCATTTGCATTCTTTCTAGTTTGGGAATATTGTGCTGCTAACTAAAAGGCTGTCTAGCCAGCAGTCTAAATCCACTATTTTCTTCAAGGAAGAAAGATAAGCAGTCTCCTCCCATTGTGATTTATGGTCTCTGAAACTCAGTGGAGTGCTGTTATAAATAGGAACTGACTTGAAAGCAGTGAGATTTGTTGAGTCAAATGGTTGATAGTTGTTTTCAAGTCAATTCTGATGTCTGTTGTTGAGTGGAGCATGATCCATATCCACCTTATTAACAATGGATTTGAATCTTGTCCTATACTGTGCCATCCTCACAATCTCTGATGTGTTCTGACATACTCTAACCTATGTTGCAGTCCAATCAGCTCAAAATCATCAATAATTCTTCTGTTATCTTATACATTATCCATTTCTCAGACACATAGCAAGTGATTGAAAAGACCATGCCCTGAATCAGGTGCATTTTAGTCCTCAAACTGACATCATTGCTCCTTAATAATTTGGAGAAATCCCTGACCGCAGACTTTCCCAATGCAATAGGTCTCCTAATCTCCTGATTGCTGGTACAAAGGGTATTGATTGTGGATCCAATCAAGATAAAATCCTGGGACGTTTCAATCCTTTTTTCATCTGTCATGATGTTGTCTATTGGTCCAGTGGTAAGAAGTTTGTTTTTTTGACATTGAGATGCAATTCATACTGAAGGCTATATTATCTTTGATCTTCTGAAGCAAACACTTAAAATTCTTCTCACTCCCAGCAAGTAAGGTTGTGTCATCTACATAATGTAGTTTATTGATGAGTCTTACTCTAAGCATGATGCCACATTCTTCTTCACAGCGTCCAACTTCTCAAAAAATTTGCTCAGGGTACAGATTGAGTTGCTATGGAGACAGCATATAAACCGATGCACACTTTCTTAATTTCAAACCATGTCGTGTTCCCTTGATCACCTCTTGGTCTAGGTATAGATTTCACATTTGTACAATTAAGTGTTCTAGGATTTTCCTTTCTCTCAATATTAGTTGGAATTTGTTATGATTCACACAGTCAAATGTGTTTGTGTAGTCAAATAAGCATAAACAGACATTCTTCATGTATTCTTTGCTTTCTATCATAATCTATTTGACATCAACAATGATATCCATGGTATCACAGACTCGTCTAAATCCTGCTTGAACTTTTGGCAGTTCCGTATCTATGCACTGTACTAGCCATTCCTGAATAATCTTCAGCAATATTTTTCTTGCATATGACTTTAATAATATTGTCTGATAGCTTCCCCATTCAGTTGGATCACCTTTATTGAGAATGTGAACAATACGGATTCCTTTCAGGAAGTTGACTAGGCAACTGTTCTCCAAATTTCCTGGCATAGATTG
>NW_006399757.1:26405092-26405700 GCF_000299155.1 Elephantulus edwardii | reverse complement strand
GTCCCTCCTTGAAACATGTTCAAAGTATGTCAGAAAAAGCTTCAGAATCCTTGCCTCCAAGGAATAGCCTGGTTTATTAAATGATCCAGAAAATATTAAAAGAAGATGGAAAAAGTATACAGAGTCATTGTACCAAAAGGAATTGGTGGGCACAGAAGAATTTCATGAAACAAAATACGATCAAGTGGAAACGGTGATAAAGGAAGAATTTCAAGCGGTTCTGAAAGAATTGGCAAAAAACAAGGCCCCAGAAATTGACAATATACCAATTGATATATTTCAGCAAACAGATGCTGCCCTGGATGTACTCACCAAATAGTGCCGAGAAATTTTGAGTATGACCACCTAGCCAACTGACTGGAAGAGATCTATATTTGTTCCCATTCCAAAGAAAGGTGATTCAATAGTTTGTGGAAATTATTAAACAATGTCTTTAATATTACATGCAAGCAAGTTTCTGCTGAAGATTATCCAAAAGTGGCTGGAACAACACATCAACAGAGAACTGCCTGAAGTGCAGGCTGGGTTTAGAAGAGGTCTTGTACTAGGGATATTGCATGTAATGTTAGATGCATCTTGGTTGAAAGCAGGAAAGATTAGAGGAATGT
>NW_006399757.1:26378904-26403757 GCF_000299155.1 Elephantulus edwardii | reverse complement strand
TATTATTAATGAATCTTGATTGGATTTTTGATTGATTTCAGACTATAAAAGTTGGTAGAAATTTTCAACATCCTCCTCTTTGGCTTTAGATGTTGGTGTATGTATTTAAATAATACTTGCATTAATAGATCTTTTTGTATGCATATTGATAGTATTCTATTGCTCACATCATTTATTCATGGTAAATACTTTTTTTATAAAAAACACAAATGGCAGCTATACACATGGACCTCTCTTTTAAAAATTTATTATTAATTTCAATGAAAATTTACAGAGACTTTGGATTTCCATTCATTCATTGTTGCACTTTTCTCCCCTCCCAACCTAGTACACTACCCTCTTGGAAAAGTAAAAGAAAAATTCTTTTATTGTTTTACAATCCCTGCCCCCAGGTCCACTCCACTACACAGCCTTCGCTCTGGGCTCCTGTCAAGACAAAAATACCTAGTCATTTTCCCTCTTAAACAGTTTTCTCCCTCATCTGTTTCAATGCAGTATACATTATTGAACCCATCCTTCTCAGTCTCCTCCCAACCCGAGGTCAGTCACATAGACCTCTTTTGATGGGCTCCAAAGGAATCATATTGACTACAACTGTAGAAAGAATCACTGAAGAATCAAAATCAGCTCAGGTACTGATGTGCAACTACTTATGTGCAACTTTAAATTGAAGCTGAAGAAAATTAAAACAAATCCACAAAGCCCAAAATACAATGTTGAGTGTGTCCCACTTGAATTTAATAACCACCTCAAGAATAGGTTTAATGCATTGAACACTGAAGATCAAAGAGGAGAAGAGCTGTGGAATGACATCACAACATTAATCCACAAAGAAAGCAAAAGGTCATTAAAAAGATAGAGGAGGGAGAGAGGACTGAAATTATGTCCGAAGAAACTGAAAATGACACTAGAATATAAAGAAGCCAAATTAAGGGAAAATATGATGAGGAAAAAGCGCTGAACAGAAGATTTCAAAAGGCAGCTCAAGAAGAAAAAGAAAAATATTATAACAAAATGTGCTAAGAGCTGGAGTCAGAAAATCAAAAGAGAAGAATTCACTCAGCATTTCTCAAACTAAGAGAATGGAAGAACAAATTCAAGTTCATGTTGCAATACTAAAAGACACCATGGATCTTAAATGATCCAGGAAGCATCAAAAGAAAATTAAGAGAATACACAGAGTTACCATACGAAAAAGAATTGACTTCTCAAGGAACCATTTCAGGAAGTAGTATATTGTAATAAAGGATAAATTGTTTAAGCTGCACTGAAGACACTGTCAAAAAAACCCAAGCACCAGGAATTTATGGAATACCGGTTGAAAGACTGAACAAACAGATGCAGCCTGGATATGCTCATCAGGTTGTATAAAGAAATCTGGAGGACAGCAATCTGGTCGACTCAATGGAAGAGACCCTTATTTGTTCTATTCTCAAAAAAAGGCAATTCAACAGAACATTATCTAACAATTAATTAATATCACATGCAAGCAAAATCTTGCTGAAGATTATTAAAAACAACTGGAACAATACATCAACAAAGAAATGCCAGAAATTTAGGCTGGATTTAGAAGATATTATGGCACCAAGGAGGTTAATACTGGTGTCAGATGAATCTTGGCAGAAAGCAGAGACTATAAAAAGGATGTCTGTCTGTGTTTTATTGACTATGCACAGGGATTTGACTGTGTGAATCAAAACAAATTATGGCTAACATGGAGAAAAATTGGAATCCCAGAACATTTACTTGTGCTCATGCAAAACCTACGCCTAGATGAGGAAGCTATTGTCTGAACAGAGCAAGAGTATATTAAAGTCAAGATAGTGTGCATCAGGGTTGTATTCTTCCTTAATATCTATTCAATCTGTATGCTGAGCGGATCATTTAAGAAGCAGAACTTTATGAAGAGGAATGTAACATTACATTTGATGGGAGACACATCAACCACCTGCATTTTGCAGATAACCCCAACCTTGCTTGCTGAAAGTGAGGAAGACGTGAAGTACTTGCTGCATAAGAACAAGGACTACAGCCCTCAATGTAGATTGTGTTTCACCATCAAGAAAACAAAATTCTTCATCACCAGGCCAATATACAACATCTTGATACAGAAAAAAAGATTGAAGATGTCAACTATTTCATCTTATTAGGAATCACCACTCTTGGTATCAGAAGCCAAGGAATTAGAAGATGAATTGGATTGGAAAAAATCTGTTGTCAGGATCATCTCCAGAGTACTAAAGAGCAATGGTGGCAGTTAAAAGACTAAGGTGCCCCCGTTTCAAGCCATGGTCTTTTCAGTTACTTGCTATGCAGCTAAAAGTTGGACAGTGACTGACAGAAGAAGAATCAATGGCTTTGATTTGTGATGCTGGAGAAGAGTGCTGAATATTCCATGCAATACCAAGAGAACAAACAGGTCTAGCCTGTAGAAAGTGAAACCAGAGTGTGCCTTTGAGTCAAGGATAGCAAAGCTCTGTTTCCTGTTCTTTGGCCATGCTTCAAGGAAAGGCCAGTCCTTGGAGGATATCATGCTTGGAAAGGTGGAAGGTCAGTGTAAGATAATAAGATCCTGTATGGAATAGATTAACATAGTGACTGCAATAATGGTCTCAAGTGTGTCAGAGTTGGGGAGGATGGCACAGAACAGAAGAGGGTTGAGTCATTGTTCACAGGGTGCCTGTTCGTTAGTTAACAGTACGTAACAATTACTGTATGAGGGAACTCTGATGGCTTATCAGTAAAGTATAGCATTGCCAACCCCAAACCAGGTGATTCAAATCCATCACCTGCTCTGAGGGAGAAAGACTGGTAATCTCTCATGCCATCTATAGCCTCTGAAAACCCACTGGTCAGTTCTGAGTCTATTCCAACTTGACAGTACAACAACTACTACATGAAGAAAGTGTGGGTGGCACATTGCAATATGTATTGGGCTACTAACTGAAAGCTCTGCAGTTCAAATCCAGTAGCTACTCTGTGGAGAAAAGTGAGATAATCTGCTTTCATTAAGATTAACAGTCCCAAAAAACTGATGAAATACTAGGAAAATATATATTTCTGTTTTATTGACTATGAAAAGGCATTTAACTGTGTGGATCATAACAAACTATGACTGACAATGAGAAGAATGGGAATCCTGGAACATTATTGTGCTCATGTGAAATCTATACTTAGACTAAGAAGTTATTCAAACAAAACAAGGGAACTCTGCATAGTTTAAAATTAGGAAGGGTCTGCACCAGAGATATATCCTTTCTCTATACTGGTAGAGTGGAGGGACGGCGCCGGAAAGGAAGACCCTCAATGAGATGGATCGATTCTGTGAGTGGAGTGGTGGGAATGAGTGTGTTTGAGTTGGCTAGGTTGGCACAGGATAGAACGGCATTTAGGTCGTTATGAATTGTAAGCGACTTGATGGCACATAGCAACAACAACAAATACTGTTTCAAATTGTATGCTGAGCAAATAATTTATAAAGTTGCACTCTGTAAAGAGGAATGTGGCATCAGGATCAGATGAAGATTCAGCAACAATCTGCACTATGCAGGTAACATCACCTTGATTGCTGAAAATGAAGAGGACTTGAAATGCTTATGGTAGATCAGATTACAGCCTTCAATGTGGATTACATCTCAGCATCAAGAAGACAAAAATCCTCACTAGTGGGCTAATAGACAATATCATGATTGATTGAGGAAGTAAAGTGCTCAATAATTTCATCTTTCTTGGATCCACAATCAATACCCATAGTACCAACAGTCAGGAGATCAGGAGATACATTGCACTGGGAAATTCTGTTGTCAGGAATCTCTCTAAAGTATTAAAGAGCAATGATGTCAGTCTGAAGACTAAATTGCACCTGACTGATGCCATACTCATTCCGATGACTTGCTATGATTCTGAGAATTGGACAATGAATAAGGATGATAGAAAAAGAGTTGATGCTTTTGAGTGTGGTATTGGAGAAGAGTACTGTATAATCTGTGGACTGCCAAAAGAACAAACAGATACGTCTTGGAGCGGGTGCAGCCAAAGTGATCCTTGAAGGCAAAGATGGCAAAGCTTCATCTTTCATACCTTAGGATGTTGCTAGGAGAAGCTTTATTTGGACAAGAGCATCATGCTTGGGAAGGTGGAGGGTTGGCGAAAGAGAGGAAAACTCTCAACCAGGTGAATTGACATAGTGATGCAGCAATGGGCTGAAGTGCATCAGAGTTGATGAGAATGATACAGGATAATGCAGGGTTCAAATCTATTGCTCATATAGTCACATACACTCAATTCAATGGCACCTAAAAATAACATCTTTACCACTGCTACTGCATGCTCAGTTTTACCTTTGGAAAGTTGGATATTTCAAGACTAATTCAAACAAATAAGCAAAGGCTCTTTTCAGAGCCACTGGAATTGCTGTATATTTCGGCGCCTCTGTAGCACCCATCATCTTGTTGTCTCCTTGTCTCTTATCCAATTCATTTTTTTTATCAATCAATGAAGACTGAAGACAGAGCATTCACCACATGCTACAAGTGAATACAACTATTTTCTTTTCTTTGTAGACAAGGAGATAGCAGAACTAGCATATAAAGAGACATTTGCTTTATAGGCTATGCTGCCATGTATTAACACTTAAAGAACCAAGTAGGGTCTATTCAACCCCCTGCTAAGGATTTTCTTTTCTTTTCTATTTTTAAGAATTTGCTTTTCTATCTCAGGTAGAAAAGAACAGCAACAGCAACCAGGAAATTACAAGATGTATTGCATTTGGAAAGTCTGCTGTTAGGGACCTCTCCAAAGTACTGAAGAGCAATGGTGTCTCTCTGGAGACTAAGGTACGTCTGATACAGGCTATGGTCTTTGCAATCACTTGTTATGCGTCAGAGAGTTGGACAATGACTAGGAAGGACAGAAGGAGAATTGATGCCTTTGAGCTGTAGTTCTGGAGATGAGTATTGAATGTACGATGGACTGCTAAGAAAACAAATTGATTCATCCTGGAGAGGGTTAAACCAGGCTGCTCCTTGGAGGCAAGGATTCTGGGGCTTCGTCTGACATACTTTGAACATGTTGTAAGGAGGGACAGGTCCTTGGAGAGGGACATCATGCTTGGGAGGGTGGAGGGACAGCGCAGGAGGGGAAGGCCCTCTATGAGGTGGATTGATTCAGGGATTGGGATAGTAATTGGGATAGGTGTGTTGGAGACAGTGCGATTGGACAGAGCAGAGTTTAGGGCTGTTGTACATAGGATCGCTGTAAGTCACGAGTGACTCGATAGCACACAACAACAACAACAACAACCTTAAGAAGCTGCTTTAGCAAGATACATATGGAGATCTGTAAGAAGCACCTGGGGACCTTGTTAAAAATGTAGATTCTGACTCTATAGGTGTATTTAGAGTGGAAAAGCAAATTTTCAGAGTAGGGGGTGCAGGGAGGTCAAATTAGAATTAGCTGGTTTGTAATACAGCCCTGGAACTAACACACTCAATTGCCTTCACAAGGATAAAGTTATTTTCATTTCAAAAAGGGAGGGAGTTGAGAAAATGTATCTCTAATTTATGCATAAAAAAGGGGATAAAAAGAAAGAGCCTTCTGTCTCTGGCACCAATTGCTTTGTGTTAATTGTCTGTGTGATTGTGATCACACCATCTTCTCTTGGCATTTAGCAGAAGTATTAAAGTGTATTAGATCTCTGCTGGGGCTTAATGACAACAGGCATCATAGCAATTCGTAAAGCAATTATTTATCTGGTGACCTTTTACAAAGTGGTGAGTTTTCCCTCAGGATTTTTTTTACAGTGGCTGATATCACCAGTAACTCAGGTCCCTCCCCTCCCCCAACCAATTGTTGGTATTTGAATGTCATGAAACTAAGAGCTGTGAAATTAAACCCGCTGTGTGAGGTGGGAATGGGGAGGCTGAGATGAGATTGTAGGTCACACTCATATCATATCAGAGCACCATTATGATACAAATGATGGGAAACGTTAGCAAACGCGAGGCATAATGGACTGCTGGGATGATGGAGTTGCATACTAGGGAGCTAAAGTGCTTGTGCAGAAGGGTTAATGTCAGATTCTTTAATGCACCACTGCTGTGACTGCTGGGTCATGCTAGAAGATTTCTTGGTGTTCACATACCCGTGGTTTCTATCCCCATCAGCTGTGACACCACAGGCAATTTCCTTGACAATCTACACAGCTCTAATGCTAAGGTAATGGGTGTCTGGACAAGTCCATCACAACAAGTGTACTCCATAAGATGATTTTATATATTGGTCTAGAGCATCTGTCACAATAGTTTCTGAGAGCTTTGCATTTGTGTCACTGTGATCAGTGGCTCTGCGTAGAATTTCGGGAAGCTGGACTTGCCCTGATTGACCTTGATTCTTCTTTATATAGAAGAATGGCTGAGAAATGAGAACAAGACTGACAGATTGAGAGAGATGAAAAGGAGTTGTTTCTATTATCTCAGAACACCAGTGTCAAACTGTGGTAGAGATTTCAAGGACTGTGCTAGTTATATGGAGGACAAAATGAGAGTCCAGAGAGGTTCATTTTTGTTGGTTGCTATCAAGTCAGTGCTGGCTCATGGTGACCCCACGTGTGTAGAGTAGAACTACTCTATAGGACTTCTAAGAATGTGATCTTTTTTAAAAAATAAAATATTTTAATTGTGATTTTTAATGTAAGTTTGTAGGAAAGTTAGATTTTCATTCATTCATTGTTGTACATTTTTACCCTCTCTCTCTCCTTTCCCCTTCCCCATGATATGAACAGTCTCCCAAATAGATGAATAGAACCTTCTAAAAATCAATACCCTATGCACGTCAAAAAATTTCTCCAACAGAGTGAAAAGGAAAGCCACAGACTGGAAAAAAATATTTGGTAATGACATATCTGATAAGGAACTCATATATAGATTTATACAATACTACAGCATCTCAACAAGAAAAAGGTAAACAAACCAGTCACAAAATGGGCACAGGATATGAATAGACACTATACCAAAGAAGATCTTCAGGTGGCAAAAAAAAAACACATGAAGGTATTCTCAAAATCCCTAGCTATCAGAGAGATGAAAATAAAAACAACTATGAGGTATCATCTCACCCCAGCAAAAATAGCAAAGTTCAACAACAAAGCCACAAACAATAAATGCTGATGAGGTTGTGGAGAGATTGGAATCTTTATTCACTGCTGGTGGGAGTGTAAAATGGTGCAACCACTGTTGAAAGCAGTTTGGCACTTTCACAAAAAGTTGAAAATAGGGTGTGATTTGTGATAAGCAAATTACAAATCCTGTCTCCCAAGTCTTTCTGGATGGATTCAAATCACCAACCTTTCAGTTAGTAGGTGAATGGTAACTACTTGTTCACCAGGAGAGGTTGTTGTTGTTGTTATGTGCCGTCGAGTTGCTTGCAACTCATAGCGACCCTATGTATGACAGCCCTGAACTCTGCTCTGTCCTGTGCCAATCGCACCGTCTCTGATACACCCATCCCGATTACCCCAGTCACTGAATCAATCCACCTCATAGAGGACCTTCCCCTCCTGCGCTGTCTCTCCACCCTGCCAAGCATGATGTCCCTCTCCAAGGACCAGGCCCTCCTTACCACATGTCCAAAGTATGTTAGATGGAGCCTCAGAATCCTTGCCTCCAAGAAGCCACCCAGTTTGACCCTTTCCAGGACGAATCTGTTAGCTGGCTTTAAAATCATCCAGCATCCATGACAGAGCTGGAAAGAACTACTTCCTTCAGCCTTGTGTAGTCCCTTTCTATCCCACTCAGTCCTGTCCACTGCTTTCCAGTCTTATTACCCTTCGCTTGCATCCTATACTTCCTTTGCCCATATCTGTGCACACAAAGGGAAGAGCTTCTTATTCATTCATTCAGTTTCCTTGATTTGAGCAGGTTTGAACCAGTGTCAGATCAAAAGGTCAATGGTTTATTGAAAGAGATGCTTCACGTCTATTTGCAGAAGCTCTATTTTGGAGAAAGAAGCTCTGTACTAAAATAATCCTTCCAATTAGAGAGCTTGGATAATTCCTTTTTCATATCCCATCTTTTTATAAATGTGGCCTCAGATCTGAACTTTCTCTTTTGTTCTATTACAGTAAGCAGCATCTAGTATTCAGAAGCATCTTTTCCTGTCAAAATGAGAACAGTGAATTCTTCAATGAGTAGCGTTAGCTCTCACAATGAGTTTCAGATTCATGGCACAAGCCTCAGCTCAGGCAAAGTGGTCAGTGAGAAGTTCACTGAAAAATACTCAAACATGAATGCACACTGGACTCAGCTACGGATTTTTAAAATATGCTAGTGACAAAGCTCCACCCCAAGAGATTCCAATTTCATTGGAATTTCATTTAATTGGGCCCAAGAAATGGATCGTGTGGACACTTTCCAACTGTTCCTAATGTGCAGCCAAGAATTAACAAACTCAAAGGTGGTGAGTTTGAAGCACAAAACCAAACAACACTGACAGAAAAGAGGGACCACTCAGAATCGTTAAGAAAAATGAACCATAGACCTAAACTTGGAATACAGAAATCACTGAACAGGTAATGATCTCATTTCATCCAAGGTATCCCTGGTTCTTCTGCTCTGACTGAGAAGCAAACGTGATGACTTCATACTCCCTCTTAAAATCCTTTCATGAAAAATAAATAAGTAAAATCCTTTAATGCTACTATACTGCTTGAGAATAAAATAAAAATCTGTATCATAATTGTTTTGATTTCTATTTCTGTGTTAAAAAAACTCATGTAACTAACTGTTGTACTATACTCAAAGATTCCATGAATCAGGAATTCAGAAAGGATGCAGTGAAGACTGTTTGCTTGTATTCTACAACTTTTAGAGTTTCAGCTGTGTGCTCATAATTCATTCTACTAAGATTAGTATCAGATCAGTTACAAGAAATGGGAAGTCAACAGAGTCCCAACTTTTTGATATACTATGAATTGAAACTCAACATCAAGAAAACAAAGATTCTCACCACTGGACTGATTGGCAGCATCATGATAGATGGTGAAGAGATTGAGGTTATAAATAGCTTTAGTTTGCTTGGCTCCAGAATCAACACTCTTGGTACCAGCAGCCAGGAAATTAAAAAACAAATTGCATTGGGAAAGTTTGCTGTCAGTGACCTCTCCAACATACTGAAGCGTAACAATGTCAGTCTGGAGACTAAGGTGTGCCTGATCCAGGCCATAGTGTTCACAGTTACTTAGGAAGCATCAGAGAGCTGGATAATGACTAGAGATGATAGAAGGTGAATTGATGCCTTTGAGCTGTGGTGCTGGAGGAGTATTGAATATATATACCATGGATTGCTAAGAGAACAAACAAGTTTGTCCTGGAGAAAGTGAAACTAGGCTGCTCCTTGGAGGGAAGGATTTTGATGTTTCATCTGTCTATTTTGGACATGTTGTAAGGAGGGACCAGTCCTTGGAGAGGGAGGTCATGCTTAGGAGGGTGGAGGAACAGTGCAAGAGAGGGAGACCCTTGATGAGATGGATTGATTCAGTGACTGGGGAAGTGGAGGAAGGTGTGACAGAGACAGTAAGATTGACACAAGATAGAGCAGGGTTTAGGGCTGTTGTACATATGGTTTCTATGAGTCACAGGTGGCTTGACAGCACTTAACAACAAACAACATATAACTCAGTGGCTTGTGACATCAACAATTCCTCCTTTGTTTACACCCCTCACCCTTCCATTCCTCTGTGTCCCCTGGGTTCAGTAATTTACTAGAAGATCTCGTAAAGACTCAGAGCCATCAGAGGAGTAGCTCGTGTGACTGTACGTGATGCAGGTTAATGTCGCAGAGACTAGTGAGCTTTGTGGACTGTCAGTTGCAGTGCAGCTGGAAAGCTGGGATCCCAAACAGAGAGAGCTAGAATTGAGGTCCTATGAACTTCTGTAAGTATTTAATAGGGTGGAGTTTGCATTTCACCCTAATCCTCTCTCTTTAATAAATAAATACAGTTGATCAGTGGTGAGGAAAGACACTTTGAACAACAAATCTTTGACACCACAATCTAGAAAACTCAAGGCCTGAGAGTGGCTTAATAGCTGATGACTGGAATTATCTGGAAGTGTCTTCACTCACGTACCTGACAGTTAATGTTGGCTGTCACCTGGGGTTTCAGGTGGACCTGTTGACCTGAGTACCTACATATGATCCCTCCATTTTGCTTGAGCTTTCTGAAAACAGAGTAGCCTCAGAATAATTGGATTTTTACCAATTGCTCCAAGATCAAATGTTTCACTGGGCAAGATGAAGGTTGCCTTACTTCTCAGACCTATTTTGGAAGTCATAGAGGATCAGATTCACTGTATTTATTTGTCTAAGCAGTTACAAATGCACTCAGATTCAAAGGGAAGAGACATAAACCTCCACTTCAAAATGAATGTATAAATGTCATTATAAAAGAACAAGTGGGATAAGAGGTAGCATTACAGGAATCTTTGTAGAAGACAATCTGCCATAATGGCATATAAAGTCCTGTGATGTTTTTCTAGCATTGTCCCATTGTCTTACCCTTACGCAGGTAGCTGTCAGTCTAGTCAGACTGAAGCATTTGCAATTTTAAAAGGACAATACTCTTTCATGCCCCTTCCCCGTGCATCCTCCTCTCTGTAGAACATCTTCCTCTCCATCTACCTTCTTTCTCCTCTACCCTTTAGGACTTGGCTTCAGATTCACCTTCCCAGAGAAAGTCTTGAGTGTTCCTTTTCTACCTGGCTGAGCAAGCCTCTATTTTCCTCAGACATGATCCTCATGTCACAGTGTAATATTTAGTTATTCTAGCCTCCTTCCCTGAATTCTGGAGAATAAAGTATCTTTCATTTTACTTCATCAACACTTAGCAGAATTCCCTATATAAAAAGCATTTTAAAAACTCTGGTCTTTATTAGGTAGACTGGTGGCCTAATGGCAAGAAGCTGCACTACAATCCCAAAGGGACCTGGTTTTAACCTACGAGCTGCTCCTCAAAAGGATAGGCAACCTCCTCCACTGTATTAAATATGGACCTTCTTATACAGTTCTTATTAAGAGGAACTTCGATATTTTCTCCATCTATTGTGATGTTGCCTATTTGTCCAGGGGTGAGGATTTTTGCTTTCTTCATGCTGAGATATAATTCATATTGAAAGCTGTACTCTTTGATCTTTTGCTGTTTCCGTTCTCTTTATTTCCTGTAAGCAAGCTTGTGTTATCTGCTTGATGCAAATCATTGATGAGTCTTCCTCCAATCCTGATGTTATAATCTTCTGTATATAGTACAACTTCTCGAATCATTTGCTGAGAATAAAGATTGAACAATTATTAGAAATGGATACACAGCTTTCCTAACTTAAAATCATACAGTGTTTCCTTGTTCTGTTTGAACAACTGTCAATGTACAGGTTTAATGTAAGAACAATTCAGTGTTTTTGGATTCCCATTTTTTTAAGTATTTTCCATAATTTGGTTCGATCCACAAAGGTAATGCCTTTGTACTGCTAATAAAACACTAGTAAATATATTTCTAGTAGTCTCTGTCTTTAGATAAGATCCATTTCATTTTACTTGAATCCACAATCAACACCCATGGTAACAGCACTCAAGAAATCAAAAGACATGTTGGTTGCATTAGGAAAATCTGATGTCAAGGTTCTCTCCAAAGTGCTAAAGAGCAGTGATGTCAGCAGGTTAAAGTTTAAGATGTGCCTGATCCAAGCCATAGACTTTTTAGTTGCTATCTAACCATCTGAAAGTTAAACAGTGAATAAGGTGACAGAAAAAACACATGCCTTTGAATGATGGTATTGTTAAGAGATCGTTGGATGGTCCCTGGACTGCCCAAAGTCTATCGTGGCGTAAGTGCAACAAGAGTGTTCATTTGAGGCAAACATGGTGAAACTTAGTCTCATATACTTTGGGCATGTTGTGGGGAAAGACTAGTCCTTGGGAAAATGTACTGGGAAGAGTGGAGGGCCAGAGAAAGAGAGGATGACCCTCAACAAGATGAATTGACAGCAACTATAACAGTGAGCTTGAGCATGTTAGAGATCATGAGAATGGCACAGTATAGGGCAAGATTCGCTGTTCTTGGAGGTTGCTGCAAGTGGTAGTCTACTCAACAGCACATAACAATGAAAGCAATGACTAGGAACACATTCTTCAGACATACCAAGATTGAAAAACACAGTTGTTTTCCAGATAATGCTTGTAACATTTCTCTAATATTTCAGAAGTGAGGAAATTCAGGATGTTTTGGAACCACAAGAGCTTTACACCACAGTGCAGTCTTATTTCTAAGCCCTAGGCATTTATTTACATCTCACATGGCTTCTCATTTCCATTACAAAAATGCCTCCCTTAAGTGTTAGCAAATAAATTTTTTAATGTTGCTGTAGAGCTTAGAAGATGGAAAGAGTTGTGTTTAAGCTAAATATTATTATTATTAATGCTAGTAATGAGGGATTATTCATTTCCATGGCACTTCTCCTATTTAGGCTGTGCAAAACTGGAAATTGGTTGTATTAAATTGGCTTACTTGCTCCATTTGGTCCTGTCAGGAAAATCGATGAGATGTACATGAATATTCTCCTATGAACATAGCTGTTTTCAAAGTTAGACAATCATCAATATTTATTATAAGCTGTTATGGTGCAAATGGATGAATATTTAACACATGAGAGCATTTAGGTATTATTAAATATACTTGACCACACAAACTTCAAAGTTGTATTTTGGCTTTACCTCACAACAGAAAAATCTACATTTTAATTTAGATACATGAACAGGTTTGAGAGGCTATCACTGGAAATGTGTCTGGATTCCGAAGTAAGAGAACACATTCTGAATGGGGCAAAAGCTTCACTACATCCTTATGCCTACTCAGAAGCTCCAGGCAATTGGAAGACATGCTCCTATTGATTTCCCATTTCTGTTGAAGGGACAGCGTGAAAAATTGTGAGCCTTTGGTCATACATGCTTTTGAAAACTTTAGGCATGCCCATATCCATAGACTGATGGCAAACTTTGAGACTAAACATAGGTAATTGTTTGCTTTCAAAGTACGAACTATAGTTTCTAAAATGTCAGTAAGCAAAGGGAAGAAATCAAGAAATTAAGAAGCTGAACAAAAGATTTCAAAGGGCCTGCAGGAATACAAAGCAAAGTATTATAATTAAATGTGCAAAGAACTGGAGTCAGAAAAGTAAAAGGGCTGAACTTGCTTGGTATTTCTTAAGCTGAAGGACATGAAGAATAAATTCAAGTCTTGATTTGCAATACTTAAGGATACTATGGCCAGAATACTGTATGATCCAGGAAGCATTAAAAGAAGATGGAATGAGTATAGTGAGCCACTGTACCAAAAAGAATTGGCTGACACAGAAGAATTTCATGAAACAACATATGATCAAGAGGCAATGGTGATGAAAGAGGAAGTCCAAGCTGCTCTGAAAGAATTGGCAAAAAACAAGACCCCAGAAATTTATAGCATACCAAATGACATATTTCAACAAACAGATGCTGGACATGCTCACCAGAGTGTGCCAAGAAATCTGGAGGACAAATACCTGGCCAACTCACTGGAAGAGATCCCTATTTACTCCTATCTCAAAAAAAGGTGATCCAACAGACTGGAAATCATTGAACAATATCACACACAAGCAAAATCTTACTGAAGATTGTTGTTGTTGATTGCCTTCGAGTTGAGCATGACTCTGAGGTCCCTCTACAACTATCGACATATATCAAAGTTCACAGCATTTCCAGAGCTATGTAATTTAGGAAGTGGATACCATACTATTTTTTTTTTTTAAAAAGGACTGGAACAGTATATTAGCAGAGAACTACAAGAAATACTTACAAGCTGGGTTTGGAAGAGGCCATAGCACTAGATGGATCTTGACTAAAAGCAAAGAGTACTAGACGAAGGTCTATCTGTGCATCATTGACTTCATTGATCCTTGTTGTGGATCAAAACAAATTGTGGTTAACCTTGAGAAAAATGGGAATCCCAGAACACTTGATTATGTTGCTGCAAAATGTATGCTTGGAATAGGAGGCAGTCCTCAGAATAAAGCAAGGAAACCCTGCATAGTTTAAAATTAGAAAGGGAGTACATCAAGGATACACCCTGTCTCTATACCTTTTCAATCTGTATGCAGAACAAATTATTTGGAAGGCTGGATTTTATGAGCAGGATTGGCATCAGGACTGGAGGAAGACGCAGCAACAGCCTGCTTTATTCAGATGATACAACTTTGCTCGCCAGAATTCTTCCATGGAGGAAGACCTGAAGTATTTGCTACAAAAGGTCAAAAACTATACTCTTCAATATGGATTGAAACTTAACATCAAGAAGACAAAGATTCTCACCGCTGGGCTGTGATGGGTGGAAAAGAGATTTAGGTTGCTAACAATTAGAGCTTGCTTGGCTTCACGATAAAGACTCTTGGCACCAGCAGTCAGGAAATGAAAAAACAAAAACAAAAACAAAACATCTTCTTTGCACTGGGGAAGTTTGCTGTCAGGGACCTCTCCAAAGTGCTAAAGAGCAATCAGGTCAGTCTAGAGGTCAGTTCACTAAGGTGAACCTGATCCAGGGCATGGTCTTTGCAATTACTTGCTATGCATTAGAAAACTAAACAATGATGAGTTGTGGTGCTGGAGAAAAGTATTAAACATATCGTGGACTGCCAAAAGAAGAAATTAATCTATCTTGGTGAAGGTGAAACCAAATTTCTCCCTGGAGGCAAGGATTTTGAAGCTCTCTCTGACCTACTTTGGTCATGTGGCGAGGAAGGACTAGTCCTTAAAGAAAGCCATCATGCTTGGAGGATTAGAGGGAACAATGCAGGAGAGGAAGGCCCAGGATGAGATGAATTGACAGAGTAACTGGAGCACTGGAAGAGCATCTTCAGGGCTGTTATATAGAAGATCTCTATGAGTCACCAGTGACTCAATGGCACATAACAACAATAACAAAGAGTGCATTGGAATGGGAAGTGATAAAAAGTGGGTTTCATTCAGTCTTAGCTACTAGTCAAATGTGTGGCTTTGTGAAATTATTTCATATCTGGGGACCTCAGTTTTCTTATCTATTAAATGTGTTAGATCTTGAAAGGCCTTTCCAGAACTAGCTTTCAATAAGTTTATGGCTGTTGTATTAAACTGTGTATATAAATCATCCTGGATGCAAGTTTGTTTTCTTGTGATGTTAGTCACATCAATCCTTAACAGCTCATTGAAAAGCCTGAGACATTACACACAAATGCCACCTTCGCTCTAGTAGGTCAGCAGTCAAAGCAGCTGTGCTACTCAGATCCGACTCAGTTGGAACCAACGACTTCGACGTCTTCCATTACTTCTAAGCTCAGATGAGGTAACATGCTGTGGGACACAGATAACCAAGTCTTTCTTGTAAAGGGACAGATTGTGTCAGATAGATGGTCCCTTATAAACTGCTCAGCTCCATTCATTAAAGCAGCTATAGCAACAATACCTCAACAGTTGGGCATGGATGTGTTCCAATAAATCTTTTCTTGTGGGTATAAGGATAAATGTCATACTACTAATGCAATTCTTTTGATTTTCCTTTACAGAATTTTTTTTTTTGTAGTTTTGGTTTAAAAAAGATAAAATCTGTACAAAATCAAGAATGCTACCCGTAATATGGCTGAGAGAGACATCGGTTCTGGCCTATAATTTGGTTTGGGAATACTCTTTTGTTCACTGTAAGAGAGATGAAAAAGGGACATGTCCCAAAGGAGAACCCCTTCTTCACCCCAACATGGACACACTATGGTGACAAAGGAGGTGAGGTCACATGGACAACTTCTCTTGTTAGTCAA
This sequence comes from Elephantulus edwardii, assembly GCF_000299155.1. NCBI lineage: Eukaryota > Metazoa > Chordata > Mammalia > Macroscelidea > Macroscelididae > Elephantulus > Elephantulus edwardii. The sequence continues at coordinate 26,387,894 of NW_006399757.1, read as the reverse complement.
TAGGCCCTTGGGCCCCAATGCTCTTTCCTAAACTCCACTCCTGTTTGAGAAAGGGCAATATTCACAGCATAGAATCATTAGTAAGGTTATAAGTAAGCTGGGGATGAGAAAATGGGGTGGGGTTGTAGAATGCGACAAATAGGAGGAAAGAAGAGGCAAGAAAACATGACTAAGTCTGGACGAGGTTGTCTATGAGTCTTCTTCCAATGCTGACGCCACATTCTTATTCCTAAAGCCCAGCTTCTCAAATGATTTACTCAGCATACAGATTGAATAGGTATGATTCTCCAGGATACAACCCTGAAGCAAACCTTTCTTGATTTAAAAATAATATCGCAGACTCTAAATTTGAATGTGTTTCCTTCTTGTTTAATAGATGTAGAATAGATACATTTCTTTGATTCCTTGTTGTTATGTGTCATAGAACTATCTCAGACGTATACCAACCTTATGCACAGAGATTGAAACAGTGGCTAGGTTGAGCCCACTGTTCAGCCACTGAGCCCATCTAATTGAAGATTTTCTTTTTTCCCCCCCTTGATGGTCTACTTTAACTTTTGCAGAAATAGGTCCTTTCTAAGCATAATGTTCTCCAGTTGAGCCTTTCTAGCGGAAAACTCAAAATAAAGAGATGGAGTCTTGTCATCGTCACTTCCAAGCAGCATTGGTGGCATTTCTAACTGGACTAGAGATATAATCCATAAAGAGGAACAGCCTTACTTCATTTCTTCATTAATTCAAAAGTAAAAGTGATAGCTCATTGGAAACAAAGCTCTGCTAGAAGTGGGTGATGTTCTTTCTAACTCTTGGAGTGTTCTGAGTATCTGGCCCTTGGAAGACTCTGAAAGAGTGCCTTCAGAGCTGATAGAGATAAGACAAGCTCTGTGAGGATCTTTCTGATAACATCATGTGGATCTGCTTTATTTACTTTCACATCTAAAGAAAAGGTGATCAAATTGTCTGTCTGGTAACCTCATAGTCTCCTCATGTAGACACCATCCATATCTTCTCAATGACAGTTTGACAATTAAACACCTATCTCTCTTTCCTCCAATCTCTATTATTTCTTATCCATTCTCTCTCAACAGGTAGCATTTCTTCTTGATACATTGAGAAAATAATAACTCCTTGCGGAACTTACAAAAGCTTCCAGCATGAAATCTACATACCTATTAACATTTAAGAGGAGTTCTTGTGACACAATGTATAGGGAATTGTGTTGCAAACTGAAAGGCATATGCCTTTAGCTGTTAAAATTCATCAATGGGCCCAACAAAGGAAGATGGGAAATCTCCTCCAGTATGATTTATAGTTTTAGAAAAATCACTGGATGTTCACTTGTTGCAGACTGAGGGTAAAGTACTTTTATATTTATTAATAATAAGACAGCCAGGATAAAACAGAGAGTAAAAACAGAGGACCAGCAGTTCTGACCTGAGCTTCCCTGTATCTTTATTGAGAATTATCAGGAAGTAAATCACAAAGATAATTCAATGCAAATGAAGCCAAGCTCTTTGTGTTGTCCTGGGACCTGGTTGAGTGACTGTGACTCTCTTCTTGTTATTGCTGTTGCTTCCCTGCCAAACTCCACCCAGCACTGAATCTCACTCCCATGTTTTAAGTATACACACAGCCCAGTGAGCTTCATCTGAGGACTCATGGGACATTAGCCCAGTCATTCTCTTCCAAGATTATTTCTCTTGGAAGCTCCAAGGCCCTTTGTTGATAGCAGTCAGATGCAGGGACTGCTGGCAGAAGGAAAGCCCTCCCTTCTCCTTGCCCTCCCCCGGGCACCCTTCCCTGCTTGGCTATCTTTCAGTGCCCTCCTGTTTATTTTTCAGGTCTGGCCCAACGTAGTTGCTATTGCAGTGTGTCCACCCCCATTTTCCCTCCCCCGGGATTAATTTCACCTTCAGCAAATGCAAGAATCTGGTAAACCCTTAAGGATTCCCTTGGTGCCTCAGGGTGAATTCCAGCTCAAACCATGCCTCCCCCACATTCTGAAATTTTCAGTTTATTACAAATATTTAGTATTGACTTCCCATAATTCACTTATCAGTCAGTTCTGACTATATGGCAATGAGACAACACTAGACTGACATCTGGACTTATGTACCTTGTCTGCCTTCTGATAGATAAATATTTTATGGCCAGTACTCCACCTGGGATCTGGTTCTCAAACCCCTCATCTACACAGGTACATCACTCCAGCAACTCCCCCTTCTTCTACAGGCATCCTGGTATGTCAATGACACTTGTCTGAAAAAAAATTACAATTCTATTTATCCTTTTAGTCCTTATTTCTTCTCAGTAACCTCTATTGTTCTGTACATACCTTTTCCCTTCAGACAGATATTTACTGATTTGTCTGAATCTACTGATTTCATTCCTCACTTCTGTATAAAATGTCTAAGTCCTCAACCATCTTTCCTTTTTAACTCTGTAGCTCATTTTTGCTATTGCCTTTGTGGCCCAGGGATAGAGAACTGAATCTGACCTACCTTAAATTCATATCTAAAACAAATAAATAAACAAGGAGGGGGTATTGGCCAATAACTTTCATCCGAATAGTGGTGCATTGCCATGTTTCCACTTGCCTGCTTGATTTCACATCTATGCTACATTAAGAGGAGGCTCTCTGTAGAGTTGTTACATGCATTACCGAGTGTTAGCAGCAGCTGGTTAAGCATATTTATGCAACAGTGGAAACAGGAGGGTTGGATACAATGGCACAATATGGGCTTTTCTGGCAAAGAAAAGTAATGAACAACAGATGTGGTGCATGATGTTTTGGGGCTAGAGACTTGTCTGACCTGGACATATCTCAAAGACAGTGGAAGTGTGACTCCATTTATGTGGGAATAAACATCAAATCCTGTATGACAATAACTTCAGAAAATCTGACAGATGATAAATTCTAGGAAGGAGTCAAGGTGACTGCTTTAGTTATGAGGTGCTCAGAAAGCTTTCAAACTTGTCTTGTGTCTCAGTTTCCTTATCTGAGAAGCTGATAGTAACAGCAGGTGTCTCAAAAGCTTGTTTTTGTTAGATATTGTGTAGTTGTTTCCAACTCACAGTAACCATGTGTCCAGCAGAGTGAATCGCTGACAAATCCCATGCCATCTTCACAATCCTCGTTGTGTTTGAGTCCATTGTTTCAGCCATAATGTTAATTCATCACATGAGGGTTTTCTTCTTTTTAACTGGTCTTCTCTTTTACCAAGCATGGTATCATTCTCCAGGGATTAGTCCCTCCTGATAACATTCCCAAAGTAAGATGAAGTCTCGCCATTTTCCCTTTTATGGAGCATAATGAATGTAAACTCTAGGTAAATGACAAGTATTTTTTAGACAAATGAATGGTGTTGCTGTTGTTGTTGTTAGTTGTCCTTGAGCCAATTCTGACTCATGTTGATCTCAGGTGTAAAGAATAGCATTAGACCACAGGAATCTTGAAGTTGTGACCTTTTAGATGCAAATCCCCAACCTCTAGTTGAGTTTCACTCACCAATCTTTTGACTATCAGTCAAACTTATAACTGTTTGCAACTCCCAGAGACTCTCACATCATTAATTGGCACATAATAGTAAGCATTGAATAAATATTAGTATTATATTCCTCCTTGTTATCAGAGAGGTTGAATATTGTTATGTAAGATTGTACACATTTATTGAATTTTATAGGATTTCGGTTGTTGGTGGAAGACATAAGCTATTTACTTATTTCTTTATTCATTTTTTCAATAAACACTTAGAGAATAATCACTACAGTTCCACAAGAGAAAGAGCTGAAGATCTGCTCTGTAAATTGTTATTATTGTTATGTGCCCTCATGTTGCCTGCGACTCATAGCGACCCTATGTACAACAGCTCCAAATTCAACCCTATCCTAAGCAGTCTCACTGACCCCAAAACACCCACCTCCATTACTCAATTTACTGTGTCACGCCATCTCAGCCAGGATCTTCCTCTCCTGCACTGTCCCTCCAACCTTTCAAGCATGATGTCCTTTTCCAAGAACTGCTCACTCCTGGCCACGTGCCTAAAGTATGTGAGACGAGACAGAGTTTCAAAATCTTAGCCTCCAAGGAGAAGCTTGGTTATACTACAGCCAAAAAACCTTATAAGGAAGCTAATGGGGGAAGTTATACTGCATCATGTGGGGTTTCTATAATAAATGATTAAAACAACATCATCCATTTATGTAAGAAACATTTATGACATTCTTCCCGTGTGCTAGACATAGTTATTGGAAATATAATCCACTGTTCTGACTCATTGAGATCCTCCACTGGGCTTCTAAAACCATACATTTTTACTAGAGAAGTCTTTCTTGCTTCTACAGAGCAGCTGGTGCATCCAAGCTGCTGACCTTTAGACAAGCTGTCAAACACTTAGCATACATTAACCCCAAAGATCTACAGAAAAGGCTCCTGGTCTCACAGATATTCTGTTCTAATGAAGAGATAAGAATAATTAAAGAAAGTATAAAAATAGGTATACCAGAATACATTATGCACTATGGAATGAATTAAAAAAGCAGTGCTAAAACAATGCCTAGTAGAAATTTTAATCTGAATTAATTTTGAATAATCCACATAGAAGGGACAGTATTGTGCAGCGCAAAGACCCTAAAATGAGAAGAAGTTTGGTGCACATGAAAAATGGAAAGGAGGCAGCCTGCCAGGGGTACACTAGTGAGAAAGAGAAGTGATCCCTGATGAGTTAAGAGGAGACAGGGGCCACATTATGAAGGAATTTGATCCTGAAAGCAGTGGAGCAGTAGGGATATAAAATAAAGCTGGATAAGTCTCCAAGACTGGTTTCTAGGGGCTTAAATTATGCTCCTCTAGACCAACATTTGAAATGCATTCACTCATCCAGAGCTCAAGGATTCCCTTGGAATCACCATGGAGCACAAAAGGCCTGGTGAAGCTGATTCTAGTGGAGGATGGGACTGAAGCTTCAATCCAGGAGTGGTTTGGGGAAGCCTCTGACCCCAGATGGCAGGAGCTAAAGGAGCCACCAGGAAAACAGCAACCTCTTTCTTTTCTCTGATTACTGAATTAGAATGAGGGTGTTCAAGACAATGGAAGTTTTTAGCATTAATCACCACCTAATGATGGCGAAACCTGGGAGACATCAGATTTTATTTGAGAGATCTATCCTGAAAGGAAGATGTGCACTGACAGTTGAGGAAATGAATGGTTTGACTTTGTGGAATGCTGACAGGAGAAACCAACTCTGACAGGCTAAATTAAGAAGAGGTTGTTACAGAATGTAAAGTGCCACATTTATATTTTGAGTGCACTGCTTTGGAGGTTCTGATATTAGCTTGTAAGCCTCTCACACACGTTTAAATAAATGAAAATTCAGGAGAGGACACTGCCTTGAAGAGATGACATTATAGCAGAGTGATGAATAAATAATTTATACATGGTATCTTCCCCTGGAGTGTTTTTTTAAAATGCACAAAATTGTAAATAGAATCCAATAAGGTAAAGTAAAATGAAACACTTTCAGATTTATATTTTTCTATTTGAGTACATAGTATAAATCCCTTGAGAAGGAATCTGTCTCAGAATCTATTCCTTGCCTAGCATCATGAAGGAAATGTAGCCAGCACTAAACAAATGTTAGCTGCAAAAACGTGTGCCTTAATCAGAATTAATGATTGATAGCCAGTAAACAGTAAATACTTACCATTTTATAAATTATAAGATAATGGATCATAAACAGATTATTTTATGAATTGCAGGACTCCATGGGAAACACTAAATTTCTTAGCTTCAAGGATAATTTATGAGATATTTTAATAATTATACGATATTTTTTCTGTATTTAGTTGTATTGAGCTAATTTAATCATTTCTAATGTGCAAAAGTTGTTGTTGTTGTGTACCATCGAGACAGAACTGAACCAGAACTTGTCCTGTGAGTTTTCAGAGGTAGTTATTCCCACGGGAGTGCCAATCTATCTCCCTCTAAGGAGCTGGTGGCCTCAAACTGGTGCCTTCAGGATTGCAGCACAGCTTCTTTACACTAAGCCACCAGAGAAACACTTTTCTACTTCCTCCTTTTTTTATTTCTCCAAAATGATTTTGAAGAAGACCAAATCTGTTTGCAGTAAAGGTGCTATTCATTGATGGAGTTTGTGTTCATATCAAACATTATTTGTTACAGTTTCGCATGTTTTTCTTGCTGTGAAAGTTATTATTGTGCTTGGCTTAAAGTTTCTACAGACTTGAGTTTTGAAAGAAATATGATTTTCTATCAACTTTTCAGTCATAACAAATTCTACCATGGATAATTTTAAATATATTGACTCTTTTACCATTTTTTTCCATACAGTGATGTGTATTATGAATTTTTTTTAAAATATCTTAGAGAAAACAATGAGCAAAGTAGAATACAGAGAGATAGGGAATGCAAGAGGGGATAAGAATAAGTTGGACAAATATGAGGTGAGACAGAAATTGGGGGAAGGATAGTGGGAAGAAGAAAGGTCAAAATAAAGCTTTTACTAGATGACTTTATCTAAATTTCTACTTTGGAGGAAGCATTTATTATTTTATTTCTTATGCTTAGCACCCTTAAATTTTACCAAATATAAAGTTACTCCCACATTTTCTTTGAGTTGAAAATAGCAATACTCTACAAAGAAATTTCTTAGGTGCTGAATTGTAGCCTTGAATAAAGTCCTTCTGAAACTCATCATCCAAGCATAATACTCCCTGTGCATTCCAGAGGTGAATGATCTGGCCTAGAAATAAATGGAGACACGCCTTCAAGAAGGGCAGAGACAGAGCCTCTGTGTCTCTCTCATGTACCTTCTTCTTTTCTTATCCATTGAAATACTCATTCTCTGGAGAACTCTGTTTCTTAGGGTAAAATGAAATTACTCTGACTTCTTGTACTGCCCTTAATTATTACAACCTTGTCCAGTGTGGATACCTCTATACTTCCTCCTCTTTAGATGGGAGACCACTGTCCAGGGGGCTTGCATGTCAGCTATTCAGCAAGCATCAATCCATTCCTTCATTGGAGAAAAGTGACAATCAGTCCAACACTCACTTCTCTATGAGGAAAATTAATTATGGTTCCCAAACAATTAATAACTTGATTACCCTGCTCCATCCCTGAAGCATGTCTGGATGTGGAGGCTAGAGATGAGATGACGTGGTGGCAGATGTCTCATGCCCGGAAGCTACAGAGATGCTAGTTGAAAGGGAAGGATTTGAATCATTTTCCCTGTTGTTATGCACTGTTGAATTGCTTGAGACTCATAGAGACTCTATGTACAACAGCTTTGAACCCTGCTCTATCTTGAGCCAACCTCATTTTCTCTGACACACCTATGCCCATTTCCCCAGTCACTGAGTCAATCCATTTAATCTTGAGGCTTCCTTCCCTCTTCCAAGCATGATGTCCCCCTCCAAGGACTGGTCTCTCCTTGCAACATGCCCAAAGTATGTCAGACAGAGCTTCAGAATCCTTGCCTCCAAGGAATAACCCGGTTTAACCCTCTCCAGGATAAATCTGTTTGTTTTTTGGCAGTTCATGGTAGAATCAATACTCTTCTCCAGCACTACAACTTAAAGGCATCAATTCTTCTGTCATCCTTAGTCATTGTCCAGCTTTGTGATGCATAGCAAGTAATTGTGAAGACAATGGCCTGGATCAGGCAAACCTCAGTGTCCAGATTGACATCATTGCTCTTCAGTACTCTAGAGAGGTCCCTGACAGCAGACTTTCTCAATGCAATTCATCTTTTTTATTTCCTGGCTACTGGTACCAAGAGTGCTGATTGTGGGGCCAACCAAATTGAAGCTGTTAACAATTTCAATCTCTTCACAGTCTATCATGATGCTGCCAATCAGCCCAGTGTTGAGAATCTTTGTTTTCTTGATGATGAACTTCAACCCATATTGAAAGTTGCAGTGTTTGACCATATGCAGCAAGTGCTTCAGGTCCACCTCAGTTTCAGCAAGCAAGGTTGTATCTGTATAACGCAGGTTGTTGATGAGTCTTCTTCCAATCCTAATGTCACATTCTTTCTCATAGAATCCATTTCCCAGATTATCTGTTCTGCGTAAAGATTGAAAAGGTATGGAGATAGGGCACATCCCTAGTGTACACCTTTCCTGATTTTGAACCACACAGTGTTCCCTTGCTCTATTCTGATGACTGTTTCATGGTCTAAGTTTTACATAAGCATAAGTTTTTACATAAGTTTTTACATAAGCACACACAAGTATTCTGGGATTCCCATTCTTGTGAGTTAGCCACAGTTTGTTGTGATCCACACAAGTCAATGCCTTTACATAGTCAATGAAACACTGATAGACATTCCTCTGGTACTCTTTGCTTTCAGCCAAGATCCATCTAACATTGGCTATACCATCTTTAGTGCCACAGCCTCTTCTAAACCCAGCCTACAAATCTGGTTGTTCTCTGTTGTGGTGTCCCACTTGTTTTTGGATAATTTTCAGCAAGATTTGGCTTACATATGACATTAATGATATTGTTTGATAATTTCCACACTCTGTCAGGTCAACTTTTTTTAGAATGGAAACAAACATGGATCTCTTCCAGTCAGTTGTCCAGATCATTGTTCTCCAGGTTTGTTCTCTCCAGAGTGAACATATCCAGTGAGTGCCTGTTTGTTGAAATATGTCAGTTGGTATGCCTTCAATTCCTGGGGGCTTCCCACCCTCCAATTCCTTCAGAGCAGCTTGAACTTCCTTCTTCATCATCACAGGCTCTTGATATGTTGTTTTATATGCACTAAATAATATACAGTAATGTTTTGGAAGTCTGGGTGACCACTTCTGTTCTCTGGGATACAAAGGTAGGGGTATATAGAAGATATTCAGAGAAAATACTTTCAGTACATTAATAACTGAAGCTGTGAACACTCTCAATCTCTTCGCCATCCATCCTGATGCTACCGATTGGTCCAGTGGTGAGAATTTTTGTCTTCTTGACATTG
>NW_006399757.1:26359199-26375079 GCF_000299155.1 Elephantulus edwardii | reverse complement strand
ATGTGACTGTCTGATGAATGAAACATCTATAGTTCTAGGTTTCATATTTCATAGCAAATTGAGTATCTTTGTTTATGTTTGATGTTTAGACTTTATTTTCTATGGTTTGGCTTCATTTACTCAATTATTAATGCATTGTTTTTCCTTTCTTGTAATTTTGAAGTATCTCTTTATATAGTAAAAATATTAACTGTCTGATTTTTATATTATAAACAGTCTATCAGAATTTTTATCTAAGGATTTTACGATACTTTGTTATTATAGAAAAATGCATTTGTCTGTTTATGTAGTCAACAATAATTGTTGTTTTTAGCTTCCATATTTCAGTCTTGGCCAAAAAGTTATCTTCCAATCTTTTAAATATATGTGGAGTTTTATTTGCTTTTAAAGATTATCACTGTTTTTACATTTTTATCCACTTGTAATATATTTCTTTTTATACTTACAATAAATTTCTTTTAGGCTAATTACCATTTGTGTCTGCTGTAATATGTTAATTTTATATTGTCTGACTTTTTCCACATGTATGTTTCATTAAACTATTTAAATACTGATATGTAATGGCGACTTTACATTCAATACAATCTTATTCTATTTAAAGTATGTTCTAATAACTAAACTCAATACTCTCTTTTACCAGTTACATAATTATTTTAAGCATTTATCTTTCCACTAAAGACTGAATTAAAAAAAAAATTCTTAGTTCATCTTCTTAAAAATGAACCAATCAACCTCATTCTGATGATATTAAACTTAGAAATAAATTTAGGAAAAATGGTATTTTTAAATATTAATTTTCTTAACTAAGAGTATGATGTTTTTCTCATTTCTCAGATCTGGTTTTCTACTTTTCAGTAATATTCTGTATCTTTAATTATATAGATCCTGGATTTTTGCTGTTGTTTTTGTTGAACATATTTTTAAGGATATAATAGTTTTTGTTACCCTGGAAAAATTATTTTCTCATTTCAATTTCTAGATGTTTTTTGTTATAATTGGGGTAACTTTAGGATACTTAACTATTACTGCCAGAGACAAATTTCAGACAAAATATTTAATGTGGGCAACTTGGTCCACATTGGCTCTCTATGACATTAGTGTAGGCATCTTGAAAATGTTGTTACTAACTCCACGAAACTTTTCAGAAACTCGCTTAGATTTTATAAGTATGTCATAAAAAGAGATGGTCTTAACATTTCAAAGGCTACATTTTTAAAAAGTGTTATTTCTCTTATTCTGTAGTGCTTGAGAGGACTTCAAAAACAACATTTAAAGAGTAATGTGACAGACTTCCTGCCTCGTGTCTGAATGAAAATGATTTCGGTGGTCCACTATTTATGATGTTAATTTTGATGTCATTGTTATTAGGTGACACCTAGTTGATTATGAATCATAACAACCCCATACACAAAGTAGTTGAACCTTACCTTAGACTGCACCATCCTCATAATCATCCATATGCCCAACCCCTTTGGTACAGTCACTGTGACCATTTCTCTGGTTAAGGTCTATCACTCTTTCTCTGACTCTCCACCTTTCCTAGCATAAGGTCTGTTTCCAAGGACTAGTTCCTCCTGACAATATGCCCAAAGCATTTGAGGTAAGGTTTCACTAACTTGCTTCTAAAGAGCATGGAGGTTGCACTTCCTCTCAGAATTATTTGTTCTTTGGCAGTCCACAGTCAATACTCTTCTCCAGCACCACAACTTAAAGGCATCAACTTTTATTCAATCATCCTTATTCATGTTCAACTTTCAGATATGTAATAAGCAATTGAAAATATCATGGTTTGGTTTTGGCATGCTTTGGTCTGTAAACTGACATTTTTGCTCTTTAGGATTTTGGAACAGTCCTTGACATCAGATTTTCTCAATGCAACACATCTTTTTATTTTTTGACTGCTGCTACCATGGGTATTAATTGTGAATCTTATTAATTGTGAATCTAAGTAAGTGAAATTATTGGCAACTTCAGTATTTTCTCCATTGCTCATGATATTGTTTTTTTGTCCAATGGTAAAAATCTTTGTTTGCTTGATTTTAAGACATAATCAATATTGAAGATTGTAGTCATTGATCTTCTTCAATAAGTGCTTCAAGTTTCTTCACTTTCTGTAAGTAAAAATGTGTCATCTTCATTATTCAGGTTGTTTATCAGTCTTCCTCCAATCCTGACACCATATTTTTTTTTATGTAGTTCAGATTCTTGAACCTGTTTTTTGCCCAGCATATAAATCGAATAGGTACAGAGAAAGGGTACAGCCTTGATGCACACCTTCCTGATTTTAAACCATGTAATCTTCAAAGGAAGAACATGCACAGCATTTCTCAAGCTGAAGGAACTGAAGAAGAAATTCAGACTTTGACTTGCAATACTATAGTACACTATTTAATAATGTAGGAAGCATCAAAAGAAGTGTCATTCTACCAAAAAGAATTGATGAACACTAAATAATATCAGAAAGTAGCATAAATGAAGAACCAGTGGTCATGAAAGAAGAAGTTAAATTTGTACTGAAAGCATTGGTAGATAACAAGGCTCCAGAACTTGATATAATACCAAATGACATGTTTAAATAACAGATGCATCCCTATATGTGCTCACTAGGTAAGGCCTAGAAACTTGGAAGACAGCTAACTGGCTAACTGACTGGAAAAGATCCATATTTGTTTCTATTTTTTAAAAAAGATAATAAAACAGAATATATAAATAATTGGAAAATACCATTAATATCACATGTAAACAAAATATCACTGAGTATTATTTAAAATAACTGGAATAGGACATCTACAGAGAACTATCAGAAAGTCAAGGTAGATTCAGAAGAAGACTTGGCACAAGGAAGATCATTGTTCATATCAAATGGATCTTGGCTAAAAGCAAAGAATATCAGAAAAAAAAAGCTTTCTTGTGTTTTATTTACTAGGCAAGATATTTGACTCTTTAGATCATAACATATTATGGATAATATTGAGAATGGGAATCCCAGATACATAGTTATGTTCATGCCAAACTTAATTAGGTTCATTTTGAACGGTATTTTTAATTTTACTTGAAATAATTTCTTTTTTAAGTTTTTATTAGCAAAGGAAACTGAATTTCAGGAGCCAAATTATAATTTTTCCCCCCCCTTTACTTGTTTAGATGGCTGGCTGGCTGACGTGGTGGCTGTCTCGCCTTGGCGGCAGTCAGACAAGGGGAGATTCTGGAGTCCATGTGTTATGTGATCCTGTTCTGACTGGGTCAGAGGCCTAGATCTGCTCCAGGGTGTGACTTTAAAATCTCCTTGATGATCTTGGCTGGCCTTGCCTGGTCTGAGCCCTGGGGCCTTTGGAGTTTTCCTCCACTCTGGAAATTGGCTGTCTGTCTGACTTCGTGGTGGTGGTCTCGCCTTGTGGCAGTCAGGCAAGAGAAGTTTAGCTGTGGAATGTCCACTTCCTGTCCAGAGTTAACTCATGGTGGCTGTGAAGCTGAACACTGTGACACTGATGTGTCAAATGCGAGAATGATTACCAATGGTGGACAGTGTTTGGTGGAGATGCCCAATTAAAACAAGCCTGGAAGCAGGAATGGCCTCCACTTCCGAAATAGCAGAGTTTAGGGCTGTTGTACATAGGATCGCTATGAGTCGCAAGCGACTCGATGGCACATAACAACAACGTCTTAGTTATATAATGTTATGGACATTTCCTCTGGGCCTGTCAGTTGTTTTTTTCACTTCTGAATCTTGAATTGTTCTTTAATATTACAAAATGCTTTTCTGCATCTATTGATTTTAATAAATAAATACCTTGCAGATGTCATTTACTACTGAAACATTTACCTTGAAATCACCAGATCATCTATTGGAGCAATTCTACTGTGTTGTTTTTGGGTTTTTTTTAAAAATTCTGTTAATATATGATTAAAGAGCATCAATAAATTTTACAATATAAAATCAGCTTTGCATCTGTAAAATAACTTCCACTTGGCCATGATGACCTATTGCTTTATACATGACTGAATGAGGTTTGTTAATATTTTACTAAGGATTATTTCATCTTTGTTCAGAAGGGAGAATGGTTTGTAATTTTCTTTTCTCATTTTTTTCGTTGTCTAGATTTTAATACCAGAGTTGCACTAGCGTCTTAGAATTGTCCGATAAGTGGGGGTAGGAATCTTTCTTTTTATTTTATCAGGAAGTGCTGTATAAAGTTGAAAATAATCTGTTTATTGTGCATTTTTGCAAAACTAACCTTTAAAAGTAGACCTTATGTTTTCCTAATTGCTTGGTAGCTTATTTTTAAGTGTTCACTTTATTTGTTTAGCCAATATTTCTTGAATATATTAATCATGCTTTGGGATAGCTTAGTTTTGGGGGGTTGGCTTTGGATTTTAAACATATTTTATGAAGAGTAGTGAACAGTAAACATTTCTGTAGCTTGCTGTGTTCATTTATTTTGTCTGTGAGAGTCGCTCATGTCAATTTCCCAGCAATTCAATATTTTTATTCTCTGAAGTCTATTCCATTATTGATTGTTTCTGCTGAGTCAGCTCACACAACCTTTGCCTTGTATTTTTTTTTTTTACCACGACCTTATATTCATTTAATATCTGAGAATCCTTTGAAGACTTGTTGAGGGTCCATTTACTTCTGAAAGGATTTCTATTTGTTCTTGCCAGAAACCTGCAGATACAAGACCACTTGACATTCTCACTCTGCAGTGGGTTCTTTTTTTTCAAATCATGCCAATATTGTGAGTCCAGATTTGAAAGCTCAGGCTATTCAGCCAAGAGTCAGATTCTCAAAAGAGAATCTTTCACCCAGGACCAAAGCTCAGACTGAGATTTGTCTCTCCTCTTTGCCATTGTTCTGTGGAATTTTTCTAGTTTACCCATCCATTGGACTTGCAGAATTTTGTGGTCTGGCTTTCATTAGAGGGTCTCTGTTCACATTGTCCCTTCTATACAGACACAAAACTTCATCTCTGGTCCTCCTCCCATGTAGAGAACTAGACCATTTGTGTTTGGGGACTGTCTCCAGAACAGCCAAGGGATTCAGAGTTCACTTAACTGCATTTGTAAACTCACTTCCTTCTAGCTGTTAAAGTTGCAGTTTTGTTATTGTTCGTTGCTGTTAAGACCTCTCTGACTCACAGAGGTCTTGTATATAACCGAATGATGTGCTATCAAGCCAGCGTCATGATTGTTGTTACATTTGCATCTTCCAGCATTCTATCAATGTTCACTGTGATATATAAGTTCTCAAAGGGCCGATTTTTGAGAGTAGATTGTATGATCTTTCTTCCTAGTCATGTTTAATTTAGAAGAACATTTGAAACCTGCCCATTCATTATAGGTGACCCAGGGAGGATAAAACATAACCAACATACAAGCCACTGTGAGATGACAAACTATCAGGCATCTAAAACGGTTTATAAATACTTTACCCAAAATTATCAAGTGTTTAATAACGAAAAAATTTCAAGCTTTCTCTAGTCTGCCACATTATGCAAAATAGAAAGCAGACTTCTTTTCAATTCTAAAGTTAATCTAAAGGACAGCTTTGGTAGGTAACCACTGTTTCCCCTCCTTTTCATCATTTCTCTCAATGATTTTTTTCTTCTCACTTATTTCTGGCGTAAAGATTTTCCTTGACTATAGTACATCTTCAGAATTCTGTCCGTTTTCAACAGGCTGTCAAAAATGCTATCTTACCCAAGAATTCCTGAGATTCCTGAGTATTATTAGTCTTTTATAATCTATATCATGTTGCTACTATTTGACCATCTTCTACTTGCAATTTCTACCAGTCCAATTTTATCTTTGTTATTATTCTCTTTGCCTAGAAATGTATCATTTTTTTAAACCTTCATTTTACAGTTTACAAATTTTACAATGCTCTACCTAAATAAATGAGCTTTGATGGCTAGGTGTAAGCAGCTGAATTCATGATACACATTTTATATGATTGACTTTTTGGACTCTACTTACTATAATATAGAAGGCTTTATACCATTTATACCTGTTGAGTTTTGTTTGTTTCTTTTTCTCCTTTATATAGCCACACTTTGTGTTTTTTGGATGATTTTCTAAGTAGTTGGGTTTTTTAAAATTCTTTTTACCTGCAGAGTGTTGGCATTTGAGTTTTTGTTTCATGCTTCGAAGTATTTTTTTCCATCTGAACTTCTGAACGCTAATTTCTACCTCAAAACACTCATTGCATGGTTTTTTGTTGTTTTTTTAAAAAAATCATCTTTTATGTCCAGCAAGTCTTTTATGTACTTGATTTAATATTCTTTGACATTGTTATTTATCTTTGTACTGTCCTCTTCTTTGTCTTTAAGCTTGATTTGCTGGGTCAAGCTTCTGTTGGTTCTTATTAACAATCTCTTTTCACCTCCTGGGTCTCTAGATGGATTCTTTCTATCATCTCACTAGGACTCATTAGTTGTTTCATTGTTTATTGGAATTTTCCAGATTGGCTCAGCCATGCAAATAGTAAGAAGGATGATCTCTCCCCTAGTGCCAGAGAAGGCCACTACGTGCCCAACAGGCAAAACATGAAAGCCACTCTGAATGAAGGGATGCCTTCATTTGGGGTTCCAAGATAGGAAGGATTCCACCCTACCTTCCGGCTTCTTCTTGACATGATTGTAACCAGGAGTTCACGTATATTTACAGGACCTGGTAATACCTGTGTGTTACTCTCTTTCCAGAAGTCACTAATCTTTTAGCTTTTGACTAACCCTGAAGACAAAAGGCATTCACTGATTCTCATCAAGGTCTCCATAGAGCTTGGTGGCTCACTCACATACACCTGAATACTCATTACCCCCACAGCTGCCTGACTTAGGAACAAGAGATGTATCTCTGTTGGGAGAGGAGTGCTAGCCGACTATGAACAGGTCACCAGTGTCTCACTATCCTTGGTCTTCTGATGTTTCTAAAGTTCACCGTGACTACCGATCTGTCACTTACCAGGTATCAGATTACCCAATAAGCAAGGTAAGCCCAGGCTTATGTATTCTTACTAATCTATATTAAATATTTTCTTTTTATTTTAACCACAATCAAGGTTCGGTTTTTAGGTATGCTTAGCATTTTAGCTTTTTCTCAAATCTATAACAATTTCCTATTGAATCAAAATCTATTTTCAAATATATAATCTTGGACAGGGACAGAGTACCCCATAAGCAACGCAAGCATAGATTTATTTGTGCTTACCAACCAATCTGCAGGGAGCTCTGGTGGGTCTAGTGGATAAAGATTTGTCCTGTCAACCCAAAGGCACAGAGTTTGAATCCATGAGCCACTCCATAGGAGAAGGACGAACAATCTTCTCCCATACAATTTAAGCCTCTAAGGTCAACTGTGAATTATTTCTAACTCAGTTTCATACATATTTTAATTATGGGGTATTGTCCACTCCAAGTAAACTCATGATTACAGGTTATTTCACGCCTGAATATACCATTCAACAAATATTGGAATGTGTGCTCTTTTTTGACAACTTGTTAAAAGAAGAGGATGCATGGTAAAAATGAATATTCTCAGTCTTCATGAAACTTAGAGTCAGTCTAGTGGTTGGAAAGCAGCCATTCTTAAAAAAAATCACATAAACTATATGGTACTGCAATTGTGTCAGATGCTTTGAAAGAAAGGATCACAGAGTTATTAGCGTCTGTAATGCTGGTTTCATGTAATCAGAAATGTGAGAAAATACTCATAAGAAGGCAACAGTTTTGAGCTAAAATTTGAAGGGTGGTTTACAGCCTCAATCAGCAGAAAGTGGAGGGAAGAACTTTCCAGGAGGAGGAAATTGTCAGTGCAAATGTCCTTTGTGAGAGTAAACTCAAACCAGTCATTTCCTATTAGGTGCCGTTGAGTTAATGCCAAGCCAACATATAGGGACTTCATGCATGTAGAAGGCTATTTTGCCCTGATCTCCATTATCCTCATAAGAGTGAGAGTGATGCATGGGAGGCTGCAGAAGTGGATAGGTCCTGAAACACAGAGGGTGGTAATAAGGACCCTTGTATTTTCCCTAAAATCAGTATGAAGCAATTGAGAAATATGAAGGAGTCTGGGAAGTGGTGGTAGGAGTTATGACATGATCAGGATTATATTTTGAAATGGGCTCTCTTCCTGCAGCATGAAGATATGTCCACAGAGATGGGGACAAAGAGCATAAGGTAGACCATTAAGAGGTTTCTATATTATAGGATTCCACGTGAATGGTAATGGGAGCTTGATAAAGGGTGTTAAATGTGGAAGTGAAGACAAATTAATGGACTAAAAATCAGTTCCAAGCCAAAATTGATGAGATTTTATGACTAATTGGATAGTATTCATAGCTAAATTTTATTGAAATGTTTAAAATGTGCCAGCACTCTTCTAAACACTTTACATATATTACCTAATACCTCTAAAAAGTCCTATGAGGTAAATTCTACTATAAGGCTAATTTCAAAGATAGGGCACAGAAAGCTTATGTCTTTTGCTCGATCTAGTAAGTGCTTTCCTCATTTCCCACTGAACTAGATACCATGGAGGACATTATGCTTAGTGAAATATCTCAGTCACAAAAAGACAAATACTGTATAATGCCACAGTTACAGAATAGGACTTTTATGAGGTTTAGGGGAAACTAAGAAAAAAATGGGATAAATAATGTACATGGCATTGAAACAGATGAGGAAGAGAACTGTATAAAAGGAACACATGATTATGTATTATTGGCATGACAAGAGTCTAGAATAAGAATTGTATAGGAAAGTGGTCCAAGGGGGCTGGGAGGACTATATAACAATGAAAGAACTTTTTTTCAAAGAAAAAGGTGAATTGGGAGGAAGGGGGCAGAGAGGAAAATGTGCAACAATGAATGAATGGAAATCCAAGTTCTTTATAAACTTTCATTAATTTTTTTTTAAAAAAGAAAACCCTTGGTTTCTGCTTTGTGAAAATGGCTGGATGATGGTGCCACCCACTGGACTCAGGAACTTTGGAGCATAATTTTGAGGGGAAAAAATAAAATTTTACACATGGCGAATTTAAGATACTTGTGAGACATTCCAGAGATGTCAAGGAGATAATTGAATATGCAAGTGTGCAGCTCAAAGGAGTTTGCTTGCCAGACTGGGATATAAATATGTTAGTCATCAGCATAATCACCAGTATAATTGATATTAGGATAGAACAGGGTTCAGATCTGTTGTTCATAGGGTTACTATGAGTCATCCATGACTCGAAGGACTCTAATAACAACAACAACAAATGAGATCACAGAAGACAAAGTAAAAAAAATAGCAGAAAGAGGAAACTTAAGATATGACCTTGGGGATCTCCAATCTTGAATGGTCATGGAAAAAAGATGTGTGAAAAGCAGAAAGACAGACAAGAAATAGTTCAAACCATTGGGGGCAACACAAAGACACTGGAAAGCAGAGGAGTAAGTGGAAAATCATATCAAATGCCACTAAGAAGTAACGTAAATTGATGATGATGATGATGATGAATACGTGAACTAATCTGACAGTGTGAGAAGTTCCTGGGAGAGTAATAGCGTTTTGGCCCAGAAAACCAAAACCCACAACCATTGAGTCAACTCTGATTCATAGACCCTCTATCGTGTTTCCATGGTTCAACATCTTTCTTCCTAAGAGCAGCTTGTGAATTTGAATTCAATGTTTTAGTTAGCAGCACAATCCACAATGCACTATGTCACAAGTCTCCTTAGAGTGCTGGCAGAAACCAGTCAAGAAGCTATGGGGAAGGGATGATGGGGCTTGAGTAAAGTGGTACTTGTTGCAATGAAGAGAATAGGATAGATCTGATACCTACTTTTGAGGTAGAATAAATAAGATTTTCTGATGAACTAGAGTCAGGGATAACTTCTAGTTTTCTAGTTAGCACCAGTGGGGTAGGAAGTGTTGCTATTTCCTATGATAAAATAAGTGATGGAGAAGAAGAAGTTTGGGAGTAGCAATCAACTTCCCTTTAGTCCTTGTCAAGTAGGAGATGTCTATGGAATATGGACATGGATAGAGGAAGTAAGTACTTTCTAACACAGAAAATAGGCCATAACAAGAGACATACATTTTGGATCCTGTAGAGAACTGCCTGGCTAACAAAGAACTAAGGTAACATGTACATTTCTTGCTAACATCTGTCTTCCCATTTCAGGGATGTTGACTTACACATGTGTCAAGTCTGTGCTCATGGTACCTTTTTTTTTTTTAATGGTCCCTGTTTTGACACCTACCATCTGAGCCAATTTCCCCAGCACCCAATTCCCCACCCTGCTATTTTCTCTTATCATTACCTTCCCGTGTTGACAAGCTCCTAATTCATGAATGCATGATTCATGGGCAGACCTGACTAAGTTATGACTTTCATTACCTTTCATAGACTATGGCAAGAGTCTCATAATTAGTTTCTGCACTCCCAGTGTCTTCCTTCTCCAATTTGTCTTTGGTTGCAGATTAATCTTTTTGAAACATAGCCTCAACCCAGTTTTCTCGCAGCCCAAACACCTTTTGTGGCACCCTATTTATAGAAGACTGATTTTTAAATTGCCTAGGGCTTCACCAAGTGGGGCAGGGTAGGAGGTGGGAGGGCTGTAGTGGCTGTTTCTCTTTGTCTCACCCAGTGACCGAACCTCACCTCCTTTATGATACCTTTGATGAATTATTAAAGATTCCAAGGTTTAACAAAATTGGAATTCATTCTTTTCTTAAGAATAGAGCAATCAGAATGCAATGCCCTTTAAAAAATCTAAGCTCATTGGCATTTCAGGCCACACTTCCCTCTTCATGCTGTTCTGGATTCTTCCACTATACTTGAAGGTGCTGTTCTTTACATGATAAAAGTAGTTGTCATGGAGTTGACTTTAACTCACAGCATCCCCATATGTGTCAGAGTAGAATGTGTCCCACCAGGTCTGCAGGGGCTAATTTCTCTGAAGGAGACTGTCAGATTTTTCTCCCATGATGTCTCTGTGTGGCTTTGAATCTCTGGCTTTTCAGATAACAGCTAAGTGTGTTTACCATTTGGAATACTTAGGAATTAGTGTCACAATACCTACATGCATTTGTTCATATTGTGTCTTCCACTATAATTCTCTTTCACCCTAAATGCACAGAGCTATGGACATTTAGTATCTCCTCTCAAAGCAGCTTCATCTCTCAATATAAAGAAGGAGGCTGCATACTGTTTAGGTCCCATGTCACCAGCCATTGTGAGATAATTTCTTCCACATGACAGGAGCTAAGTGGCAAGAGGATTCTGATTTACCTGTGTTGCATTCACTGCATCCAATTCGGTAAATGGCACCCAGAAAGCATTTGCAGAATAAAATTTGGTATATTTTAAACAACTAAATCAATCTTTCATTTGCTATAGAGTAGGATGCCGGTGAGAAAATGACTTTGCTATCTCTCTGAGCTGCAGGCATTTGTGGGTGAAGCGCCTTACAACGGTGTTTTCAATTCATATTCACATTGATTCTGCTGCACCAGATGCTCTTCCCTGGCTCCTTATAACTTCCCTCTCCCTAAGTATGTCAGGAGACTGCCTTGAAAGTGGGCCAGAAGCAAGAGGAGGAGGAGGGAGGCCAAAGGCATTTATATTTCAGAGGGGAAAGCTGTGAAGAGTGAAGAATGAGAGCAGAAAGCAGTTTCCTTTAACATGGCTCCTTCTAGAACCTGCATGCCAAGAGCCAGGGACACAGCAGCAAGGGCGGGTAAGTTACTATCCTTGGTGTCACAAATGGTTTGCACTCTACAGCTTACCTAAGCTGGACTCTGGTGTCATTCCTAGAGAGTCACACTGCTAATCCACAGGTTAACCCAAAACCTTAGGGAGTCTGAATCGGTCAGAGGCTCCAAAGGAGTAAAATGGGCAGCTTCCCGAAACACTCTGATTTTACAGCCTAGGAAACCTGATGGAGGGATCATATGAGTTAAGACCAACTTGATTATAGTGGTATTCATTTTTTTAGCTAACCTAAAGGTGCAAAGGCATTTGTGTGGATCATAACAAACTGTGGCTGACTCTGAGAAGAATGGGATTCCCAGAACATTTAATTGTGCTAATGCGAAACCTATACTTGGACCAAGAGGCAGTAGTCAGAACAGAGCAGGGTAACACTGCATGGTTCAAAATTGGGAAGGGTGTACGCCAAGGATGCATCCTGTCTCCATACCTTTTCAACATGTATGCAAAGCAGATTATCCGAGAGGCTGGGAACTATGAGGAGAATTGTGGCATCAGGATTGGTGGAAGATCTATTAACAATCTGCATTATGCAGATGACACAACCCTGCTTGCTGAAACTGAGGAGGACCTCATGCACTTGCTGCAAAGGGTCAAGGACTGCAGCCTTCAGTATGGACTGAGGCTCAATGTCAAGAAGACAAAGATTCTCACCACTGGACCATGGCAGCGTCAGGATGGATGGTGAAGAGATTGAGAGTGTTCACAGCTTCAGTTTGCTCGGCTCCACAGTCAACACTCTTGGCACCAGCAGTCAGGAAATCAAAAAGCGTATCGCGATGGGAAAGTCTGCTCTTAGGGATCTCTCTAAAGTACTCAGGAGCAACGGTGTCTCTCTGGAGACTAAGGTGCGCCTGATACAGGCCATGGTCTTTGCAATCGCTTGTTATGCATCAGAGAGTTGGACAATGACTAGGGAGGACAGAAGGAGAGTTGATGCTTTTGAGCTGTGGTGCTGGAGAAGAGTACTGAATGTACCATGGACTGCCAGGAAAACAAACAGATTCATCTTAGAGAGGATTAAACCAAGCTATTCCTTGGAGGCAAGGATTCTGGGGCTTCGTCTGACATACTTTGGACATGTTGCCAGGAGGGACGGGTCCTTGGAGAGGGACATCATGCTTGGGAGGGTGGAGGGACGGCGCAGGAGGGGAAGACCCTCTATGAGATGGATTGATTCGGTGACTGGGGTAATCGGGATGGGTGTGTCAGAGGCAGCGTGGTTGGCGCAGGATAGAGCAGGGTTTAGGGCTGTTGTGCATAGGGTCGCTATGAGTCGGAAACGACTGGATGGCACATAACAACAACAGCAACAAAGGTTGGCAGTTCAAACCTACCCAGTGGTGCCATGGAGAAAGGCCTTATGTTCTGTTTCTGTAAAGACCACAGTCAAGTTAAACTCCATTGTGGTGCATACATATAATTCTACTCTGTACAACAGGGATTCACCATGAGCTGAATTAACTCTCCAACAATGGCTATGTGATTTTGAATTCAATTCTTGGTAGGATTTAAATAGCGGCTCCATTTCTAGCTTCTTTGAGAATCAATCAATGATTAAGTGTTCCACTGTTGGTCAAATGTTCAGTGGATTGAACCTGCTCAGTAGCTCCATGGGAGAAAGGTTTAACACTCTGTTCCCTTAAAGATGAAACCTAGAAAACTCTAGGGGGCAGTTTTTTCCTGTTATCCCAAGGCCATGACGATGGCAATTGACTCCACAGCACCTCACAACCACTGGAGTCTGGGCAAACTGGCATGCAAGTATGTAAAACAGGGTCGCCTTCAGAGAAGAGAATACTCACTCCCACATCCCACTGGGGACTTAGATCATATCCCTTGAGACCCTGGAAAACTGGATTTATCCTCAGTGCAGTTTCTCCTTTAAGTTACCCCCTCGTGCTCCATTAATTAGCAAGTCTCTTATTTAAACTCCCTCTTCCTCCTCCCTGCAATTCTGCAGTGAAGTCATAATGCTGAATTGGGTGCAGCCCTGTGATTTCCATGACAACCAGTGATAATCGCCCAAGGAAAAGTTTGTGGCTTCCCTCAGGGAGAGAGAAGTAATGTGATGAGACAGACAAGCTCTTTTCAAATACAAATACACGCAACAATAGCACCATCAATTACTCTGTGAAGTAAATTGATTTTACACAACTGCTTCTTCAGTTCATTCTAACAGACTTGCCTCCCCCCTCTTCCTCTGTTCATATCCAGAAATATTAAAGGAGTATATAATATATATCTTTTTAATGTCATTCTCCTTTTAGTTATCTGCTTCCAGTAAAGCAAACCAGAATTATGAAACAGGACTCTTCATGATGTAGGGATTTAATCTAAAACAACTATGCCTCTTTGAAAATCAGCTCCTTCCTCTGTGAAGAAAGTACATACAACACCCAATTCAGCACAGAGACCCAGAGAAAGCAAGCACACACTGTGCTCAAAGATCAAAGAATGGCCCAGGAAGGCTGGTAGTTAACTCCTTACCTCCTTCTCCAACTACCCCAAGTACTTGGTTGAAGCACCAGGCTGCTAAACAAAAGGTTTAAGTCCATCCAGAGGGGAATTAAAAGAAAGGCTTCATGATCTAAAAAAAAAAATTAATTACATAAATAAATAAATAAAATAAAAGGATCCACTGAAATCTCTATGGAGCACAATCACTGTGGCACACGTGGGGTCACCAAGAGCGGCCAGCTGGAGGTCAGCTTGTAAAAGGGCAGTCAGCAACCAAGCAGAGACCACACCAAGATACAGAAAAGTGATTCCTCTCCAACTTTGGAATTAGGGCTGTTTAGGAATCTGAGGGTGATTCTTAATCAGACAAGAAAGTTGCCCTTTTGTCGTTCTCTGAAGCGCTGCCGACTGAGGCAAAGAACCTTCCACACACCCCTGGTGGATGTTGTAACAGACACGAATGACTGTGTGCACTGCCCTCACTACACTCATATTTCTCATTCTCAGAAATCCGGTTTTGACTCACACCAGTTATAGTGGGATGTGGACACCTGCTAAGGAAAACACATCAATAGTGCCCAGTGACTCCATCCTCAGCTGATACCTTCTTCGGCATAAAGTAGGTGTGTTACAATTGCACTTAGGTTGTAATTTCAGGGTCATGTTTTTCACCTATTACATTCAAAATGTTCATAGAAGGTGTGATGCTCAGCTTGCAGGTGGCTTCTAGACACTCCATTCTCTGCCTTGTTGATCATCCTTACTTTCTTCACCCCACTTTTCCCTCTTTGCACAATTTCTGAAAGGTTATATACCAGTGATAAGGCAATGGTTTGAAGAGTAGAACAATTACTAAAACAGATTACTAAGACAGAGTGGGAAATGTAGGACACAGACAGACTGAAGGATATTAGTAGGCAGTCAATATCCCCTGGCCATCAATAATACACTGGGGATGATCAGAGTTTCAGATGCACCATAAGCAGCCTCTGCTTCCTTCGTTAGACAAGCCTGCTGGTTCCCAAAGTGATGTCATATGCTGCCTTTGTGTAAATCTACGACTGTCTTTCCCATCAATGCACAGTGCCTGGGATCCATGATACTTTTAGAGGTCCATAAGAAATGTTTGAATTTCTTTTAAAGTCAGGGAGGGAATAAAGGTGAATACAGCCCAGCTTAGATTTTGTTCATCTTTAAACCAATGCAGTCGTAAAATACTATTTTAATTCTACTTTTAATACAAAAGTGATCCACAAAGATAAATATGGCCATGCAGGAATTCCAGAAGTTACAATGCAGCCCAGGGTCAGTCACTAACAGTTAGTTACCGACTTCTTTGAACAAGAAATTACATACAAGTTGACTAGAAAGGAAATCTAGGAAACAATGGACACCGAAAGAACAGTAGTTTATAAACCCCATGGTCACGGTTGAGCCCTAAGCAGCTTTCATTTTTAAATTAACATATACATCATGAGGAGAAATGTGGGGTCAAGATCAGTGGAAGATGTATCAACAATCTACGTTATGCAGATGACACAACCCTGCTTGCTGAAACTTGAGGAGGACCTGAAGCGCTTGTTGCAGAGGGTCAAGGACTGCAGCCTCCAATATGGATTGAGGCTCAATGTCAAGAAGACAAAAGATTCTCACCACTGGGCCAAAT
>NW_006399757.1:26356167-26358244 GCF_000299155.1 Elephantulus edwardii | reverse complement strand
ATCGAAGTTCCCAAAGGCTAAAATGTAGTTTTACCTGAAGAGCTGTGAGGAGGCATGAACTTCCCAAAGCTATGGTAAGTCTATGAAAACATGAAATGGTTCTTTTCCTCCCACTTCCAAGGGAGATTTTGGGAAGTTGTTTCCATTCGGCATATAGAAGGGAAAAAACCCCAAACTCTGACTGAATACTTCCATGTACCATGTACTATGCTGAGTTCTTTAACACAGAATCTTCTTTTGAATTTCACAGTATCTCTCTTTTCTGGTGCTGACAGGTAAGAAAACATTTTTAAGGTCGTAAGGGAATTTGTTCTAAATTATCCAGCTTCTAATTGATGGAAATAGACCCGAGGCCTCAGTTTGTCATATTTTGGTGATGTATACATTGAAGTTGCACTGCAATCCCAAAGGCACATGGTTCAAATCTACCAGCTGCTCCTTAGGAGAAGGATGGGAAACCCCTTCTCATATGATTTACTATCTCTGAAAACCCACTGAAGGGTCAGTTATGAGTCAGTTTTGACTCGACAGCACACACTGATGCTGAAACTGCCACTGATACTTAAAATACCAGCAGGTCACCAAAGGTAGGTAAGTTTTAATTCAGGTTCCAGACCAAGTCAGACTAGAAAGAAAACATAAAGACCTGCTATCAAAAAATTAGTCTGTGAAAATTTTATGGTTCACAAAAGAATTGTATTGTCTGTTAGTGTTTTAGAATGAGTCTCTTAGAGGGTACGCAAAAGACACAGTAGCTACAACAGTGAGCTCAAGTATGCTAATGATCATGAAAATTCAACAGGTCTGGGCAACACCTCCTTCTGTTGTACGTAATGTGACCATGAATGGTAGCCAATTCCAGGGTAACAAGCAACAATGACACTCAATTGAAGCAGAATTTAGACTTGGGTATGTAATACTTCAAGGTTCATGCTCCTCCCTCTATGCCATGGATCAGTAAATTTTTTTCCCTGAAAGGTCCACTATCAGCTACTCAACACTGCTGGTATTTAGCATGAAAACACTCTTAAACAATATGGCAGCAAATGGTCATGGCTGCAAAACTTAATTTACAAAGACAAACAATGGTTAAATTTGACCTAACAGTTGACTCCTGGTTTATGATATATTATCAACTTTAGTTGCCACTGGAGTAAATGGGTTGTTATTGTCATTGTTGTTAATTGCCTTCAAGTCAAGAACGACTCATAGTGACCTTAAAATTCTTAATAACCAGGTACCATCTCATATGGACTTCTTAAAAATTAACTTTACATAGTGTTTTCAAAGGCCTGTAATTTCGGAAATGAATGGTCAATCCTTCTTCCTAGTCTGTCTCAATTTTTAAATATGTATAATAGTATCTGACAGAAAAGCATTCCACAGAAAAGAGTAGATGAAAGACATTTACCAGTTAGAAAAAGAACAATATTCAATATTGCTGCCCACCCCACTACATGTTGGTTGGGTTTTTTTTGTTTTGTGGATTTTTTTGTTTGTTTGTTTGTTTTTTATCCAACCTTTCCCTACTCCACTACCAACCCTTCCTTCTTTGGCCTACAACATTCAACACGCGTCTCCCATTGACCAGCCCCTGATGTGATGGTCTAAGTCTCAAGCCATCAGGATTTCTTCGATTCTGACCATATCATGCTGCTGTCAGTCTCTTATGATGGAGTCAGTATGACTTCAACAAACAGACACTGCCCTGGATGTGCTCACTAACTTGTGCCAGGAAATCTGGAGGACAGCCAGCTGGCCAACTGACTTGAAGAGATTGATATTTGTTCCCATTCCAAAGAAAGGTGACCCAACAGAGTGTGGAAATTATAAAAATTAACTATCAATATGAAATATCATTGATATCACATGCAAGAAAGATTCTGCTGAAAATTATCCAAAAACATTTGGAACAATATATCAACAGAGAACTGCCAGATGTGCAGGCTGGATTGAGAAGAGGTCATGGTACTAGGGCTATTATAGCTAATGTTAGATGGATCTTGGCAGAAAGCAGAGAATACCAGAAGAATGTCTATCTGTGCTTCATTGACTGTGCAAAGGCTTTTGCCTGTGT
>NW_006399757.1:26341349-26355182 GCF_000299155.1 Elephantulus edwardii | reverse complement strand
GAGTGGAGTGGTGGGAATGAGTGTGTTTGAGATGGCGAGGTTGGCACAGGATAGAACAGCATTTAGGGCTCTTGTACATAGGGTCGCTATGAGTCGCAAGTGACTCGATGTCACATAACAACAACAACAACAATTAACTTCTTTGCTGTGCTTATTGACTATTCTCCCTGTGATGGTTACTTTTACGTGTCACATTACTACTATAACTTTTATAACTATTATAACTTTTTTATTACCTTGGTGGCACAGATGATTAAGCACTCAACTACCTATTGAAAAGTTGGCAGTTCAAACCCACCTAGAGGCACTTTGGAAGACAAGCCCAGAGATTTACTTCTAAAAGGTCACAGACTTGCAAACAAGAGAAGCGCAGCTCTATTCTGATGTGTACTTTACTATCTGGACTTGGAAATAATCTGGTGGCAACAACAATCTAATTGTTTCTCTGAAACTATTTCACAAATATGTCTAACATCCACATTATGTTGGCTTTAAGTAAAGGAGATTATTCTTAGTAAAGTGGGTTTGTTGTTGTTATTGTGAGGTGTAGTTGGGTCACCTATGATCAACAACTGTCACACTAAGAACTATAGATCTGATCCTTGCCTTATCCTGCACCATCCTTACAATCTCTGATATGATGGGTCACTTTGTTATAGTCTTTGTGTCAGTTGATCTTGTTGAGGGTCTTTCTTTCTAAAAATCACACCACCCCTCAACTTTCTCAGCATGATTTCTTTCAAGAACTATCTCTTCCTGAAAACATGCCCCAAAAATGTTAGCCTTATCAAATCAGTTGACTATTTTAACAGCAAAAATGGAAGTCTTCCAGAGAAGAAGAAATTCTGCTTCAAGACTCTATGCTGAGAAATTGGAGAAGATTCTTTTTCCACAGGCTGGTAGGGCTTTCCCCCTACCATTGTGGGAAGAGTAAGGCAGCTATTTCTCACCATATGCTAAGATTCTGTTCCAAAGATGGAGAGAGAAACAAAAACACAGAGATTGAGAACACTGTCATTTGCATCCTGGACGAATGTATTCCTAAAGTGAAGTCTATCGTAACCATTTCATCTGTGAGACTAAATTAATTGTTGTTGGGCTTCTGTCACTTGAAAGTGAAATAACCTTCGGATTAAAAAATAAATGAAGAAAAAAACCTCAATCTCACGGCTACTGAAGGGGAATGAATTATTAGCCAACCCAGGAGGCTTTAGGATCATGAGGTCTGGTCATTACTAATTTTTGAGATGTACTTACTGTGAAAGGGAAGATAGAAGAAAAATTCATACATTTGAATTATGGCTTTAGCAAATAATATTAAATATAGTACGAACTGCCAGTACGATTAACAAATTTGTCTTGGAGAAAACGTAGGCAGAATCCTCCTTACAAGAGAGGGTTCCTAGACTTTTTCTTTGACAAAATAAGTGTAGGGACCAATTTCTGGAGAAGAACATAAGCTGAGTAAAATAGAGAGTTGAGGTGAAAGAAGACCACCAAAAATGGATTGATACAACTGGTACAACAACGGGCTCAGACATACCAGTTTTGTGAAGATGGTACAGGTTCAGGCAACTTCTTTTTCTAGTGTTCTCTTATTCATGGAGTTGCCAGGAATCAGAGCCAACTCAATGGCACCTAATAACAATTCATTGTGAAATGAGTGGTCAAGTGATCGTGAGCTCTTAAACTTCCTTCAAAATCACCAACCCAAAATTTTTGTTCTTATTTAACTGTTACATTTTCAAATTGCTTTTTTAAAAATTTATTTTGAAGAGATACTGTTTTGAGAAAGTTGAGGCAACTCAGTGACTCCGTGAAGAGGGACTATTTAGGGAACTGATAAATATATAACAGAGGCTTTTTGTTGTTATTTGATAGGGAATGGTGTTTCTCATTTTTTATCAATAACAGTGAACACTTACTCTTTTAAAATAAATCTTTTCTTTTACACTGGTTTGCTTACAAAGTTCGTATACATTGTTTTCCACACTATATTCATTCACTTTATGTTTCATGCAATTACTTCTATTCATTATATTTAATAAAGTTAATCAACATTGAAATATGCCCACCATTCCCCTATCTTCCAGATCTCTGCTGGATCTTTCCCATTTTCTTTTCCCACCCCGCCTCCACCCATCAAATTGTGAGACCTTATGATTTCTCCTTCATCCATCCTCACTCCTCTGCTCTTTATCCCTCCCTTGGATCCTCATACACATTTTATTAGTTATTTTTCTATTTCTAAAATAATGGTCTTGTACAATATTTGTCCTTATGGAACTTGGTTCACTCAGCATAATGCTCTCTAGTCCTTCCAGCTTATGTAGTAATTTTCAAAAGTGTTGCTCCTGAGTGCTGCGTAATATTCCATCATATGAATGTACCACAGTTTTTTAATCCATTTGATTGTGGTTGGACATTTGAGCTGTTTTCATGTTCTTGTGATGGTGAATAACACTGCTGTGAACTTTGCTGTCCAAATCTTCATTTGTGTCTCAGTTCTGATTTTCTTGGGGCATGTTCCAAGCAACACTCCTATTGTGCTTTGAAGTTGAAAATTAATAGTTGGTGTGAGTTAGATTTTAAAGTACCACATGCAGAATGATTAAAAAAGGCTTGTTTAGACTAGGTTAATTACAAAGTAAATCATGTTATCAACGTTCATAAAGTTTCCAGAGGTATGTTGTTTAGGAAGTGGATGCCACCCCTGCTTCTAATCCAGTAAACCTGTGGCCAAGATACAGTTTATACCTATTCCATTTCTAGACCTTCTCTTCAGTTACTGTCAAGAGAGTCATGTGTTGATAAAAAACTGGTTATGCTAATTTTTCAGACCAAAAGGACCTTGGCAGTTGCTCAGGCAATTTTCCTACTTGAAACAAAAAAACACAACCTGCTTTTATATACCATTAAAAGGAGCATTTAAAAATTTATAGAAATATCAGATCTGATTTGATGGTACACACAAAAAATAATAAAATAAAAATTAAAAAAATTTATAGAAATAATGGATAAATTTAACTTGTTCATTGACGATTAAAAAGCAACATTAATTATTTGCTTTTCTATGCCCATTTTTTTTACCATTGATTCATTCAACATTATTTACGAAGAACTCGTTATATGCTGGGTTATGTACCAGGTCTGAGGATTATTATCCATGAGGTTGAGTGAGTGTTACAATAAACTAGACTAAATCATATCTAACCACACTTTCTTTCTCAGAGAGAGGAGTGAGATCACACTGACCTTAGCATTCTTAATGCTAAACAGTGCTTAGCCCACAGCAGGTACTCAGAAAAAATTGGTAGATTCAATAATTCTGAAAATATATCTTGTTAACCACTGTCAAGTCAGCCTACTACACAGAACAAAATTTACCCCTGTCTTGTGTCATCCTCAGAATCACTAGTATACTGTAAGATAATAAGATTTTGGGGAACAGATCACCAGGACTTTCTTCCTAATCTAGCTTCCTAGTTTAGAAGCAGCACAGCCTGAACAAGACTTGGAATCCATTAAACATCATAACAACACCCAGGCCTCCACTGGCTGACAAGTGATAGATGTACATGATGTGTACTGGCCGAGAATGACATCCAGATCTGCCTCACTGAAAACAAGAATTCTACTGAATCACTAGTGACCTTTCAGTAGTTCAGTAGAGGGCATATTTTTGGTGATCAGACTAGAGCTCAGAGCTCAAACCTCCTCTCTCAGAAAAGGGCTGAAAATGAATTTTTTTTTACTAGGTACATTTCTCTCCGAGAAAAGTCCAGAATTGGACTAGATAAATTATAAATTTCCTTGTAAGGATGAAACAAATGGAATAAAAGACAGAGGACAGGAGATAAAGCTTCTTAACAGTATCCTCTAGCCCAGCTGCTAATCAAAAAGTTAAACAGATTAGGAGACTGAACATATCTGTGTTTTACACAATGTATACCACGCCTGGTTCTTCCACTGACTGTTAATGGACTTACAGAAGCTGCAGGATGGTTTCACCTCTTTCTAAAGTCATCATCAAGAGACATTAACAGCAAATGCTGTAGCCTGCTAAGGGCAATAGTTTTAAATGCTTATACTGGGAGTTTCTCTCCAATAAGCTGCAAACCGATTTCCAGGCAAACCAACCATCACCATTTCCAACTCTCATCAAATAAAGTGAGCAGCTGTTACACCCACCAGGTGAGTTATGAGAGCAACACAGCCTGAGCAAACCATGTTTAGATAGTTTAGGTTTGCACAGACTGGAAAAGAGAAAAAAAACCACACCTCATCATCTCCTTTCATTCGGAACAAAAGAGGAGAAAGAAAAGCCATCTGGAAAGGTCCTATAATCCTTTAGTTGTTGAAACCTAAACATCAAAAGGTTATTTAGGAACTGTCATTGCAAATAAAAGAGCCTAGGTCTGGTTTAGAATGACTACAAAAGCAGAGTAGGTGGCCTAAATGCTTTTTACACATTCTGCTTCTTTTTAATTCTCTGTATGGAGCATTCATGGGAGGAAAGATTTCCAGATTGGAACAGCCTAACCTGTTTGCTCAGCCTAATTCAAAATACCAACCACAGTTAAGTTGACTCAAACTCAAGAGTCACTTTGTCGTAAAAAGAAAGTGAATAAACATATATACATACATTTTTTTTAAAACCCCACAAAAGAACAGAAAACCTGGAGAAAGAGCAGGAACAACATTCAAGAAGGAAATGCCGTGTCAAGATTTGAACACGTAATATTTTCATCCAGTTCTTTTTAGTCCTTGAGTCAAAGTTAGGTGGAAGATCCTCCTAGATTGGCCCAAGATGATAGATTATTCAAGAAGAAATATGCCAGAAGACAGATATTCCAGTCATATTGTTACATTGATCCCTGGCTCTGCAATCAGTAACTGTATATCCTTGGGTAAGTTACCTATGCTTCCATCTCCTCAATTTCAAAAATAAAGTAATAGAAAAGTGTTTTTATTGTAGAATTGGTATATGGAAAAAAGTATAAATTATGCATCAACAGAGTCTGGCATATTTAGTAAATTCTCAGGAAATGTTGGCTGTAGTACTTGGTTAGAATTCTCTTGGTGAGTTAGGTGCATACTGTCGCCAAGAGATATGTTCTTAACTGTTATTATTGATTTATATTTTGTTCTCTTACTTCTAGGATGAAGACTCTTTAAAGTTTAATAATTTACTCTATAAATATGCAAAATTAATTTTTCTTCGTGATCAACCGAAAATAAAACTCATTGAAGACAATTTTATACTCTTTCAAAATCCCATGAAGCTGCCAGGGTCAGAAATATCAACATTTCAGTAGTTTAATTAAAATATCTTCTAGAAAACTACCCTGTCAATACAGATCTTTAAAGCACTAGCATTTCCAAAAAAATTGATGCAGCAGAATATGGAAAATATTAAACAATATGATTAATATTACATGTAAATAAAATCATCCAAAGCAACTGGATAATACATTGATAACTGTCATAAATTCCAATAAAAGAGATGCAAATCAAAACCACAATGAGATACTGTCTCACTCCAGTAGCAGTGGTAAAGTTTAACATGACAGTAAGTAGTAAATGTTGAAAAGGACATAGCAATATAGAAACTCTTACACATTGTTGATGGGATTGTAAAATGGTACAACCACTTTGGAAGACAGTTTGACGCTTCCTCAAAAAACTGAACATAGAAATTCCATATGACCCAGCTATTCCACTGCTTGGGATGTATCCTGAGACAATGAGAACTGAGGCATAAACAGAGACTTGTACAACAATGTTCACAGGAGTGTTATTCACCATCACAAGAACATGGAAACTGCAAAAATGTCCAATCACAATTGAATGAATTGAGAAATTATGGTACATTCACACAATGGAATATTACACAGCATGCAGGAGCAATGATTTTGTAAATTACTACCTAACTTTAGAGAGACTAGAGAACATTATGCTAAGTGAACTATCTCAGTTACATAATGACAAATACTGAATAAGACCATTATTGTAGAACAAGGATGAAGAGCCAAGGGGAGATGACGGGGGAGCAGAGTGGTGAGGATGGGGGAGGGTAGTCATAAGGTCACACAATTTGATGCATGGAGGGGGACGTGAAGGAAACGGGGAAAATACAGTGTGAAAAACAATGTGTTCAAACTTTGTAAATAAATTAGTATAAAATAAATGTTTTATGTAGAAACAAACAAACAAAAAAACAGTACAATAACAAAGTTGTGCCAAGAAATCTGGAGAACAACCACTTGGCCAACTGACTGGAAGAGATCTATATTTGTTCCCATTCCAAAGAAAGGTGACCCAACTGAGTGTGGAAACTACAGAACAGTGTCATTGATTTCACATGCAAGCAAGATTCTACTGAAGATCATCCAAAAACAATTAGAACAGCACATCAGCAGAGAACTGCCGGAAGTCCAGGCTGGGTTTAGAAGGGGTCGTGGTACTAGGGATATTGTTGCTGATGTTAAATGGATCTTGGCTGAAAGCAGAGAATACCAGAAGAATGTCTATGAGAATACCAGAAGAATGTCTATTTGTGTTTCATTGATTATGCAAAGGCATTTGACTGTGTGGATCATAACAAATTATGGCTAACATTGACAAGAATGGGAATCCCAGAGCAATTAATTGTGCTAACACAAAACCTATACTTTTACCAAGAAGATGTCATTGGAATAGAACAAGAGAGCGATATTGCCTGGTTTGACATCAAGAAGGGTGCATTCTTGCTCCATACCTAATCAATCTGTAAGCTGATTAAATCATTTAAGAAGCTGGACCTTATGAAGAAATGTGAAGCTTCAAGATCAAAATAAGACTCATCAACAACATGCATCATGCAGATAACAACAACCTATATTATTCAAATGACACAATCTTGCTTGCTGAAAGTAAAGAGAACTTGAAACACCAGTGAAGATCGACATCTAGAATCTTCAATCTAGATTGTATTTCAACATCAAAAAGACAAAAATCCTCAGCACTGGGCTAATAGGGAACATTATGACAGACGGCAAAATTGAAATTCTCAACTATTCTATCTTGCTTAGATCCACAATAAATATCTAAGATACCAGCAATCAAGAAATCAAAAGATATATTACATTGGGTAAGTACACTGTCAAGGACCTCTCGAAGGTGTTAAAGAGAAATAATGTCATTTAAAGACTAACGTGCTTTTGATTCAAGCTATGGTCTTTTCCACACTTATGTATCTTAAAGTGGGACAACGACAAATGATGACAGAAGAAAAAGCAATGCCTTTGAGTGTGTGTTGGTTAAAAACATGAAATATTCCATGGACTGCCAGGAGAACAAATAAATAGATCTTAAAGAAAGTGCAACTAGAGTGTTCCTTGGAGGCAAAGATGGTCAAGATTTATCTCACATATTCTGGGCTTGTTGTTAGGAAGGGTCAATTCTTGGGAAATGACATTATGCTTGGGAAGGTGGAGCATCACTGAAAGAGAGGAGGATTCTCAGCAAGACAGATTGACACCACCACTGTAACATTAGGCTCAAGTATGTCAGAGCTGAGGATAGCACAGGGTATGACAAGGTTCAGATCCATTGTTCATGAGGTTGTTGAGTTGTAGTCAATTTGCCAGTGTCTAGCAACGAAACCTCCAAAGCACCACCTGGATACCCCAGCTGGTGTCTCTACTTAACAAATATAAAGGATGCAACTGTTAACTTGGTACACAATTTTAATTTAGCTATAAAACTTTCTTTGTTGAATTATTCTAATGAAAGATTAAGGGTTTTGACTCTAAAAAAGAAAAGAAATTTGTTTTAATGTTATGAGATCAATAAGTTCTACAAGTAACTAAACTACACAGCATTAAGGGACTAAGAATATTTTTAAATTTAGTTAGAGTCCAGTATAAAACCTACTTCTACATCCAAGCAGATATATGCACACCCATGTTTATTGCAGCTTTGTTCACAATAGCAAGGAGTTGGAAACAACCTAAGTGCCCATCAACAAACGAATGGCTAGAGAAGCTGTGGTATATTCGCACAATGGAATACTATGCTGCATTAAAAAACAAGGAACTCATGCAATATTATTCAAAATGGTTGACTCTGGAGAACATTATGCTGAGTGAAATATCCCAGTCACAAAAGGACAAATATTACATGATGCCACTGTTGTAGAATGGGACTAACCTCGGGGTTGGGGAGAGACTGAGTAAGATGGGTTCAATAATGTATACTGCACTGAAACAGAGGAGGGAGAAAACTGTTTAAAAGAGATATGTGACTAGGTATTTCTGTCATCACAGGAGTCTAGAGCGAGGGCTACATGGTGGAGGGGACCTGGGGGAGGGTTTGTAAAACAATGAAAGAATCTTTTCTTTTGCTTTTCCATAATTTTTGACTCATGTACTTATAACTTGTTAGTTAAATTTATGTCTTCTAGGTTGCAACACCCCCATGATACATCTTCAAGGATATGAACATGTACGGCCAAGCACAATCAATAAGAGTGCATCTAAATTCCAAAATCAATCTCCATAATAGTCTATGTGTTTCCTACTGCCAAAGGGGCCCTTTAGAGTAGTGAGAGAAGATCTTCACCCTGAAACCCACAGCGTCCCTTTTCAGCAGGAAGTAGCTAAGAGAATACGCCATCCCCTTTTCCTTATGACTCAGGGTGAAGTCTCTCTCAGGGAGGAGTGATAGGGAATGGCAAAGGACACACCGACAAAGGAGATTAATCAGAACTGACTTTGACAAGCACTGTGGCAATTGGACAACTAAAACAGACATTTGGATGGTGGGAAAGAAGAACAAACTGGGGAGGAGGGTAGAGAGAATGGTGCAGCAATGAAGGAATGAAAACCCAAAATCCCTGTAAATGTTCATTAAAACTAATAAAATTTAATAATAATAATAAAAAAACTACTTCTAAAACTTTAAATATATCAAAGACATCAGAACTCGATAATATTCTCTCTCTCAAGTCAGAATTCATTCATTGCTCAACCCTCTGATATTTTCTGAGACTCTAAATAACATAGGAGAAGACCATCCATTGTCTCCCTTGGGACCACTAGGATTCTAACTGCCAGAGAGACATCTTTGGGTTAGCAGTGCACCTCTGTGGACAAAGCCTCCAGAGTTCATTCACTATGGATTAAGCCACTAGGCTGTTAGAGGAATCAAAACTGTGAATTGTTTTATTCTTTTATCTGGTAATGGGTCCTAATTTGTCTTCTAAATAATTTTATTAAACAGGACAAATTAAATTATGAAGAAGGTTTTTTAAAAAATGCTTTTCCAAAGCATTAGTCATTTAATTAAACCATGTCTAGAAAAACCTCTTGAATATGAAGACCCATTTAATTCTGTAAATTACTAAACCTAAGAGCTTTTATTATGCAACCAAAGAATTTATGAGTCCAAGTATTCATCTAAAGATGTATGAGCGTTGTTTTTACAAAAAGAGGTTTATAGATTGCACAGAAATTTGAGGACTGGCTAAAGACTTCACTATTTATATTTGGCTACATTAAGTTATTATTCTTTTCCTATGGTGATGGCTTATCATGTGTAAAGTCAATATTTGTGTCTTTTTAAAAAGGTATTTTAATGAATGAATCATTGAAAATGCAAAATTCTTCAATCACTCTATTTCTACCCTCATTTCTATCACCAAGTCCATATATTTCAACTACTATTCCTTCTTCACTGTTTCCAACATTTGCATTCCAGTCACCAGTTACTACTAATGCATATTAATTTCAAATTTGTTCAATTTTGGAATGCAAGATTCGGTTAAAAAAAACCCTCAATTTCTTCCTCTTTGGCACTAGATATAGGAATGCATATTTGAATAATAGCATACCAATGACTAACAATAATCAAATTGATCCTGGCTGAAAGTGAAGAATACCAGAAGAATGCCTATTTGTACTTTATTGACTATGCATAGACATTTGAGTGTGTGGATCTTAACAAGTTGTGGCTGACAGTGAGAAGAATGTGAGTCCCAGAGCCCTCAATTGTGCTCATGTGAAACTTATACCTAAAAAAGAGGCTGATGTGTGAACAGAGCAAGGGAATACTATATGGTCTAAAGTTAAAAAGGGATTGCTATGCCTTTCACTTCATTTTTTTAATTTTATTTTTCAGAGAGCTTTGCTTATTTGGGGTCTCTGTCCTTTCCAAATAAACTTGTTAATTGCTTTTTCTATCTCTTTGAAAAATGAGTTTGATATCTATGTTGGGATTGTGTTAAACTTATAGATTCCTATCTATGAAGAGGGAATATTTTTTCATTTAGTTAAGTCTCTTTGTTTCTTCTTGTAGTGTTTTACCATTTTCCTTATAACAGTCTCTTAAGTCTCTAGTTACGTAGATTTATTCCCAAGTATTTACATTTGTAGTTGGCTATTGTAAATGGTAGTACTTTCTTAGTTTTCCTTTTCCATGTTTTCTTTGTTATTATAGAGAAATCCCACTGATTTTCATATATTGATCTTATATCCCATCATTCTACTATGTTGGTCTACTAGATCTAACAAGTTTTATGTTGAGTCTTCTGAGTTTTATGCATACACTATTAATTATTTGCATATCGGGACAGTTTTACCACCTCTTTGCTGATCTGGCTGTCTCTTATTTCCTTCTCTTGCCTTATTGTCCTAGTAAGTACTTTCAATATAATACTGAATAGAAGTGGTGATAAAGGGAATCATTGTCTGGTCCTTGTTCACAGGGGAATGAAAGCTTTCTGTATTTCTCCATTGAGAATGATGTTGGTTCTTGTTTTGCATATTGGCTTTTCACCATGTTGAAGAAATTCCTCTCTATTTCTATTTTATTGAGTTGTAAATGGAAAACCTTTTCCAATAGGGCAGGGGGAAAAACTGTTATTGTTGTTTTGTGCCATCAAGTCACCCACAATTCATAATGACCTTAGGTATGATAGCTCTGAACACTGCTCCATCCTGAGCCTAGCTCACAGACTCTGACACATCTACCTCCATTACCCATGTTACTATGTCAATTCATCTCATCCAGGGCCTTCCTCTCCTATGCTGTCCCTCTACTCTTTCAAGAATAATGCCTTTCTCCAAGGACTGGTCTCCTTGGCCACTTGCCCAAAGTATGTGAGAGAGAGCTTCAAAATCCTTACATCCAGAAAGAAACTTGGTTTCACCCTTTCTGAAACAGATCTGTTTATTCTCTTGGTTGTTGTTGTTGTTATGTGCCGTCGAGTCGCTTGCGACTCATAGCGACCCTATGTGCAACAGCCCTAAACTCCGCTCTATCCTGTGCCAATTGCACTGTCTCTGACACTCCCATCCCAATTATCCCAGTCACTGAATCAATCCACTTCATAGAGGGCCTTCCTCTCCTGCGCTGTCCCTCCACCCTCCCAAGAATGATGTCCTTCTCCAATGAATGGTCTCTCCTTTGTCCAAAGTATGTTAGATGGAGCCTAAGAATCCTTGCCTCCAAGGAGCCACCCTGTTTAGCCCTTTCCAGGACAAATCTGTTTGTTTTCCTAGCAGTCCATGTTATTCTCAATACTCTTCTCCAGTACGACAGCTCAAAGGCATCAGTTCTCCTTCTATCCTCTTTGGTGCCCATTTTATTATAATACTTTGTCTTCCTGAGCTGCCGCTTGAAATCTTCTGTTCAGGTCGTTAACCTTCTACTTTCTTCCCTCTGCTTTGTCTTGTTGCCCTTTACCCATTTCCCAGTCTGTAGGTTTTCTTTAAAAATTTACAGATAGGGGGAAAAAAGATTGTGCAATGACATCTCAGACAAGGGTCTCATAATGAAACTTTACAGGGTACTACATGGTATCCTCAAGAAAAAGACTGATAACCTAATAACAAAATGGGCAAAACACATAAAAATACTTTTAACAGAGGAAGATATTTGGATAGCCAATAGACACATGAAGAAATGGTCAAAATCACTGGCAATCAGAGAGATGCAAATCAAAACAATAATGAGGTACCATCTTGTCCAGGTAGCTGCAGCAAAGTTTAACAGGACAAGTTATAAGTGTTGAAGAGGATGTGGAGAGATTGGAACTCTCATAAACTATTGGTAGGACTGTAAAATGGTACAACTCTGAAAGGCATTTTGGCGTTTCCTCAAAAAGCTGAACACAGAAATACCATATGACTCAGCTATTCCACTGCAAGGAATATACACCAAGGAAAATAAAACTGAAGCATGAAAGAAGATATGTACACCTATGTTCATAGCATTGTTGTGCATAGCAAGAAAATGTAAAGAGCTCAAAAGCCCATCAACAATTCAATGGATTGAGAAATTGTGGCACATTCACACAATGGAATATTAAGGAATGATGACTTTGTAAAATACTATAAACATGGGAGAGTCTACAGAGCATTATGCTGAGTAAACTATCTCAGTCTCATAAAACAAATACTCTATAAGACTATGATTGTAAAAATAGAAGAGTAACTTGTAAGATGTGAATAACTATCCCAAAGGGGGAGGGAAAAGGGTCAAGGAGAGGGAAATAGGAAAGAGGAAAAGTCACTAGAATAGCAGAGTTTAGTGGGTCTATGGGGAGGTAAAACAGTGGTATTCAATGAGGACTTGAAAAGACAGCATAATGATAAGCATAGCACAGTAGTAACACATTTTATAAAGCACAATGTATATGAATGATTGTATAAAACACAACTGAATGAAAAATTGTGTGAAACACAATGTACTTGAATGAAATGTAATGTATACAAATCTTGTATACAAGCCAATGTAAAAAAATTTTAAAGAAAAAAATCACCCAATTCTTGCGTAAAGATGTTTCTCTTATGTATTTTTACCTGTAGTTGATTTTCATTAACTCAATTTGATTGAGCTCAAAAACATATACTGCTTATGAGTTGAGTGAGGGACAGAGAAACCAGATGCCCCATATCAATAACATTATAAAAAGTTCTATCTAAAGATCTAGTTCTATCTCCAGAAGCATCCTTCATGAGATTTAA
Source organism: Elephantulus edwardii (assembly GCF_000299155.1). NCBI lineage: Eukaryota > Metazoa > Chordata > Mammalia > Macroscelidea > Macroscelididae > Elephantulus > Elephantulus edwardii. The sequence goes on along the minus strand of NW_006399757.1, from coordinate 26,342,172 downwards.
TTCAATTCATGGTTGAATAGCTGTTGGCATTGATTGATGATCTTCTGGATGGATGCTCCTTATTTGCTGTTTGTATCTATGCCATGGATGAAACTTTAAAGAACACATTGATTTAATTTTTGGATGACAGAAGTCTGGAAATAATAATAAATGCAATGGATGATAGAATTATGATTTAAAAAATAATTTCTTAACAGACTGAGACAATGGGACAAATCTAACAAAATGGATTTTAACAGCAATGGAAGCAAGACCCTGCCAAGACTCATGGTCTGTTTAGGGAAACTATTGACAGGACTCCACATTCAGGATAGTTAAATGTAGGCATCTAATGCATGTGTTCAGAGAAGTAAGTCTTTAAGTAGTAAGATATGTGCAGATATTTGATAGATTAAATAAAAAGTTAGTTTAAGGAGTATGATGCTGTTTCCAAATTGCAGTAGGAACTCAGGTTGCACAAAAAGAAATGAAATCAACATTAAGTCAGCATGATAATGGCAGATGTTAGGGCATTAGGGTGGCAGGTGGAAGTCTAGAAAGTCTTCCCTTTTAGAAAAGGTTTCTCCTTCATTTTGACAGGGCATGTTTGCAAGCAATTTCCTAAAAATAAATAAATGCAAGTGATTTTTGAGATTTTTTCAGGTTTTGAAAATGCCATGATTCTACCCTCAGATTTCTTTGGTTGGCTGAGCAGGAAATATTAGATTGGAAATAATTTCCTTTAGAAATATGTTTACGGCATTGAAGTCTATGGGGGAGAGAATAGTCTAAAAGTATTATATTTTAGGGCATTATTTTTATCGTAGGAGTATGCAATGAGGGT
>NW_006399757.1:26339543-26341049 GCF_000299155.1 Elephantulus edwardii | reverse complement strand
GTATGCAGTTCAAATTTACCAGATCCTCTGCTGGAGAAGGAGGGGCAATCTCCTCCTATACCAGTCAGATCTACACAAAATAATAATAAAATAAAAATTAAAAGACTTGAAGATATAATAGTCATTGTCTTCTGCTTTCTATTATTTCTTTTAAGCCTAGTGAAGTGTTATGATTCTTGATACTTTGCACAAAATTAAATTATTTCTGTCTCTGAAATTTTCTACTCTTTATCCTCAGAATTCTAAAATTTCATAATAATGTGCCTTCACATAGGCTTATTTTCAAATCCATATTATTGGTCTCTGATGTTGTGTTCAATACACTCGGGTGCTTCAGATCAGAGAAATTTTCTTGAATTCTTTTGTCTATTTTCCTCCCTCTATTTCCTCTTTTAGAATCATTGTTTTTGCATATTTTCTTTTCCATCTCTTTAGCTTTTTGTTCTACTTTCGAGATTTTTAAATCCTCTTTTATGTTTTTAGTGTACCTTTTATTTCAACTTCTAAGAGTTCCTTTTTGTTCTCAGATAATGTTTTAATAATTTTTTAAAAATGCCTTAACAATACCAACCCATTCTTGTTTCACAAATAAAGTACATTTGCTCTATCTGAAGAAAGGTTTAATTTGTTTTCACCTTTTTGTCTTCTGGGTTGCACTTTTATATGACCAGTTATTTGGGTGCTCAAGGACTGCAGTCTTCAATATGGATTGTATCTCAACATCAAAAATATGAAGATTCTCACCATCAGGTCAGCTGGCAGTATCATAATCTATGGAGAAAAGATCAAAAACAATTTCATCTTGCTCAGATCTACAGTTAACACTTTTGTTACCAGCAGTCATAAATCAGAAAGATGAGTTGCTTTAGGAAAATCTGCTGTCAGTGATTTGTCCAGAGTACTAAAGAACAATGATGTCAGTCTAGAGACTAAGGTGTGCCTGATCCAGGTCATGATCTCAATTGCTTTCTATGCATATGAGAGCTGCACAATTGCTAAAAATGACAGCAGAAGAATTGATGTCTTTGAGTTGTGGCGCTGGAAAAGGTCATTGAATATATACGATAGACTGCCAAGATAATAAATAGGTGGGACCTGCAAAGGGTGAAACCATGTTGCTATTTGAATTTTGAAACTCTGTCTCATATACTTTGGACATATCTCCTGGATAGACCAGTTATTGGAGAGGAGAGTACATCATGCTTGGAAGAGTAGAGGTTCAGCAAAGGAGAAGAAGATCCTGAATGAGATAGACTGACACAGTGACTGTGACAAAGTGGTCACATATGTCAGAGATGGTGAGGTTGGCACAGTTTAGAGCAAGGTTCAGAGCTATTGTTCATAGGGTCATTGTAAGTTGTAGCCAACTCTATGGCACATAAAAATAACAACATCTTTTTCTACGAAGATGGTGCTGAAAGCAAAGAAGGAAGCCCCTGCCCCTCTCAAAACTGAAGCCAAAGCAAAGGCATTAAAGGCTAAGAAGGCAGTCCTGAAGGGCATCCA
>NW_006399757.1:26335807-26339443 GCF_000299155.1 Elephantulus edwardii | reverse complement strand
AAAAAAGATCTGCACGTCACCCACTTTCCAGTGGCCTAAGACACTGAGATTCTGAAGGCAGCCCAAATACCCCCAGAAGAGCGCCCCCAGGAGAAACAAGCTTGACTACTACGCCATCATCAAATTTCCCCTGACCACTGAGTCAGCCATGAAGAAGATAGAAGATAACAACACACTTGTGTTTATTGTGGATGTCAAGGCCAACAAACACCAAATTAAACAAGCTGGAAAGAAGCTCTATGAAATTGATGTGGCCAAGGTCAACACTTTGATTAGGCCTGATGGAGAGAAGAAGGCCTATGTTTAACTTGCTCCTATGATGCTTTAGATGTTGCCAACAAAATTGGGATCATCTAAACTGAGTCCAGCTGGCTAATTCTAAATATAAATTTTTCTCACACACACAAAAAAAATAACATCACATTAAGAAAATGTTCTCACATATTTGATGATTTTTGGCTATTAGTTTACTGAAGTTAATAGAAATCTCTGTATCGATCTTATCATTTGTGGTGTTCTTAATTGGATAACAAAGAAGAACTATTTTACTTGAGGAGATACTGATATTTATATCTTTGGGTTTTAAATTCAGACTAAATAGTTTTCCCAAAAAGAACCCCTCTAGGTGTTTGTTTGGTTAAAAACACCATCTGGCTTCTAGTACTATCACAGACTGCTGGAGGAAATTGGCCTCTTAGTATATAAAATTTACTTCTCTTATTTTAATATGCATCTCTGCCCTAAACTAGTCTTAGCATCCCTTCAAGTAAAGATCCTCTGTACCATCTTCTCCAGAAAATATGTATTGAGTCTTTGGCTGGCAGTGACACGATGACTTGCCTAGTGATTGCAACAATGGGCTCACATGTACTAGGGCTGATGAGGATGGCATAGGATAGGACAGGAATCAGGTCTGCTGTTCATAGGTTCATTATGAAAGGTACTCAATTCAACAACACAAAAGAACAATAACAGCAACACAAAATTGAGGATGGTACCTGGATGATCTTCTCAAAATCCCATTCTTCTCAAAGTCAGCCACAGTTTGTTGTGATCCACACAGTCAAATGAAACATAGACTATGCCTTTGCATAGTCAAGGAAACACAGATAGACATTCCTCTGGTACTCTCTGCTTTCAGCCAAAATCCATCTGACATTAGCTATAATATTCCTAGTGCCACAGCCTCTTCTAAATCCAGCCTGCATTTCAGATAGTTCTCTGTTGATGTGCTATTCTAGTCATCTTTGGATGATCTTCAACAGAATCTTGCTTGCATGTTATATTAATGATAACATTCTATAATTTCCACATTTTCTTGGATCACCTTTCTTTGGAATGGGAACAAATACAGATCTCTTCCAGTCAGCCAGGTGGTTGTCCTCCAGATTTCTTGGTACAACTATGTGAGCACATCCAGGGCAGCGGCTGTTTGTTGAAATATGTCAATCGGTATGCCACCAATTCCTGGGGCCTTCTTTTTGCCAATTCTTTCAGAGCAGCTTGAACTTCCTCCTTCATCACCACAGGCTCTTGCTCATACGTTGTTTCATGAAATTCTTCTGTGTCCACCAATTCCTTTTGGTAAAATGGCTCTGTATACTCTTTCTATCTTCTTTTTATGCTTCCTGGATCATTTAATATTCTGCCCAAAGCTTGCTTAAGTATTGCAATTGGAGGTTTGAATTTGTTCTTCAGTTCCTTCAGTTTAAGAAATGCTGAGCAAGTTTTGTGCTTTTGTTCTCTGCGGTGGCTGCTGCTGCTCTCCTGTAGGTTTGGCTGACACAAGAATGTCTGTCCCCAAAGGATGCACACTGAATTCTCTGCTGCTTCTTTCTTGCTAGTAATGAGATTGCCCCTTTCCTGCAGCTGAGTCCTAGGTGCTGGATAGGTTAACACATCTATTTACATGTTCCCATCTAACCATGTGACAAAGTCGAGGGAAATGACCTGGGAAAGCCATTTGAATAATATGCCTGTTGCTGTACAGGGGAAAAAAAGAGTTCTTTTTGCCAACATGAGGCCTGACATATCATGGAAATGGAATTGGTTTTAGCTATACACTTTATTAACAGGACTGGAAGGTAGTGAAACCCTTCTCTAAAACTGCATTGCTTCTTTCATACAGTTAAGGGGTGTTATAATCAGTCATTAATCTACATTTCATTATTTTGTGTCCAGAGTTACAAGGATCTTTTTATCTGGACAAACAACCCATATATCACAGAAACAATGCTCTCACTTTTCAATACACTGCATATGCTTGCTGAAGCAGTACTGGGACCTCAACCTATTTGGTTACAGTATTATCTTCTCTGGTTACAGCAGGTGATCATCTGCTGCATCTGTTGTTTTTGAAGCAGGTAGATCTTCTTCTCTACTTTTGGGATTCTTCCTTATTTCTCTAAACAGTAACATTCACTTGAGGTATAAAAAATTACAATGGTGTTTTATACAGAGCTATTTGTTTTTAGTTTTGACTCCAAGTTTTGACGATTTTAAGTTGAATAAAGCAGGGTACAAATTTTCATTTCATTAATTTCATAAACTATATTCTATAGTATGTAACATAAGGGAGCTCTGGTGGTCTACTGGTTAGGATCAGTACTGCCAATTTGAAGGCATATGGTTCGAATGCACTAGCAGCTCTGCAGCAGAAAGATGGGCAATCCCCTCTCATTTGATTTAAAATTTGACAACCTGTTCGTTGAAGGGTCAGCTATGCGGAAGCCCTGACTTAATGTTATTCAACAACAAAAAATAGAAATCAGTCTCATGAATGCTAACATTCAGACCCACAACACTGCACCCATCTTAATAATTTTTTATTCCATTGTTAGGAGTTTGAGATTATCTTTTTGAATATGAATAAGGCTTGTGAGCAAGGGCTGCGTGGGATTTGAATCCTAGTTTAACCTCTTGACTAAGTCTTTTAGTTAAGCAAGCCCTGGTAGTACAGTGGCTATAGAGCTCTGCTAAATGTCTGGCTGTTCAAACTCTGTTTCTGTAAAGATTACACCTTTGAAAGCCTATCAGATGTACCTACTTTGTTCTCTAAAATTGACTCAATAAAAACAGGGAAAAGTTTCAGATACTTTGTATTTTCTCTACTGTCTCCTTGCTTCTGTATCCCCTCTTGATTTTGGCTTCCTCAAGAACTCCTACTTCCATAGTTATCAGTGTGTTAGTAGTCTTTCAGCTGTGATTCACTGTTATACTGAAGCCCTAGTGGTGTGATAGTATAGAGTATAGAGGAGAAGTCACAATCATTAGATTATAAAATGTCTCTCCCTACTTCCTACTCTTTTCCTTGCTGCAGCAACATTCCAGACCTATAACCTTAGTCGTTACCTAGGTCTCATATGTATAGCAAGTGATTGAATCAGGCTCACCTTATTCTTCAAACTGACACTATTGCTCCCCATTAACTTGGAGAGGTTTCTGACAGTATTCAGTAAATAAATGGCAAGATCATAGGTCTCAGTCTCACCTCCCATTCCAGGGGACACTGAAGGCATGCAGGCCAAGGCAGAAAGATCACTGAGAAGTAGACAAGGAGATTCAATGTCACAAGGCTCAACTCAAACTCTTTTTTTTTATTATTAAATTTTATTAGTTTTAATGAACATTTACAGA
>NW_006399757.1:26309368-26335707 GCF_000299155.1 Elephantulus edwardii | reverse complement strand
AGTTTTAATGAACATTTACAGAGATTTTGGGTTTTCATTCATTCATTGTTGCACTGTTTTCTCCACCCTCCTCCCCAGTTCGTTCTTCTTCCCCCACTCCATGTCTGTTTTAATTGTCCAGTTGCCACAGTGCTTGTCAAAGCCAGTTCTCAAACTCTTTGACATGGATTCTGAAACAACTCATAGCTCACCTTTACAGTGGGTTATAAGATGCTATAAATCACAGGGGAGAAGATTGCCTGTCTCTCTCTCTGAGCCACTAGTGGATTTGAACTGGCAGAGAGGCTCCACATTCGGGTTAGCAATGCAACTCTGCTGTAGACTCCACCACCTCTCTCCTGTGAGAAGGGTCAAGGGTCGATGGGGGGTGGGGGGGTGGGCGGGAACTTAAAGTTTTAGTTCTGAGGTTTTATTTTCTCTCAGTCTCATTTTCTAAATCTAGTCACTCCTGAAGAGACCAGTAATTAATAGAATATGCAAATTAAAAGCAGTTATGATCCTAATTAACATTTTCATATCCTCAAGTAGTTTAGTTCTATACAAGTGTAAATCAAAATATCAGTGCCTCTGGGTCACAAAGCTTCACCTGGAAAATTGCAATTACGTTGCAATAGAAATAGAATTGGGCTCATAGGAATAATGGCTTCTCAAAGCCTTCTTGTCTAAAACAGTGTTCCAAAAGGTCAATACCATGTTCTGATAGCCAGTGTTAAACGTGAGCTTCATAGTGGCTCTTCCTTTGGCTGAAAAAAACTGGATTGAGTACAGAAGCAATTGTCTCTAGGCAATGACACAGACAGTCCTGTAGGAGAAAGGAATCCACTATAGGACTGGGATCATGGTGTCTCCTCTTAGATTCCTTATCTTCTCAATCCTATGAAACTAAACTCCAATCATTTAAGGGTTAATTTTGCTGTGCTTTGCAAGTTAAGCTGTCTCCTACCATTCAAGCCAACTGGAGGGTGAGCTATGAATTGGTTCCAATGAGTTTGAATTTTTTGTGGACATTAGCTGATAATCCCAATTTGTTAAATCACTCCCTTAAAGGAAAAAGAGTTGGTTAAGAATTGTTTCCACATGGCAATTGCTGTCCCTTTCTTTTATTCCCAGGAAATTTCTATGCAACAACCTAATGCATCTTACCAAATATGCTTTACACAGTATTAACTGAAATGTACGTGCACATGGACACGTAGGGAAGATGATGATTTCTTTTCCCATTTGTATAGCATAGATGCTAGAGAGTCAAGAAAGATAGGACCAGAGATTCTCAAAAGTTCCCCAAATTTGCCATTATGACAATATTTGTACAAGCTTCATGCTACTTCCTAAATTCTTCCTAAACCACACTTTCCAAATTTCACTGATGTTTTTATCTCAGTTGTTTATTTTAATGGTATGAAATCATTAATACCTAAAATTCAAATAAGAAATAGTAAAGATGTATGGAATTTAAATTCTTTTTCATCATTTTGATTTGACAGCTAAATATTTCAGATCTTTGTTGGTTAAGAACACGAAGATAGATATTAACACAACAGTATTACCACAGCAAAGGATGGGCAACAAACTGTCAAGAGAAATAATTTTTAAGGTTATCAAATTAGTTGAGGTCCTTGTAGATTCAAGGACCTTTAAAAAATTAATTCCTGATAAACACATATACAAGATTAAGGGAATTATGATTAATATTGGGACACTCAGAGATGAATAATGGTGAGAAATCATTTCTATTTCTGTACCTGGGACCAAAGGGTATTGAGATTTCTATCTCCATAACTGGAGATGCAACTGAGAGGAGACTCCCCATTGTCATCTCCCCAGAAGGAAATGGGGACACAGCCACAACTAGGTAACTATACACTATCAAAAGTAGAACAGTAATGATGACTGAATAAAGAAGTGAACAAATTAAACAAAATTCAAACTTGGTCTCTTGAAATAAATTATAACTCATTGAATTGACTATGACTATCACTCATGGTGACCCTCTGAAGAACAGAGTTGAACCTTGTTCCCTCCTGCACCATTCTCATGATCTCTGACATGCTAGAGCCCGTTGATATGGTCACTGTAATCAATCTTGTTAAAAAAAAAATCAATCTTGTTGCGGGTCTTCCTCTCTTTTTCTGACCTGCAACCTTTTTCAGCATGATGTCTCTTTCCTAAGGAATGACCTTTACTAACAACGTGCCCAAAAGTGTGTGAGCTAAAGTTCCATCTTCTTACTTCTAAGATCACCCTTGGACTCATGGACAGCCCATATTGTCACAGAGAAGGTCCATAGGGTTTTCTCAACTGTCTTCTGTAAAGAAGCAGATTTCTAGGCCTTTTCTGCATATTGCCACTGACTGTTTTCAAACAGATAATCTTTCAGTTAGTGATGGAGAGCACTGTTTGGGCCTCAAGGGGCCTAATGACTAAAGTATGCTTCCTTTTATAACCTGGGTTAGGCAATCAAGGGCTAAGTGATGGATACACTGAGAAAAAAAGCAGAGTCCGTGTGAATTTTCTTATATTCTGTGCCCAGGCACTGTACTTGTGTCACCCAAGTCCTAGTTCTCCCTCAGCAGGAAATCCAGCTGCATGTCTACAAGGGAAATCTGTGAGACTTGGTCTTCCGGGGTATAAGCCAGAAGAACAATAGAGATCAACAAGCCATGTTATTTTCACAGGTCATGACCACAGTTCCTAAGTCTTTGGGCTCTTAACATAACAGTCTTTTCATGTCATTTTTGCATGACAGATTTTTGTACAGAGAATAAATGCAACAGGTAACAGTCATTAACACCTAGAAATCCAACTGATATTCCTGAATGCTCCTCTCAATTGATCATTCTATCAAATTAGATTATTTGAACTTATTTTATGAGAAAGATCACTCTCCTTCTACAAAAGGGTAGAAGGGGCATCTCTTTTATCCTCTCTGAAGACGCAACTTGCTAATTAAGAAGATACAGTTTCTAAGGCCATACTGAAATTTCAGGAACTGGCATTGCAAGCAAAAATAAACCAATAGAGTTAGATTTTATTGATAGAAATGGATCAATTACTGAGTGAAATTTTACTAATAATTATAAAACAGGGTATACCATACACTTGGCACCAGGACAATTGTAGGAAAGGAAGATCAGTGATCAGCCAGGTGCCTCACCAGGTAAGCTGCCTACGCCCACAAACTTACTGCAGTTTTGGTGGCTCCATTAACAAGTGATAGATTGACAAGGACCTCAGGGCTTCCACAAGCTAGTTGAATGGCAAAAAGAAATCAAGAAGACCAAGATTCTGCTGTACATATTATTAGTTTTGTGTGTTTTGTGAAAAGCAGCTTTATAAATAACTCAGAAAGAAATGCTTTTAAGAACAAAGTTCTTTTGTATACATTCAGCCTGAGCACAGAAATTGCTGCTGGAAATTTTAGTGTCTTTAGATGTGGTGGCAACAGCTAAGGGGAAAAAAAATACTGTTATTTATTCAGTATCCATGTCAGGCACTTTTAGACACATTGCATTTATTAATATAGCTATATAAGTTTTTCGAGGGGAACTTTAGTGGCCTAGTAGGTAATAAGTCATACTACCAACCCGAAGGTGGGCAGTTCAAATTCACCAGTTGCTCCCAGGAAGAAATATGAGCAATCCCCTGTCATGCAATTTCCAGGAAAACCTGGTAGAGGGGCAGCTATGAGTTGGTTCCAACTCATAAGCAAATAACAATATAGTGAGGTTGTCGATGCTGGTGGATGTCAAGTTGCCTAGGATTTATGATGACCGTGTCTAGTATCTATAACAAAATGAAGGACTGCTCAGTTCTTGGACCTCAGTCTTCAGGGCCTTTGGTGGCTCAGAGTTTAAAGCACTTGTAAGCTAACCCATACATTGTCCATTTGAGACCACCAGCTGTTCTATGGCAGCATGATGAGGCAATCTGATTCCCGAAAGATGCACAGTCTTTAAAACCCTGCAAAGTCCTTCTATTCCCCATCTTACAGGGTTTCTATGAGTCAGAATCAACTCCATTGAGGGTGGTGGACTTGCTCTTCGGTTTAGATCATCTTCTTGGTCAGTAATACGCTTCAGCTCAGTGTTGAAGCTTTGTGCCAACCAATCTCATGGGGGCATTCTTTCATTATCTTCTTACCCTACTTACCAAACATGATGTCCTTTTTTGATCTTTCCTGATGGAGTGTCCAAAGTAGGTGAGCCAAAATGTCCTGATCCTCACTTCCAGGGAGCATCCTGGTTGTCTTTCTTTTAAATGTGTTCTTTATTTTTGTAGTCCTTGGTATATTTATTCAATATTCATCACAACTATTACAGTCTGAAAGCATCACTTCTCTTTTCCTTTTTCATTATCCAACTTTCACAGGCAACTGGCAAGTGAACACAGACAAACTCACAGACAGTGGACAGCTACATGAGATAGTTCTTCTTTATGGTTCTTTTTTAAAGATGCCCATTGGCAATGAGCTGATTTTTGCTTCACAATGACCCTATAGGACCCTATAGTCCTGGTGGCAAAGTCAGTTAAGCCCTACGTGGATAACTGAAAGATTATTGTCTTTTATTCTTCAGGCATTTCACTGGCGAGAGCTCAGCCAGTTTTCTCCTCTAAAGACTTACAAGTTTGGAAGTCCTATGGGGAAATTATTCACAATCCCATAGGGTCCCTATGAGTTGGAACCTATTCTATGGAAGCAGGTTGTTGAGATATATATAAAGACCTTTGTTGTCTTAACTGCAGCCCAGTGGGTTATTTTTTAAGATAGAGGAAGAAAGATCAAAAAGCTAGTGAGCCTGAATGTTAGCCCAACACATTCACTTCTACCACACAAACTCTTATTTATGCCCACAGCACTCTTGAGGAAGCGAGATTAACAAATAAATATATTTTTTAATTTAAATAGATACTGAAGAAAGTATATTTTTCAACCTTTATTAAAATAAAGGATATTTTTAAAGGTAAATTTAAAGAACATTTTCAAAAGGGTTTGTAACAATAGAAAACCTTTAGAAACTAAAAAAATAACCTATGATATTTCTCATTCTGAGCAGAATGAAAAGGTTCAGCCTTTCAAATTGTATTTTTAAAGTATTTCTTTCTAAAAGGGAGAGAGTGACTAGAAAGAAAATCACTGAGTAGTTGAGTTCTCCTTGCAGCTGCTGAAGTCTGGACTGTGAGCAAGAGAGGCTTGGTTTCATCCAGGTATGCTTTCTCGTAAGATAGAAAGTTATTTATACAATATGAATTTTTAAGAGTGAGCTCTGCTGATGTAACCCTGTAGGAAGTTGCGCCGGTAACCTAAAGGCTGTGACTCTGTGATAGACTGAGTCCACCAATTACTCCACCAGAGAGTCACAGTCTCCTCTCATGCGATTTACTCCCTTGGGATCCTGCTGTGGTGGTCGGCTATGAGTCAGTTCTGACTTAATGGCAATGAGTGAGTGAGTAGGTGGGTGAATTTGAAAAAGCAAGTCACAAAATGATGTGCAGAGTAGGAGCATGCTTTGATTTCAAAGAGAATAAAGAGTATGTGTGTTTCTGTATGTATGTGTGCCTATAATTGGAATGATAATATTTTTTGTCTCAGAACACATTATCTCAGGGTGGTAAAATGGAGACAATTACATTAGACAAAATCAAATTTATTTTTTGTATGTAATTTCTGATCTCTCTCAAATAATCATTAACTCTCAAAGTAGAACTGGGATTTTTTTATCTCTGTCATTGTAGCTTCCAGACTGACGTTGAATGCAATGTAGGACCTCACAAGGGACTTGTTAACCCAGAGAATGGTCTCCAGTTTCCAAAGACCACAGATATGGATGACAAGTTTCCCAAGTCTGTGGGATGACACATTTCCCTGTGTCTGTTTTAGATGGTAATTTCACTTCTATTACTGGGTGGTGTCTCACGTAGGCTATGGAGAGTGGTCAAATTTGGTTTTTTATGTGATCCTTTGCTTTGGATCTTTAGAGAAATAGTTTGAGACATTTTTCCTCTCTAAGACACAAGAAGTTTCCTTTGCTCTACTTTTTCTACCATAGAAGGTTTGTTATTTTTGTGTGTTAATTGACATTTCCTAGAAAAAACATGTAAGTAATATGGCTTGGTACTTTTTGTATGGCCCTGTGATCATCACACAGCTTTCAGGGATAGGTCGGTATATGATACAAATGAAGGATAATTATAAAGTTCTGTACAAATGAAGTGTCTGTGATTTATTGATGCAGAATTGGCCAGTTTATTGCCCTTGTTGGGAGGATCCATGCCTAATAGTTGGGTAATATGTAGCCTATTCCACGGAGGTTTCTTAATAAAAAGAAGCAAAAGGAAGTTGGAAGAAAAAGATAGGAAAGAGAGAGAAAGACAAGAAATCTTCTACATGAACTGTAACATGGTAACACAGTGAGAGATCCAAAAAGGTTCAGTGGCAGAGCCAGCAGTGATGCACCCAAAAGATATCTGGGGCAAAATCAGTGGTGACAGAACTTGCCCTTAATTGTCTAACAAGAACCTGTCTTCAGAGTCATGCATGCTAGCCTGCACAGGTGAGAGAAGCTGAGAAAGTTGTTTCGCATGGAAGAAGAGAGATTTTGTCTACATGCTTCCTGATCTTGAGTTGTAGCCCATTATCTTGATGCTCAGTTACACCTGACAAGATTGTTGTTGTTATGTGCCATTGATTATGCTTGCGATTCATAGCAACCTTATGTACAAGAACCCTAAATCCTGCTCTATCCTGTGCCAAGCTCACTGTCTCAAACACAGTCATTCCCACCTCCCCAATCACTAAATCAATCCATCTAATTGAGGGTCTTCCTGCGCTGTCCCTCCACTCTCCCAAACATGATGTCCCTCTCCAAGGACCTTCTTGCAACATGCCCAAAGTATGTCAGACGAAGCTTCAGAATCCTTGCCTCCAAGGAGCAGCCTGTCTTCACCCTCTCCAGGACAAACCTGTTTGTTTTCCTAGCAGTCCATGGTATGCTCAATACTCTTCTCCAACACCACAGCTCAAAAGGACCGATTATCCTTACTTCTGAGTAATATTACTAATAGTATGAAGAAGAACTCATGCTAGATAAAAATTATTGCTTGCTTAACAGACAGCAAAGTTCACTTTTATAGCAACAGAAAAGGAAATAGTGCTTTAACAAATAGGTTGAAGCCAAAATACTGCCCCAGTAAGCATAAGTACTTTCGAAGTGTGTAAGTATTGTTTCAGCAAGTAACGTAACGTTGTTTCTCCAGGTAGAAGGAGTCCTGTAACTATGGACACAAAAATAATAAAATGTAGATTAATACCTAGCTTTAAAACTTGTGACTGTATAAAAGACTAAGGCAATCTTAGCAATGGATCTCATTGCCTTCCAGATAGGTTTACTAACATATGGATAAAAACAATTTTGTTTCAGTCGTGTATCTGACCTCGTGACTGTGACCAAAAAAACCAGTACAAAACTATGACAGGGTTGAATTTTTATCTGACCTTGACTAGATTTCAGAATTTGAGTATTTTGCCCTTCACTCTGCTGTGACTACTAAATTTTGCTGAAATGTGTTAGGTGTCTTGTAGAAAGGAAGACTGTATGAATTGCTTTAACGGTATTGTTAATAGATTTGGTCGCTTTGTTGAGTTCCTCAAATTACACTCCTAGGTATAAGACATTATTGAGAAATTGTTAAAATATGTAATTTGGGTCCATTGATTTTACATTATCCACATCCATAATTTGTGTTATGGATTTCTTTTTATTCATGTACAGGCTCTTTAGACTTTGGGAATGCTTCTTTGTGAAGGGGGGTGAAATATAGTTCTGGCTTGGACAGATAAGCCAGTCAATTTAACTTATATTAAATGCATTCACTTTTTACTAGAGCTTTAATTTCAGTCTGATGGGAAGGAGAGAGGATGATGGAGTGAAATTTGAATTGTATAAAAATTCCTTCTTAGGGCAGGATTTTCCAGATTTGGATTAGGAGAGAACACACAATAACCTATTAACCCCAGTACTTTTGGGGGTTAAAATATAACATCTTTTTTTCACAATACCAGCCTTTCTCATCCTGAAATCTGGTTTATGAGATATCCTCTCTTTATTTGGGTCCCATAGATTTTTATCAGATTTTTTTTTGTTGTTTCTACATAGGTTTTATTTTCCATTGATTCATGACCTACAAGCAGAAAAACCGTTCCAATAAGTGTACAGATCAATTAATTCACAGAGTGTACACATATGAAGTCATTAACTAGGCAAAGACACAGAAAGATGCCTCCTTCATGTCCCCTCCCAACCACTTCCCTTTTTCCTCTGCCCAAAGAACTATCTTAATTTCTAACATCACTGAATAATTTTGCCTTGCTTTGAATATAAATCTCATTCCTGTGGCTATAGCACATTCATTTTAATTGCTGAATAGTATTTTTTCTTTTGAGGGATGTATTTCTATGGGGTCAGGGTAGTTCAGTGACAGGCTTCTCACTTTCCATGTGGGAGGGCTAGGTTTATTTTTGGGCAATGCACAGTTACCACCTGTATAAAAATGTCTGTGTCTTGCTGTAATATTGAGCAGATTTTAGCATAGCTGTCAGACTAAGATCAACCAAGAAGAATGAGCTGAAGGTCTACTTCCAAAATGCAGGCATTGAAAATCCTATGGAACCCAACAGTTCAACCTGCAAATGATCAAGGGGTTGGGGGCTCAGGGGCAGGCAGGACTTCATTCTGCTGTGCATGGGGTCACTGATTCAGAGCTCACTCGATGACTGCAAATGGCAACAACATAAGTGAGGAAAGTTATGTTGTTGCTGCTATTGTTGTTGTTGTTATGTGCTGCTGAATCACCTGTGACTCATAGCAGCCCTGTGTACAATCACTCTGAACCCTGCCTTGTCCTGAGCCAATCGCACTGTCTCTGATACACCTGAACCCATTTAGCAAATTACTCTGTCAGTCCATCTCATCCAGTATCTTCCTGTCCTGTCCTGACCCTTCCAAGTCCTCCTTCAAGGACTGGACCCTTTTGGCAACATACTCAAACTTTGTCAGGCAGAGCTTCAAAATCCTTGTCTCTAAGGAGCAACTTGGTTTCACTTTCTCCAAGACAAACATGTTTTTCTGTTGGCAGCCCATTGAATGTTCAGTACTCTTCTCTAGCACCACAGCTCAAACACATCCAATTCTTCTTCTGTTATCCTTATTCACTGTCCAGCCATCTGATGTGTAGCAAGTAACAGTCAAAACCATGGCCTAAATCAGGCACATCTTGATCTCTAGACTAGCATAGTTCCTCTTTAGCACTTAGGAGAGGTCCCTGACAGCGCATTTTCTCAATGAAACTCATCTTTTGATTACTTGGCTGCTGATGCCAAGAGTACTGATTGTGGAACTGAGCAAGTTGACATTGTCAGCAATCTCAATCTCTTCTGCATCTATCATGATAAGATTAAAAATAATAAAAAAATCATCCAGCCAAGACTCTATGTTCTCAAGAAACACGTAGAAGGTAAACACCATTTAACAGAAATAAGTGCATTTTCTTCATCACTGATGGTCTCAAATATCATAGCGAAGACTACAGAGCCTCAATCATTCTTAGATGCCCTTGATGGGCCTCTTAATTTCTCTTTTTCTTTGGAAAATGTGGACATAGAGGAGTGCTATTCAGAGTGAGGTCTGGAGAACAACATCAGTACCACCTGGAGACTTGTTAAAAAATGCAGTCCTGGGTCTCTTGGCAGTCCTGATGAATTAATTAGACATCCTAAGAGTGAGGCCAAGTAATCTGTTTTGTTTTGACTTGACTTTTTGTTTGTTTTTAGAATCAACTGATTTTATCATTGAGCAAAGTAAATACAGTGAATTAATCTAGTAGCAAACAGGTGCACATCTCCAAGAAGCCTGCGGATCAAGGTAGAGTCTGCAATTCTTCAGGGCCAAGAAAACAACACTATATATACCTTATCTATAGGACACATCACTCTCCCCTGGGAAAGTATTTTGTTGTGAGTACAGTGTGCTACAAATGGAAGAGAAGAGGTCCTAAGCCACAAGAAGTCAAACCCAGAGCAGAAATTGAAGGAAAGAACTTTTCCTCAGAATCATCTGAGATAGGAAAACTTCGCTAACATTACTACATAGTATTTGGACTTATATACTCTTAAACTCAAGAGACACTGGCCACAGCATAAGCAACTGGCAGTAGCTTGAAGTGTTTAGAAGATATATAAAATTTTCTGAAAATTTGAGAGGATGGCCAATGAGGACTTCAATGAGACCTAATGGTACACTTGTTAAAGAAGAGTCTCTAACCAAAAGGTCAGTGGTTTCAAACCACTAGCTGTTCCATAGGAAAAAGAAGCAGCAGTCTGTTTCCATAAAGATTCATAACCATTTAAAAACCTTATAACCATTTAAAAGCCTTATGGGGCAATTCAACTCTGTTCTGTAGGTCTCCGTGAGTCAGAATCAACTCCACAGCAGTGCATTTGCATCTTTAATACAATGACTTCAAAGAACCTGGATGCTGAAAACATTAACATGCTTCACTGCTCGCTGTAGGCTCATCAGTTACATCACCCAGAGTCACCTCAGAAGAAAAGTTGGGGGATCGACTTCCAAAAATTCAGTCATTGAAAACATCACAGAATAAAGTTGGCTCGATTACAACACACATGGGGCATGGGGTTACCATGAGTCAGAATTGACTTTGCAGTAACTGATACAGGTTTATGATAACCTCAGTAAACTTGACATTGGATTTAATTATCAGCTTAAAACACCAAAACGTACACATGTCTATTGTTACATATAAAATGCTGTAAAGATAAGTAAGTGTTATAGTTTGGTCCTTTCTGATATAAATCTTCAGAGATAAATAAAGTTAACAATGTGACAAAAACCCATTTGTACCAATTTACGCTTATTCACACAGACACAAACATATATACTTTTATGTGGGCTTTTTCTGTTTTTTCTTTCCACTACTTACTGTTATCATTGCAAAAAAATGAGATTGCATCCTGGTACACACATGGCTTTGCAATCTCCTTTTTAACTTACTGACCCTCCATGTCTGTTCATGCAATTAGAACTTTTTCTCCTTAGGAATTATAAGATATTCTCAGCATGAATCTCCATATGCTAGCCAATCATTTTTTCTATTGATAGATATTCAGTACATTTGCAGTGTTTCACCAAGGATAAATTATAGTGCTCCCACTGTGAAAATAATTTCTGACCTGAATTATATTTCTGATGTGAAATACAGAAGAAATTGAAGCAGAAAAAGACATACTTTTTATGAAAGAGTTCTTGTTATTCTTGCTCATAAAGCCTATAAATATTTCTTGAGTCATTCAAATTAGGGTCCTCTCTCTTCCCATAGTCATTAAGCACTTATCAACTGTCTTCTACAAACCTGTTACTGGAGATGGACAAGACAGATGTGGTCCTGATCCTCAGAAAAGTCATCCTGTGGTTGAGTGACTTACAGGCACAAAGGCAATAATAAGGGAGCGGGGTCAGTGCTAAACGAGATTCCAGACAAGGTGCTATGGAGAATGGGAGAGGCCAACAGAAGGCTTTGTGAAAGAAATACTAGCTAAGTTATGATCTCTTATGTGAGTGGGAGTAGTTTGATGAAGGACAGTCTTCAAAATAGAGAGAACAGCCATGTGTATGAATGATCTAGAACAGGCAAGTGTATAGATTCCTATGATTTTAAGGGCTTAAGGTTCAAAATTATTTCCCTGTCCATTGACTTTGACTTTGCTATGTGGATAGGTGGAAATATGAGAATAGAATAAGTTAACCTATCCACAGGGGAATAGGCTGGTCTCGCCACTAAATTGAACAGATTCAATGGTAGATTTTAAGAATTCCACACCCAGCAAATAAAAAGTAGACTTGCAGTGTGTGCCCTCTGGGGCCATAGATGTTTGCAGCAGCAGCAGCAAACCATAGACCTGACCTTAGACAGAGCTAACCTTGGGACTGCTACTCCACAGAACCAGAGTTAAGAGCCTTTTGCTCAAGTTTTTCTGAGGACTGGGGGTGAGAAAATGTCATAATTGGTAGAATGAAGGGCTTTGTAACACTTGTCTAAAGCTGAAGCCTGAGGTGCCTGTGAGTGTATTTTGGAAGCTGTCCTAACTTAATGATTGTATTTTCCTACTAACCTGAATTACAACCTTTTGACTGCCCTAATACGGTTCTGTATAGTCCATGAGCTACTGCAACAGATGTTTGGACCTAGTAAAACTGTTCTGCAGCCTTCAGTATGAACTGCATTGCAACATCAAGAAAACAAAGATTCTTATCACCAGGCCAACAGAAAGTATCATGCTTGATGGAAAAAAGATTGAGATTGGTAATTATTTCATCTTGCTCATATAGCAGGCATTAGTAGTCAGGAAGTCAAAAGAATAGTTGCATTGGGAGAATGTGTTGTCAAGAACTTCTCCAGAGTGCTAAAAATCAAAGATGTCTATCTAGAGAAAAAGGACATGGTCTTTTCAATTGCTTGCTATGCATCTGAGAGCTGGACAATGACAAAGGATGACAGAAAACTTGAAACCTTAGAGTTGTAGTGCTGGAGAAGAGCATTGAACACACCATGGATCGCTAAGAGAACAAACATGTCTGTTCTGGAGAGAATGAAACCAGGTCACTCCTTGGAGGAAACAATTTTGAAACTCCCTCTCACATATATGGGCATATCACCAGGAGGGACAGTCTTTGAGGACACCATGCTTAGAAGGGTACAGGTTTAGCTTAGGAGAGGAAAACCCTTGATGAAATGGATTGACACAGTGACTGTGGCAATGGGATCAGGTGTGCCAAAGATGGTGAGGTTGACTCAGGATAGGGCAATGTTCAGTGTCATTGTTCAGAGAATCACTATGAGTCATAGTCAACTCAATGGCACATAAAACAAAAACAGAACAATAATAGTGGTGTTGGATTTAGAAGAAAGAGTTGTGGGAGCATGGGAGACATGGCGAACTTACTGAAAGTGGTTTTGTGTTGTGGCTGTTGTTGATGGGGACAGTTCCCCTTGTGGAATTAAGTTGTAGAAGTTAGGTATGGTCATCCTTACATGGCCCCTGTTCTTTTTACAATACCAGCATTTCTTAGGAATTAATAGAAGTTAGGAAAGAGGAGGAAAGGAAGAATCATTGCTAAGGGAATTCCAAACTTCTGTAAAGAAGCTGTTAAGGATGATGGAATCATTTGGAAAAGAGTAATAGTGGTAGTTGAGTGATATGATAAATATCAATGTCAATGCATTTTATGTGTGAAAAATGTTTCACTTTTTGGATACATATGCATTTAGCACACACACAACAGCATGTGGGTTTTAGGAAATTATAAGTAGTATGAGGGGAAGAGAATTAAGTGTAGGGGTAGAATTTTGGTCATGAATTTAGAACTTTATGAAGCAGGAAAGAGAGCTGGGCCTTTTATGTTTAAAATAGTGCCTGCAAGGGATCTGGACAAATTCATCTCTTTTGCACCATCCCATTTTTGTATGAACTAAGAAATGTTGCTATTTAATTTCTCATGAAAAACTTTACGTGACTTGAATATAACCCAATCTTCCAAACATTTCACTGAATAAATTCACAAACCAAGTATTAACAAATAATGGTCATAGAAGTTTAGTTTCTAATAAAGTCCCCAAATAAACTTTTCTGATAAATGAGAAAGAAAATTACCACATTTTGTCATGGTTCCTTGCTATTTTCCAGCATATATTTAATGTGGGGGGAAGCAGGAGTAGGATAATAACAATGAGTCAAAAATATATTTTAAAGTGATTCCTATGGTCTTCAGCAATAGCAAAAACAACACCAATAATAGTAACATCTATCATTTCTATGAGCTCTGGTGGATTAGTGTGTAAGGAGTTGTGCTGCCAACTCAAATACACATGGTTTGGATCCATCAGCTACTCAGTGGGAGAAAGACGGGCAATCTTCTCCAGAGCAATTTACTGCCTCCGAAAGCCCACTCAAGGGTTAGCTATGAGTCAGTCCCGACTCAACCGTACATAGCAACAACATGATTTTTATGGTGTTTTGTTGTTGCTGTTAAATACTATTGAAATGGAACCAACCCATACAGATCCTGAGCAGGTTTTCAGAGGCAGTAAATTGCTCAAAAGACTTCCCATCATTCTTCCATGGAGCAGCTGGATTCAAACCACATGTCTTCGAAATAGCAGTGCAAGTTATTAGTACTAAGCCACCAGTGCTCCCTATGGTACATTGGTTTACAAAATACTTTCACATCATCAATGTGCTACTTTCTTTTAAGAGGTGGGAATTACTACGAACAACTAAGGTTGGGAGAAATTAAGTTACCTACTTGAGGACTTGACTAGAGTTAAGCTTTCAGTCAAGTTAAAAAGTAAGCCTCAATCCAGAGCCAGCAGTCTGGCCAGAACCATGTACCTTCCTTTCCTCATTCCTCTCCCACAGATCTACCCCAACCTTCACTCTGTCCAGGTCACATGCTTGTAAAGTACTTACTATCTCCAAGCAGAGTTTGCATTCTGGGGAAGATTCCTCTCTTTATCTTAATTGGAACCTGCTTTCAGCTGGTTGTTTCTTGAAGAGGAACTCATAAACTATCTCATACCAAGTTGTTAGTACTCAAGTATAGTAGATATGCTGCCCTCTACACCCATACACAAATTATTGAGGAATAATGATGTTAGTTTGAGGACTATGCTGTGTCTGATTCAGTCAATGGTCTTTCTGATCACTTACTATGCATCTGAGAGCTGGAAAATGAATAAGGATAACAGAAGAAGAATTGACGCATTTGAGCTGTGGTGTTGGAAGAGTACTGAACATACTCCCATAGACAACCAAAGAAAAAAAGAAATATGTCTTAGAGAGGATGCAGCTGGAATGCTCTTTGGAGGCAAAAATGTGAGACTTTGCCTCACAAACTCTGAGCATGTTGCTACGAGGGGCATTTCTTTCTTTCTTTCTTTCTTTTTTTAAATTAATTTTCATGAACGTTTACAGAGATTTTGTATTTCCATACATTCATTGTCGCATTATTCTCCCTGCCCATCCCTCCTCCCAGTTCGCTCTTCTCTTTGAAAAGTAAAAGATTGGTATACAATTCCCCACCCAACCCCAGTACACTCCACTATGCAACCTTCATTCTGGACTCTTGTCATAACCACAATACCCAATCAATCATATATCGCTTTCAAACAGTTCTCTCCCTCATCTGTTTCAATGCAGTGTACATAATTTATCCAATTTTTCTCAGTCTCACCCCAATCCTGATTTCAGTCCCATTCTACAACTGTGGCACCATGCAGCACCTGTCCATTGGTGACTGAGATATTTCACTCAGCATAATGTCCTCCAAGGTCACCCATTTTGAATAATATTGCATGAGTTCCTTGTTTTTCAATGCAGTGTAGTATTCCACTGTGTGAATAAAGCAGAGCTTCTCTGTCCATTCATTTGTTGATGGGCATTTAGGTTGTTTCCAACTCTTTGCTATTTTGACAAAGGGGGAAACGATAGCCTTTTTTTTTCCAATCAATAATTTATTCATTGTTCATAGCATTTTACAGAAAACCAGAATAACATAAATGACAATTATATACATGGATCTTACCTAAAGGAATATATAAGTATCAAATTGGTTTTATCTATAGAAAGAGACAATACAGAACTCATTATCAGCTGTCTAAATAAGCATTGAGGCTGATTGTGGAACAGAACATTAATTACTCATATGCAATTTAAATTGCAGCAATTATATATATATATAGGCAACTATTCTTTTTTTTTCAATGCAGTAAACACAATTTATCCAGTTTTTCTCAGTCTTACCCCCACCCCAGTGCCAGCCTCATTCTATAACAGTGGCACCATATAATATTTGTCTCTTTGTGACTGAGATTTTTTACTCCGCATAATGTCTTCCAGGGTCACCCATTTTGAATAATATTCCATGAGTTCCTTGTTTTTCAATGCAGCATAGTATTCCATTGTGTGAATATACCACAGCTTCTCTATCCATTCGTTTGTTGATGGGTATTTAGATTGTTTCCAACTCCTTGCTATTGTGAATATAGCCTCAATAAACATGGGTGTGCATATATCTGCTTGGATGTCATTTATGGTCTTTATAGGGTATGTTCCCAGTAATGGAATTGCTGGGTCAAATGGTATCTCTATTTGCAACTTGTTGAGAAAGCGCCAAACCTCTTTCCAGTGGTTGCACCATTTTACACTCCCACCAATTTTTCAGGATACTTGGAAGACTCTTTATGTTGTGGATAAATGATAGCCTTTTAAAAAAATGGTGTTGGCAAAATTGGAAAACTATCTGTAGAAAACTCAAGCAAGATCCACTCTTTACTTCAGACACAAAAAACAACTGAAAATGGATCAAGGACCTAGGACTAAAACCAAGGACTATACATTTCATTAAAGAAAAACTTGGAAGAACTCTAGAAGTCCTAATCCACAACATCAACAGTTTTCCAAGCATCCTGAAAAATCTACAGCCAGGAGAGGATAAAATAGATGAATGGGACCTTCGAAGAATCAAATCCTTATGCACATCTAAAAATGTCTCCCAAAGAGTAAAAAGGGTCAATTCTTGGAGATGTACATGAGGGTGGAGGGTCAGCAAAGGTGAGGAAGACCCTCAACCAGGTGGATTGACACTGTAACTGCCACAATGGCCTCTAATGTGTCAAAAAGTGTGAAGATGGCACAGAATAGGGCAGGGTTCAGGGTCTTAATATAATGCTTTGGCATGGGTGCTGTTATTGTTGTTGTTAGAGGTCACTGTGTTCAACTCATAACAAACCGGTGAGCAAGGTATCTGAGTCTGTCCTATCCTGTGTTATCCTAATCATCTCTCATGTACTTGAGCCCAAGTATAGAGTGTCTATATTTTAGTTGGAACACATTGTTAAAAGTACTTTGGAGAGATAAAGTCTTTCCACCTAATTTCTTCCTCCCACTCATGCTATTCTACTTTACTACCCACTAATCAGGGAGCGCTCTCTGATGGCCCAGTGGTAAGAAACTGTGCTGTGATCCCAAGGGCACTTAGTTTGCATTCACCAGCTGATTCATAGAAGAAAAATGAGCAATCTCTTCCTGTACAATTTGTTGCCAAGGAAAACCCACTGAAGGGTCAGCTATGGGTCAGTTCCAACTTGACCGTACTCAACAGCTCATGAAGCTTGTTGTTAGGAGAGACTATTCCTTGGAAAGGGTCATGCTTGGAAAGGTGAAGGAAGACCTTCAACCAGAAGGATTGACATAGTGTCTGTTGCAATGGGCTCAGCTATGTAAAAAATAATGAAGACGGCACAGGATAGACAGTGTTAAGGTCTGTTGTTCATAGGGCTGTTATGAGTCATACTCAATTTGACAGCACATAACAAGAACAGCAACTCAGCATCAGTCACATAAAGGACTAGGCCTGGAATCAGAGGATTGAGATGAGCATGGCTTTTTTGCTTCGGTCTCCTACCCTGTTCTGTGAGAAATTGGATTAATGTTTTACTTTGCAAGGGTAATTGAAAAGACTAAAGGAACAAAAACCTTAATGTTACTGAGAACAGTAATTCTCTCAAGAGGTGACTGCAGCTGAAAATAGTCCATGGATGAAGTAAAAAATACTCTCCCTACCCAGATCCTAGCCCAAGTCAGCCCCTCCTTGCTGGTCCCTGGGGTCCCAGGAGGTTACTGTGCACTGCACAGACAAGCTCTGTCATTTAATCATACTGGTGGTTGACTTTCTTCTGTACAAAGAGTTTGGGTTTTTTTTCACTTTGACCTGTCCTTGAACAAGTACAGGCATGCCTCATTTTAATGCACTTTAGGTTTATTACACTTTGCAATAGTACATGATTTTCGAATTGAAGGTCTGTGATAAATGTACATGAGCCTGGTGGTCTAATCTGTAGGGAGTTGTGCAACTAACCCAAAACTCATGCTTCTCTAATCAGATCCACCAGTGACTTGAGGAAAAGATGAACAGTTTCCTCCTCAGGTGATTTTATAGTCTCCAAAAACTCACTGGAAGGTCAACTGTGAGTTCATTCCAACTCAATGGCAATGAGCTTTGAGTATATGAGCCCTGATGGCTCATATTTGTTGTTTAATGTCAAATGACAAAGAGATGGCATTTGAGTCAAGACTTCATAGTTCAATACCAAGCTTCTACTTACTTTTCGATTATATCTGAAGAGGAGGAAAGGAACCATTTGAAAGAGAGAAACTGTGCAGGTATGGACAGATTTTAAAGTTTATACTTGTCAATGAAGCACAGGATATTCCTTTATAATTCATTGTCAA
Source organism: Elephantulus edwardii (assembly GCF_000299155.1). NCBI lineage: Eukaryota > Metazoa > Chordata > Mammalia > Macroscelidea > Macroscelididae > Elephantulus > Elephantulus edwardii. The sequence continues at coordinate 26,317,346 of NW_006399757.1, read as the reverse complement.
AGTTAACTCTTCTCACCAATAATGTGAAAGGTCCCTTCCAGGAAAATTTAGGTCCATTAAAGAGGATCAAGCAAAGAAGAAAATTATACATGAGAAAATAGCTCATCTTTTACATTCTGATCAAATCCAATCTTAGAATGCACAACTTTAATAATACAGAAGGTCATTTGTAGTTCTATAGCATAAGCAGTTCTCACTGATAACTTCACTCTTATCTTCCAGGATGTAAGAACTATTCATTATTTTGTTGTGAAAAACCACCCACATCTGTCATGAACTGATACTAGAAACAAGATCTGACAATGCCCCACAAGTTAATGATTTCTAAAGTCTCTTCCAACTCTTGGTCCTTGTGGAATTTAGATACAGATTTTGGCAGTATAAACGAGTGGCTGGGGAAGTGGCTGTCTTTTCCACTTATAACCTCTCTTCACTGATTTACACTTAACCTACAGGAGGAAAAAAAGGAAATGTCAAGGGAAATGTTTTATAGTTATATATGAGTTTCTGTACAGAAGTCAATTCTCCTTGATATTATTGGAACAATAGAGATGTAAAGCAATGAGCCCATTCAGATCTTTCAAAGATGATGACAGAAACAGAGAGGTCCTCATCATTTGAGACACAGAGGTTGAGTTATCAAAACAGGAGGGACTTTGAATGAGGAACAAATCAGATCAATAATCTTTATCACCCTTTGTTTCCAACTGGATTCCCAAGGACATCACATTACAAAAGGCTACATTGGTTATGCACCAAAGTCAGCTACTGAAATATCTTCCTGTGTAAATATCTTTAATTAATGGTAGGACAACGTACAAGTCTATTGTCTCAGCTGTTTAGAGGAGGGTGGGAACTACAGTTTTTGAGCACTTGTACTCAAGGTATTTTGACAAGTATTCTATACATACTCTCCTTTAATTCTAATAATTGTGAAAGGTTAATATTATTATTCATTCTTCCAGAAACTGAACCTAATAGAGAAAAAGACTATGATTTGCTGAAGATCATTCAAGTAGAAAGGAATGAATAGAATTTTAAAGTTTATTTGTCCTTCTACCCCATACTATCTCCAAGGGAGCTTATTTTCTTACCATCCTATTATGTCTCCTATTGTCCCTGTGATGAATGCTACCCTAGTCTAGATATTGTTGTTGGTGGTGGTTGTTGTTGTTAGGTGTCATCAAGTCAGGTACAACTCATAGTGACCCTATGAACCAGAGACCTAAATCTTGACCTATCCTGTGCCATCTTCATCCTCTGTGACATACTTGAGCCCATTGCTGCAATCACTGTATCTATCCATCTGCTTGAGGGTATTTCTGTTCTTCACTGACTTGCCATCTTTCCAAGCATCATGTCCTTTTCCAAGGAATAGCCCCTCCTAACAACATGTCAAAAGCATGTATATTGAAGTTTTGTGATCCTTACTTCCAAGGAGCACTTTGGCTACACTTTCTCCAAGACATATCTGTTTGTTCTTTTGGAACTCCATGAGATATTCAGTGCTCTTCTTCAATACTAAAACTTCAGGACATCAATTCTTCTGTCATCCTTCTTCATTGTCCAGCTCTCAGATGCATAGCACGTGATTGAAAAGACCATGGTCTGATTCAAGCACACCTATTGCTAGTAAGTGCCCTTGAGTCAATTCCAACTCACAGTGACCAGATGTACAACAGAATGAAATTTTGCCTGATGCTGTACCATCTTGACAATCTCCACCATGCTTAGGCCCATTGTTGTAATATTAATCCATCTTGTTAGGGTTTTTCCCATTATGTCCTTTTACAGGGTTTGGTCCCTCAAGATAACATGTCCAAGGTATGTGAGTCTCACCAACTTTGCTTCCAATGGACTATTTTTATAACGCCTTTGAGCATAACCACAGAATGACTGCCAGTGTGCACACATGGCAGTGAATAAAAGAATTGGCATCCCACAAGATCTAGTCCAGTGGAAATCAACAACTAAGATGATGCAAATAAAGTCCTTCTCCAAGGACTGGTCCCTCCTGGCTATGTGCCCAAAGTATGTGGGACAGAATTTCAAAGTCTTTGCCTCGAGGGAGCAGCTTGGTTTCACCCAAGACAAATCTGTTTGTTCTCCTGGCAGTCCACTGTATATTCAGTGTTCTTCTCCAGCACCACGACTCAAAGGCATTGATTCTTCTTCTGGGTTCCTTGATCATTGTCCAGCTCTCTGAAGCATGGCAAGTAATTGAGAAGACCATGGCCTGGATCAGGTACACCTTAGTCTCTAGCCTAACAATGTTGCTCCTCAGTACTCTGGAGAGGTCCCTAAGAGAAGATTTTCCCAGTGTAATTCATCTTTTGATTTTCTGACTCCTGGTACCAAAGTGTTGATTGTTTCCACAAGCAAGACTGTGCCATCTGCATAACACAGAATGCCAATGAGTCTTCCTCTAATCTTAATGCCACATTTCTCCTCATAAATTCTAGCCTCCAAAATGGCCTGTTCAGGATATAAATTGAAAAGATATGGAGACACTTAGTGCACCAAAATAGGATGAAAATCCTCCAAAGTACTAAGGATCAGTGATGTCAGTTTAAAGACTAAGATGTGTCTGATTCATGCCATGGTCTTTTCAATCACTTTCTATGTATTTGAGATCTGGACAACAAATAAGGATACAGAATAAATGCCTCTGAGTTGTGTTGCTGGAGAGGAGTACTGAATATTCCATGAACTGCCAAAGAACAAACCAATAAATCTTGGAGAAAGTTCAACCAGCATGCTCCATAAAGGCAAGGATGGTGAGGCTTCCTCTCACATACTTTGATTACATTGTTGAGAGGAATCATATCTTGAAAAGGGATATCATGCTTGGAAATGCGAGGAGTCATCAAAAAAGAGGAAGATCCCCAATAAGATGAATTGATACCATGACTTCAGTAATGGGTTCAAGTTTGTCAGAAATAAAGAGGATGGCATAGGCTAGGACAGGATTCATAGGGTTGCTCTGATTCATACTCAACTCGATGGCATCTAACAAGAGCTAAGTAAAACTGGCACAAACCGAAATTGAACACTTGAACAGACCCATTGCAAAAGAAGAAATTGAAAGGTAATAAAACAACTTCCAGCCATAAAAAGCCCTGGACCAGATGGTTTTACAAGTGAATTTTATCAAACATTCACAGAAGAACTGTCACCAATTCTACATAAAGTATTTTAGAAAATAGAAAAAGATTGAATTCTCTCAGACTCATCCTACGAAGCAAACATATCATTGATACCAAAGCCAGGTAAAGATACCACAAAAATAGAAAACGATAGGCCATTATCTCTTATGAACATAGATGCAAAAATCCTGAATAAAATTCTGACCAATAGAATCCAATGATGTTGTTGTTGTTGTTATGTGCCGTCGAGTCGCCTGCGACTCATAGCGACTCTATGTACAACAGCCCTAGACTCCGCTCTGTCCTGTGCCAATCGCACTGTCTCCAACACTCCCATCCCAATTATCCCAATCACTGAATCAATCCACCTCATAGAGGGCCTTCCTCTCCTGCGCTGTCCCTCCACCCTCCCAAGCATGATGTCCCTCTCCAAGGACTGGTCCCTCCTCACTACATGTCCAAAGTATGTTAGACGGAGCCTCAGAATCCTTGCCTCCAAGGAGCCACCCGGTTTAACCCTTTCCAGGACAAAATCTCTTTGTTTTCCTAGCAGTCCATGGTATTCTCAATACTCTTCTCCAGCACCACAGCTCAAAGGCATCAACCCTCCTTCTATCCTCCTTGGTCATTGTCCAACTCTCTGATGCATAACAGGTGATTGCGAAGACCATGGCCTGTATCAGACAGACGCACCTTAGTCTCCAAAGAGACACCATTTCTCTTCAGCACTTTGGAGAGGTCCCTAACAGCAGACTTTCCCATGGCAATGGACCTTTTAATTTCCTGGCTGCTGGTGCCAAGACTGTTGACTATGGAGCCAAGCAAACTAAAGCTGTGTACAATCTCAATCTCTTCACCATCCATCCTGATGCTGCCAATTGGTCCAGTGGTGAGAATCTTTGTCTTCTTGACATTGAGCCTCAATCCATATTGTAGGCTGCAGTCCTTGACACTCTGCAGCAGGCGCTTCAGGTCCTCTTCAGTTTCAGCAAGCAGGGTTGTGTCATCCGCATAACGCAGATTGTTGATAAATCGTCCACCAATCTTGACCCCACATTTCTCCCCATAGAGCCCAGCCTTCCGGATTATCTGTTCTGCATATAGGTTGAAAAGGTATGGAGATAGGATGCATCCCTGGTGTACGCCCTTCCCAATTTTGAACCATGCAGTGTTCCCTTGATCTGTTCTGACGACTGCCTCCTGGTCCAAGTATAAGTTTTGCATTAGATTGATCAAGTGTCCAATGATACATAAAAAAAAAAAAATTCACCATGACCAAATGGAATTCATAACAGGTAAGCAAGGATGGTTCAACATAAGAAAATCAACCAATGTAATTTATCACATAAACAAAGCAAAGAACAAGAACCACATGATCCTATCAATTGATGCAGAAAAGGCCTTTGACAAAATACAACACCCTTTCCTGATTAAAACACTTAACAAGATAGGATTAGAGGGGAATTTCTTCAATATAGTAAAAAGTGTATATGCAAACCCGAGAGCCAACATTGTTCTCACTGGTGAGAGATTAAAGGCATTCTCTTTGAGAACAGGAACTAGGCAATAATGCCCACTATCACCGCTTTTATTCAATATTGTATTGGAAGTCTTAGCAGTAGCAATAAGGCAAGAGAAGGAAATAAGAGGTATCCAAATGAAATAGCTCTCTATGCAGATGCTATGATAGTATACTTAGAAAACCCTAAAGACTCAACAAGAAAACTACTGGACATAGTTGATCAGTTCAACAAAGTGACAGGATATAAGATCCACATACAAAAATCATAAAAAAAATAATTTCTCTACAGTGATAAAGAGAATACAGAGCTGGAGCTAAGAAAAACAATACCCTTCTCAGTAGCTAATCACAAGAGTAAATACTCGGGGAGTAAATCTAACCAGACAAAAATGATCGTTTCAAAGAAAGTTATGAAACAAAAAGAGACCTGGAGAAATGAAAGAATATACCTTGTTCATGAATAGGAAGACTCAATCCTGTGAAAAATGTCAATATTACCAAAGGCTATTTACATGTTCAGTGCAATCCCAATATGAATACCAATTCCATTCCTCAATGAGATGGAAACAGCACTCTCCAATTTCATCTGGAATGGAAAGAGGCCCCAAATAAGCAAAGCACTCCTTAAGAAAGAGAAAAAAGGTGAGAGGCATCTCACTCCCTGATTTTAAATCCTACAACACTGCCAAAACAGTGTGGCACTGGTACAATGATACATATAAATCAATAGAATGAAATTGAGAATCCAAAAATAAGCCCATCTACCTATGGGGAACTGATTTTTGACAAGTATGTGAAATCAGTTAAGGGGGTAAACCATATTATAAAATATATTATACCATATTATAAAAATATGGTGCTGACAAAACTGGAAAACTATCTACAGAAAACTTAAGCAAGATCCAAAGCTCATTCCATACACAAAAATCAACTCAAAGTGGATCATGGATCTAGGACTAAAACCAAGGAGTATAAACTTCATTAAAGAAAAGCTTGTAAAAACTCTAGAAGTCCTAATCCACAACACAAACAGTCTTCCAAGCATCCTGGAAAATCTATAGCCAGGAGAGGATACAATAGATGAATGGGACCTTCTAAGAATCACTGCACATTCAAAAACTTCTCCAACAGGGTAAAAAGGGAAGTCATAGACTTGGGGAAAGTATTTGGTAATGACATATCTGATAAGAGACTTATATCTAGAATTTATAAAATACTTGAGCAACACAAGATAAAGGTAAACAACCCAATTAAAAAATGGACACAGGATATGAACAGACACTTCACCAAAGAAGACATTCAGATGGCTAACAAGCACATGAAGAAATGTTCAAATTCCCTAGCTCTAAGAGAGATGCAAATCAAAACAGCTATGAGATACCATCTCACTCCAGTAAGAATAGCAAAATGTAACAGAACAGCAAACAGCAAATGCTGGAAAGATTGTGGAGAAACTGGAACCCTTATTCACTGTTGGTGGGAGTGTAAAATGGTGAAACCACTATGGAAGGCTATATGGAGCTTTCTCAAAAAGTTACAAATAGAAATATCATTTGACCCAGCAATTCCACTACTGAGAATATACCCTAAAGATACCAGAACTGTCACCCAAGCAGATATATGCTCACCCATGTTTATTGTGGCTTTGTTCACAATAGCAAAGAGCTGGAAACAAACAAATGGATAGAGAAGCTGTGGTATATTTACAAAATGGAATACTATGCTGCATTGAAATACAAGGAACTCATGAAATATTATAAAAATATGAAAAAAAATGGGTGACTGTGGAGGACACTATGCTGAGTGAAATATCACAGTCACAAAAGGACAAATTACTTCATAGTGCCACTGTTGTAAAACGGGACTGACATCGGAGTTTGGGGGAAACTAAGAGGGGATAAATAATATATATTGCATTGAAACATATGAGGGAGAGAACTGTTTAAAAGGGATATATGATTAGGTGTTATTGTCATGACAAGAGTCCAGAATGAAACCTCCATAGTGGAGTTGACTGGTGGGGGAGGGGGTGGGTAGGAGGGGTATTGTATAAAAATGAAAGGTTTTTTTGTTTTGTTTTGTTTTTTTACTTGTTAACGAGAAAAGCAAACTGAAGGGGAGTGGTGGGCAGGGAGGAAAGTGTGCAACAATGAATGAATGAATGAATGGAAATTAGAAAAAATAAAATTAAATTTTTAAAAAGGACTTTAGTGGCATAGTGCATCTTGTGCACTGCTAACAAAAATATTAGTGATTCTAATCCACCAGTTGCTCTGACAAAGTCTCCTCCAATAAAGGTTTACAGTCCTAAGAGCCCTGAGGCAGGAGGCTGTGAGTCAGAACTAACTCAACGGCAGTGTTCCATTTTGTTTTCAATTTTCAAAATAAAATGTTAGTAGTACAATGCCACTTACATAAAGGGTTTTGGGGTTCTTTTCAGTGTATTTTGTAGTAATGAACTGAGAATTTTCTATTACAATATATTTTAAATCAATAGTTTAATATTTATGCAGTACATTAGAAGTGAATAATCCTACTCAGTCATTGCTTTCAGTGGAAACTGCTTTATAGCTGGCCTTCCACTGAGTTTTCTGACTAAATTGCATGGTAGGATCCTTCTCCTGTGGAGCTAGTGGTGAATTTGAACTGTCAGAGAGAAACAGTCTTCAGGTAAGCAGTACAACTTAATTTGGACTTACACCTTCTTGTTGGATAGATCTTGGATGAAAGCAGAGAAAGATGTTTATATGTGTTTTATTAACTAGACTTTAAAGGCATCTGACTGTATAGATCATAATGAACTACAAATAACAGTGATAATAGGTTTTTCAGAATACTTAATTGTACTCAGGTGAAACCTGTACATAGACCAACAAGCAGCCATTGAGACAGAAAAAGGTATACTGCCTGGTTTAAAATTAGGGAAGGTATGTCTCAGGGTTGTTTCCTTTCTCCATATCCATTCAGTCTGTATGCTAAGCTGGACTATGTGGAGAAGATTGTGGCATCAGGATTGGAATATCAACAACTTGTAATATACAGATAACACAACTTTGCTTGTAGAAAATTAAGGAGACTTACAATAACTGAAGATTATAAAGTCTGTAGCCTTCCATGTGGGTTACATCTCAATTTCAAGAACACAAAAATCCTCACCAGTGGACCAATAGAAGATTGAAGTTGTCAAGGTTAGTTCTAAAGAACAAGGATGCCAGTATAACACTAAGGTGCCCCTGATCCAAGCCATGATATTTTCAATTACTTCCTACGGACTAAAAGTTGGGTGATATATAAGGAAGAATGAAGAAGA
>NW_006399757.1:26272305-26307728 GCF_000299155.1 Elephantulus edwardii | reverse complement strand
AAAGAAGGGTGACCCAACTGAGTGTGGAAACTACAGAACAATATCATTGATTTCACATGCAAGCAAGATTCTACTGAAGATTATCCAAAAATGATTGGAACAGCAGTAAGACCTACTGAAAGAAAAATTACAAATTAGAAAATAGATTTAAAGTAATTACTCAGAACATTGTTGTTGTTGTTGTTAAGTGCCATGGAGTTGAGTACAACTTATAGTAATCCTGTGAACAACAGCTCTAAACTCTGTCTTATCCTTTAACCATTCTCATAATCTCTACTATACTTGAGCCCATTGAGGCAGTCACTGTGTTAACCCATCCAATTGAGGGTCTTCCTATCTTTCAGTGACCCTCCAGCTTTCCAAGCATGGTGTCTTTTTTCAAGGAATAGGCACTCCTAACAGCATACCCAAAGTATATAAGATGAAGCTTCACCATCCTTGCCTCTAAAGAGCACTCTGACTGCACTTTCTCCAAAACATATCTGTTCTTGTTGCAGTCCATGGGATATTCGGCACTCTTCTCCAACACCACTGCCCAAAGATATCAATTCTTCCTCTGTGACAGCATACCCATAAGAAACCACTGCCAGCAAGTTGATTCTGACTCAGAATATCCTATAAGATAGAATAGAACTGTCCCATAGGGTTTCCAAGACTTTACATTTTTACCAAAGCATACTTCCACACCTTTTCCCCACAAAATAGCTGGTGGATTGGAACTTTGCTTAACCTGTTGATTAGTAACCACGTGCTTAACCGTGAGTCATGAGGGCTCAAATACAGCAAAGAGGATGAGATAAACAGGAAATAGAAAAAAAGGCATGCAACTTAGACTGAGGAAAATAATGATATGCACTTTATTTGGAAGGCAAATAAATAAAATAGCTAACGAGGGTCACTGAATGTGAATGTTTATTTTGTTGAAGAGAAAGGTGGAAAATATAATCTCCAATGGATCCAAATTAGTAGCAGAAAGAAGAGAAATAAAGTCTGTTTAATAAAAGATAATAAAAAGCCAAAAATTAAAAAAGAATACTAAGCAGAAAGAATAAAATGAGAAGATAATATTAAATATAAACCCATCAGTAATCATAATAGAGGATAATAATAGGTTTGATTACTGATGGCCCAGTGGGTAGCCTAGTGGTTGTACAAAGGCAGTCAGTTCAAATCCAAGAGGCTCCAAGAGGCTCTAAGGGACGAAGGTAGATAATTTCCTTCTGTGTGGTTTACAGCCTATGAAAACCTAATGAAGGGTCAGCTATCAGTTGCTTCTAATCTCAATCAGTTTGAGTTTGAGAGTTTTGTTGGTCATAAGATGACTCTGGTTGGTGTAAATGGTTAAGCATGTTAGCGTAAAGGTTGATAGTTTAAACCTATCCTGAGATGCTTTGGAAGACAGTATAGATATTTGCTAAGTCACAGCCTTAGAAATCCCATGGGACAGTTCTGCTTTGCATGTAAGGACTGACATAGAGTTGCCTCGAGTTATAGTCAATTCCTCCTTGGCAACTAACATCATGATCAGAAGGGAGAAGCAGTAGATAACTTCTCAACCAATATTTACTTGCTTAAATCTTATTTTTTTTTAATCACAAGACAAAAACTTGCAAAATTTACTTTAGAAAGGAAATAGCTATTCAGAATTGCAAATTTAAATAATTTTTCTTATGAAGAGTTAATTATCCATGAAATTAAATATTTATGCATTCACAGAACCAATGTATTTATAATGTTAGAATAGGAAAGTGTGACTGGTCTAGAAATTAGAAAATGTTCTTAATATCTTTACAGTTGATGTTTCTCTGTCATGGGAGTTTTTAAACATTACCTTTTACAATTATCTACAGTGAATATTGTCATGTAAGGTCAGCTAGGGAAATGGCATGCAGTTAAAAACATTTATATCCAGATATGCAGATGCTCACTGCCGGCTGAGACGCTCACTTGTAAGGAGTTTGACACTCAGATCTTATTTACCCTTAAAATAAAGCTGAAACAGGAGTTTGTCATCCATGTGGAGTGGCGAACTGTCCTAGTTGCCCTGAGACAAAGGCATTTCCCAGGATTGGGATCTTTCAGTGGTGAAATTGAGATAAAGTTCTTAGTTGCTGTCAATCAATTCCACCTCCTGGTAGCTCCCTGTGCACCACAAGGATTCCAGTGCCTGAAGTAAAACTCTAAGATTTTCTTTCTAGGATTCTTTGAGTCTACCAGAACCTCCAACCTTTGGGTTAGCAGCTGAGCATATTATTCATTTGTGTCTCCCAGAGACTAAAAAACTAAGATAGTTCTCGGAAGGCCAGGAACGTTGTTCAGCCTACCAGAACAACACCCCAAAACTGATCTGCCTCTCTCAGGCACAACTACTGAGTTCTCTCTCAAAGAGTGTCACCAAACACCACAGCTTGGCACTTCATCTCTGTGAGTCAAATCCTTGAGAAACATGGTACTTTTAGCTTTGAGTACTAATCTTGCTTATCCTAGGGCTCAAACATCGTCTCTCAATTTCCGAGTAGACAGAAGAGTGGTAAGAGAGGACAGATGCCATCTCATTCACTCTGTGATCCTCTCTCATCCTCCTTCACCACACATCATCTCAGACAACAGATCCTTGGTCTTTGATGAATGCATGGGTCCTCTTACTTTATATCTACTACCCAAAAGGTTGGTGGTTCAAACCTACCCAGCAGCACTGGAAGAAAGCCCACATAATCTACTTTGAAGAGAAGCCACGAAAACCCAGTAGAGATCAGTTCTACTCTGATACCTGGAATAATCACTAGTTGGAATTGACTTGGAAAGTTTTGAATGGTTTCATCGGTTTCTGAATGGGTAGCCCGTCGTCATTTCTCTAGACTGTCATCTCAGAATTCCAGTTGGAGCTTGGTTATGGACCAGCACCGTCATTTTCCTAGGAGTGGGTCATCAAAGGAGAGGAAGATCTTCAATGAGAATCATTTACACAGTGACTACAGCTACAGGCTTGAGCATAGTGGAGATCATAAGGATGTTACAGAACACAGCAAAGTTTCCATCTGCTCATGGGGTCACTTTGAGTTGTAGTTGGCCCAATGGTACTAAAATAAGAATAGCTAAGTCTAGTAGCAGGATAGTCTGTATTACGTGCTGACAGCCAAAAAGCCAGGAGTCTCTGGCAGTAAGTCCATCAACCAGCTCTGCTGGAGAAACTAAGGCCTTTTCCTCCAATTTTGGATTTATGGCCTCAGAACCCAACTGAGAAAAACCCGTGGTGGAAATTTACTGAATGGGTAGGAGACAATTCCCAAATACTAAGGTGTTGCATAGTAAGAAGAAATGGAGAAACATTATTTTTTTATACTCATATCAAAGTCTTTCTTTTTAACTTTAAATTGTTCTATAACAATAACAGTCAAAAAGTTAAGTCAAGCCAAATGTCAAATAAACATATAAAACAACTAATGTTTCAACAATTAACAGCTGGATAAACAAAGGAAAAAGAACCCTGAAATTAGGAATGTCATTGTAAACTGCAATAGAGTTGAGTATGACTCATAGAGACCCTATGAACAACAGATCTGAACCATGTTCTATCCAGGGCCTCCCTTATCATCTCTGACACATTTGAGCCCATTGCCACAGATATAGGAATAGTCTGTCTCATTGAGGGCCTTTCTATCCTTTGCTGACCTTCCACATTTCCAAGCATGATATCCCTTTCCAAGGAATATCCAAACAACATGTCCAAAGTATGTGAGATGAAGCTTCACAATTCTTAACTTCAAGGAGCACTCTGGTTATACTCTCTCCAAGACATATCTGTTCTTTTGGAAGCCCATGAGATATTCTGCATGTTTCTCTAAGACCGCAATATGTTTAGAATTAAGTGAATCAGTTTCTTCTGATACTTTCAAGACTCAGGAAAAAACAAAAACGAAATTGCAAACCCAAATAACCTTTGTGTTGATTGATTGTTGGGTTCCTTGTCTCTATTTTGGTTTAGTTTGCTTTTTTAAAAAAATTATTATTTAATTATTTTGTGTGTGTGTGTACCATCAAATCAGATCTGGCTGGTACAGAAGGAGATTGTCCCTCCTTTCCCGGCAGAGCATCTGGTGGATTTGAACCGTGCACCTCTGGGATTGCAGTGCAGCTTCTTGCCACTAGGCCACCAGATTAGTTTGCTTTTTAACAGAGACCTAAGCCTTTCACAAATTTGAGTGTGCATTTGTTTGTGTGCATGTAAATATATAATTTATCTAAAGAAAAATAAAGCAGCTGTAGCATGAGTTCCAAATCAGAGTGAACATATTAATATTTAATTAATAAAGAATAAGTATCCCAGTAATAACTGGTCAGAATTATAAAATTATCATGTTATCGAGAGTCATGGAAAAATTAGTGATCTAAAAGGCATTTCAGAGATTTGCGTTATTACAATTATCAGAATTTCAGAAGAGGTTTTACTAAATATTCCCAGATAAATCAGACTTAGAGATGATAAGAGAGAAGAGACCACTCAATCAATCATTTTCAAAGTTCCAGAAAGTTATGGTGAAATAAATTCTTGTCTTTTCAGCAAGGTTCTACATCTGTGATACCTGTGCCTCCTGAAAGGATCACAAAGAATCTTTGTGGAGTTGCTCACCAAACATGGTGTTTTTCCAGGTTCTGGGCCCTCTCTAAGTCAGCGCAAACCTTCCCAGACTAACCTAGCTCTCCCTGAGTACATATTCAATGTTCCAGATACCAAGATAGACATCAGAATACACACAATCACCCCCTTTCTGTAATTACAGAGCAGTTCAATTCTACACATCAGAACAAGTGTAAAATTGATAGCTTAATATCTAGCACATTAAGTAATGAGCTCAGATGGAGCATATGACTAATTATGTTATTTCATTCAGAGGTTAAAAAGAAAGACATTCTGTGTGAATTACACACTGTGCAAATTTTTTCTAATAGCCGAAAGAAAAAGGCAATAACTTAATTTAGAAAATATCATAATATTCCTACCTAATAATCACAATGAAAGAAGAAGCTACTGAAATATTTCATTCAAAAAACCATTTCCTTTTATGGTAACAGTCATGATGACATTATAACTAATTCCAATGCCATGCAAAAACATGGTTTTCTGTGGCATCTATTACAATTAAATATGGAGACCTTCAGTTAACAAAACCAAAGAACACATTCAGCATTTCTCAAGCTGAAAGAATGGAAGAAAAAGTTCAATGTTCAAGTAGCAGATTATATGGGCAAAATACTAGAAGATGCAAGAAGTATCAAAAGAAGACAGAAGAAAGTCCCTACAGCTCTGATGGCACAGTTCATAGGGAGTTGCACTGCTAACTTAAAGATGACACCTATCTGACAGCTCAAATCCACCAATGGCTCCAAAGGAGAAAGACAGATTATCTTCTCCCACGTGATTTATAGCTTCTCAAAACCTGCTGGAGGGTCAAATATGAGTTGGCTCCTATTTAACAGCAATCAGTGAATGGGTACCAAAAATAAGTTGATGTTCAACCATTTCAAGAGGTAGCATATTACCAAGAATCAAAAATCCTGAAGTCAAAGATTCACCCAAGAAATTTGCAAAAGAATAAAGTTCTAGGAATTGATGGAATACTACTTGAAATGTTTCAACAAATAGATATGACACAGCACTGAAGATGCTCATTTAGGAGACAGTTACTTGGCCAATCTACTGGAAGAGATCCATCTGTATACCTTTCCAAAGACAGATGATCCAACATAATATGAAAATTTTTGAGCAATATCATTAATATCACACACAAATAAATTTTCATGAAAATAATTAAAAAGTGGGTTGCCCCAGTAAGTCAACAGGAATATTCAAGAAGGCTAGATTCAGAAGAAAATGTTGAACAAGGGATATTGCCATTGTTGTCCACTTCCTAAACAACATGCCTCTGAAAACTCTATGAACTGTGATAAATGACAATAGTTACAGAAAGGCTTCAGGCCTTTTATTCATTGGGTCACTATGAGTTGTGCTTAACTCGACGACAGTCAACAACAATAAGTGTGAAGTTAAAACTGACTCATAGCTGAACTTACAACAAATTTTCAGAAACTACACATGGCACAGAAAGAGATTTCCCATCTTTCTCCCTAGAGCAGTTGTTGGATTTGAACTACATGCCTTATCAACTGGGTATTCCCTAAAAGCAAGAAAATACCAGAAACATGTTTATATGTGTTTAATTGACTACACAAATATTTCCCCGTATATTTTACTGACTATTCTACTGTGTGAATCATATAAAATAATGGATGGCATAGTAAAAGAATAGGAAAACCAAAACAATAATTTTTTTCATATACAATGTATACATTAACCATGAAACAATCAATCATATAGAACAAGATGTTATGGTGTAGCTTAAAATCAGGAAAAGTGTGTATCAGGGTTGTACTTTTTCAACCTGTGTGCTTTTTTCTACTTATTCGACATACTTATTCACCCGGTACATTGAACGAATAACTGAAAAGGTAGACTGTACAAAGACAAGGGAACTCTGGTGGCTAAGGAGTTGCACTGTCAACACAAAGGCAGGTGGTTTGGACTCACCAGTTGCTACACAGGAGGAAGAGTAGCAATTTCATCTCATGTGATTTTACAGCATCTGAAAATCTGCTGGAGGGTCAGTTCCTACTCAATGGCACATAACAAAAGGAATGTATGAAGAACTAAACATCAAGACTGGAGGAAAACTCATGAACACCACATAATATTTAGATGACACAAACTTACCTACTGAAAGTGAAAAGGACTTAAGTATTCACTGATGAAGATCAAAGACTACAACTTTTAATATAGATTATACCTCAACATAAAGAAAACAAAGATCTTCACAAGTAAGCAAATAAGCAACATCACGATAAACAAAACACAGAATTAAGTTCTCAAGAATTTCATTTTACTTGGAGCCACAATCAATGCCTGGGAAATAAAAATATCAACCAACATATTACATCAAAAATAGGATAACTAGTAAACATGTATGGGGGCACAAGGAAAAAGGGATGGGAGCAGAGGGGGAGAGGATGGGTAGGAGCAAAATCACAGGGTTGCACAATCCGGTGGGTGGAGGTAGGGGTAAAGGAAATGAGAAAGACACAGTTGGGAACTGAAAAGACAGGGTAATGATGGGCATAGTCCAAAGATGGGAATTACTGTATGAAACACAAAGTGAATGAAGAATAGTGTGAAGTTCAAAGTATATGAACTTTGTAAGAAAACCAGTGTTGTTGTTGTTGTTGATTGCTGTTGAGTTGAATATAACTCATAAAGACTCTATGAATAAAAAACTTAATGCCTTTCCGTAACTACCATCATTTCTCAAAGTTCATAGAGTTTCCATAGGTATGTGGATGCCACTCCTGCTTCCAAACCTATTTTACAACTGGGAGCTCCACCAAACACTGTCTATATTGGGAAACCATTACGATATTTGATACTCCATTGGCACGAGGTTCAGCATTACAATAAACCCAGATTACCTCAGTACAGCAAGTTGATGAAAAGTGATATACAAAAGTAGAAGAATGTTCCTCCAAATATAACAACACTACAGCAACAACAACAACTCTCACTCAGCAGTGGTCACCAAGTGTCATCAAGTTGAATACAACTCATAGCAACCCTATGAACAAAATACATGAACTCAGTTCTATCACTAACATCATTTCTGTACATTTATAGAGTTTATAGAGTTTCCAGAGGCTTCTAATTTAGGAAGTATATGCCGCTCCTGCTTCCAAACTGAATCAATCTGGAAGCTTCTCCAAACACTCCATGATGGATAACCATTATGGTGTTTGACATGACTATGACAAACGAGACAAGGTGTTCAGCATCACAGCAACTTTAAGTTATTCAGTACAGCAATAAATATACAACTGATATGTGTTCATTAAAAAGTAATAAATTTGGCTCAATGGCCACAGGAATTTTAAAGACACACCCTTTAGCAGCCCTCCACCTTTGGGGCTTTGTTGGCCAAAAGAGGTCAAAGTCCAGCTGACACCCACTTGTGAAGGGGAAAAAACCAATGTCACAAATCAAACACAACTCAAAACTTTCTTTTTGTTACCCCCATCAAGACATGAGAAACCAACTACTAAGTGGAGCCACTGCACAAAAGAAAAAAAAACCTAACATAAAACAAAAATTTAAAAAGAAAACAAACATAAAGATAACATACTAAAAGACATTCACCCAATGAAGTACTATGCAACACTAAAGAATAATATGAAAAGCTAAAGAGAGGTTTATACACAGAATCATTCTTAGTTACTATGAACAGGAAATGTGTGAGTGGACAGTAACAATAAGTAGATGATAGATCTTTATTAAGTTGTTTTTGTTAGGTGCTTTCGAGTTGAGTGTGACTCACAGTGACTCTATAAACAACAGATCTGTACCCTGTCTCATCCTGTGCCAGTCTCATTATTTCTGATACCATTTAGTCCATTTCTGCAGTTACTCTGACAATCCATTTGGTTGAGTCTTCCTTTCTTTCATTGACTCCCCACCTTTATAAGGATCATGTCCCTTTCCACAACATGTCTTTCCTAACAACATGCCCACAGTATGTAAGGCAAAGCTTTGTAATCTCTTCCTGCAAGGAGTATTCTAGCTGAACTTTCTCCAGGACATATCTGTTTGTTTTTTTGTTCAGCACTCTTGTCCAACACCACAACTCAAAGGTATCAATTCTTCTTCTATTATCCTTATTTGTTGCTCGTCTCTCACATGCATGCATACCAGATGATTGAAAAGACCATGGTCTGAATCAGGAACACCTTAATCTTCAAACTAACATCATTGCTCCCAGTAATTTGGAGAGGTCCCTGACTGCAGACTATCCCAAGGCAGTACATCTCCTGGTCTTCTGACTGTGGTACCAAGGTTTTGATTATGAATTCAAGTAAGATTAAGTTCTTGATAATGTTAATCTTTTTTCTATCCATTATGTTTCCTGTAGGTCCAGTGGTGATATTTTTTTTTGTTTTATTGATGTTGAGCTGTAATTCATATTGAATGCTGTAGTCTTTGATATTCTGCAGCAAACATTTCAAGTCCTTCACACTTTCAATAAGCAAGCCTGTGTCATCTGCATAACACACGTTGTTGATAAATCTTCCTCTGATCCTATACCACTTTATTCATCATAAGGTCCAGTTTCTGAAACGATTTGCTCAGTGTACTGATTAGATATTTATTGGGAAAGGACATAACCATGAAGCATATCTTTCTTAATATTTTACCATGTGGTGACTTTTAGTTCACGGCCCTCAGGACAGTCTTTCATTGTTTTTATTCAGACATTCCTCTAGGTCGTATAGCCCTAGTGTACAAGTTGCCGTCCCACGGTTACTTGTGGTTGCTGTGAGGCTGAACACTGTGACACAGATGTGTCAAATGTGTTAATGGTTGGCTACAATTCGGACTGAGAGTGGGGTGGAGCTCCCAGTCTGAACAAGCGTGGAAGGAGGAGTGGTGTCCACTTCCATAATAGCTTGCCTCCAGAAACCCTATGAACTTGGAGAGAGGATGAAAGGCACCAAGAGTCAAGGACTCTCCTTCATAGGGTCCCTATGAGTCGCCTGTGACTCGACGGCACTTAACAACAACAACAGTGTTCCCTTGCTCTCTTTGGACAAGAGAACAATTTAAGATAGGTAAAAAGAAAGGCAGTTTGCAATAAAGGGATGATTAGATATTGTAGGTATTATAAAAATAATAATATATTAATAAAATATTACATTAAAATATATTCTAAAATAAAATGTGTATGAATGACTGAATGCAAAGCCAATATTCTTTATAAATTTTCATGCAAATCACAATAAAGATAAATATTTTTAAAAAGAAAAACATCTGCTGCAAAAGACCTTTTTAAAGTGTGCCTATTCCAAGTCAATGTATTTTAAATCACCTCAGATGCATGCAAAAACTGAGCAATAAATAAGAATTAGTAGTATTGGTGATGAGTATTAATATACCATATACTGCCAGAAGAAAGAACAAATCTGTCTTGATGAAATTACACTCATAATGCTCATGAGAAGCAAGGATTTTTAGACTTCACCGTCAATAATTTGCACATTACCAGGAGAGATTAGTTCTTAAAGAAGGATATTATGCTTAGTAAAGTCAGTGAAAAAGAGGAAGACTCTTAAGCTGCTGATTTGGCAAAATGACTTCAACAATGGGCTCTAACGTAGGAACGATTGAGGATGGCAGAGAAGTGGGCCTTTGCTCTGTTTTGTTTTGTAAAGTGTCATTATGAGTTAGAATCAGTGTGACAACACCTAACAGCAGCATTTCACACATAATAATATTGTTGTTGTTGTTGTTATGTGCTTGCGACTCATAGCAACCCTATGTGCAACAGCCCTAAACTCCGCTCTGTCCTGTGCCAATCGCACTGTCTCTGACACTCCCATCCCAATTATCCCAGTCACTGAATCAATCCACCTCATAGAGGGTCTTCCTCTCCTGCGCTGTCCCTCCACTCTCCCAAGCATGATGTCCTTCTCCAAGGACCTGTCTCTCCTCACAACATGTCCAAAGTATGTTAGACAGAGCCTCAGAATCCTTGCCTCCAAGGAGCCACCTGGTTTAACCCTTTCTAGGACAAATCTTTTTGTTTTCCTAGCAATCCATGGTACTCTCAATACTCTTCTCCAGCACCACAGCTCACAGGCATCAATTCTCCTTCTATCCTACTTGGTCATTGTCCAACTCTCTGATGCATAACAAGACGCACCTTAGTCTCCAGAGAGACACCATTGCTCTTCAGTACTTTGGAGAGGTCTAATAAATAAATAGTATATTATAAATATAGTATAAATAATAAAAGTAATTTCCATATTATTTCCTTTTCTGCCATCAATGCAGTTGACTAACTCTGTATGTGAAGTAGCTTTTTTAGAAGCAACATAAGTCATTTTTGCTTTACCAAAGGGAATATGCCAAATTATGGAGTGGGTTTTTGCAACTCTTTGTAACTGCTCTTTACCATGGCCATTACCTAAAAAAGAGGTTGGAATATATGAGTGAAGTTTAAATACTGCAAAATCAATGGTGAGCCCCTCCTTAGAGAAGGGAAATAACTCTATAATATGCAGTCAATGAACTTGTAAATTTTTCCATATGACCCTTGGATAAGAAAACTCAGCTGTGTTGGTCAATTCTCATAGTTTGTAGTTTAATCTCAACTTGGCTGATACATTAGAGGGATCAGTGTGCCCCCAGACCTGGTGGAAGAACAGGTGAGATTGGACAGGGAAGAGGGCGATCTGGGATAAAAGGGTTGAGGTTGGCTATGGGACTTGATTTATCTCAAATGGGATTGTCCTTTTAAGACAGTGACTTGGTGCTCACAGACTAGTATATGGTTAAATTCAAAGTACAATAATCAATAATCTTTTAAAAGCAATCAACCTATCTATTATTCACACACATCCCTAGCTCACATTTATCTGATAACCATTGCTTATCCTTCAAAACTCAGTCCAAGCATCAGCTGCTCCAGGAATTAGTCAGGTCTTGCCTACTCTCCCACGTTTGAGCAAATGGACTCTTCACAACTCCAGTGACACCAAGGGCTTACTTCTTGCTAGAGATGGAGAAGATATTTCTGTCCCTGAGGTAGAGACCAGCAGTCTTAAGAACGTTGAATTTGTAGGGCTTGTGGGACACTCAAGTTTTTGGTTTTGGCCCACAGAGAACAATTCCATGTCGGTGGCTTCTGGCTTTCTTATTCTGTGCTCTTTCTAGCAGTGTCTGCAAACAAAAGGGTCTGCTATTCTGATTGGATTTTTAGACAAGACTGGCTCATTAGGCCACTCAGCGCCACTTAACTGAACATTAACTTGCATTCGCAATTGCTCTTTCTCTTGTTCTATCTACCACTAGGTGTCGCCGACTTGTTCTTCTTGTCTATGGCTGTTCCGAAGTGGTAAGTGGATTTGGGAATTGGCCACAGAGATCTCATTCATTTACAATTGAGATGCTAAGAAGTGGAAGACAGCTATTTTCCATAGCCAGGCCTCAGCCAGGCAATTCAACTCAGCTGATCAATTTTAAGGCTGGTTCCTCATGGGGAAGGAAAGTCCCTCAAGGTTTGTGTTCACAGGCTGACTGACCCACAGACAAAGTAAAAGATATTTGTTTATTGGGATAGGAAACCAACTGACCAGGGGGAGTTGCAGCTGCACAGTTCCGATGGGGGATAGACTGGAAGTTTTCTGCTGAAAATGGGGGTAAGCAGCTACCTATTTTATAGCCCTTAACAAACAAATACATAGCAAAGTTAAGACTTAAGATGATGGAAAATGCTAATAATACACAGTGCTTAGTTTAAGGGGAAAATTATCACGTACTTAAGGTAGGTCTAGTCTTCAGTCATGGCTAAAAAGAATAGGGAGAAGTTAGTTCCTAATTCCAGGAAAAAACTAGAAAAACAAGTTTCATGAAAATTCAGCTAGCTTAGCCTAATTGTAGCTAATGGGGGCTTTTAGAAGATACACCATACAACCAGGTCAGGTCTGCCTTCTGCCTTACAGAGTATTTGCTCCCTTAAGACTCTTTTTCCCCATTTGGCAATTATATATATATATAATCTCCAAGCAATTATAAAGAGATACAAAATGACTAGGAAGATTCTAAACTTCTAACACTTGCATTTTTATGCTTCCAACAATGCATTGTGTTTCCCTCATTAGGTAGTAAGTTCCCTGAGAAACTATTGTTAATCTTTTTACTCCCAGTGTCTAATACATGTTCCATCACCATTACCAGGGCCTTCAAGTCAATTCCAACTCATGGTGGCCTTCCCTGCATCGGAGTAGAACTGTATTCTACCTGGTTCATAATGGTTACATTTTCAGAAGTAGATATCCAACATTCGAGTTCACAAGTTCGAGAAGAGGGTTTTATTATGTAAGAAGGTACCATGGGGTTTGGAAGAAAGGCAGATAGATACCAGCCAGTCCTAGAAGCAGAACTTTTGATGTGGTGAAAAGATATACAATTGCTGACTATAAATGAATGATAAGCACAAGCAAGCCAGTGCTTGCCTTGTAATTGGGTAACACAACACTGATTAGAGAGGTCTGGAGGCCTAGTGGTAAGAAGCTGCACTGCAATCCCGGAGGCTCAACAGCTTTTATAATCCACCAGCTGTTCTAAGATAGGAGAATGGGCAGTCTCCTCCCCTGCTATTTACTGCCTCTGACAACCTGTTGGAGGGTCATCTATGGGTCCAACTACACAATAACAAGATTAACAAAGATTCCACACAAAGGGTTAAAGTAGATAGGAAATTTTCCCAAATTAGCCTCTTCTTTCTCTATGTTTCTAAATGTGTTATATATATTCACACATTTATGGGTCTTGCTCATGATAAATAATCATATTTTAATGTCTTTCATTGCCATTGCTTTACTATTGGTGAAACAAACCCTGAACTTTGGTCTGAATTAATAATTAAACATTTATTAATTTTATTAATTTATTAATAAATAGTTGTTAGAGGACTATAATTGAATTTTAAGTGTATAAGTTATAGTTTTACTCCAAGAAAAGAATTTAGAACTCTATACTTGCATCTTTCACACAAGCTAATAATTTCTTTTCAGAGAAAATGTAGGTAGGAGGGAAGATAGGGGCTCAGAAAATTTTGAGATCTGTAGGAAAGATCCCGCAGGAGAGTGACACCAAGTCAGTCACTGAGCAATAGCTTCAAATAATTTTCACAACCAAAATAACATATTTTCCATTGATGAGGATACACTTTTGAATGCATGAAACTTTATTTAAATGTACACATATATAATGGTGACAAAGGAAAACACGGTGGAGTTCAGCAGAGGCTGCATGCATGGGTAGGACGCTGACGCTGGTTTCACAGTATGAAGTATGGGTCGAAAAATAGGAAAGAGTACGTGTCACCTCCCATCACCACATAGAAGGATCTTCAAGCCTGAAAAACATGAGAGGCAAATCATCTCAAAGAGGCTTCCCACCATTCTGGGAGGCTAATAAGAGTGAGACACAGAGTTCTGAAATGAAAATGACCAGAGATTGTTGGAAAAGCTCCTGTCAGCTTTCTAATTAGAAGCCTGGGAGATAATGAGGTCGGGTGTGGCAGAGAGTGCAAAGCCCCAGCATTCGTTTTGGGAGAGTTCCTTTCATGCCATGAGTGAATCTCAGGCAAATTGTTGAGGGACCATTTAAAAGAAGACTTTGTACACATCAAATGAGTCCAAGAACTTTGTAGTATTTGTAAAGATCAAAACTACAGGAATAGCACAAGAAGTTATTGTTACTGCACTCTTTGACTATGCTCCCTTATTTTCCTGTCAGCTTTTTTGTAGCTAGATGCTAATTATTGGACTATAAAAGGCCCTTTTCATATAAGAGCATTTACAGGCAACTGCAAGGTTGTCATGTTTTGTCTCCTAAAGGCACAGGGTTCAGGCTGTCACTCAAAGTACAATTAATGTTATTTCATGAACTAGCTGTGTGATTGAATGTCATAAAACAAAGACCTGCAAGGTTCTAAGTAGGTCTGCGGTGTCATTTTCCTAACCCTGAGTAGATGCAGCCAACCCTTAACATTTTACTGTGGCAAGCATGGTATGCAGGTTAATATGTCACATTAGTATTTAATAATGCTCTTGTATATTTTCTCTGTGTACTTTGTTATACTCCAAGAATCTGGGCTGATGCCTTCAAGGATGAGCATATGGAGATTTATTCCAGTCTAAATCATAGTTTTTCTCTGAGAAAATATATCTGAGAACACTATACTTGTATCTTTTACCAACTATTTCACTAAAGAACTGAGAGTCTTTGGGGGAGGGAAGGATGGTGGTGGTTTAGGATTCTCTAGAGAAGACATCACTAATGAATGATACTTGAGTCAAAGTCCCTGAGCAAGTGTTCTAGTGACCTCTTCTGGGGAGCTTGATCCTTGACGTTGTAGAGGTTTGAGTTAAAGGCAGACAAGCTAGCACAGAAACAGAAAGAACAAGTGCAGTGTGGCCTCTCAAAGGGTAGAGGCTGGAGGGTGGAAGACCCAGGGCGGGTATGAAAATTGAGGAGAACCAAGCTCATTGTTTGCCAACACTCATCCAGAGAATCTTAGCCCAACATCTGACACTTAGATATTGGTGGACACCTCTTCCTGAGACAGCTCCATATGTCCATCCAAAAAAAAAGGGGGGGGGGTCTTGGCTGCAGACAAACTTCTAAAAATAGTGCTTCATTAAATATGCATTCATCAAATGCAGTAAATACTGTGTGATATCAACGGAGCCAAAATACAAGTCAAAAGGAAAGCAAGAACCCCTATGATTTATCTACAGCTTCAGGTAAAGCAAGAGAGAGAGGGAGAAGACCTGTGATGCACACTTCTGAGGACATCTAGACAATTAGCATAAAAAGATCCTCCCCACCCCACTTTCCATTTCTGGACACCCCCATTTTATATAATCTAGAGATTCATTCCAGTACTGCCCACAATAAAGTGGTCTCCAATTTCGAATTTCCATTAGTAGCTCAGGCTCTGCAATAATGTCTAGGTTTCTTACCTAGTCCTTGGGACATTGTCTGTGCTCTCTCTCATCAAGAGGTCTGAAATCAGGGTCTCAGGGCTAGATCGTTTTCCATATCTTAAAAAAAGGTAAAAAGAAATGTCTTTTAAAGCTTGTTTGGAACAACCACTAAAATCTGCAGGGAGGAGGGAATAATGTAGTTTCCCATTTGGATAATAATACCTAAAAATTATATTCTGTTAATTATCTGTGAATAAATAATCTACTTCTATGTAACTATTATATATGAAACATATACTATCAGAAACGTAGATAAATATCATTGAATAACCAAGTGACAAGAAATGAAACTATATCAGAGCATAATGACCAGTAATTCTTGTCTTAGTAAAAAAACACAGTTCTGGTATACACAGAAGTTTAATCTTCATGAAGAGATCAGGCAGAACTTTAGAATTCATGCAAGAAATCAGCAGACTCTGATTTAGCCTCTCATTTGTCTATAACCCTTAGAACCTTCATTTGTAAAAGTCATAATATCTACTTAACGCAAAAGTTTGGGGAAGATCCAATGGGAAATGTGGGTTTCAGTGCTTTGAAAGTTACAAAATGACACACAAACCCATGCTACTGCTGTTGAAATGCACCCACTCTTACAGGATCTTAGCGATTCTGGGTCCTCTGTGTTACATTTTAATTTGGAATGCCCAAAACCATATACCTTGTCTGATACAGGAGCTCTGATGGCCTAGTGGACAAGAAGTTGCACTGCCAACCTAAAGGCAGTCGATTTGAATCTACCAACTGCTCCAGGGGAGAAAGAGCTAGGCAATCTCCTCCCTTCTGTCCTACAGCATCCAGAAAAATCCACCGGAGAGTCAGTTATGATTTGACTCGAACTCGACAGTGGACAACAGCAACTGCTCAAGGCAAATAAGCAAGTAGTTTCTTGACCTCAATATCTATTTCTCATTATCTCTCTTTCTTCCCCTCTCCCAGGACACACACTGTTAAAAGTTCTTCTATGCCAAACTGCATTTTTAAATAGTTTTCCACTCTCTTCTTTCTCTGCACTGGTATTGGTCACCAGCAGAAAGGCCTTTCACAAATTAATTAGCCTAACATAGACTGGTTAACTAATAGATAAAAGAGTAAGGGGGGGAAAACCCCCAAAACTGACAGAGGGTCTGATCTCTCTAATTGCATAACCAGCATAATTAAAATCAAGTTTCTGGTAAAATATTTTCCTGTTATCCTTTGGCTGAAACAAAACTCTGGGAATGCAAAACTGAGGGAAAACAAAATCAAAACAAACTCTACTCTCACTCCATCACTCTCAAGATTTCCTCAAAGATTTTTCTGGAGCTCTAATATCAAACTGTAGGCAGCCACTAATTTTTCACCATTACTTGATTTTACTAATGTTAAAACTCTTAGTTACCTTTAACTCATCCACCTTCATCATACTCTACTAAATAAAAGAAACAGTAAATATTTTCTCCATCTGTATGGGAATGATGGTGTGAAACACAATGTGAATGAAGAAAAGTGTGAAACACAAAAAATACAAATTTTGTATACAAATCAATACAAAATATTTTTTTTAAATAGTTAAATCAATAATAGGAAGATTTGCTCAGTCCTAGCCAACTAGTATCCAGAACAGTTCCACTCTTCTTCTTTTTCTATTTAATTCTGGTTTACTCTGCTCCTTTACTACACTTTAAATTTTAAAAGATTGAGTCATGAGGATAATGATTCTTACACCTGATTGCACATTAGAATCACCTGGGGAATTTTTTCAACTACCACCAAAGCCCAGTCCCTCCTCCGCCTCATCAGAGATTCTGATTTCATTGTCAGGAGTGGATTCCAGCATCACTAATGCTTAAAAGCTCCCCGAACGATCCTAATGTGTAGTCAGAATGGAGACTCACTCCTCTAGGGCTGTATTTGTCAAGCGTGACAGTAATGAAGCTTTGGCTACATAATTCTTTGTGTGGCAGTGGTCCCTCACCTCCACCTACCAGATGCCAATAGTACCTCTCCAGCTGTGACAACCAAAAATTTCTCCATACAATGCTACACTACTCTCTTAGGGTTGAGGGAATGTAAAATTGCCCCTAGTGGAGAAAAACTGATTTTTTGGAACTGTGCAGGAGACACTAGGTGGTACAAATAGTTTATCCACTTAGCTGCTAACCAAAGAGCTGTAAATTCAAGTCCACCCAGAAGCAGGTTGGAATAAAGGCATGGTCATCTGCTTCTGAAAAAGCAGTCATTGAAAGCCCTCTGACACATACTGGGTCTCCATTAGTAAGAGTCTGGTTTTTAGAGAACTGTGGAAATAAAATATGGTAATCCTCTGGAAAATAAAAAATATATGCTATGCATGTAGTAAGCTCATTAATTAATAGAGAAAAGAAACAAAAGAAATAGTAGCTTACCAAATTATTATTCATACCAAGTTAAGATATATATTCATAAAAATGGCACAGTAATTTTTCAAAGGCACAAACACAGTCAAGGATCTACATCAAACACATTTGGGCAGATGTCTGTGGAGAGACAGCATGGACAACACAGAAAGAAGAAGGGCGTGGCCAGCAAGTATCTCATGGGTTTTAAAAAGGAACACTTGCCATTAGGGGGCAGGAAATGAGACAGATAAGCTTCCATCTCTGCTAAGTGAGGTGTAAATTTTTATTATGAAAAACAGTAAAGTGGGAAATTCCAGAGGCCAGCTCTGCACTTTCTTCTGGGCCTGTCAAAATGTAAATTCTTTAAGGAAACAAACAAAAAAAAAGGATGATGGTTCACTCTATGTGCTCACCCTGTATTTGTGGTCAGGGTAAATGCATTCTAGATAGGACTGGCATCTCTTCTCATAACACTCAAGTTCCTGCCCCCCTTCTCTTATATTTATTTAAGATATTGGCAAAATCACATTGTTGGTGGTAATGGCAATATTCAAAAGGATGCAATAGGATGGTTCCAGTTCCATTATCCTTAAAGCAAAAGCTTTCATTAAATGCCCTTAGGTTCATGATCTATAAAATAGGGTTAATTATACTCACCTCAAACTTTGGGGTGAACCTTAACCAAAATACTAAGAACACAAATGGTAGAACTTTATCACAATGGGAAACAGAAATCATCTTTGCAAAAATAAGTCATTACTTTTACTGGTTTCCCTAAGAAACAAGATAACAGTGATTTAAAAGAAAAGTCTTGTTATTTGTGGAAGTTCTTTTCTCTGGTTTACAGGATAACACATGCAAGAATTTAAAGCAAAGAACTTTCTGCAACATCTGTGAGGGCACACATCATTCCTGGTTTTCCCTAATTAAAATGATCAGACTGCAAACCAACAATAATTGATTCTGGTAGTTTCATGTATTCTTAATTACTATATAAATATATAAAGGGTGGGATTTTTTCCCCCAAAAAAACCCTTTTGGAATGTCATACTACATTTTTTTGTGATATAGAAAAAAGAAATGTCATCTTTTAAAAAAATTATTTTCTTCCCTATTGATCCTTTCCAGATATTTTTGATTTGTAAACAATGAGAGGATAGTATCAAATCTTTAAAAGAAAAATATAACATACTTCAGCTGAAATCTAAACATGGTAAATAACACCAGTGCTTTTAAAGAGTTATCCCTTGTAGCTTCTTAAAGTCATCTGATTTCAGACATTAAAATAAAATACTCAGTGGATTATGTCTAAGAGGAAATTATTTGTAAAGGCTATGTAATCTATAAAATGTTTTGGATTTGCGTTTTCACTTGCTATTCAGTGCTGAGAATAAAAGGTAGTATTTGGTTTTAGCTTTCTAGGGCTTCAGAGAAAATGTTACAACTGTGTAGATCCCATAGAAACTTTGTTTCATTCTGCAGTTACTAGATCTTTGTAAGTTTCTTCTACTAAAGCATCAAGTAAGAACACTCTTTTCAGAAGTCACCTACTTCAAAAGGAAGGAATCTGCATCTTAGGTCCACTGGTTACATGCTAATATCTCTAATGTCACTGGGATTCTCTGAGAAGGAACTGAAACTGAGGAAGTGGTAATCAATCTACTCTGTGGGAGCAGGGTGGGTAACTCTCTTGATCTCTTCCTGAATACTGCCATTCAGATCACCCTGGGCAGAGGTGGTTGTCTATGACAACCCAGCTGTTTCCTCCTGTTTTCTTTGATGTTTTCTAGATACTTTGGTCATCCTCCCCTGACTCACTCCTGTCCTCTTTGTTGAGACACTTTCTCAAACAGATCTCCCAGTTCTCTAAGAACAACAACAACAAAAAAGTCAAAGGGATGGGTAGAAGGGAAAAGATGTACGGGTTGGGGAACTTAAACCTGCGGGCTCGTACTGCGACTGTAGCTAGAAAGTTTCCCGTGCGCTGTGGAAACAGTTATGAGCACTGAGGGTGTATCTGATACCACCCTGGTCCTAGGATGTGAGAGGTAGAAGATACACTCCGCGTCCCAGGAGATTCCTAGGCGCAGGTCTTGCAGAGGGCGTGGCCTGAGTGGGTCAGCCCAGACCACCCACCTCTGCCTGGTGATGAGGTTGATGTAGTGACGCAGCGCCGAGTAGTATCTGGCCAACTCGTCCGCAGGCGCGTCCTCTCCGGGGTTGTCGGGCTTGGCGGGGTACGCCTCGGCCAGTGCGCTCAGGCACACGAGCAGGGAGACGATGAGGGTCAATCTGGACAGTCCCAGTCGCTTGCTACCCAGCATCTGCGGGCACAGAAGACGCGGGGAAGAGGAGGGACTTGAGGAGACCAGGCTCTGCACTCCCCAACTACCACTCCTCAAGTCTCTCCACCTGCCACCTCCGGGGACCTGCAAACTCACTTCAACTCAGGCCCGCAGAGGGAACTGATCCGGTCCCTCTGCTCAGTTTGAAAATGCGCCAACTTGGGCACAAGCAGCAGGGGGAACAGTGGCGGGGTCTGAGACCTTAGGTGGGGGTCCCTCCGCGCCAACGATACACAAACAGAATCAGAAGTTCTTCCTGCCTGGGGGAAGAACGAACGTTTTCCTTCCTTCTACTTCAAGTGCCTGTAGAGTAGAAAACTTTGTTCTCTCTTACTTTTGTTCTGCAGGAGAGTTCCTCGAAAGGCACAGTGGAGATCACCAAGGGCAGAACAGGGTGGGTTGATGGGGGATTGGTGGGGTGAAAGGAAAAGAATTGCTTCCGGGCAGAGCTGGTCTCATTTCTGATCCCTAGGGTCTCCGGGCAGGTACAGAAGGGCCCCCTAATACCAGGAATCCTCAGTCAGGGTGCTGTCCGGAACCCCCCGCGTGCATACTACGCCCAACTGCCTTCCACGCTGTGATCACCCGAGGAGATCTTGACCAGCTTCTCTCGGTTGGCGCTTTTGTGTTTCCCCCACTTTTACCAAAAATTAGCCCAAAGGGACCGCCCACCTGACAAAGCCCAGGAGAAGGGAAACTAGACAAGACCGAAAGGAGGAGAAAGTGGAGTTTAACTGCCAAGAGAGGACGGCGCGCAAAGGGGCGCATAGAGGAAGAGCGTGGCGCGCAGACCCGGCCCCGGGTGCGGAATCCCCCATGGTGCGTCCGGGCCTTGCCGAAGGGGAAAGGGCGCCGCGGGCAAGTTCCAGGCTGAGCGGTACTCACAGCGGCGCCCTGGCTGCAGGTCCGGCGTGGAAGAGTGGCGAGTGCTCCGCTGTCCCGTGCGTCTCCGGGGTGAGAGCTGGCGGGTGGAGTACAGAGAGCAGGTCGCAACCGCGCTTTTATGGCTCTCCCTCGTCGCAGCAGGAGGGGCCTCGGGTGATCACGCTCCGGTGACTCCCACCCCGCCACTTTCCTCCCCCGACTCGAGGAGGGGGGAGCGGGAGGACTGAGCCACCGCTGCTGCCCGTGCATCCGCCGCGAGAACCACTCACACCCACAATTCCCTCGCCCGGGGCCCGGTCCACGGGAGGGTCCAGAGCCCCCGGCAACATCCGGCTGCGGTCCTCTGTCTTCATGCCTTTTTGTCTAAGGAGAGCTCAGGGAAGACTTAACCCAGGCCGTCTTTCTCCCCTGTCCCCAGGGCCACCACCTAGCGCCCGAACACTTGAATCCTCTGCTTGGCTGGAACATCGCGGGACACAACACTGCCGCTTTCGGGAACAACTCGGCACAGATTGCCTGTACTTACCCAGCAGTTGGCCAGCGGCTGCTTCACGTCTGCAGCTGGAGGACCCCAAGCACTGTCCCAGGGACTGAGAACAAACTTCCTTGGCTTTATCCCCTGTCCCAGCCCGTTTTTCTGAGAGATTAGCAATTCCAAAGACTCACCCAAATGCTATGAGCTCAGGACCCAAGAGTTTGACTATTAAAACTCTCCAGGAGCGAAATATGGTAAACACATTTCCAAGATTTGCCGTAAAAGAACCACCTTTTTTTGGCATTAGAATCCCCTTGAGACGAGATCAAATGGAAAGTTTAGGTCCAAAGAAGCCGTAATTAAGAGAAGCTCATTTTCTTCTTTATCTTTTACCCTTTGTGTATTCCTAAATACGTTCCTTTAACATGAGTTGAGAACGTGTAATCTGACTAAAGAGAGGGCACATTTTAGAAAACACTGCTTTATTTGCACACTGTGCCAAACCTGTTCAGTGTACAAAACCCAGATTACAAACCACTGTTAAGAGATTAGACTTTTAGGCAGAGAACTATGGTCTTAAAGTTCCCTAAACGAATATTCCCAAAAGCCTACATATTACGGATTAAGATAGCACTTTTGGAAATAAAAAACATTAAATTACAAATTATTTTGGTGGCAAAAATGGCAAGCGATTTCATAAGCTGACACTTTTATTCGTTCTGTTTTGGCAGCATCTAATTAAGTAGTTACTCTTCACCAAGCGATCTTAATACACATACAGGTGTAAAAAGTAGTCCAGTTATGAATTTTGAAGACCAGCCTTCCTTCCATTTAGCTGACTGCCACACAGAGGCATGCCAGAAACACAGATGATCCATAGCAGGCTCTCAGACTTGCTCCGAGTGCCCATGTGAAAACCATCTGGTAGAAGACAGAAAAACACTTCCTTATTTACAGTCCTTTCTTGATATGGCCAAAGGCACAGTCCACTTCCAATAAAATAATCTCATTTTAAAGTGCCTCACAGATTCTTATCAGGAAAAATCTCTCCATAGGAGCCCTTGAATTTAGGTGAAATTAATTCTAAGGAACTGTGTGTGCCATGCTTCAGTGGGGAGCACAAGAGAAATTTGATCATTTTGCTGAAGCTGATGTCTGATACTCAACTCAAGAAAAAGAATATGTCTTCAGGGCACAGCATGGGAGGGAGAGGAGGGACCCAAAACAAACTCAAGAAGTGATATGCTCTACTTGTATCCAAAAGACACCTTCACCCCTCTCTCTCCATCCTTAGGTGTCCCCTCACCTTGGGCTCTGAAAAATCTCATTTACTCTTAGGAATGTGTTCCATCATTTACCTCCTCTCTTTCTGTCCTTTTCTCTATTCTTCTTCAACTTAAAAATTCACTTTGGGTTTAAACTACAACAGAATGGAAGTAAAACCACCATGTAATGCAAACCAAAAAAAAAAAAAAAACACCTGCCAGTAAAGGCAGCAACTTGTAATTGCTGAGCCATTTTCTGACTTGTTTCAGCGTTGAGTTTGCATTTATTGAATCATTCAACTTTATTTAAGCTATAACAGTTATCTACAAATGCTCAAAAAATGACATCTAGTAAATTTTTACATAAATACCCCATATGTCTGAGATCCTGCTAATCATAATCAACTGTTGAATGAGTGTGTGTGAGTGTGTGTGTAGCCATCATCCACTGTCATAATGAAGATATGAACATATACATTACCCCAAAAATGTCTTCATGTACTTTCATAATTCTTCCCTACAAACTCTATTATCTCTTCCTCCAGGCAACCACTTAGCTGCCTTCTGTCACTATAAATTCATTCTCATTTCTATTGTTTAGAAATAGAACCCCACAGCATGCAATCTTTTCTGTGCCTTCTTTGACTCAGCAGCATTCTTTTAAATACACATATGTTGCTACATGTATCAATATTTCATTTCTTCTAATTGCTAGTATATAATAGTATGACTATTTCTTGATCTTCTTAATTCATGTAATCCATCCAGTTACTTATGAATTTTGGGTTGTTAACAATGTAAGATATTACAAATAAAGCTGCTGTAAACATTCATCCACAAGCCTCTGTGTAGATGTATGTTTTCACTTCTTTGGGGAAAGCATTTTGGGATGGAATGGTCAGAACATATGATAGGACATATGGCATGAAGTTCAAAGACTTCAGTATGGATTATACCTTAGCATCAAGGGGGGGGGGGGCGAAGGTCCTCACAACTGGACCAATAAGCAACATCATTATGAATAGAGAAAAGATTGAAATTGTTAAGAATTTAATTTTCTTTTTATCCACAGTCAACACCCATGAAAACAGCAGTGAAGAAATCAAACAACACATTGCATAGGGCAAATTTGCTGTGAAGGATCTCTTTAAAGTGCTAGAGAAAAAGGATGCTATTCATAACAAACTGTGGCTGACTCTGAGAAGAATGGGAATCCCAGAACATTTAATTGTGCTAATACGAAACCTATACTTGGACCAAGAGGCAGTAGTCAGAACAGAGCAGGGTAACACTGCATGGTTCAAAATAGGGAAGGGTGTACGCCAGGGATGCATCCTGTCTCCATACCTTTTCAACATGTATGCAGAGCAGATTATCCGAGAGGCTGGGCTCTAAGAGGAGAATTGTGGCATCAGGATTGGTGGAAGATCCATCAACAATCTCCGTTATGCAGATGACACAACCTTGCTTGCTGAAACTGAGGAGGACCTCATGCACTTGCTGCGAAGGGTCAAGGACTGCAGCCTTCAGTATGGACTAAGGCTCAACGTCAAGAAGACAAAGATTCTCGCCACTGGACCAATTGGCAGCGTCAGGATGGATGATGAAGAGATTGAGAGTGTTCACAGCTTCACTTTGCTCGGCTCCACAGTTAACACTCTTGGTACCAGCAGTCAGGAAATCAAAAAGCGTATCGCAATGGGAAAGTCTGCCGTTAGGGACGTCTCAAACGTACTCAGGAGCAACAGTGTCTCTCTGGAGACTAAGGTGCGCCTGATACAGGTCATGGTATTTGCAATCGCTTGTTATGCATCAGAGAGTTGGACAATGACTAGGGAGGACAGAAGGAGAGTGGATGCTTTTGAGCTGTGGTGCTGGAGAAGGGTACTGAATGTACACTGGACTGCCAGGAAAACAAACAGATCCATCTTGGAGAGGATTAAACCAAGCTGCTCCTTGGAGGCAAGGATTCTGGGGCTTCGTCTGACATACTTTGGACATGTTGCCAGGAGGGACGGGTCCTTGGAGAGGGACATCATGATTGGGAGGGTGGAGGGACAGCGCAGGAGGGGAAGACCCTCTATGAGATGGATTGGTTCGGTGACTGGGGTAATCGGGATGGGTGTGTCAGATGCGGTGCGGTTGGCGCAGGATAGAGCAGGGTTTAGAGCTGTTGTGCATAGGGTCGCTATGAGTCGGAAACGACTTGATGGCACATAACAACAACAACAACAACAACAATTCTGAGAACTAAGATGTGCTTGACTGTAGCTATGGTATTTTTCAGTCGTCTCATACGTGTCTCATATTAGCCTCATAGTGAGCTCTGGTGGCTTAGGAATTGTGCTGCCAATCCAAAGGTAAATGATTCAAATCCACCACCTGCTGCACAAGAGAAAGATGGGCCATTTTCTGTGTGATTTATTGCCTCTGAAAACCCATCCCAGCTATGTGTGAGTCGGTTCACCATGATTATGTGTATGTTTAAGTTGATCAATGAAATAAGAGGACCAAAAAGAGATTGATTGCCTTGAATTATGGACTTGTTGAAGAATATTGACTATATCATGGACTAATAAATGAACAAATAAATCTGTCTTTGAGAAAGTGCAGCTAGAATGTTCCTTACAGGCAAGATTGATAAAACTTCATCTCACACACATTGGGCATGTTTTAAAAGAGATCAGCTCATAGAGAAGGGAATTATGCTTAATCAAATAGAGTCAGTGACAAAGAGAGATCCCCTCAGTGAGATGGAGAGACAGATACAGTGACTGCAGCAATGGGCTCCAACACAGAGCAATTGTGAAGATGGCACACGACCAAGTAATGTTTCATTCTATTGCGTAGGATCAGGGACTCAAAGCTTGCTGCTAAGTTTTACTACTTGATTGCATTTTACTACTAACATTATGTTAACCTACAATAGTTCACAGATTGACTTTGTTTTAGTTGGGTATTTTTTAAATCTTTTTTTCCCCTACACATTTCATTTTTATGGCCTCTGTAGCCAGTGACATCAGTAGGGGAATGCCATGGTGATGTGGACCATACCCAGTTACACATTCAGAGGGATGACACTCAAACGGCAGTCTATAAAATTATGTTCACTATGTTATGAGAAATTACCCTTTTTATAAAAATATTGCCATAGTTATAATATTAAAAACATAATTTGTAAGTCCAGCTTACATGTATCCATGTACTTACAATGCTGCTGTCATACACATCTCTAAAATACTGAAGAGCAATGTCAGTTTGAAGACTAAGGTGTAACTGATCTTAGGTCGTAAAAAGGCCATGGTCTTTAAAATCACCTATTATGCTTCTAAAAGCTAAACAATGAATATGTATGACAGAAGAAGAAGTAGTGCCTTTGCCATGTGGTGTTTGACCAGAGTACAGAATATCCTATGGATTACCAAAAGGTATGTCTTGAAAAGGTTCTGTCAGAGTGCTTGTTAGAGGCAGAGATGGCAAAGCTTCTTCTCTCATACTTTGGACATGTTGCTAGGAAAGGCTATTCCTTGGAGAGGGACTCATGCTTCAAAAAGTGGAGGGTCAGCAAAAGAGATGAAGACTCCCAATGAGATGGGCTGACATGGTGACTGCAGCACTGGGCTCAAATGTATCAGAGACGGTAAAGATGACATAGGATAGGACCAGATTCAGATCTGTTGTTCACAGGGTCCCTGTGAGTTGTATTTGACTCAACAGTACCTAACAACAATAACAGCAAGGCCAAGATTCTGCTGTTTTACTTTTTGAACCTTCTACTGTGTTCTGGTAAGAGCTTTCATTATGACTCAATTACAATGATGCTTTCAAATCACATGGTTTCTTCCACACCTTCTACAAGCACTAGCCAGTTTTGTCATTGTTTCCAGTGTTTGTAGATTCTTTAATATTTTTTAAAATTTCTGTTGTTGTGTTTACAATGTCGTGGTAATTAGTATTTATAAACCTATATCAATAACTTTTTGAGACAAGAATAATAATTAAAAGAAACAAAAGACAAAAGTTAAAAAAACTTTTGCTTAGTTCTTAATAATATTGAAGTTAATGATGTTGTAATCTAATATAAAAGATTTTATAGAACAATTTTGTTAATATTAATATAAGAAATACAACACTTAAGACACTTACAACTACTACTTTGTATTAAAATTGATAATCCACATGACTTTGGGTTCTAGTCTGGTACTAGAGGAGGCCCCTGAAGGATGTGTAACAACATAAGTGACTGCTCTGGATGATACCAAGTGTTAATTCTCCATTGCTGTATTTTAATGTTCACAGTCACACTGCCATCCTGAAGGCACTCAGTCCAAAGCCACCGGCTGCTCCATGGGAGAAAGAAGGGGAATTTCCTCCTGGGCCTCTGAAAACTTGCCAGAGGGTCAGCTATGGGTTGGTTCTGACTCTATGATATGCAATAACAACAACAAATCTTTTCTTCTGCAATGTCTAATTGCTGTTGCTCTTCTCTAGTGATTTTTGCATTGTACACTCTGTAGTTTTCATGCCTAGAAGTTTAGTTTGGACCTTTTAAAAGCAATCTCTTTTAGGGTGGGCGTGCAGAGTGGGGTGTGTGTGTGTGTGTGTCTGTGTGTGAATCAAAGGGTCACACAATTTGATGTGGGTGGGTGAAGGAAATGAAAAGATCCAGTGTGAAAAACAATATATACAAACTTTGTAAAAAAACAAGTATCAAGTAAAAATTTAAAACAAACGAAAAACAATCTTTTTCATGCTTTGACTTTTTTCTGTTTGGTGTTTTTTCATGTTTGATCTCTTCCCTAGCTCCTTGGCAGAATAAAACAGGACAGGGGAAGGTTCAGATTGGTTGTTCATAAGGTCGGCATGAGTTGTAGTCAACTAGCTAACAACTAAGAACAATTAGCTTTTTGACTAAAGCAGCAATAATTACTTTGCTATGCTAAATAGCAATGGTGTACATTTATGATTAGGCATTATAACATATATGACAACAATCTGCAACAAGAGGCCCATTGCAAAGTGGACTAGGGAAAGGGAGGAAAATGTGTAGCAATGAATGAATGAAAACCCAACCTTGCTGTGAGCTTTTGTTAAAATCACAATAAACTTTTAAAAAAATAAAATAAAGAGCAACTGTGTCTGTTTAAGACTTAAGTATACCTGATACAATCCGTGATCTTTTCTATTGTTTCCTGTGCCTGTGAAAGTTGGACAACAAATAAGGATGACGGGATCTATGCCTTTGAAGGGTCCTATTGGAGAAGAATCCCGTACTGGGATTGAAACTGGAGGAATTGAAACAGAATATTCCTTAGAGGCAAGGATGGAGAAACCTTGTCACACATAAATTTGGACATGTTGTTAAGACAGACCAGTTCTTAGAAAAAAAAAGCCATAATCATGGGAAATGTGCAGGGTCAGAGATATAAGAGAGGAAGACCCTCAACAAGATAAATTGACATAGTGACTGTAACAATGTCAGAAATTGTGAAGATGGTGTAGAATAGAGCAAGGTTCAGATCTGTTGTTTATAGGGTCACTAGGTGTTGAAGTTGGCTGGAGGCACCTAACAATAACAACAATAACAACAACAACAGAGGACAGTAAAACATTGTATTACAGCTTTCCAAATCTAAGAAGGGGGGGAAAAATCACAATCCAATTAAAAAACCTCAGAACTCATTGCCGTCAAGTCAGAACCAACTCATGGCTGTCCCCTGTTGGTTTTCTGAGGCTGTCAATCACACGGGAGGGCATTGCTCATCCTTCTCCCTGAAGCCACTGGCTGCTTCAAACTGTCAGAGAGGTGCCATCTTTAGCGATAGCAGTAACACCTCCCTACAGGCTGGGCCACCAGAGCACCTTCATTATCCAGCAGTGTACTTTTATATTTTTAAATAATCTGAACACTTACTTAGTTTATACTATTTATGGGGTTTTTTAATATTATGTGTTTTTAAAATTTGACAATGTATATGCTTCAAGAATAAAAACCATATTTAAAGTAAGATTTTTTTTAAAAAAAAGCCTTGCTAAATTGATTCCATTTAAGAAGAAAGGAAAGACAGTTTTTCTGTAAAAGACAGTGGACTTATTTCAACGTCAGTAACTGTCATTGTTGTTCTTTCTTTACTAGTTGGCCTTTTGTACTTTTGCTATTTTATTGTGCACTTTGTTTCTTTTCTTCTTCTCTGATTATTTACTTTTGGATAAGGGAAGCCCCCATCTGACCCTTGTATCTGTCTTCCTGTTTTACTGGATTTTCTTTGGCTCTCCTTCTATGCTACTTGTTCTCTGAAGCTTTTCTCACAAATGGGAGCTACTTTTGACCTGCTGCATTTGTGAGCGGTGTTGCACATGACTTTCTGTTGTCTGAGAGGGTGACAACGATAGGAACGAGTGTGGTTTGGATGTTGTTTTTGTTGTTGTTGGGTGAATATGACTCAGAGTAACCCTGTGAACAACAGATCTGAACCTTGTCCTCTCCTGAGCATCATTGACACACTTGAGCCCATTGATTGCTGTGGTCACTGTGTCAATCCATATCATTAGAGGTCTTTCTATCTTTAGCTGACCCTCCACCTTCCCAAGCTTGATGTCTCTGTCCAAGGACTAGCCTCTCCTAGGAACATGCCCAAAGAATGTGAGACAAAGCTGCACCATCTTGACTCTGCTGCACTCTTTCCAAGATCTATATGTTTATTCTTTTGGCAATTCATGAGATATTTATTCAATATTCTCCAACACAACTCAAAGTCATCACTTCTTCTATCATCCTTATTCGTTGTGCAGCTCTTAGACACATAATAAGTGATTGAAAAGATCATGGCTTGAATTGGGCACACCGTGGTCTTTGAACTGACTGGATTTGGATAGGAAAGGGAAAAGTGGTGCTGTGGAGTACCAGTTGGGAGAAGTGACTCAATTCAAGTGCTCTCCTTTAGTCAAAGGTCTAACATGAGGGTTAGTTGGAGATGTATCTGGTCCAGTGAGAAAATCTCTTGGATTTCAGATCGTTCCAAGTGAACCCCAAATCATCCTTTTCTGCACAGAAAAGTAGCCTGTGGCCATAATTTCTCCACCTTCTCTCTTCTCTCTGTTTGCCTCTCCTATGCTTCTCTGGAATACAGATGGAAAAAGAATGGGGCAAAATAGGCAAGTCGGGTGTACATCACGTCTGCCCCCTCCCAGCTGGTCATCTCAGTTGAAGTACACGCTACAATAAATTGCCATAATCTTCTCTCTGTAGAGATGATGAGCAATGTTATGAGCAATTTGGCTCAGGTATGTGATTCTCAGTGGTCTGACAGACACTACACGATCACCCTCATTCAGTGATCTGATGTAAGCCTACAATCAAGCTACAGGGGAGTTTCCTTGGCAACGAAACCTGATTCCAGTATGAAAATGGATAATTTTCAAAGCTCATTCTCTTCGTCAGCCTTTTAGTCTTCCTGTCACTTGACTTCCAGTTCTTAGAATCAGCCTGAAGAAATCTCTGGTGTTCCTCTGACCATTTTGGATTCACCAACTCCAACAACATCCATTAGCCAGTGAAGCCCTTCAGCCTGCCACCAGCCTGCAGATTTTGGGTTTTTCAATCCATACAAGGGAATTATGGTGGCCTAGTGATAAGAAGCTGTGCTGCAATCATAAAAACACCTGGTTAAAAACCACCGCACTTGCTCTACAGAATGATGGGCAATCTCCTCCTATGTGATTTACTGTCTCTGAAAACCTGCTGAAGAGTCAAGCTATGGGTCAGCTCCGACTCAACGGCACACAGTGGCAATAATCTCTACAAGCACATGAGCCAGCTGAAGTGTTCAGCCCATTATCTAATCCACAGATTTGGAACTCGCCACCCTTCACAGTCGTGTGAGCCATTTCCTTTACGGAAATTTCTCTCTCTATGTGCAGGTCACTAGTTTTGATCCTTTCAACTCATTGTAATTGATTTGGAACTAGTGGGTTTCAGAGATTGTCACATCACATGGAACAAGGTTGTTCATCTCTCTCTCAAGGAGCTGCTGGTGGGTTCAAACTTCCAGAGAGGCACTGATTTGGGTTCGCAGCAACAGCTCCCTGCAGAGAATGCCACCAGCTCTCCCTAACTCCTCTAGAAACCCTAAGACTGTGGTGAATGGTATTCTGAACTGTTATGGTATGAAAGAATCTGTGCTGCAATCCTGAAAGTACATGGTTTGTGTCCACCAGCTGCTCCCTGGGGGGGTGCATGGACAGTCTCCTCCCATGTGCTTAACTGATTCTGAAAACCTGCTGGAGGGTCAGCTATGGGTCGGTTCCAACTGTAGGGTAAACAACAACAACAATGGTATGAAAAGGTGATCCTCCCCTCAGCTTGGATGATTCTGACATATTCTTCACTATTTGATATATATTTTTTATATTCTTCTTACTTAAATTTTGTACATTTAGACTTAGGAGAGAAATTTCTCAATCCTGTGTGTTTATTCTCAGCTTCTCTGTGAAATTGAAATAGGGTTTACTGACATTAACTTCTATTGCCCATGGTGTTTTTTTTTTAACATCTTCAAGTAATTGTGCAAAAGAACAGACAATTATGAAGATTATTTGGACCAAAATTACCCCAAAATTTTTCTAAAGTATTCAGATAATTGCAAGAAAAATATTTCCTCCAGTTTGAAAGTATTATGATAATAACTTCTGTTCTTTATTCCATTTTGCATGTGTAGGCATAACTTTATGATTTTGAAATAACATCTACAGCACTGTATTAAGACTAGCTTGGAGTTCTTCGATGTAACTAGAGAGTATTCTTTTTTCTTTTTGTTTGTTTTAACCCAAGTTCCATGTCATTAGTCACACCAACCCATAGAATGGCAGAGTAATCAAAGGCAGACTGTGTAAAGCGACATGAGCCTCTGATGACAGCCCTGAATATCCTATGAGTTTGTTGACGAATCTTATTATTCCTGCCTGAGTTTGCTGTTAAAAACACTTAATTCTATGATGGAATCTGCGATTTTTCACTGAGGCTATTGTGGATTGAATGTCCCTCAAGACTCAATGCAAGACATTTGTAAAGTCCAGAATGTGGACCTAGATTTACTTGCAGCTATAGTTCAGATATGATTTAGATCAGCTCCACTTATTCAAGACTTGACTGAATAGATGCAAATGAGATGTTTTCTTTTTTTATGTATCCATTAATAAAGCTAAAATTTAGAAGTAGAAAAATTGACTTCATGAAACTATTATTTTTTTCACTTTTGTCCCTGTTTTCTTATATTCAATATATTACTCTCATAAGTAATATGTAAATTTTAGTTTTTTTAGTTCAGACAGTTAATTTCTTCATGTTTAATACTACTACTGATGAATTTGTGGACCCTCCATCTTACTTTATTTTGTTGCTGTGTTTATAATCACCATTTTGTTTATGTTCATTTTCCCTCATTGTTCTGCTCTTTGTCTAGATAATTCCATTTTTTAATTATTCTGTGTTCCTTTCTATTGTCAGTTATACTTTTTAAATATTCTTTGATTTTTTTTTTACTCTATAAATTCTATATCAAATACTATCTAAAACAAGTGTGTCCTTTTATTGCCTCTTTGAAGCAAACACAAGGAATTTAGACCTGGGACCTAAAATATTTTCTAAGTCACTCATCCCCAGCATCTTTTGGACCCCAATTTTTGTTTCTCAGAACTGTAAGTCTTCTAAAATTCTCTGCTCAGCTTCTCAATAACTTTCTGTTTAGAGTCTTAGATTCTTGTCCTGTGTAGTCAAACAATTTACAAGTACTAAAGGGGTTTATGGTATCTCCGATAAATGCCCTAAAATGTCTACATTTATGCAAAGCTAGCTGAGTACTATTAGGCTTGTTTTCTCTTTAGAGATCTGCTTTTCCCACTTGTTGTTGTTGTTATATGTCGTCAAGTAGCTTGACCCTAAGTACAATAGCCCTGAATCCTGCTCTACCCTGTGCCAGCTTTGTTGTCTCTGACACACCTGCTCTCATTACCCCATCACTGAATCCATCTCATCAATGGTCTTCCTCTCTCTGCCTTTCACCCTCCCAAGAATAACGTTCCTCGCAAAGGATGACTGCTCCCTCCTTGCAACATGTCCAAAGCATGTTAGATGAAGCTTCGGAATCCTTGCTTCCAAGGAGTAGCCTGGTTTCACCCTCTCTAGGTTGAAACTCTTTGTTCTCTTAGCAGTCCATTATATATTCAATACTCTTCTCTAGCACTACAGCTCAAAGGCATCAATTCATTTTCTATAATCCCTAGTCATTATCCAGCTCTCTGACACATAGCACGTAATTGTGAAGACTATGGCCTGGATCAGATGCACCTTAGTGTCCAGACTGACATCATTGGTCTTCTGTACTTTGGAGAGGTTCCCTGACAGTCTACTTTTCCAATACAATTTGTCTTTTGATTTCCTGGCTGCTTTTTCCCAGTAAACTTATTTTTCTGCTTTCTTTCCAGAATGAGGGCAAACTGGCTATTCCCCCTATTGTTTTTAGCAATGTTTGCAGTAGTAGGTAACATCAAGCAGGTGATGAATTTTTTCTTAAACTAAGCTTGTATATTGCTAGCATTTTCCTCCAGCCTATGTAATTCTTAAATTTGCTGTGTGTTGTTTGTTTGTATAAGGATATCAAGTTGTTAGCTGCTTTCACCCATTTTCAGCAGTAAATTCACCAACCTGCCACCACCAGAATTTGTGCAGCACTGTGTCTTCCTCCCAACCAGCAAGTTTCCTATCTCAATAAACTGTCTTTTAGTTTGTCTCCAGCTTAATTTTTTAATTTGTCTGGAAACATGAACCTTGAGGGAACTTTCTGGGGAACAATCCCCAAGAGAAAAGAACCTACAAATAGGCTGAATGGGCTGCTCAGAAGTTGCATGAAAACAGCTCAACTAAGTAAGTACTGGTTCATTCAAAATCCATCAGGCGTGGTTACCTCCTCTAGGCTTGAGGCCTTACAATGAGAGATTATTTATCTGTCTTTGTCCTTCAAGGTCACTGGTGGATTTGAGTTTCTGGTGGCAAGAGAAACA
Source organism: Elephantulus edwardii (assembly GCF_000299155.1). NCBI lineage: Eukaryota > Metazoa > Chordata > Mammalia > Macroscelidea > Macroscelididae > Elephantulus > Elephantulus edwardii. The sequence goes on along the minus strand of NW_006399757.1, from coordinate 26,273,692 downwards.
TAGTATTTGACTTATCAGCACAGCTTGCTATGGCGTAAGCCACCAGAGCTCCTTTGTTTGTTGTAAGAACCAGGAAACTTGATAATCTTGAATTTACCCGGGGAAATAATTTTTTTCCTCTCATCTAGAGACTAAGGTGCACCTGATCCAGGCCATGGTCTTCACAATTACTTGCTATGAATCAGGGAGCTGAATAATGACTAAGGATGACAGAAGATGATGCTTTTGAGTTGTGGTGCTGGAGAAGAGTCTTGAACCAAGAATACAAGTAAGTCTGTCGTGGAGGCGGTGAAACCAAGTTTCTCCTTGAAGACTAGGATTTTGAAGCTCCATCTCACATACTTTGGGCACATGGGCAGTAGGGACCTATCCTTGTGGAAGGATATCATGCTCAGAAGGATGCCTCAAGCACAGGAGAGGAAAACCCTGGATGAGATTAACTGATACAGAAACTGGGGCAATGAGGGGAGGAGTGTTGGAGTCAGTGAAATGGCTCAGGACAGGGCAGGGTTCAGAGCTGTTGTATGTAGGATCGCTGAGTCACAGGAGACTCACCAGCACATAACAACAGCAACAACTTGAGACGATATCTGGATTTAAAAGGCCAAGGCTACTATATAGCAGTTCAAAAATACTATCAAGGGACTAAACTCTACATTTTCCACCCTATCATCCTTTGGATGAATAATAAGCAGAAAGAAAGAGGAAGCAGAAAAGACAATACATATTTATGTCTCATTGATCAGAAACTTGTTGGTTTTCCTAGCTACTGAGGAGTCTGAGAAAGTAAATTTCAGCTTTCAACTTTTATGGGAAAAGGGATAGGTTTTAAATCAATGTACAATGTCTACTATTACTAGGGTTTGGCTTTTTAACAGCTGATCATATGCATTCTCACCTTTGTCTTCATCATTTACGTCTAAGAGAGACTATTAACTACTACTTGACAGTGCAGGCCAAGATATAAAGTGTTTATAGTTTGCATTCACTTTTTTTTTATTAAAAGAGTATAATTACCTGATGTTAGAAATCTGCATTTTAATCTTGGATTATTTATTCTAAGCTTTTGATCTTCAGTAAATCCTTTCTTTCTCTGACTCCCAGTTTCCCACTTTTAAAATAGGCAATGTTTACTATTAAAACATAGGAAATCAAATGATAAGTTGCACTGGGGAAATCTGTCAGTCACTTCTCCAGTGAGCTGAAGAGCAATGATATCAGTTTAGAGACCAAGGTGCACCTGATCTAGGCCATAGTCTTTCCAATTGCTTGCTATACATCAGAGAGCTGAATAATGACAAAGAAGAAGAAAAATCAATGCCATTGAGTTGTGGAGAAGAGTACTGAATATACCATGAAAAACCAAGGGAACAAACAGGTCTGTCTT
>NW_006399757.1:26244910-26272020 GCF_000299155.1 Elephantulus edwardii | reverse complement strand
AAAGGAAAGGAAAGGAAAGGAAAGGAAAGGAAAGGAAAGGAAAGGAAAGGAAAGGAAAGGAAAGGAAAGGAAAGGAAAGGAAAGGAAAGGAAAGGAAGACCTTAGATGAGATGGATTGGCACCGAGCCTATGGCAATGGGGTCAGGTGTGTCAGAGACGATGAGGTTGACTGAGGATAGGACAAGGTTTAAAAATTGTTGTTCATAGGCTCATTATGAGTCATCGTTAACTGAACATAACAATAACAACAGTTAAAGCATTGTGACCATATGTGTGTCAGAATAGGCTATGTTCTATGCAGTATTCAGAGACTGATCATTAGAAGTAGATCATCAAGTCTTTCTTGTAAGCCGTTCTTGGTGAACCTAGACCTCTGACCTTTGATTAGCAGCAGAGAATAATAACGGCACTATACTTTTTTATATCTTTTTTGGTTTATATACATTGTGTTTTGTGCATTCTTCCATTCACACTGTGCTTCACATTACTGTTTCCATATGTTGTGTTTTATAAAATCAATCACCATTGTTCTGTGCTCATCATTACCCCATCTTTTCAAATCCCCACTGGCTCTTTCCTAATTCCTTTACCTTCCTTGCTCTGCCCACTAAGCTCTGCAGCTTCAAGATCTCCTCCTTCTCCCCCTTCTGATCACCCCTCCTCCTTCCCCTTTTCATTTTAGATTTTGGTACACATCTTATTACTAATTCTTCTATTTTTACTGCGTAATGGTCTTATGTAGTATTTGTCCTTATGATACTGAGTTAGTTCGCTAGCACAATGTTCTCCAGTTTCTCTTACATTAAAAAGTATTTTTAGAAATCAATGGAAACAGACAAAATATCCATCAACAAAATAATAGATTGGGAAATTTTACTACTTGCTCACACAATGGAATACTATGCAGCACTCAGAAACAATGATTTGGGAGGCAGAGAAACCCTACTCTACTGTTAACCCTGCTCTTGGCTCAAAGATCTTCACTGAGTTCTTGGCCTCCATTTCTTAGATACTAAATTATGAGTTCTCTATTTTTTCTCTTTTATAGGAGAGTAACAAAGCAAATACAATATTTCCTTTCAGTTCAGTGACATTACTTTGGTTTTCATGTTGTTGTTGTTGTTGTGTGTCACCGAGTCAGAACAGACCCATAGCTGACCCTCCAGCAGGTTTTTAGAGGCAGTTAATCTCACGGGAGGAGACTGTCCATCCTTCTTCTGTGGAGCTGCTGGTAGATTCAAACTGCTTACCTTTAGGATTGCAGCACAACTTTTTATCACTAGGTCACCAGAATTTATGTTTAGAGCATACTATGAGCACCAGTGGTGATGGGATAATTTGGGAAAAGAGAGATCTGTTGCAAAACTTGTTTGTCATGCTATAATGGGCTGTCAGGTTGCCTGTGACTCATAGTGACTCAATGTGAGACAGCTCTAAAGCCTGTCCTATTCTGAGCCAGTCTCAGTGACTCCAACAAACCTACCATGATTGCCCTAGTTACTGTATCAATCCATTTCATTGGGGGTCTTCCTCTCCTGAGCTGTGCCTTCACCCTTCAAAGCATGATGTCCTTCTCCAAGGACAGGTCCCTCCCGGCCATTTGACCAAAATATGTGAGATGGAGCTTCAGAATCCTAGTCTCCAAGGAGAAACTTAGTTTCACCCTCTCCAAGACAGACTTATATGTTTTCTTGGTGGTTCATGTAATGTTCAAGACTCTTCTCCAGCACCATAACTCAAAAACATTGGATGTTTCTTCTATCATCCTTAGTCATTATCCAGCTCTTTGATGTGTATCAAGTAATTGCAAAGACTATGGCCTGGATCAGACGCACATTAGTCTGGAGACATTGTTATTTTTTTTAGTACTCCAGAGAGGTCCCTGACAGCAGATTTTCCTAGTGCAATTCATCTTTTGATTTCCTAACTGCCTGTATTAAGAGTGCTGATTGTTAATAACTTCAATCTCTTCTCCATCTGTCATGGTTCTGCCAAATGACCCAGAGGTGAGAATCTTTGTCTTCTTGATGTTGAGCTTCAATCAATATTGAAGACTACAGTCTTGACCTTCTGCAGCAAGTGTTTTAGGTTCTCCTCAGTTTCAGTAAGCAAGGTTATGTCAGCTGCAAAACTTGAGACATTGTAATCAGTGGGTCTAATTAGTACATAGAGAAAAAAACTATTTGGATGTCCTATTTTACTAGCAAAATTAAAACAAAAAAACAAGCAGAAAGTTGAAAGGATATAGGGTGTGCTGACTGCTGCTATAAAGACTGTTTTATTAAAGAACACTAAAACCTTTACTTATTTTAATGAATCAACAAGGGAACATCTGCTCATCAATCTGATGTTTTAAAGTAAGCATACTTTTTCATGGCAAGGTATTACACTAAAGGAGGAGTCACTGCTGGTACATACCACAGCCCAGGTTCCTGGACACCTGAATCATGGAGTCTTAGTAAATAGAAACGGAATGACTACAATAAATGGTGCTACTGATCAATGTCTCCCTTTCTGTGCAGATTTATCAGCATGGAAGAACAGATATAACAACAGCATGGTTGCTGAGACCATAGACAGAAAATAAGAAAAATTCAAAATATAGAGGCAAAAAATTACAAAAGGAGGGAGCATAGGGCAGGAAGAAACCTGTTAATTAGTATGAGGATGACTTTATCAAAACCTTAGACTATCCATAGAAGAACCTTCTGGTCAAACATAAGATGAACAACCTTCTGGTCAAACATGAAATGATGCCAGATTTGTACATGAAACAACCCCAGGAAATAGTCATGTTGCTGTTTAATCTTATTTCTGGTAACCTTTCTGCATCAATCATTTATGTTCCAGAAATCTGATTTCAAAAGTAATCATTCCCATCAGCATTACTATCCCTGTTCATTTATTGATATCTCTTCTATGGGAAAGGCATTGCAATCTGTGTCTGCCCGTGACTAACAGCATTTAGAGAAAGCTTAATGTTCACATGGTCTCCAGGGTAATTAATCAAGTGAAAACAGTAAGATTAAAGGCAAGATAAGAGGATGTGTACAGAACAAACATTCCCTTAAAGAAAATCTTCGTGAAGTATACGTGGCATTTTGTCGAATTCTTATTGGTCTGTTTGTTCTATTCCTAGCGGTCTAATTCCTGTTGCAGATTTTTCTCTGCCTATTTGCTGAGATCTCAAGTGCACAGTGCAGTGACACTGTGAACAATAAAAAAAAGAGCAATAAGAACAAATTAAGGCCCATTTTAGTTCAAGCATTGCACTTGAATTCATCTAATTTCATTTCTTTTTTAAAATTCATCTAATTTCTAAAAACAGCACTATGAGATAGGTATAATTATCTCCATTTTATTGAAGAGGAACTCAAAACATAAAGAGATTATATCATTTACTTATGCTCATGTTATAAGGATATAAGAGGAGTCCAATCAGAGAGCTTTAAGTAATATGACTGATTAGACACACTATATTTGTGAAAACATAATTAAGTCTATCTATTTATTGTTATGCAGATGATACAACCATGCTTGCTGAAACTGAGGAGAACCTGAAGCACTTGCTGCAGAAGGTCAAGGACTGCAGCCTTCAGTATAGACTGAAGCTCAACATAAAGAAAACAAAGATTCTCACTACTGGGCTGATTTGCATCATCATGAAAGATGGTGAAGAGATTGAGACTGTTAAAAGCTTCAGTTTGCTTAGCTCCATAATCAACACTCTTAGCATCAGCATCCAGGAAATCAAAAGACAAATTGCATTGGGAAAGTTTGCTGTCAGAGACCTTTCCAAAGTAGTGAAGAGCAATGATTTCAGTCTGGACACTAAGATGCACCTGATCTAGACCATAGTCCTTGTAATTACTTGCTATGCAACAGAAAGCTGGATAATGACTAGGGATGATAGAAGGAAAATTGATAGCTTTGAGCTGTGGTGCTGGAGAAGAGTATTGAATATACTATGGACTGCTAAGAGAACAAACAAGTTTATCCTGGAGAGGGTGGAACCAGGCTAGGCAACTCCTTGGAGACGAGGATTCTGAAGCTTCATCTGACATATTTTGGATGTGTTGGAAGGAGGGACAAGTCCTTGGAAAGGGATATCATGATTGGGGGGCGTGGAGGGACAGCAAAAGAGAGGAAGATCCTTGATGAGATGGATTGATTTAGTGACTAGGGTAATAGGGGTAGATATTGTGAGAGACAATAGGATTCACACAGGATAGAGCAGGGTTTAGGGCTGTTGTACATAGGGTTACTATGTGTAGCAGGCAACTTGACAGCACATAACAAAAACAACATTTCTATATCTGCAGAAAGATATATAAGAAAGATGGGAAATCTCCTCCCATGTGATTTACTGTCTCTGGAAACCTATTGGAGGGTCAACTATGAGTCAGTTCCAAGTTGACAGTAAACAACAATAGTACACATACATATACATATATGCAAAGTGTTATGTTGTTCTTCTTAGAAGCCATTAAGTTAAACTCACAGCTACTCTATGAACAACAGATCTGAACCCTGTCCTACTCCTCCTATCCTGTGCCATCCTCATCATCTGTGACACACTTATACTCATTGCTGCAGTCACTGTGTCAATTAGGGGTTCTTCTCTTTTACTGACCCTCAATCTTTCCAAGCATAGTGTCCCTATTCAAGGAGTAGCCTCTCATAGTAACACATTCAAAGTATTTGAGATGAAGCTTTGCTGTCCTTGCCTCCATGGAGCAGTCTGGCGGCACTTTTCCCAAGACATATCTGCTTGTTCTTTTGGCAGTCCATGGAATATTCAGTACTCTTCTCTAAAGGCATCAATTCTTCTTCTGCAGTCTTTACTTAATCATTTACAAATCATTGTCCTACTCTCAGATGTGTAGAAATGACTATGGCCTAAATTAAATGCACTTTAGTCTTTCAAATGGCATCATTGCTCTTAAATATTTTGGAAAGGTCCCTGATAGCAGACTTGCCAAATACAATCTTCTGATCTCTTGACTGTTGGTACCAAGGGTGTTAATTGTTGATCCAAGTAAGATGAAATAATTGACAACTTCAATCCTTTCTTCATCCATCTAGTCTATTGACCGAGTGATGAGTTCTTTTGTTTTTTACTGTTGAAATGTAATCCATACCAAAGGCTGTTGTCTTTTTGGCAGTATAGAATATGACTAAGCCAATAGTCAGGTAGTTTAGTAGTAAGGAGTTGTGCTGCCAACTCAAAGGCTCGCAATTCAAATCTACCAGATGCTCCCTTGGAGAAACTGGACAATCTCCTTCTGTGATATTTACTGCCTCTGAAAATTGGCTGGAGGGTAAGCTATGGGTTGGTTCCTAGTCAACAACAGCAATGAGAAAAATGGAAAACAAGTGTAAAATTTCAGTCAAAGAGAAATATAGAGTTCTTGCAACAATGTTAAGATGTAAGTGGAACTTAGAACTGTAGACTGAGTTTCAAATTGGTGATGCTTAAGATGAGTAAAGTCATAGGAATAGAAATGTACTGGTTTTGAGTAAATATATCCATTTTATTGGGTAAGTGTTCATACAGGAAGCATAGAGGATTTAGAGTAGAAAAGAAAACTGGGACTAACTATGGGTATGATGGCTCAGGATAGGGCAAGGCTCAGATCTGTTGTTCACAGGATTGCTATGCATTGTTGTCAACTCAAGGGCACCTAACAACAACATGGACAAGACTATCAAGTAACAGTGAGTAGATTTTATGCTACTCAGAAAGGAGATTTACGTTAATAAGGCAATGCTTTATAAAAGTCAAACAGAAAAAAAAAGTCTATCAGGTCAAATGACTGATAGATGGGCAAAAGAAGGTACTGGGCTTATAGAGTTCAGAAAAAAAACCCTCCATGTCTAGATGAGAAATGAGTAGGCCTTAAATTCAGGGGTGGCGGCAGCCATGTTGTTATTGTTCCTAAGTGCCTTCAAGTAGACACCGATTCACTGAGATCAGGTTACAACAGATTGAAACCCTGTCAGATCCTCAAAACCTCTGCTGTGGTTCAGGCCATTGTTTCAGCCACTCTATCAATTCATCTTGTTGATGTATTGATGTGAATAATGGTTACATTAGCAAGTCTTCCTTGTATGTGGATGAATGTTATCCTATCACTGACAGCATTATATTTCAGTATAGATCTTGAAACGTTCTTTTTTGAAGATGAATGTGATGCTATTTCTCTTCAATTTGCCATTCCTGGCATGTTGTTGTTGTTGTTGTTACGTGCTGTCGAGTCGTTTCCGACTCATAGCGACCCTATGCACAACAGCCCTAAACCCTGCTCTATCCTGCGCCAACCGCACCGCATCTGACACACCCATCCCGATTACCCCAGTCACCGCATCAATCCATCTCATAGAGGGTCTTCCCCTCCTGCACTGTCCCTCCATCCTCCCAAGCATGATGTCCCTCTCCAAGGACCCGTCCCTCCTGACAACATGTTCAAAGTATGTCAGACGAAGCCCCAGAATCCTTGACTCCAAGGAGTAGCTTGGTTTAATCCTCTCCAAGATGAATCAGTTTGTTTTCCTGGCAGTCCATGGTACATTCAGTACCCTTCTCCAGCACCACAGCTCAAAAGCATCCACTCTCCTTCTGTCCTCCCTAGTCATTGTCCAACTCTCTGATGCATAACAAGCGATTGCAAATACCATGGCCTGTATCAGGTGCACCTTAGTCTCCAGAGAGACACTGTTGCTCCTGAGTACCTTAGAGAGGTCCCTAACAGCAGACTTTCCCATCGCGATACGCTTTTTGATTTCCTGAGTGCTAGTGCCAAGAATGTTGACCGTGGAGCCGAGCAAACTGAAGCTATGAACACTCTCAATCTCTTCGTCATCCATCCTGACGCGGCCAATTGGTCCAGTGGCGAGAATCTTTGTCTTCTTCAGTCCATACTGAAGGCTGCAGTCCTTGACCCTCCACAGCAAGTGCATGAGGTTCTCCTCAGTTTCAGCAAGCAGGATTGTGCCATCTGCATAACGGAGATTGTTAATAGATCTTCCACCAATCCTGATGCCACAATTCTCCTCATAGAGCCCAGCCTCTCGGATAATCTGCTCTGCATACGTGTTGAAAAGGTATGGAGGCAGGATGCATCCCTGGCGTATACCCTTCCCAAATTTGAACCATGCAGTGTTACCCTGCTCTGTTCTGACTACTGCCTCTTGGTCCAAGTATAGGTTTCGTATTAGCACAATTAAATGTTCTGGGATTCCCATTCTTCTCAGAGTCAGCCATATCCTGACATAATAAGCCTTTAATTATTCAATTCAAAATAGCCAGTACCAGTCCATTTCAGCTCACTATGGCCTATCTTTCTTCATGGATGATATTCTTTCCATAATCCCACAGCTCAGCTGGTCTTCATTCATTAGTGTTTCATGCCTCAAATACAATCTTGAGATGATTTTCAAATTCAAGAGGAATAGACTCATGGTCATATTTTGGTTTTTATAGATTTGTTTGAATTTTCTCTTGCTTCAATTTGAACTTGCTCTTGTCAAAGTTGATGGTCTGTTCCACAGCCAGCACCTGAGAGAGAAGAGGAATGAAAGGACCAACCTGGATTTGAGAGGAGGCTCTGAATATTGCACCAGTACACTGAGAAGCCAAAACAAAGGGGAAAAGTTAGGAAGTTTGAGAGTTGAACAAAAGATTTCAAAGGGAAGCTTGTGAAGACAAACCAAAATATTAAAATGATATATGCAAAGATCTGGAATCAGAAAATCAAAAGGGAAGAATTCATTCAGCACTTCTCAAGCTGAAGGAACTGAAGAACAAATTCAAGTCACTTGTTGTAATACTTAAAGATGACATAGGCAATATACTGAATAATCCAAGAAGCATCAAAAGAAGATGGAAGGAGTATACAGAGTCACTGTACCAAAAAGAATTGGCTGACACAGAACCTTTTCAGGAAGTAGCACATGATCCAGAACCAATAATAATAAAGGAGGGAGTTCAAGTTGCTCTGAAGGAATTGGCAAAAACACAGGAATTGATGGAATATTGACTGACATATTCGAATAAACAGATTCAGTCTTGAATTTGGTCATAAGGTTGTGCCAAGAAACCTGGAGGAGAGCTAGCTGGACAACCAGTTGGAAGAGATTCATATTTATTTCCATTCCCCCAAAAGGTGATTCTATAGTATGTGATAATTCTCAAACAAAACCACTAATGTGACATGCAAGCAAATTCTGAAGATTATCCAAAAACTATTGTACCAATAAATCAACAAAGAACTGCTATAAATACAAGCTGGATTTAGAAAAGCCATGGCCCTAGGACTACCTTTGCTTAGACGGATCATGGCTGAAAGTAGAAGAGTACCAGTAAGATATCTATTTGTGTTTTAGCAGCTATGCAAAGACATTTTGACTATGTGGATCATAAAAATTGTGGCTAACATCAAGACGAATTGGAATCTCAGAACAACTGATTGTGCTCATGCGAAACCTGTACCTAAACCAAGAAGCTATTACTCAAAAGAGCACGGGAATACAACATGATTCAAAATCAAGAAAGGAGTGCATCATCGGTGTATCCTTTATCCATACCTTTTCAATCTATATGTGGAACAGTTCATTCGGGATGCTGGTCTTTATGAAGAAGAATGTGGCATCAGGATTGGAAGAAGACTCACCGATGGCCTGTTTTATGCAGATGACACAACTTTGCTCACTAAAAATGAGGAGGAGTTGAAATGCTTGAGGTAGATGGTCAAAGATTGCAGTTTTCAATATGGATTGACTTTCAACATGAAGAAAAGAGACATCCTCATCACCAGACAGTGTCATGGTAGATGGAGAGAGGATTGAATTTATTGATAATTTCATTTTACTTGGATCCAAATAGTTTGCCTCCAGAAACCCTATGAACCTAGAGAAATGATGAAAGTTATACAAATGTTCAGGTCTTTCACTCACAGGGTCATTATGTGACCTACAACTCGATGACAATTAACAACAACATAGAGGGAGCTCTAGTTGGCCTAGTGGACAGAAAGTGATGCTATGAATCCAAAGGTGGGTGATTTTAATCTTCAGCCCTCAGCCCTGGTTTTATTGTTTCTGGTCAAACATTCTTCTAAGAAGTATAGCACTGATCTATCCATTTGCTCTACAGAGGTAACTCATGGTGGCTGTGATGCTAAACACTATGGCACTGATGTGTCAAATGTGATAATGGTCACCCATAGTGGACAGTGTTTGTTGGAGCTCCCTGATTAAAACAAGCTTGGAAGCAAGAATAGCATCCACTTCTGAAATAGCTTGCCTCCGGAAACCCTATGAACTTGGAGAAACAATGAAAGTTACACAAGTGTTCAGGTCTTTTGTTCATAGGGTCGCTATGGGTAGTCTACTACTTGATGGCAATTAACAACAACACTACTTGGACCCACAATCAACATTCTTGCCATAAGAAGTCAAGAAACTTAAAGACAAATCACACTGGAAAAATCTGCTGCCCAGGACATCTGCAGAGTGCTAAAGAGCAATGATGTAAGTCTAGAGAGTAAGGTGTGCCTGATCCAGGTCTTTTCAAGTGATTGCTGTGCACCTGAGAGCTGGACAATAACTAAGGATGACAGAAGAAGAATCAATGCCATTGAAGAATATTGAAAATGTCAGAGTCTGCCAAAAGAGTAAATAGGTCTATCCTAGTGGGGTTAATCCAGCTTGCTCCTTGGAGGCAAGGATTTTGCAGCTCCATCTCACTTTGAGCATATTGAGAGAGAATATGAAGAAAGACATGCTTGAAAGAGATTAGTAGATCAAGACAGAAGTTGATTGTGGCAATGGGATGGATTGGCATAGTGACTCTGGCAATGGGGTCAAGTATGTCAAAGATGGTATGTTACCTCAGAATAGGGTAAGGTTCATAGCTATTGTTAATAGGGTCACTATAGGTCATATCCAACTTGACAGCAAATATACAGGCAACAAAAACAATGCATACCTTTAGGCATTCCAATTCATTTTCCACAATCTTCAATCTTACCAGATTCCTACCACATATATTTTACATTCCAATTATTAAAAATATGCTCGCAATAGTTTCTCCTTATTTGAAACATGTCATATTAGCAAATTAAGATCCTTCATTGAATAAAAGCCTTACTCTATCCACAGCTTAAAGGCAGTATATAGGACTCTGGTGGTATTGTCCATCATTAGCTGTGCTAGTAACCAAAAGGCTTCACAACTCCAGTGATCTGAATCCACTAGCTCCTTCTCAAGAGAAAGATGGACAGTCTCCCTGAGTCAGAATCAACTTGATGGTAGTGAGGCCCCTTTGAGGAGGCAGCTTTCTCCCAGTTATATTTTTAGTGCATTTCAGCCTAAGGGCCTCACTCATATATCAATGTTCCATTGCTATTCACAGGCTTTTCACTGTTTCAGACATGAATGCGCAAGCCTATCTCCTAGTCTGTCTTAGTCTGGAAGCTTTCTAGAAAACTGCTGTTATTTGAAATACCTTGGAATAGCTTCCAGCTTCACAGAAACACACACAAAGCAACCACAGAACAACAAAAAAGATGAGTGGTAGAAGAGAGCAAAGAAATAAAATATGAACAAAAAAGAATCCTAGAAAGAGAGAGTTAGAAGTGCAAAGGCCTTGAGGTGGTCACATTATCCCTGTGTTCAAGACCAGCACAGCTTGTATGACCAGAGAACAGTGAGATGAAGTATGGGGAAGAAGTTGAGGGGTGGGCCGGGGGCAAATGGTGATAGGCTTGGAGGCTGTGGTGAGGACTTTTGACTTTTATTCCAGATGTGATAGGAATTGAAAAGGTTTGAGAAAGGGTGTCATGATCTTACTTGCATTTTTCCTTTGTGGGAAACGGACAATGGTAGGAAATATAAATAAAGGGTACTGATGACTTTAACTGCTAGAAACAACTTAAATTGTGCCCCCTGTATCTTCTCTTGCCCTTCCTCTTCCAAACCATTCTTCAGAGAGCTGTTAAAATCAGTTGACTTCTGCTAGAATCACCACATTGAGTCCTTGAAATAAAAATCACATACATACAAGCCCAAATTCCTCATCCTAGTTTTCAAAACCTTACTCAGTCTGATCGCTGATGGGTTTCCTGACTCCACCTTTTATTGTTCATCCCCCTTGTTCTCCAGCTCATTTTTATTTTGGAGACTTTGCACTCAGTGGTCCCTTTTTTCCTGGTTATCTCTTTCCTTGGATCTTCAAGGCCTGGCTCTTCATATTATCTGGGCTTAAATGTTACCTCTTAAAACAGTCTTTTTGATTATCCCAAGAAACTAGTCACCGTTTCATTTGAAAGGAAGAGTTAAACTCCATTCTAATCTGTGCTGCCCTTAACGACTGGATTGATGAATAAAAGAATGTCAAAGTGACATTATTGGATATTTGAAACTAGACTTTTTTTTTTTAAAAGTATCTGCCTGGGTCCAAGTATAGGTTTTGCATAAGCACAATCAGAACAGAGCGAGGAAAAACCGCATGGTTCAAAATTGGGGAGGATGTACACCAGGGATGCATCCTATTTCCATATCTTTTCAATCTATATGCAGAACAGATCAGCCAGGAGGCTGGGCTCTATGAAGAGGAATGTGGAATCAGGTTTATAGAAAACTCATCAACAACCTGCATTATGCAGATGACCGAACCTTGTTTCTGAAATGGAGAATGACTTGAAGAGCTTGCTGCAGAAGGCCAAGGACTGTAGCCTTAAATATGGACTGAAGCTCATCATCAAGAAAACAGAGATTCTTACCACTGGGCCAATTGGCAGCATCATGATAGATAGTGAAGAGATTGAAATTGTTAACAGCTTTAATTTGTTTTGGCTCCACAATCAACGCTCTTGGTACCAGCAGCCAGGAAACAAAAAGACAAATTGAATTGGGAAAGTCTGCTGTCAGGGACCTCTCCGGAGTTCTGAAGAGCAACGATGTCAGTCTGGAGACTAAGGTGGTCTTCGCAATTAGGTGTTATGCGTCAGAAAGCTAGACAATGACTAGGGATGATAGAGAGAGAATTTATGCCTTTGGCCTGTGGTGCTGAGGAAGAATATTAAATACATAGTGGAGTACTAGGAGAACAAACAAGTTCATCCTGGAGAGTGTGAAACCATGCTATCCCTTGGAGGCAAGGATTCTGAAGCTTCATCTGACAATCTTTGGGCATGTTGTAAGGAGGGACAAGTCTTTGGAGAAGGATTTCATGCTTGTAAGGGTGGAGGGACAGTGCAGGAGAGGAAAACTCTTCATGAAATGGGTTGATTCAATGACTGTGATAATGGGGTTAGATGTGTCAGAGACAATAAGGTTGGCATAGGATAGAGCAGGTTTCAGAGCTGTTGTACATAAGGTCTCTATGAGTCAAAAGTGACTCGATGACACATAGCAACAACATCTGCCTGGGTCCTTTGGAATACATCTGCTGGAGCCCTAAGACTTTCCAGAAGTCTGCTTACCCTGAGACTGCCATGCTGGAAAGGCCATGTATAGGCACTCAAGTGAACAAGGCCAGATGAGTCCAGCCTTCCAGTTACCTAAGTCAAGGCACCAAATATTTCAAGCAGAACAGTCATCAGCTGACCACCACCAACATAATGCCATGTGTCACAGAACTGTCCATCCAGTCCTGCTCAAGCCTCACCCATAAAACTGCCAGGTAATAAAATGATGGTTATTTTAAGTTGCTACGTTGGGGAGACTATGTTATGTAGTCATAGATGCTTAGAAGACTGTCATAATCATTCTCTTTGCATTATAGAATCATCCAGCTCCCCCTGATTTTCCCTAGTATTTCTAATAAATTCAAAATTCTACATAAAGAATTAGCAAAATTTATGTAAAACATTTACATCAAGACTATCTCACAGACAGTGCTGTGCACTGCCTGTTAAACGATGTGCCCTTGAGACTGCAATGCAGTTTCTTACCAACAGTCCCTCAGAGCTGGTCAATTATATCTAATGCCTACTATTTTTGTTTCTAGGATTGTTGATTGATCAAGATTGTCATAGCCTGACCCTACATTTTAATGTTGCTTTTCCAAAGTTGTGACCAATATGTAACCTTTAGGGTGATAATTTCAATGATATTTCAATGTCAAGCTCTCCATTCATCTTTCATTTCATTATTTTAGTGTCTAGCAAGTAACTGCACAGCAATCCCAAAAGAATGCAGTTCAAATCCATCAGAATCTTCACAGATGAAGGATGGGCAATATCCTCCTGTGTGATTAACTGCCTCTGAAACCCACTAGAGGGTCAGCTATGGGTCGGTTCCAACTCTGTGGTACACAACAACAACAACGATCAACAAAGGAGCTGTGATGGCTAGTGGTAAGGAGTTGCACTACCAACCCAAAACCACTCGGTTCGAATCTAGCAACTGTTCCATGAAAGAAAGATGGACAATCTCTTTCCCCTTGTGATTGATTGCCTCTGGAAACCTACTGAACGGTCAGGTACGAGTCAGTTGAGAATCAGTGGTACACAACAACAATGATCAATAAGAGAAATCTGCATAGTGGAGTGGACATGGAGGAAGGGATTGTATAACAATGAAATAATTTTTCTTTTACTTTTCAAAGAGAAGAATGAACTTGGAGGAGAGGGGTGGTCAAGGAGAAAAGTGCAACAATGAATGTATGGAAATCCAAAATCTCTGTAAATTTTCATTAAAATTAATAAAAAAGGGAAAAAAATAAGAAAGACCTGATGGCCTAGTGGATAAAGAATTATGCAACCAACCCAAATATACTCTGTTCAAATCTACCAGCTGCTCCACAGGAGAAAGTGAGGCATCCTTCTGTGCAATTTACAACTTCTGAAAACCTGCTGCAAGGTCAGCCATAAATATCTTCCAACTTGACCACACAAAACAACAACAATGACCAATATTTCTCATGGATTGAAAAGCAATGATTTTTTTATTGTTTTACCTGTCTATCACTTTTTTCAATATTTCCTCACCATCTTATTTGCTGTCATTCTTTTCAGAGAGAGATTTCTCTTCAACAGGGAGTATTGTATTATCTTGATTCAGGGTTGCTATTGGTAATAAGTCAGAAAAGATACTTAATTCTCTTTTTCTTGACAACTATCTTTAGAGAGCTAAATCTCATGACCACTAATAGAGATTCATTTGCATGTTTTCTTTCTGGTTTTATTTTTTTTTTTTACTTTCTCATTTAGATATCTATCTACCTACCTATTTATCTATTTACTACCTAAATGTATACATGTTGTTGTTGTTATGTACCGCCAAGTCACCTGCAACCCATAGCAATCATAGGTACAACAGATCGGAACCCTTCCCTGTCCTGAGCTAGTCTCACTAATTTCGACACATCAGCCCCGATTGCTCCAGTTACTATATCCATCTCATCCAGGATCTTCCTCTCCTGTGTTGTCCCTCCACCCTTTTCAAGCATGATGTCCTTCTCCATGAACTGGTCTCTCCTGGCCACATGCCCAAAGTATGTGAGACAGAGCTTCAAAATCCGAGCCTCCAAGGAGAAACTTTTCACCCTCCCCAAGACAGACTGATTCGTTATCTTGGCAGTCGATGGCATGTTCAAGAGCAGCCCCCTAACACTTAGGAGGAATTCCTGAATGGTGCAGATGGCTAACAGGCTCAGTTGCTGACTGAAAGCTGGAGGTTCTAGTTCACTCAGAGATTCTTTAAAAGAAAAGCCCGGTGATCTATTTATAATTAATAAATAAATAAATTTAATTCAGCCTTTGAAAACTCTATGAAGTGCAATTCTACATTGACACAAGAGGCTGTCATGAATTGGAGCTAGTTTAATGGCAAGTTTTTGTTTATTTGTTTGTTCTCAAACATCCAGAAGCTGATCTGACACTCTTATCTAGGCATCAAGGTTACTGCAAACTGTTCTAACACAACTAAGCCATGCTGCTCTCTCAGACATAAACAATCCCATAGAACATCAATTTCAGAGAGGCTCCTATGTGGCCCACAAGGTACGAAACATGCTTATCTTGGTTGATACAGGTGACTGCTGTTTTTATCAAATAAAACTTTATCCTCATTCTAGTATTTCTTCCCTATAGATAACAACTACGAGATATTAAATCATAGAATTGTCTTTATCTTCTAAACCTCTGTTTTCTTAGCTTATTGTGTGCAACCAAGTCAGAACCAACCCATAGCTAACTCTCCATCAGGTTTCTGGAAACTCTATGAACTTTGATAAATGTCGATAGTTGCAGAGGGGCTTCAGGCTTTTGTTCATAGGGTCACTATGAGTCATGCTCAACTCAGAGGCAATTAACAACAACCATAACAACAACAAATCACACACAAGGCGAATGCCTTCCTTTTTTCTCTCTCTCATGCTGAGCAGTTGATGGATTTGAACAGTGTGTCTTTGGGATTGCAATGCAGCTTTTTACTACTAGGCCACCAGAATCCTACAACAAGTTCTTTGAAGCATTTTCCTCTTACTCTGTTCTTACTGAGACACCATCTCCCAGCATTCCCACAGTGGGTAGTATCTCTGGTTACAAAGAGTAAAAACAAAGAAATTCAACCTGTTCAATTGCAGGTGTTCCTGGGGATCTTCTGGTGAAAGGAATTGAAGAACTACATGCTTACACACAGAGGGACAGATAAATAGATAATGTGTCTGTAACAGTTATTATTCTTTATGATGCTTTAGCTGCCCAAGATTTATCCATGAGAGACTCTTAAAACTGATTTATGTGGCTCTTAAGCATAACACTATTAGACTCTGAAAACCTCTATTTTTTTATAGACCATGTCACAAACCTAAGCAAAATTTAAAACAGTAATAAGCACTGATGACTTCAAGAAAGTTAGAAGTCCATGATTTCCATGTCTTGCAGTTTGAAATTGGTTTTTATATTTTGAGAAAGCTCTTTAAAGGTGTTTACTAATATTTGAAGCATTCATATTTTTACTGACTCTGCAATCCTGTTTTGGAGAATAGCATGCAAAAAAAAAAAGCAAAAACAGGACCATGAAAGTATATGTATAGATAGATAGATGATAGAGATAGATAGATAGATAGATACAACACAATGTACAAGCATGAAAATTAAAAGTCCATCAAAGTGGAAAGGAACTGTGGGAACTAATTTATATTCCATCCAGAACACAGAATATAACTTTCCTAGCATAATAAACCATATGATTATTTGATTCAAGATAACCAATACCAGTTCGTTTCAACTCACTAATGTAGAATATGTCTTCATGTTAATTTCTAACAACTTCCAGATTTACCACATTCTTACTTCATGTATCTCACATGCAATTATTGTAGTCACATCAGAAAATGAAGATCTCAAAAGCTTGCACCATCATGTTATTAAGATAATCTACTTTGAGAAGGCAGCTCTTGATCCAATCATACTTTGAGTACTTTCCAACCTGACTGGCTCTGCTTTCTTACCAGATAATATTCTACTGCTGTCCACAAGGTTTCCACTGGCCTGCTTTTGAGAATTAGCTCAACAGATCGTTAGTCTGGAAGTTCCACTGAACCCTGTCCTGATAGAATAACTTCCATCCATCATCTTAGCGGTATACAAGCCACTACAGTATAACAAAGGGAAAAATAAGTAGTATGAAAGAAATTGATAAGGAAGATCAAAGAAAAATTAATATATTTGAATTGAAATGTGGGTGAAGAATATTGAATAGATTATGGACTACCAGTTCAAACAAATCAGTCATAGAAGAAATATGTTCAGAATGCTCCTTAGAAGCAAGGATGAAAAAACTTCATCTCACATATTTTGCACTTGTTACCAGGAGAAACTTGTCCCTGAAGAAAGACATCATGCTTCACAAAGTAGAAGGTCAGTAAAATAACAAAACAAAACAAAAACCATGAAGACTCTTAACGAGACGGATTGACACAGAGGCCGTAAGAAAGGGCTCAGATACAGCAACAATTTTAAGAATGGGATAGGACCAGGTAGTATTTAATCTGTTGTACCTCAGGTCACTCTCAATCAGAACCAATTCAACAGCACCCAACAATACACAGCTATTTAAAAAATTAACCACAAGGTTATATAGTTTGGTGGATGGAGGGGGGCGGGAAGGAAATGGGAAGGATCTGGGTGAAAAGACAGGATAGTAGTGATGGGCAAGGTCCAGTGGCGATTAATTTTATAAAACATATTGCATGTGAATGTATGAAACATAATGTGAATAAAGAATAGTGTGAAACACAATGTATATGAACTTTGTAAGCAAACAAAAACAAAGATTGTAGTTGAAAAAGATCATGAAACACTAGTAAACAAATATGGAGTGCAATGTATACAGTATGGTCTAATTTTGAGGATGAGCCCACCTTGTATATTGTGCTTACATTTTGGTTTAATCATGAGGGAAAATATTGTAGCACGTTGTTTAAAGAAGGGACTGAGAATGAAGTAAAGCCATTTTTACTTTAAGTACACAAGACATATATACTCCTTTTGTATTTAAATAAACCAAAACTTAAACGAAGTAATTTATTACCATATTTTTTTAAACAAAATTTTATTTCAACAGGGTGTGTAGACAATCTATAACATAAACAGCACTTTAGGGATATTTAGCCATGTTCACATTAATAATTTCTTCACAAATACTGAGTTTTTCCAGGCAAGGTATGTCATTAAAGACTGGTGTATTGAGTCCCAAATCTTATATTATGAACTGTGGTAGTGCCTTGATTAATTTACTTGGTTTTTCTTTACTAGTCTAGTGGATAAAGAAAAAGCATTTGAGTCTTCAATCTATGGAGAACTTTCACCTTGTAAAACCAAACTACTCTGTAACTAAAGTTTCTATTTGCATTTGGCCATTTACCACAAAATGTATAGAAACACACACACATACACATACACAAAAAAAATTGTGAAATTGAGAACAGAACAACTCTGAGGAAAAATACCTAAAGTCATTATATTTTGGTGACTGAAAAATAAATTAAAGGAGTTTTTCAAAGATATGGCCACTAAAGAAAGCCGAAATGAGAAAAAGGCTCATCCTTACTAAGTAGAAGGACTTTCTGCCCAAAGTAATTTCCATTTTCCGGGTGAGTGGGCTTGCATTCTGACTACACTAATGCAATAGTTCTGTGTATGAGTAATTTCAGAGTTCCACTCAGCAATTCTAAGTCCATTGATAAAGCCTTCATGTGGATGAGATGGTATGTTTACCCTTATCAAAAATGCATTTCCATATGAGAGTAAATTGTGACAAACAAAAAAAAGATATTATGACTAAGGATGATAAACACAAGCCAGCTCACAGCTGGAAGAACTTTCAGTACTCACATATGACATGATTTAAGTATAATTTTTTGATGGCACAATAGCCCAAGCAAGTTTTTTGTTTGTTGTTTTTAAGGCAGAGGTACTATCCAAAGAGTACACTTTGCTTGTGAGCTAAATATAGGAACAGGAAGGCTAATAATTCTCTCTTCTCTGAACACATTTATCTTTCTGAGATTTCAGCATAGCTGGCATTAGGTAACAATTCCACTAGATGACCGTATGACTTGATTTTAGGACATGGTAGTTTAAATACTTATATATGTTATTGTTTTTCCCTTTAATATCCTAAATTACTTACATAAATTCTATGAACTTTGATAAATGTTGATAGTTGTAGAGGAGTTTTCAGGCCTTTGGTTCATAGGGTCGCTATGAATCATGCTCAACTCGAAGGCAATCAACAACAACAACAGGGGTGAAGGTGGGGAACAGCAAGTAAGTAGTCTTCTTCCCCAGGAAAATACTTACATTTCAAGTTTCATCTGACTGCAAAGTCTCTTTCATAATTCACTGAATTCCTCCCATTGGTGACTGTGGGGTTGTGTCACTTGACTTCCCTTTTATTAGCATAAATGTTAGCTTTTAGGGACTACCCTCAGTAAAGTAAGACTTGTCTTCAGGCAAAAAGAAAAAAAAATATTTCTATACTTTTAATAATTCTCTCCCTTTCTTGTCAGCCTGCTTTATTCTGTTGTGAAGGATTAAAGATAGTTGTAGTCTGGAGACTCCATATCCCTTCTCTGATTAATTTAAACCCCTTGTTCCTTCCATTGTTTGAATAGAAACTTTTGTGTCAAACTTGGCATATATTTGGTCATTGCTTCCGGCTACAATTTCTATTGAAGCTGGTATAGAAGACTTACCTGTCCCAATAAAAACTATCTCTACTTTTCCATTTCAAAATAAACACACTTTCTGTAAGTATCCTCTTGTCTAGAGCAATGCCAGACACATAGTAGAAGAGAAACATTTACAAAAGGAACTTCTCAGACATGAATCTGTCTTAAAAGAACGTTTTATGTACGAAGCTTGAGGTGACGTTGCCACCTGTGAATAGATAAGAAAGATGTGATAAAGTGCTACAGATTTAGGGAAGAGTCAAGGGAACAGACAGGTGCGCGCAATCAATGGGCAATTTATTGGTTCCTGAATCACTTCCTATTGGATAGAGACCTATTCTACCTAGAAACTCATCCCTACAGGATCCAATTAAGGCTTTTGAAAGAAATGCACACTTGAGATAATATCTCCCAGCAGATTGTAGGGTCAATTATAAACCTCAAACTAATCTGAGCACCTTGATGATGTCAGGCACAAAAATAACTGGAGTGGGTAAAAATACAGTCTAGGTGTGTAGAAGAGAGCAATAATTATATTCATTTTTATTTTAAGTGTGCATCTATAGACCATGAATGGCTGGGAAACATTTTTACTGATGGAGTCTTGTACTTATTTACATGTTTGCTCATAGATAATAAAAACAATAGCAAATTATATCATTTCCAAATGCACAAGCACTTTTCATTTTCCACAGTATCAAAATCACATTATTTTAACTGACTCATTCTAAACAGAACATGTTAGAACAAAACAGAAAATTTTCCTTTCAATTAGAAATTCTGGATGTATGGAATGAAGCTTGGTTCAGCAAATCTAGTTCAAATTTCCAAATGCCAAGGAAGTTGCACCAACTGTCAGTTCTTACCATACAATTATCTGATCCAAAACAGCCAATACC
The DNA here is from genome assembly GCF_000299155.1 of Elephantulus edwardii. NCBI lineage: Eukaryota > Metazoa > Chordata > Mammalia > Macroscelidea > Macroscelididae > Elephantulus > Elephantulus edwardii. The sequence continues at coordinate 26,251,935 of NW_006399757.1, read as the reverse complement.
AGTTCATTTCAATCCACTAATGTATATAATATTATGATATATATGTATTCCATTTCATTTCTGACAATGTCCAAATTTCCAAGGTTCATATTTCATAAATCCCACATCCTAACTCTTAATGACAGTTTGCAGTAAGTAAAGGTACCAAAAGCTTTACTCCATCCATGCTATTGGGGTAATCAAAGGCAGCTCTTACCTCTTCATAATTTAAGTGGTTTCAATCCTAAGTGACTCATTTCCTAGCATGATATCAGATAATATTCTACTGCTGTTCATGAGGTTTTCACTGGCTAGTCTTTTGAGAAGTAGATGAACAGCTCCTTTGTTCTAGTCTGGGTCATTGTCTGGAAGCTCCATTGAAACCTGTCCACCATGAGCAACTCTGCTTTAAAACACTGGTATAATAGGTTACAGCATCACGGTAAAATATAAGCCACCACATTATGTTGAAATGAAAGATAAGTAGTATGGAAGGTGGACAATTATTAAGGAAAACTGAAAAATTTAATGTATTTGATTCAAGATATTGGTGAAGAATATTGAATATATAACATGCACTGTCAGTACAGACAAATATTTCTTGGAAGAATTACATTAAGAATGCTCCTTAGAAATGAGGATAACAAAACTTAATTTCACAAATTTTGGACACATTATCCGGAGGGGCTAATTTCTGAAGAAGGTTATAATTTTTAATAAAATATAACAGTGAAGATTCTCAATGAGAAGGATTGACACAGTGGCCACAATAGTGAACTCAGATACAACAACAATTTAAAAATGGGTTTAATTGGAGCCAGAGCAAGGGCAATGTAGAAACAGCCAAGTCCAAACTCTTAACTCCACAAGAAGTATCCCAACAACATCCATAGTATAAAACTAATTTCTATGAAGTCAGACATGTCCTCCTCCCATTCTGCTGCATGTCCTTCTACTACTTATTGGATATGACCACACAGACATTATAAGACCTCTTTCTATTGACATTTGTGGGGTTCATTAAGAAATAGGTTGGAAGGGAGAGGGGAGTAAAGGATTTCACATAGAGAAAGTTCAAACTTAGTAAATAGCAATCCTAAGCCAGCTCTTCCCCCAAACTTCCAGCAAACCAAAACCATAGGTCTGGCTCTGGCTTTGGCTCTGTCTCTGTCTCAACAGCTCTGGTCCTGGTTCTGTCTGGCAACATCAGGCTATGCCTTGCCACTGTCTCATTACAGTTGGTTATCTTCCTCTCTTATGTTGCCCTTGTAGCTGCTAATGTTCTTGATCCATGGTGAGCCATATGTCCACAATTAAGGCAGCTAGAGATCACAACCTTGTGGAGGGTGGGGCTAAACATGGTAGGTGGAGCTTCAAATATTCATTTTACTTACACATTTCCAGCTGGTCATATGCTGATGTCTAAGACAATGGATAGAAAAGTAATTCTTAAAAAAAAAATCCAACACCGTAGACCACCCCCTGGCTTTTCTAGTCATTGCCCTTCACATTTGAAGGATCAACCTTCTCCTTTCAGTCATCTACTTGATGAAAGTGTGTAAGCCAGCACTACTTCATACCTCGTCTTCATTTCCCCTTTTTAGACAGCCAATTGCTGATTTGGCCATTCAAATCAAACCAATACTCTGAGGGAGCAAGTATGTCTCTTTCTCTGCAGAATCTTCTAGTACATTTGAGACTATGAGCAACTATCTGAATCTGTAAGCAAAAGTCCAACATAGAACAAACTATCATATTGCAGCAATCAACACCAGCTCACAACCTGGTTTCTTTTCATCTGGTTGGGTTCTGGTCAACTCATCCCCACCATTCATAGCGAGATCCAAATGGGCATCAGCCACAATCTTAGGTGTCCACACTTCTTTCTGTGCTTCCTATCAGCAGGTCACTTCACTCAGTGTTATTCCCTAATTCAGGCTAAGTCAACAAACACATCAGGGATTCACAGGGTCTGTGAATAAAGCAAGTAACCCTTTTTCATTTATACATGCCACACGGACAGTTCTGAAGAAACACATCCAAATTCAGCCCGTCTCTTCATTGTTGCCTCCACTTCCACTCATCAAGTGAACCCAGGTGGTTACCACAAGTAAAGCATATTTGCCAACTTCATTTAACTTCAAGTCCTGGAAAGCAGCTCCAACGGGCACTAAATTTGCTTTGTCTAAGTTCATTAGCAAAACTTCTTTTTTACTACTTGTCTTCTTTCAAATGTAACTCTCTTCAGACTATTGAAAGAGACTTAATCTTTCCCAGGTTAAGTTTCATGCTCTCTACCAAATGCTATTTATTCTTACTGCAAACATTTCTTCAGGAAAAATTTCCCCTTTTAGCATATCTAATTAAGTAATAGCTAAAAGTAGGCTTACATGCTTTCCACAATCTACAGTATTTCTCAACATAACAACATCCAATACTTTTTAGCATAGCTATGTAGAGGTAGTGGTGCCAGAGGCATTACTGCCAATGTCAGATGGATCTTGACAGAAAACAAGGAATACCAGAGGAATGCTTAACTGTGTTTCATTGACTATGCAAAGGCATTTGACTGTGTGGATCACAAGAAATTGTGGCTAATCTTAAGAAGAATGGGAATCCAAGAACACTTGATTGTGTTCATGTGAAATCTATACTTGGACCAGGAAGCAGTCCTCAGATCTTAGCAAGGAAATACTATACCATTCCAAATCAGGAAAGAAGTGCATTGGGGATGTATCCTGTCTCCATACCTTTTCAATATCTATGCAGAACAGATCATTTGGGAGGCTAGTCTTTATGAGTAGGAATATGGCATCAAGATTGGAGGAGGATTCATAAACAACCTGCATTTTGCAGATAATACAACCTTGTTCACAGAAACTGAAGAGGATCTAAAGGGTTTGCTGCAGATGGTCAAGAACTGTAAAGCTCAACATAAAGATGATAAAGATTCTTACCACTGGGCCAACTGGTAGCACCATGATAGATGAGGACATTGTGGTAATTAACAATTTCAGCTTGCTTGGCTCCATAATCAACACATTTGGTACCAGCTATTCACCATCACAAGAACATGGAAACAGCCCAGATGGCCAATCATAATAGAGTGGTTTGAGAAATTATGGTACATCCACACAACGGAATATTATGCAGCACAAAAGAACAGTGATTTTGTAAATTATTATCTAACTTGGGAAGGACTATAGAACATTATGCTGAGTGAACTAACTCAGTCACACAAGGACAAATACTGTATAAAGCCATTATTGTAGAATGAGTGTAAGGATCCAAGATGGGGGAGGATGGAAGCAGAGGGGTGAGGATGTGTGTGGAGAGACTAATCATGGGGTCACATAATTTGATGCGTGGTAGATGAGGAAAGTGGGAAGAATCTGGTGTGAAAAACATGTATTCAAATTTTGTAAATAAACTAGCATAAAAATAATGTAAAACAGACTATATATGAATGACTGTATGAAACACAGTGTATATGAAAAATTGTATAAAACACAACGTATATGAGTGAAACATACTATAAAGGTATTATTATATGAAAAGCAATACAAACTTGTTTTTTTTAAAAAAGAAAAAGACCAATTACTCTGTGAAAAAAATGTTGTTAGGGACTTCTCTAAAGTGTTAAAAGAAACAATGTAAGTCTGGAGACTAAGGTATGCCTAATTCAGGCCATGGTCTTCATAATTACTTGCTATGTATCAGAGAGCTGGACAATGACCAAAGATGACAGAGAATAATTGATTCCTTTGAGTTGTGGTGTTGGAGAAGAGTGTTGAATATACTATGGACTGCCAAATGAACAAATGGGTTTATTCTAGAGAGGATGAATCCCAGGCTGCTCCTTGGAGGCTAGAATTTCGAAGCTCTATCACACATACTTGGGCATGTGGTCAGAAGAGACCAGGAGAGGTACATAATGCTTGAAAGAACGGAGGTACAGTGCAGGAGAGGGAGATCCTCGATGAGATGGGTTGACAGTTAGCTAGGGTAATGAGGGTACGTTTGTTGAAGACAGACTGCCTTAGGGTAGAGCAAGCTTCAGAACTATTGTCATAGGGTAGCTATGAGTCACAGGCAACTCAATGCCACGTAACAACAAAAATAACAACATATAGAAGAATATATCAATATCCACCAAATACATCAAGGACTTGGGTTGTACTCTTTCTCCATACCTATTCAATCTGTATACTGAGAAAATTTTTCGAGAAGCTGAACTCTGTGAAGAGGAATGTGGCATCAGGATTGTATCATTAATGTGAGTTATGCAGATGACACAACCTGCTTACTGAAAGTGAGGAAGCCTTGAAGCACTTGTTGCAGAAGATCAAAGAATATAGCCTTCAATATGGATTGAATCTTATTGTCAAGAAAACAAAGATTCTTACCACTGAACTAATAGACAACATCATGAGACATGAAGAAAAGATTGAAACTGTCAACAACTTAATCTTACTTGAATCCTCAATTAATACTCCTGGTCCCAGTAGTCAGGAAATCCGGAGAGAGATATACTGCACTGGGAAAGTGTGCTGTTAGTGACCTCTCTAAATTATTGAAGACGAATGATGTCAGTTTGATGACTAAGGTGTGTCTGATTGAGCCCATAGTCTTTCTGATCACTTGCTATGCATCTGAGGGCTGGGCAATGAATAAGGATGACAGAAGAACTATTGATACCTCTGAGCTATGATATTGGAAAAGATCACTGGACATCCAATGGACTGCCAAAAGTATAAACTAATAGATCTTGGAAAAGGTGTGAAGACAGAGTGCTCTCTGGAGGCAAAAACAATGAAGTTTAACCTCACAGACTTCAGGCAGGTTGCTAGGATTGGCTATTTCTTGGAAAAAGACACAATGCTCCGAAAGGTACAGGGTCAGCAAAGGAGAGGAAGACCTTTGACCAAGATGGATTGACATTGTGAATGCCTCAATGAGCTCTAACGCGTCAGGAAGTGTGAGGATGGCACATGATAGGACAGGGTTCAGATCTGGTGTTCATAGGGTCACTATGGGTTGGTTGTACCCAACTACACAGCAACTACCAACAACAAGTACTTGATTCTACAACTGATAAAACTCATTACATTTTTACAATGTATCTTAGTATTATATATCCTTCTTATTCATTTTTACAACATTACTACTTTGGGGGGAATGAGTATATAAAAATGTAAAGAAATTATCAGTTTCATCTTCATCCTTTACTCTTTTTCCTCCAGCCAAAAAGGGGTTTCTCAACTTTCCTTTCTATCTTAGTAACAGCAAAATTAGCCTTTTTAGCTGTCCTTACCAAATACCAACTTTACAAAATCCCATGTTTCTGTGAATCTGGCGCCATTGCAATGAATCTCACTTCTAACACCAACTGTAATTGGAGCCAGAGTAAGGATAGGGGGAAGGCAGCCAAGTTTGACCGCTATTAAATCTACAAAGGGGAACTGTCTCCATCAACAACATCCACAATATAAAACTGGTCCCTATAAGAAGAGATAGTTAACAGTTTTAGTTTGCTTGGCTCCACAATCAACACTCTTGGTAGCATCAGTCAGGAAATCAAGAGACGAATTGCATTGGGAAAGTTGGCTGTGAGGGACCTCTCAAGAGTACTGAAGAACAATGATGTCAGGCTAAAGACTAAGGTGTGCCTGATCTGGGCTATAGTTTTCACAAACGAGCTATGCATCAGAGATTTGGACAGTGAACAGGGTGGACACAAAGAGAATTTGCCTTTGAGCTGTGGTGCTGGAGAAGAGTGTTGAATATACCATGGACAGCTAGGAGAACAAACAGGTTTGTCCTGGAGAAGGTGAAGCTGGAATGCTCCTTGGAGTCAAGGATTCTGAAGCTTCATCTGACATAATTTGGTCATGTTGCAAGGAGGGACTGGTCCTTGGAGAGGGACATCATGTTTGGGAGAGTGGAGGGGCGGCACAGGAGAGGAAGACCTTCGATGAGATGAATCGATTCTGTGACTGGAGCGGTGGGAATAAGTGTGTTTGAGATGGCTAGGTTGGCACAGGATAGAAAAGCATTTGGAGCTCTTGTACATAGGGTCGCTATGAGTTGCAAGTGACTCGATGGCACATAACAACAAACAACAACATAAGATCAGATATAGTTCCTCACTCTGCTACAACTGTTGTGTTGTGTACCATAGATTTGGAACTGATCTATAGTTGACATTCCAACAGGTTTTCGGAGGCAGTTAATCACACAGGAGGAGATTCCCAGAGAGCTGAGTGGCTGGTGGCCTCAAATTGTATGCCTTGGGGACTGCAGCTCAGCTTCTTGCCATTAGGTCACCAGAGCCCCCTGCCCCTACTTCTACTAATTACTCTCTGAAAGGTATTGCAGATGACCACATAGACTCCAAGATGTATTTTTACTCACAGTTGTGAGGTTTATTACAGAAATAGGTTGGAGGTGGGGGACAAAGGATATCACACAGAGAAAATCCAAGTTTAGGAAATAACAATCTTAAACCAGTTCTTCCTTTCATCTCCCACTAAGTAAAATCTCTGACTCTGGTGCCTTCTCAAGGGCTCTGGCCCTGGCTCTGTCTGACTCTATCAAGCTACACCTTGCCACAGTCTCTGCACAGTCTGATTAGCTCTCTCTTTTATGTTGGTCTTGTAGTTACTGATGATGTTTTAATGAAGATGCTGATCCATGGCAAGCCTCATGTCCAGATTTGAGGTAGCTAGACAGCATGCCATAGAGGAGATGTCTAAAGTTAGTAGGTAGAGCCTCAAAGATTCATTTTACTTACATGATCCCACCTATCTGTGGTTAAGTCTGAGGCAATGGATAGAAAAGTCATTCTTAAGTCCTAACACTACAAAGAGGGTAGGATCAGGCAGTGTTTTAGAGTCACTGTTAGAATCAACTCAACAGCACCTATCAACATGCAGCTATTTTAAAAATTAGAATTTTAGTTGGAAAATATCCATGAAATATTAATAAACAAAAGAAGAATATTGTGTAAAATACAAAGCACCATCTAATTTGGATGATAAGATATA
>NW_006399757.1:26241882-26244283 GCF_000299155.1 Elephantulus edwardii | reverse complement strand
TTAAAACACTCAACAAAATAGGATTAGAGGGGAATTTCTTCAACATAGTAAAAAGTATTTATGCAAACCCGAGAGCCAACATCGTTCTCAATGGAGAGAGGTTAAAGGCATTCCCTTTAAGAACAGGAACTAGGCATGGATGCCCACTATCACGTCTCTTTTTCAGTATTGTTTTGGAAGTCTTAGTGATAGCAATAAGACAAGAGAAGGGAATAGAAGGTATCCAAACTGGCAAAGAGGAGGTAAAATTATTTCTCTAAGCCGATGATATGATAGTATACTTAGAAAACCCTAAAAACTCAACAAGAAAACTATTGGACACAGTGGACCATTTAGCAAAGTGTCAGGATACAAGATCAACATACAAAAATCAGTTTAATTTCTCTACAGTGACAAAGAGAATACAGAGCCAGAACTAAGAAAAACAATACCCTTTACAATAGCTAATCACAAGATTAAATACTTGGGAGTAAATTTAACCAGAATCACAAAGGATCTATTCAAAGATAACCACAAAACATTACTACAAGAAACAAAAAGAGACCTGGAGAAGTGGAAGAATACCCCTTGCTCATGGATAGGAAGACTCAATACTGTGAAAATGGCAATACTACCAAAGGCAATTTACACATTTAATGCAATCCCAATACACATTGCAATCCCATTCTTCAATGAAATGGAAAAGACAATCTCCAGTTTCATTTGGAATGGAAAAAAGCCCTGAATACGCAAAGCACTCCTTAAAAATAGAAGAAAGGTAAGAGGTATCTCACACCCTGATTTCAAATCCTACTACAGTGCCATGGTAGTTAAGACAGCATGGTATTGGTACAATGACAGACACACGGACCAATGGAAGAGATTGAGAATCTGGATATCAGCCCACCTATCTACGGTCAACTGATTTTTGACAAGGAGATGAAATTAGTTAAGTGGGGAAACTACAGTCTTTTTAACAAATGGTGTTGGCAAAATTGGAAAAGTATCTGGAAAAGACTCAAAAAGATCCACACCTCACTGCATATACAAAAACCAACTCAAGGTGGATCATGGACCTAGTACTAAAACCAAGGACTATAATCTTCATTAAAGAAAAGCTTGGAAGAATGCTAGCAGTCCTAAGCCACAGCATAAACAGTCTTCCATGTATCCTGAAAAACATACTACCAGGAGAAGATAAAATAGCTGAATGGAATCTTCTAAGAATCAAATCCCTATGTACATCCAAAAACTTCTCCAACAGGGTAAAAAGGGAAGCCACAGGCTAGGAAAAAGTATTTGGTAATATATCAGATAAGGGACTTATATCCAGAATTTATAAAATACTTGAGCACCACAACACAACAAGATAAAGGTAAATAATCAAATAGAAAAATGGGCATAGGATATGAACAGACACTTCACCGAAGAAGACATTCAGATGGCTAACAAGCACATGAAGAAATGTTCAAAATCCCTAGCTCTAAGAGAGATGCAATTTAAAACAACTATGAGATATCATCTCACCCCAGTCAGACTAGCAAAATTTAACAGAACAGCAGGCAACAAATGCTGGCAAGATTGTGGAGAAACTGGAACCCTTATTCACTGTTGGTGGGAGTGGAAAATGGTGAAACCACTATGGAAGGCTATATGGAGCTTTCTCAAAAAGTTGCAAATAGAGATACCATTTGACCCAGCAATTCCACTACTGGGAATATATCCCAAAGAGACCATAACTGACATCCAAGCAGATATATGCACACCCATGTTTATCTCAGCTTTGTCCACAATAGCAAGGAGTTGGAAACAACCTAAGTGCCCATCAACAAAAGAATGGATAGAGAAGCTGTGGTATATTAACACAATGGAATACTATGCTGCACTGAAAAACAAGGAACTAATGCAATAGTATTCAAAATAGGTGACCCTGGAGGACATTATGCTGAGTGAAGTATCTCAATCACAGAAGGACAAATACTGCATGGTTCCACTGTTGTAAAACAGGACTGACCTTGGGGTTGGGGCGAGACTGAGAAAGATGGGTTGAATAATGTATACTGCATTGAAACAAATGGGGGAGAAAACTGTTTAAAAGGGATATGTGACTAGGTATTTTTGTCAAGACAGGAGTCTAGAATGAAGGCATGGTGGAATGGACCTGGGGGAGAATTTCTAAAACAATGAAAGAATTTGTCCTTTACTTTTCCAAGAAGATAGTGTACTAGTCTTGAGAGTTGGGAGGGTTAAGAGTGCAACAATGAATGAATGGAAATCCAAAGTCTCTGTAAATTTTTACTGAAATTAATAATTGTTGTTGTTGTTGCTATGTGCCGTCGAGTCACTTGCGACTCATAGCGACCCTATGTACAACAGCCCTAAACCCTGCTCTATCCTGTGCCAATCTCATTGCCTCCGACAC
>NW_006399757.1:26239297-26241214 GCF_000299155.1 Elephantulus edwardii | reverse complement strand
AAATTTTTAAAAAAGTGAATGTCAGTGAAAAAGAAGACCCTTAATGAGATGGATTGACACTGAGACTGCAGCATTGGGATCAAGTGTATCAGAGAAAATAAGGATAGGACAGAGTCCTGATTTGTTCAAAGTTTCACCATGAGTCTTACTCAACTTGATGGCATCTAAAAACAGCAACCACAATAACAGAACAAAAATAAAATGTTTTGTGCACAGGCATACAAACTGTATCAAGCACCAACCAAGATAAAATTCAAAACTTCTTCTAGCTAATAAATAAGTTGTTGTTATTTGCCATTGAGTAGAAATTGACTAGAGCTGACCTTCCAGTGGGTTTTCAAAGGTTATGAATTGCATGAGAGGAAATTGCCCTTCTTTCACTCCCTGGAGTAGCCTCTTTTTGGAGGCAGCTCAACTCCTTATCCATTAGGTCGCCAGAGTTCTCCAATTAAAATATATCAGATAAAACATTAGGAAAATACCACTACCTGTAAAAGGACAAATATTAATCAAATTAGAGCCAGAACTGAAATAGTGGCTAAAGATAGCTGACAAAGTTATTCTAAAATTTTTATTACTATATATATATATAAAGTTTAGAGACACAAAAGATATGAATTAGACATAATATGACATAATTAGACATAATAACAATAAGATAAAAAAATACATCAGCTGGATTAACAGTATATTAGATATCCTAAGAAAAAAAGATTAGTGTTTAAATAAACACAATAATAGATAGTATTTAACATGAAGCACCTAGAGAAAAGGTAAATTTTTAAACCAAATGGAAAATCAGGGAGCTGTGGAATAATTTATATCTTCCAATAGCCTAGCATAAATGTAATTGGGATCCTTGAGACAAGAAGGGAAAAAAGAGAAAAATAAATTACTTGAAGAAATAATGGTCAATTTTTTCAAAATTTGATTTAAACTATAAACCCAAAGATCCAAGAAGCTCAAAGAACCATAAGCACAAGAAACTACACATAATATTATGAGTCTCCAAGGCAGTGGTTTTCATCCAGAACGTATTTTGCCCCATAAAGAGAAATTTGGCAATGTCTCCGGACATTTTTGGTGGCCACAACTTGGGAGTCCTGGGTCAATGCTACTGGTATTGAGAGTAAAGGCCAATCTGTTAAACATCCCATAATGTACTGAACAGTCCTCCACAACAAAAAAAATTTCCCATCCTGGATGTGACTAGTGCTGATACTGAGAAAATTGGACTTTAGAGAGTTGTACCTGAATCTTTGAACTGCAGTGTTGACAATAAGTATTAAATATCCCAAGGACTGATAAAGGTGAAAACACATCTTTCTTTCAGGAAAAGTAACCAGTGCTCCATAGAGACAAGGATGATGAAACTTCATCTCACAAATTTTGAGCATGTCATTATGAGGGACCAGATATTTCTCTGGGTATAGTGGTGGGTCAGCAAAAGAGGGGAAGACCTCCATCATGATGGTTTGACGCAGTGACTGTAAAATAGACTTAAACATGGTGGAGATCATGAAGATCATGCAGGAAAGAGTGGTCTCTATGAGTTATAGTGGAGTCAATGGCACTTGATAACAATAACAACAACGTGAATCTTTACCCTTCTCAATGTAAGTGAAACCCAATCAAGAATAACAAATTAAAATACTCAATAAATAAAATTAAGCGATTAATCCTTATGGGATCAACAAAATGATAGTTGTCAAATGTCCCATTGTTTCACAGAGCAAGCAGTAAATGCTTTCTTGAGTGTTAATAATAATTTGTGGCCAGAAAGGGAAAGTTGGCAACAAAGTAGAAGGATTAGTGGTTGGAAATTATAGACTTGGGAACAGAAATAAGACTGGTGATCAAATAATTGAATCTTGTACATTCAAAGATTTCTTCATCCCAAATACCTTTCTTTTTTTT
>NW_006399757.1:26223682-26238607 GCF_000299155.1 Elephantulus edwardii | reverse complement strand
CCAAGGACAGTCCCATTCTACAACAGTGGCATCATGTAATATTTGTCCTTTTGTGACTGGGATATTTCACTCAGCATAATGTTCTCCAGAGTCAACCAAATACCTTTCTTAAGGAACACAGATAGTGAGAATGTCAATAGTACCAACTTAAAGAGGGGAGTTAAGCTTATAAGTGAGATTCATTGACACCCAGACCAAGTGCCCTGAGCACTGCTGTTATTCAGACTCCTTCATTTGGTAGAAACCAAGCCAAGCTCCCACCCCCTGGGTATCACTGTGGAACACACTGTGCCATCTCCCTGCACTGGAAAGAGCAACTCACCAGAAACAGGATGTTTCTATCAGCATCCTCTTTGGTAATAGATATTTTTAAATGTTTATAAGGTAATAGAGAAGAGTAGAAATAAGAGAACATTTGAGAAAACATTCTCTCATGTCTACTTGTTCTAGGAATTCATGACTCGCATTTGAGTGACAAAGAACAGGAATGGTATTCCAGATACCAATGTACAACCCAGGACATGAAGTGCCTGCCTCACAGACTGCCACATGTTGCTTACCTATTGTACTTACCAACATTTGATTCTGTCAATGTTATATTGTTAGGTACATTGACATGGTTCTTGCTTCCTGAAAGAGGAAGTTTCATTTTTTCATCTGCTTAAAATCACCTATTAATACTTATTTAGTGTCCATATCACTTATGACATCAAGTCAGTACCATTTGGGTTTTATTTCCTATTCACTCCATCTTTTTGTTTCCACATTGCTGCCAGGAAGCCTCATATTAGTAAAAGTCAAGCAAAATCTATTGCCTTGAAGTCGTTCATTGAATTATTCATCTGTTGATGCATGGATTCATTTCATTAAACCCTCTATTATATTGAGTGCAATTGCCAAGTCATAGGCTATGCATATAACAAGCCCTATGCTAAGCTTAAAATCACAAAATTTAATATAGCAGATTCACATTAATTAGCAATTGCAGTTTTTAGAAATTCCTGTTTGTGCAAAGGTATATGTACAAAACTTTTCATACAGTATTGTTGGGTTGGGGGTGGGGGAAGAAATAATACGAATGTCCACCAACACAAGAATGGAAAAGTAAAAATGTAGTCTATGTGTATTATTGAATTTTTGTCTTCTTGAACAAGTAGGATCTAATTCTTTATGTAGCAATATGGATCTTCAAGACAGAAGGTCCTAGAGGAAAAATTCCAAGAAATACACCCTCAGACTCAAAGAAGTGGTTACCTTTGAGAATCCTGAAAGGAAAGGAGCCTGAATTAGAAGGGGTGATCAAAGAAGTCATTGATGCCAGCATTGGAAGTATTTTTGTTTAAAATATATTATATCTATTACTTACAGACTTTTGCATTTTAAACAAATGAAAACAACAAATCCATCAGGTAAAGCAGTTTCAATAAAAAGGAAGACCCTTCTCTACTATGGTGTATCAAGAAAGACATCAGAGAAAAAGATAAGGTCCTAAAAGGACTGCTAGGAGTTTTATTTCAATCCATAAGTGATGCAAATCGTTAACACACTGGTTGCTAATGTAAAGATTGATGGTTCAAGTCCATTCAGAGTAACCTGAAAAGAGAGGACTTGTGATGCATTTAAGGGAAAAAAAATCACAAACAAAACTAGCCCTGACCACTGAAAGTTCTACTGAGTACTGTTCTACTCTGAAGCACAGGGGATTGCCAAGGGACTAAATTCACTCCATGACAACCACTACCATCAACATAATCTGTCCTAAAACGGTCACATAATATTTTTTACATTTTCCATAAAAAGCAGAGATATACCCACCCTTAAAGTATTTCCACATGACTGTCCCATTCTGTAGGGATGGGGAAAGTGACATTGAAGAAGATCTATTTGAGAGACAGGTGTGTACCAGAAAATGAATTATTTTCTTTCTCTTCTTAGATATCTTTATTTCTCTCCTGTAGGTAATATAAGGTAATAGAATAAATGAGGATGGCATGACCAGATGTTAAGTTTATAAACATCTAATCAAGTAAGAATGGTTTTTCTTTCTAGAGGCTACAGAGCACAGATGTGCCCATTATCAGCCCATTGATGGCATCACATTAGGCCATTACATGTCCATATTGGCTTTCCCTACATTGCTTAGAGAATAGGCCCCACGTCATTATGTTTATAAATGTTTTAAAACACAAAGAAAATTTAAAAATGTAATCATGAAGCATAAAACATGTATACAAAAATCAGAATTTAACATTTTTTTAAGTACCACATGCACATGGGAAAACTGCATAAATCTTAAAGAGTAAGACTGGTGAATGTTTATGAAGCAAGCACATCTAATAAACCAAAATTCAGATCAAGATATAAAACATTCTATGAGTGTCTCTCATGATCCATCCAGAAATTGCCCTCCTCCCAAACAACCGCTAATTTGACTTCAAGGAGCTCTAATGACAGAGTGTTAATCACTTGATTACGACTTTGCCAAAAAGTCAGTGGCTCAAATCTACCATTTACTCTATGGGAGAAAGATATAGAAATCGTCAGTGAAGATTGTTGTTGTTGATTGCTTTCAAGCTGAGCACGACTCATAGCGACCCTATGAGCAAAAGGTCTGAAGCCTTTCTATAGCTATAGATGTTTATCAAGGTTCAGAGTGTTTCAGAGGCATGTTGTTTAGGAAGTGAATGCCACTCCTGCTTCCAATCTAAAAGATTACGTGTTGTCATTTTGACCCCAAGAAGATCTAGGAAAGTGTAAGTCGTACAGCATGGTTTGCATACACAGAAGAAATAATCATGGGATCTCTTTTATTTTTTTTAATTTAGGTTGTTTATTTTTCATTTCAATGAACATCTACAGAGATTTTGGGATTCCATTCATTCATTGTTGCACCCTTCTCCCTGCACAAACCCCCCCTCCCCGTTTGCTCCCCTCCTTGAAAAGCAAAAGAAAAACTCCCTCATTGGTACACAATCCCCCCCGCCCTCCCCAAACCCCACCCCCTAGCCCCAAATATAATCCACTCTGCAACCCTCATTGCGTGCTCCTACGATAAAAATAATGCCCTAAAATATAATACTTTTAGACTATTCTCTCCCCCATAGACTTCAATGCCGTAAACATATTTCATCCAGTTTTTCTCAGTCTTACCCCCACCCCAATGCCAGCCTCATTCTACAACAGTGGCACCATATAGCATTTGTCCCTTTGTGACTGAGATACCTCACTCAGCATAATGTCCTCCAGGGTCACCCATTTTGAATAATATTGCATGAGTTCCTTGTTCTTCAATGCAGCATAGTATTCCATTGTGCGAATATACCACAGCTTCTCTACCCATTCGTTTGTTGATGGGCATTTAGGTTGTTTCCAACTCCTTGCTATTGTAAACAAAGCCGCGATAAACATGGGTATACATATATCTACTTGGATGTCATTTATGGTCTCTTTAGGGTATATTCCCAGTAGTGGAATTGCTGGGTCAAATGGTATCTTTATTTGCAACTTTTTGAGAAAGCGCCACTCTTTGGAAACTATTTGAGGACGTTACATGGCACCGATGAGTCAAAATAGCCTCAACCTCAATGGAGGTTCTGACTTCATCGCTGCTGTTCGTTGTCATTGAGTAGGTTCTGATGTACAAAGAACGAAGATCCTGTGCCGTCCTCATAGTCTCTGGAGTGCCCAAGCCACATTGGCAGTCACTGTGTCAATTCATCTTCTGGAAAATCTTCCTCTCCACCTCTGACCTTCCATTTTTCCAAGCATTGTGCCCAAAGATTAACCTCTCATGAAAATATAAGCAAAGGATGTGAGATAAAATCTCACCATTTTTGCTTCTAAGGAGCATTCTGACTGTACTTCTTGTGAGAAAGATTTGTTTACTCTTTTGACAGTCCATGGTATATTTAATGTTCTTTGCAAACTCTACAGTTCAAAGAATCCATTCTTCTTTGGTCTTCCTTATTCAGTGTTTAACTTTCACATACGTATGAAACAACTGAAAATACCACACCTTGGTTCAGGTGCACCTTAGTTTTTTGGTTTGTTTTTGTTTTTATGTATTACTTTTTTAGTTAATTTTATGGAACTTTACAGAGACTTTAGATTTCCATTCATTGATTGTTGCACTTTTCTCCCTGCCCACCCCTCCCCCCCTAATTTGCTCATCTCTTTGAAAGTAAAAGAAAAATTCTTTCATTGTTATACAATCCCTCCCTCCCATTCCACTCCACCATGCAGTCTTTATTCTGGACTCCTGTCATACAGCAATACCTAATCTTATATCCCTTTTAAACAGTTCTCTGCCTCATCTGTTTCAATGCAGTACACCTAACATTCTTGCTCTTTATTATAAAGAGGTCACTGGCAGCAGAAGAAGACTTGAAACACTGACAAAGATCAAAGTCTACAGCCTTAGTATATATTATACCTCAAGAACAAGGAAAAACAATCTTCATCAATATAAATTATCATTATTTTAATGGAGAAAAGATTGAAGTTGTCCATGGCTTCATTTTATTTAGCTCTACAATCAACACCCATAGAATCAATCAAGAAATCAAAGGATAGATTATGCTGAATAAGTCTACTATCAGGCCTGACTTCATGAAGAATTGAGAGAGAGAGAGATGCTGTCAGATCCCTTTATATTTATATAAACATAAATGGATAGTACCATGTTCATAAATGGATATATACCTTGTTCATAAATGGATAAATGGATATATACTTTGTTCATAAACATAAATGGATATATACCTTGTTCTCTGGGGAAAAACAAGGAACTCAAAGGTATAAAGTTTCATGAAAAAGCTAGAATAAAGAGTAAATGAAGAAGACAATGTACAGAACAGTTTAATGCTGTATGCACATAACAGTGTTGATTTTTACGTTCTTCATACATTTTCCACTAAACTTTTGAAAAAATTAGATCTGATTTGACCTTGCAGTTTAAAATTAAAACCAAAGAGTATAAATAAGAAATAGTTTGCACTCAATCCAAGAAAAACTGTACTGCCTGTATGAAGTATCCAAAGTCTACTCAGCGCCTCTTACAAAACATGGGCAGGTTCAAGCAGACTGTAAATGCAGTGGAACTGAGAACTGACTGGAGGGCTGGCAAATGCTGAGGTAATTCTAAGGCATTTCCTATGCTACCACTGACTCGTTTTCCTTGCCATTTGAAAATCATCCATGCCATCACCTTACCCATAAATCCTTTCTTTAAATAGATAAGGCATTAGAACATTAAGGATTCAGGAAGTCTGACTTTGCCATTAAAAGGCTTTGTCATTAGATAGCAATGAGTCTAACTTTCCAAGGGTTCAGGGGTTTTAATTGAACACACTTGAGATGCTCCTCGGAGACAAAGGTGTTTGAAAAGAGTGAAGTTTGAAAGTGTTAGGAATAATAAAGGTTCATGGTGTAGCAAGAGGGACAATAATTTTCAATAAGGATAGCAATTATCACTTGTTCCTTTCTATTGCAAACTGCCTTAAATTTAGTGGTGTAAAACAACAATCATGGATTCTATGGGCCAAGACTTCAGAGAAGGCATGATATGGTTCAGGGACAAGGCATGGTATGATTCTAGGGGCCAAGACTTCATGGAACGCAGGGTTCTTTCATGGTTTTGTTTGGGGCCTCAGAAGAATGTTTAACAGTCTAAGGGTGATTCAGTGACGAAGGGCTAGAGTCATCTGTAGTTTACTGCTAAGAGAGTGACTAGTTAACAGGTTAACTGGTTAACATTGGGTTCCCTGTATGCCAACATGGCATCCTCAGGGAAGCTAGACTTCATACATGCTGGCTTAGCACCTCACACAGAGTTTCCCCGAAGACAAAGTCAAAGCTATATCATCTTTTATGAACTGGTCTCTGAAGTCATACGATATCATATCACCTGCATTCTACTGATTAAGTGTAAGCCATGAACCAGATTCAGAGAAAGTGACTGAACTTCTTCTCCAAGGAGCAGTGGTAGGTCATATGGAAAAGCATACGGGATAGGAGATGTTTTCACAGTCATCTTTGCAAAGATAGACAATCTGTTACACTATTTAAAAGCAAAGCAAAATGAGCCTCTACAGGATTTTAGTTAGGAGCCACGAAGTGGACGCTGCCTAATAGCCACCTTATCAACAACAGATGAGAAGCTTGCCACAGCTGTGTCATCCTCACAACCTCAATCAGGCTCAAGCCCATTGTGGATGTAACTTACAATTCAGAGCATTCTTTCCCTCTACTTTTCCAAACACAAATGTCTTTTTTTACAGACCAACCACTTTTGGCAACATATATGTGGCCAAAAATATGTGAGATGAAGTCCCATCATCTTTTTATCTTAGGAGTATGCTGGCTATATTTCTTTCAAGACAGATTTGTTTGTTCTTTTGGAATTCCATGGTAATTCAACATTCCTCACTAACACCACAATTCAAAAGCACCAATTGTTTGGTGATCCGTATTCATTGTCCAATTTTCACAAGCGTATGAAACAAATGAACATAGCATGCCTTGGTTTAGGCACATCTTAGACTTTCAAATTACACTATTGCTCTTTAGAATTGACAGCATATTTGCCAAGTGCATCATGTCTTTTGATTTCTTGACTGCTGCTACCATTAATGTTGATTCTCGATCCAAGTAAAATTAAGTCCTTAATAATCTCGAACTTTTCTCCATTTTTCAAAATGCTACGTATTGACCTAGTTGTGTGGATTTTTGTTTTCTGGATGTTGACATATAATTCATACTGAAATTCGTGGGTAATGCAAATGGCTAACCCACTCAGCTAGGAACTAAAAAGAGTTTTATTATTCACAATAGCAAAGAGATGAAAGCAACCCAAGTGCCCATCAATAAATGAATGGAAAAGCAAAACTGGTACATTCACCCAATTTAATATTACACATTACTGAAAAAAAAAATGAACTGAAGAAACACTACACAACATGGATGAGTCTGAAAGATATGCCAAGTGAAATAGTCACAAAAGGACAAACATTGTGTAACACCACTGTTATAAAATAAGACTGACATGGGGGGCGGGGAATAGAATCGTGAAAGAATAGACAGACAATGAACACTGCATTGAAACTGGTGAGGGGAAGAACTATCTGAAAAGAATGCATTATTAAACATTTATATGTACAACAACCATCTGGAACAGAAAGTACATTACAAAGTAGTCTGGGGGAGGGGGAAGGGAGCGGGAGAGAAGAAAATATACTGCAATGAATGAATGAAAACCCAACCTTTCTGTAAACTTTCTGTAACCTTTGTTAAAATCACAAGTTTCTAAAGATAGTTTGACTCCACCAGAAGCAACTTGTGATCTACTTTAAAAAAAAAAGTCAGAGATTTGTACACCAATGTTCATAGTAGCATTATTCACCATCGTAAGAACATGGAAACAGCCCAAATGTCCAACCACAAACAAATGGATTGAGAAAGTATGGTACATTTACACAATGGAATACTATGTAGCATGCAGGAGCAATGATTTTGTAAATTATTACCTAACTTGAGAGGGACTGGAGAGCATTATGCTAAGTGAACTAACTCAGTCCTACAAGGATAAATGTTGTTTAAAACCATTATTGTAGAATGAGTATGAGGATACAAGAGGAATGGGAGAGGTTGGAAGCAGAGGAATGAGGTTGTGTGCCAGAGGAGGGGGGGTTAATCATCACGTTGTACAATTTGATGGGGGGGGCATGAGGGAAATTGAAAGAATTTGTTCTTGAAAACAACGTATTTGAATTTTGTAAATAAACTAATAGAAAATTTAAAAAAATAAGTCGTTGAAAAAAAAAATCAGTCATTGAAAACACTAAGGAGCAGAGTACTTCTCTAACACACATGGGCCACCAATAACCAAAGTCACCTCAATACCAACTGAAACTGGATTGTATTGCTGAGATGTCCCCCAATCTTTACTTTCTCTTCCTTCTACCATTGTGAAACAGCTTGGCTCCTGGCCCTTCTTACTGCAGCCAGCAAGAGTTTACGAGTTATATCCCTTTTATTTATATTGTCATTTACAAAGAATTTAATTTTCCAGCATACCATTAATCTTTCTTATTCCTCACCTTTTTTCTGTATCTCACCTCCTTTCTCTTTGCTCCATTTATGACTTCAATGGATAAAACTCTTAACTTTTAACCTAGATGACCAAAAATCTGCTACAGAAGCTTGATGGGAAAAGATGATAAATGGTTTTACACATCAAACTCAAAACGTACTGCCATCAGTTTGGTCTTGACTCTTTCACCCGGTTTCTGATGCTATAAATCATAATGAGAGGAGACTCTCCATTTTCTCCACTCAAAGCCACTGGAAGATATGTGTTTAGCTGTAAAAAAAGAACTGGAGCTTTAGAAGTCTTTCAATGTTTGTTGTTGTTGTTGTTAGATACCACTGAGTCTATTCTGACTCATAACAACTGTATGTCTGGAAGGACAAAATACTGTTCCATTCTGCATCAACCTCACAATCATTGTTATGTTTGAGCCCATTATTGAACCACTATGTCAATCCACCTTATTGAGAGTCTTCCTTTTCAATGATCTATTTACTTTATCAAGCATGATGTCCTTCTCCAGGGACTTATCCCTCCTCAGAATCTATCAAAAGTAAGTGGGATGAAGTTTCACCATTCTTGTTTTCCTAGAGTATCCTGACTGTATATCTTTCATGACAGATTTGTTCATCTGTCTGGAAGTTCATAGTATATTCAACTTTTTAACCAACACTATAACGCTAATGAATTAATTGTTATTTGATCTTCCTTCTTTATTGTCTGGATTTTGCAGGCATATGGTTGGGTCTGTCACACCTTAGTCCTCAAGTGACATCTTCACTTTTTTACCACCTTAAAGATGTCTTTTACAGTAGATTTGTCAAATGTAATTTATCCTTTGACTGCTGTTTTTGTGGGTTTTGGTTGTGGTTCCAAGCAAAATTAACTTCTTGACACCTACAATCATTTCATTGTTTATCATATTTATTGATCCAGTTGTAAAGATTTTGGGGGGTTTTATGTTGAAGTGCAATACTTAAGTCTTTGACATTCATCAATAAATACTTCAAGCTCTCTTCATTTACAGCAAAGCAAGGTTGTGTCATGTGCATATCATAGGTGATTCTTTCTAAATCCTAATTCCTAGACATATTCATAGAACCCAGTTTCCTTGATTATTTATTCAGCATATAAATTAAATAAGAATGGTAAGAGGATTACAATCTTGACACACACTTTTCCTGATTTATAAACTATACAGCACCTCCTTGTTCTGTTGGAACTAATTGGCTTCTAGTCTATGTACAGATTCATAATGGTCACAAATGAATATCCTGGAATTCTCATCCTCTGCAGTGTTAGAATCTGTCATGATCCACACAGTCAAAAGCCTTTTTGCATAGTCAGTAATACGCAAATGAACACCTGTGTATTCTCTGCCTTAAGCCAAGATGCACATCCCCATCCCAAGCTCTCTCCTGCATCCTACTTGGCTTCCTAGCCGTTTCCTGTTGATAGATTGCTCCAACTGTTTTTTTAATTATATTCATCAAAACTCTACTTGCATATGGTATTAATGCATCACTGGATAATTTCCACATTCTGTTATATCACTTTTCTTTGAAATAGACACAAAAATTGATCAGACCTTGCAGATTTCTTTCCAGAGAAAAGTGAGCATTTTTAGGGTTGTATCTATTTGTTAAAATATCTCAATTGATATTTTGTCAATTCTTGGTGTCTTGCTTTTTTGACCAATGCCTTGAACTTCTCTCTTCACTATCATTGGTTATTGATTATATGATACATCTTTAAATGGCTGAACATCAGCCAGTTCTCTGTTACAATGATGCTCTGAATTCCTTCTTCTTCTTCTTTTGATGTGTTCAGCTTTGTTCAATATTTTGTTATAGAACTTTATAATTTTGCAACTTAAGGCTTGAATTTTCCTTTCAGTTCTTTTAACTTGAGAAATGCCAAGCATGTTCTTCCTTTGGTTTTCTAACCTCAAGTCTTTGTACATAATATTTGTTGTTGTTGTTGTTAAGTGCCGTTGAGTCATAGGCGACTCATAGTGACCCTATGAACGAAAGACCTGAACACTTGTATAACTTTCATCCTTTCTCCACTTTCATAGGGTTTCCAGAGGCAAGCTATTTTAGAAGTGGATGTCACTCCTGCTTCCAAGCTTGCTTTAATCGGGGAGCTCTACGAAACACTGTCCACCATGGGTAACCATTATCACATTTGACACATCAGTGTCTCAGTGTTCAGCTTCACAGCAACCACAAATTACCTCTGTACCACAAGTGGACAGACCAGGGCTATATGACCTAGAAGAATGTTTGACCAAAACCAACTAAAAACAGGCCTGAGGGCCATGGATTAAAGTTACCCACCTTTGGCTTGGGAGCATCACTTTCTGTCCACTAGGACAAATGATCTCTGTCTATGCTGTTGTTGTTAAGTGCTATTTAGCAATTTAAATATTAATATTGTATTTTTGTCTTATAGAGTAATCCTTTGAAATCTTATATGCATCTCTTTTCTTCATAATTTTCCCAATTGCTTTAGCTACTCTATTTGTAAAAGCAAGTTTCAGGGTCACTTTTAACATCCCCTTTCTTATTTAATGACATTTTGTTTTCATCATATGTCATACACATGATGTCATCCAACTCCTTATATAGGTTTTGGTCACCAGTGCATTAGATCTATTGTTGAGATAGTGTCTAAATTCAAATGGCGTATATGTGGAGTTATACTTTAACTCTGATGAACTTTTAAAAATTCATTTCCGCTTCAATTTGAACTTGTATATTAATAATAGATTGTATATTTAATAATCAGCTGCTAGACTTCTTTTGACTGATAATATTAAGCTTTTCCATCATCTCTTTCCACACATACAATTTAATTACTATGTATTCCCTATAGTAAGATCCAAGTGTATCATTTTGCTTATGTTGGGGGAAAAGGGTACTTCCAAAGATCTTGCAAAATCCTTATTGCTGAAGAGGTCTTTTAGAATCTTTATAAACACCTCTTTCTTCCTTTCCTAGTTTAGCCAGAGTTTCCTCAAGCATGATGGCCTCTCGTGTCTTGAGGAGGGACGTGTATGTAATGCTCAGGGATCTTATGGGTTTCTTTTCGTCCCAAGAGGGTGTCAGCAGAGGGGACTTGCCAGATGAATTGCGTTCTCTAGCCCACAGTCCACAAGCATTTTGGGCATGCTGGAATAAGGATTTAAGGTAAATAAAAAGCTTTATTTTGCTTTTCTTTATTCTAGTCACATTACACCTTAAATACGTTTTTGTGGTTTGGTCTTCTAATACAGTTGAATCATTTCTATTTCTAAAAGGTAACATATTCCAGATTTTGAACTGCTGTTTTTAGTAGTCACTAAATCCATGCCCATGCATAGTGACTCCTGTTCAAAAGAATATATGTTATCTATTCATGTACCATTTTCAAAGTCCTGTATATGCCTGAGTCTATGGTTATTATCACTGTGTATTCTGAGCACCTTCCAACCTAGGGAATTCATCTCCTTGTTGTTGTTGTTGTGTGCTGTTGAGTTGCCTGCAACTCATAGAGACCCTATGTACAACAGCTCTGAACCCTGTCATGTCCTGAGCCAGTCTCACTGACCCCAACACAACTGCCCCCATTGTCCTAGTTAATGTATCCATCCATCCATCTCATCCGGAGTCTTCCTCTCCTGCACTGTCCCTCCACCTTTCTGAGCATGATGTCCTTCTCCAAGGATCAGTCCCTCCTGGCCACATGTTCAAAGTATGTGAGACAGAGCTTCAAAATCCTAGCCTCTAAGGAGAGACTTGGTTTCACCCTCTTCAAGACAGACTTATTTGTTTTCTTGGCAGTCCATTGTATGTTCAAGACTCTCCTCCTCAGGCACCACAGGTCAAAAGCATCAATTCTTCTTTTTTTGTGCTTAGTCATTATCCTACTCTCTGATGCATAGCAAGTAACTGAGAAGACCATGGACTTGACCAGGCACACCTTAGTATCTATACTGATATTGTTGCTTTTTAGTACTCTGGAGAGGTCCTGACTGCAGATTTATCCAATACAGTTTTTTAGTTCCTTTTGAGTTCCTGACTGTTGGGGTCAACAGTGCTAATTGTGGAGCCAACCTGTTAACAACTTCAATCTCTTCTCCAACCTTCATGATGGCTCAGTAAGTGAGAAACTTATTCTATAAATGGTATTCTATTGGGATATGTAGAGTTTCTGTTGGCTAATTTTCAGCAGTAGATAATAACCCTTTGGTCTAGTCTGCTTTAGTATGGAAGTTCCACTAAAATCTGCCTATCATGGGTGAACTTGCTGTTGTTGTAGTTAGCTGTTCTCAAGTTAATTATGATTCATATAGACCCTACATAAGTTATATATGAACCTCTTTCTATCCTACACAATCCTCATAATTTATAACATACTTGTTATAGTCATCATGTCAATCCATCTTGTTGAGAATCTTTCTCTATTTTACTGACCCTCCACCATTCCCAGTACATCTTCTTCTAAGGACTGGCCCTTCCTAACAATGTGGCCAAGTATGTGAGATGAAATGTCACCATTCTTGTCTCTAAAAACCCCCTGGTTGCACTTCCTCTAAGACAGACTTGCTTGTTCTTTTGACAGTTGATGGGATAGTTGGTACTCTTCTCCAACACCATAATTCAAAACCCTCAATTTTTCTTCCATCATCTTTATTTATTAATTATCCAATTTTCAAATTCATAACAAGTCATTAAAAAGACTATGAAAGATTTGCAGCTCAGCTTTCTGCAATAGGACAACTGCCAGACAGATGATAATTTTCAATAAGTTACTCTAAAATGAGTTTAAAGAACCCAGAACATTTATCAACTAGTTGCTGAACTAGTAGACTAAAGAGGATGTTGTTGTTGTTGTTGTTAAGTGCTATGGAGTTGATTATGATTCATAACAACCTTTGAACAGAACAACCTTTGCTTTGATCTGACCACTGCCTCTTTTGCGCCATCTTCAAGATCTCTGACATGTTCGATTTCATTGTTAAGACACTGTATCAATCCATCTTGAGCTGTGCTAAATCAAAGTAAAGATCTTAACCTCAGCTAAGACCCACTCAGAATGAGGAGAATATTGACACTGAGGAACTTTAAAATGTGTAATAATCTCATAATAAAAATCCTTCAAGTATTCATGTCTTACCTTGTGCTACTATAACAGAGATACCACAAGTGGATTGTTTTAGCAATCAAGCTTATTCTCATTCCATTTAGGAGGAAAGAAATCCAAATTCAGGACTGGCATTCTTCAACATTTATAGACTCAGAGTTCTCTGGAGATCTCCATGTGTATAGCTTCTGCACACAGGGGCCTGAGTCAAAGCCCATTCTTGGCAGTTCTTCCTTGGTGATACTGAGCGTCTCCTCCTCAGCTTGCTTCCCTCCTTTTTATCTCTCTACTTAGGATAAAAGGTAGTACAAGTCACATCCTAGGGAAATTCTTACATCTGATCAGGATTTAAATTTCCCCCCCCCCACCATTAATCCTCTTGCAAATATTTAGTTTATAATATCATGGGAAATCATTACATAGCTTCAGCATTGTACCACTGCATACATCTATTTTAGGTGACATAGTTCAGTCCATGACAGCTTGCTAAACTAAGCATTCTGGTTATTGGCTGGGATCTAAAGGCAACTCAAACAATCACTGTCAGAATTACTGATGCATGCAAACATGACATGGCTATTGTGAAGTTAGAGACAAAGAAGAAAACAACTGTTCCTGACAGATTGCCACAAGAAACAAACTCCAGTGTCCCGAGGAACTTTAAGTATGGATTGATTTCTGCAAGATTGAACAGGGCTTTGAACTTTGAATTACAAAGGAAAACTATAAACAATATTAAAACATCCTTTAACAGAAATCCCAGTGGGCAGCCATTTCTTGTCACTCAGAACCAGTGAATGAAGTTTCTTCAGCCCCAGAGAAGCTAGGAACTAGTGCATCAATATATCTCACCTTCACCTAGCACAGTGACATCACATTGAGGGGTCTTCCTTACTTCTCCATGAGTAAACAATGGAGGGGTTTTTTTGTTTGTTCGTTTTGGGGGTTTTTGCAGTCTGTGATTTTTTTACTGAATTATTTTAGCTGAAGGTACACAAAAATTGCTTTTACCATGTATCTGTGAAATACCAACTCTTTTGCCTCCCAATAAAGAGTCAATTATGACTTTTTTTTGTTAATGATTTTTAATGCAACATATATATATTTTATAGCATATTCTTCTCATTTACTTTTCCCCCATTCATTGATTGTTCCATATTTTCCTCCCTGCCCATCCCTCCCTGCCAGCTTGTTTTTATAACACTAAGGTAATCAAAATGATCAATAAAAAACAGTATCAATCTAGACCCTCTGAACACTTGTGACCAATCCATTAGAAATAAAGACTGATCTTAAAGCCAAACTCCAGAAGAGGTGTTATTAAACAGAGTACAGAAAAGAAACTATGAGGAGCTCACTGGCTGTGCTCTACCAAAGGGATAAAAAGTAAAACTGACTTTATATTATAGATCTACATAAATAAATGAATGAATTCTGCCATTCCTTTCTGTGTGTATTCTATCTTATACCCATACAAGAAATGTTCTGCTTCAATAAGGTAAGAGCCTTAGAAAAATAGAATTTATTAGATCAAACTATCTCATTCCAGTCACAGTGGCAAAATTTAACAGGACATAAAGTGATAAATGTTGGAGAGGATGTGGTAAGATAGGAACTCTTTTTTTTTATTTGTTTTTTGGGTTTTGTGATTGTTTTGTTGTTGGTTTTATTTTATACTGGTTTACTTACAAAGTTTGGATATATTGTTTTTT
>NW_006399757.1:26209142-26221653 GCF_000299155.1 Elephantulus edwardii | reverse complement strand
CCATTCCATACGAAATTGGAGATTGCCTTTTCCATCTCGTTGAAGAATGGGATTGGATATATTGTTTTTCATACTATTTCCTTCACCACTCCCACCCATAAAATTATGCAACCCTCTGATTAACCACCTCCCACCCCAACCTCACCTCACTTCAACCCTTCCCTCCCCCAATCCTCATACTCATTCAACAATTATGGTTTTGGAGGTTCTTTTTGGGTTTTTGTGGGTTTTTTTGCTTGTTTTTAAAATCTCTTCTATGTCACTGGTGGGAGTGTAAGGGGGTACAACCACTCTGGAAGGCAGTTTGGAGCTTTCTCAGAAACGGAACCAACTATTGCACTGCTTGGAATATACCCCAAGAAAATGAGAACAGAGGCATAAACAGAGACTGGTACACCAATGTTCATAGCAGTGTTATTCACCATTGCAAGAACATGGAGACAGCCCTGATGTCCACCCACAGTTGAATGGATTAAGAAGTTATGGTACATTCACACAATGGAATACTATGCAGCATGCAGGAGCAATGATTTTGTAAATCATTACCTAACTTGGGAGGGAATAGAGAGTATTATGCTAAGTTAACTCAGTCCAGTAAGGCCAAATACTGTATAAGACCATTATTGTAACCTACAACCAGGAGAAGATAAAATAGATGAATGGGGATCTTCTAAGAATCAGATCCCTGTGCACATCCAAAAACTTCTCCACCAGGGTAAAAAGGGAAGCCACAGACTGGGAAAAAGTATTTGGTAATGACATATCAGATAAGAGACTTATATCCAGAATTTGTAAAATACTTGAGGACCACAACAAGATAAAGGTAAATAATCCAATAGAAAAATGGGCACAGGATATAGACAGACACTTCATCAAAGAAGACATTCAAATGGCCAACAAGCACATGAAGAAATGTTCAAAATCCCTAGCTCTAAGAGAAATGCAAATCAAAACAACTATGAAATATCATCTCACCCCAGTCAGAATAGCAAAATTTAACAGAACAGCACAACAAATGCTGGCGAGGTTGTGGAGAAACTGGAACCCTGATTCACTGTTGGTGGGAGTGGAAAATGGTGCAACCACTGTGGAAGGCTATATGGAGCTCTCTCAAAAAGTTACAAATAGAGATACCATTTGACCCAGCAATTCCACTACTAGGAATATATCCCAAAGAGACCATAACTGACATCCAAGCAGATATATGCACACCCATGTTTATCTTGGCTTTGTTAACAATAGCAAGGAGTTGGAAACAACCTAAGTGCCCATCAACCAAAGAATGGATAGAGAAGCTGTGGTATATTAACACAATGGAATACTATGTTGCACTGAAAAACAAGGAACTCATGCAATAGTATTCAAAATAGGTGACCCTGGAGGACATTATGCTGAGGGAAGTATCTCAATCACAGAAGGACAAATACTGCATGGTGCCACTGTTGTAAAACAGGACTGACCTTGGGGTTGGGGCGAGACTGAGAAAGATGGGTTGAATAATGTATACTGCATTGAAACAGATGAGGGAGAAAACTGTTTAAAAGGGATATGTGACTAGGTATTTTTGTCATGACAGGTGTCTAGAGTGAAGGCTACATGGTAGAGTGGACCTAGGGGAGGAATTGTAAAACAATGAAAGAATTTTTATTTACATTTCCACGAGGGTAGTGTACTAGGGGGAAAGGTTGGGAGGGGGTAAAAGTGCAACAATGAATGAATGGAAATCCAAAGTCTCTGTAAATTTTTACTGAAATTAATAATAAATTAAAAAGAAAAAGAAAAAAACCTGCTAGAACAAAAGAAGAAAAAAAAGACCATTATTGTAGAAATAGATAACTAGTAAAACGTGTATGAGCATCTAAGAGGGGACAGAGGGAACAAAGAGATGGGAATGGGGGGCAGCAGTTATCATGAGGTTGCACGGTTCAATGGCTGGAAGCAGGATGGTTTGGAGACGTACAGAGGATCCAGTGTGAGGGGTAAGGTATATGAATATTTTAAGTAAACCTGTGTAAAATTTTTAAACATGAATTGTAAGAAATTTTTTTTGCAAGAAATTTTTGAACAAAAATTATCAGACCTTTTATAAACAACTCTCAAATTGTATGCTTAATTTTCCTCACTTCTCTCAGTTTTATGGAATATTTAAGCATCAGCAAGAAAATCTTTTCAGTAAATTGCACACTTGAGAGTCTAGAAAGATCTTGAGAAACTCTGGCAAGTTACCTGTATCCCACGTTGCTTTTGGTTTCCCATCTCTTCTTTGCTTCAAATTCTCATGCAAGTATCTTTTTTTAAACAACCTGTGAATTTTAGCATCCTTTTTGGCTTTTACAAAGTTGTGGCAGGCAATAGCTTTGGCAATTTTCATACCACACTCTGGAGCAACTAGCTGGTTGCTGAGTTCTTTGGCCTTCTCGATATTCCATTCATTCACAGCAGGGTCTATTTTGTTTTCAAGACTCAACTTGTCAATAATTTTCTTTTTCATAGAGAGGTTAAATCAATCATTGACTCCAAATCACTGAGCAAGCTACTTCCTCTGTGCTTCATTTGAGGACTGTTCACTATGAATTGCTTCTTCATCCTTCAATTTACCTTCCCTGGAGCATTTTCCTTTTCTGCTCCTGAATCCTGATTTTCTGTTTAGAATGTTTTTTTCTGCAATTCTTGACATTTATTTGTCTCTGTTTCCAGTTTTGGTCCATCTGTTGGGAAAATAGAGGTTTCTGCTTTTCAGATGACTTGATCTCTAGCTTTATGTAGGTGAACTACTACTGAGTTTTCTGATGTGGCTTCATCTTCAGAATTCAAGTCAACATCACTTTCATTTAGGCCAGGAGGTAACAGTCCACTCCACATCTTCTCCACCAGGAACTAGCCATCTGTCAGCTATCTTAGGACCCTGCCAACATCTAATGATGTTTTTTCTTTTATCCTGTTATATCTATAAGCACCAATGTTCTCCTGGGATCATACATGACCCTGAGTATTACAGACATTAAAAAAAATAATCCTTTATAGAGACCACGTTAAATACCACTCTAGATGTCACAGTTTCTTATTAAAGGCTCATTTGTACCTGGGAATTTTCTAGTTAGAAAGCAATAGACACAACTTACATTCATTTTAAAGAAGAAAAAGAAAATGTCAGCATTAATAGGGTTAGTCCATCTTGCTAAGATGGTAGTCTACAGAATGTTTCTCCTCCAAGCTATTTGTAGACCCATTAATTTAGAAATTAGAGAAATAAGGCCATACATGCTGTGTAATTAAACTACCCATTTCACCATCCAGTGCTAAAGTGGTTTCCAGGGATGTTAGTTGGATGGATGGTGAGTTTCTTGGTGTCTGGGAGACCTGATAAGTTATGCATCAACCGAGAAGAGTTCACACTCTTGAAAGGTCAAGGGGGAGTGGGTGGGGGAGTGGAAGACAGAAATACTTTTGTTGTTGCTTTATTTTGTTAAGAAGAACTTGGTATTTTTTAATTACAAATGTGAGGAGCACTGTTAGTATACCTCTAGGCATATTGGAACATTGGATGCTAATGGCTCTTCATGGCATTAAATGATAAGCATTTCCTGTTGAATTGTCTGGTGTGCCTGGGGCTGAAGGATGTGGGTTTTTCCTGGGAGCAGTCAACAGATTGTTGCTTTGCTTTCAATAAGTCATTCATTTCCTCATTGTTTTGCTTTAAAAGGAAACTCTATTTGATTTTTCTATCTGCAGTTCTGCCCCTCAGTCATGTGTCTGCTGTCTATCACACTCGGCCACCCTGATGGGTCACAGATGCACTGTCCTGTTCCTGAGGATTTGGGAAGAAACCACCATACTCCTCCTTGGCTTCTCTGTCTTTATCAGTTCTTTTCATTCCTCTTAAGACTTATTTGCTTTTCTTGCCATCAACTTTTGTTTCCAAAGAAGAAAATACATACATGTACTGTTTAACAATACCAACGAAAAAAATGACACAAATACAAAATACAAAAATTGTATTTTGAATAATGTTAAGACAACAAGAAACAATGACTGGCAACTGTCTCTTCCTCCCTCCCTCCCTCCCTTCCTCCCTCCCTCCCTTCTGTCCTTCCTTCCTTCCTCTCTCCCTGCCACCCTCCATCCCTCCATCTCTCTCTCTCTCTCTCTCTCTCTCTCTCTCGTATGTGTATACAATTTAATAATTTATTTGTCCCAGATTTCAAGAATTCAGTCTTGATGTATTCTTTTCACATAAATATATTCACAAACAAGAAAGAAAAGAGAAAAGCCTTTGTTGATAAATATATCTTGGCTTTTAAGTTCAGAATGTGTAACTAAGTTGAGCAACTTTTGGTCCATGGTAGAGACAAATAATTAGGACAATAAACAGGTATAATCAAACGCATTGTTAAATAAAAAGGAAAATCAAGTACAAGCTTTGGAATCAACTATTTGGAATTGACATGCAGATTTTGGAATTCAAATCCGGGTTTAATTCCTGGGAGCCAGGGAGGGAATTCTGACACCATCATTTATGGTCAGGTGCCTTTGAGTCAGCTGCTACTCTTAGCAACCCTATAAACAACAGATCTTGCCCTATCCTGTGCCATCCTCATCATCTCTGATATACTTAAGCCCTTTTTTAGTCACTTGGAAACATACATTATGCTAGGAAAGGTAGGTCTGTGAAAGAGAGAAAGACCTTCAATAAGATGAAGTGAGTCAGTGATTTTAACAATGGGTTCAAGGAAAGAAAAAATTGTGAGAAATAAGAAAAAGTTCAAATCTGTTGTTCATAGGGTTCTCTATGAGTTGGAATAAACTCAAATGCACCTAACACAACAGCAGGAGACCTGGGTTCTATTCTACCGCAACGTTTAAAGTCACTATTTGTTTATCAGTGGCAGCATGTATGTTGCTATGTGCTAAACAGTTTTCAATGTCATTTTCAGACAAAGACAAACTAGAAAGAAAGACTTGGCAATCTACTTCTGAAAAATCAATCAATGGGTTGAAAATCAACAAAATGATAATAGCAGTCTGACATACAACTGATCAAGGGGATAGGACCAAGTAGGTTTTTAATTCACAGTGCATGGAGTCACCATGACCCTGGGAATGACTTAATTGCAGATGACACCTTATTGCAGATGACAAGTTCACCTTATTGGCAAAAATCTGTAGTAAACAGTCACCTAAGGTCCACACTTGTGCTTACAGTACAAGTCTTACCTTGGGACACAGGTTCTCATGTCTACCAGCTTCAACTCAATTCCTCAAATCTCTACAAGAACTGAACTAAACTTACTTTAGAATTAGATTGGACGAGTCTGTGCTTATAACTTTGTTGATGAAACAAACTACAAAAGAAAACAAAAAACATGCAGAATTTTCTAAAATTACTTCTTCCAGGGTTCTTAGAAGTCCTGCTTTGCTTTGTAAAGTAAATGATTAATGAATTAATTAATGGATATAACAGTAACACTTCTCCTAGTGTTCTTACTGTCTAGTAAAGGAGTCATTGCAGATTACTTTCCCATATCTTTTCTTTATATGTTATGGTTAACTTTATGTATCTACTTGGTGAGGTTGTTGACACCCAGTAGTGTGTAGTTAGCCTACGTCTTGTGATCTGCTGACATTATTCTCCATTTTCTGATATTTTATATTATATAATTATGGTCTATTTTATGTGTTGTAAATTCAAGCTTTTATATAGTAATGAAGCAGAATTAGTGCAGAGTGTATCTCAAGTCTTACAAGAAAGCATGAATCAAGTACAACCCTTACTTTAGTCACACCCTAAGTCAAAGCACATGCTTACTTAAGTCATATCTTACTTGGATGTAAGTTTCCTTGGGTGTGTGGCCTGCATTCAGTATATACAAAGATGCTCTGGCAAGATTCCCCTTTGCTCTGGATCCAGCCTCTAGCTCGTTATCATGGACCTCTTATTCTTGTGACTTAAGCTAATAGCCTTAGGACCTGCCAGTCATGGATTCTTCAGCCTCTGCAAACATGTGAGTCAGAAGAAGCCTCTACTCTGATATCGGACTCAAGTTTGGGATTTATCAGGTTTCACAGCCATGTGAGTCATATCCTCGATGTAGATCTCTACACAACATACTTCACTGGCTTTACTTCTCTAGAGAATCCTGATATGCTCTTAACTAAAAATCTAGTGCATCATTTCTGCAATTCTCTTAGATTCTTTTTGTCTTTCAGATTGCAACAGAGCTTCTTACCATTAGGCCATCAGAACTCCTTATAAGCAATATAATTTCATTTTAACTCATGTAAGTGATTCTTTGCTACACTTATGAATCAACATTAAATATTATTTATGAAAGATTATAATTCCCCATGATTTAAACACTGAATCTCAAGCTTCTATTAAATTTAAGAATCAAGAGGAGTATTTCATGAAAAAGTAAAGCAGAATATTTTTGTAAAAAGTGCTATATTAATTTAAAAGAGAAATAAAAACAGGTAACCAATTAGGGAAAATGCCAGGTACTGAAAGAGGCGTGAACCTTGTGAATGCTACTGATCAGTCAAAACAGTAAAGGGGGTCGTAGAGAACAAAATGAAACTACAATACAAAGACACAAAGATAAATCAGAACAAGAGCCAAATAAACTCGAACAGCTGTTCAAGCGGGAAGCTAGGGCCTTTGAAGGATCTATTATGGAGTTTCTTAACTGCAGATAATGTCACCTCCCCTAGGAGAATATTGGTGGTTCAGTAGTAGAATTTTTCCCTTCTATAGTAAGGCCCAGGTTCTATTTTTTACTAATAACAGCTTATGCACAGCTTAAACAACACCTATTTGTTGGTGGAGGCTTGAAGATTACTTGGATGCTTGACAGGTTTCTGTGGTTCTTCAGACCAAGTTGAACTAGAAAAAATAAACCTGTTGATATACTTCCAAAAATCAGCCAAAGAAGACCCTATGATCACAACAGTTCAATCTGCAGCCCCTCCTGGGGACAGCACAGGATTGGCCAGTGTTTTTCCTGTTTTGTAGGAAGTTGCCAGGAGACAGAGGCCAACCTGACAGTCACTAACAACAATGTTTGTAGTCACTGTTGGTTGCTATGAGCAGGGGTGCTCTTTACCACTGTTGAGTAGGTCAAGGTCAAGGATGAGTTAAACATTCTACATTGTACAGAGTAGCAAACCATAACAAAGAATTAGCTGACCCAAAAGGACAATAATGCCAGCTTTAGGAAACCTAGTTTTGTTAGAATTACAGTCAATCCAATTGTTGTTGTTGTTGTTGTTGTTGTTGCTGTTAGGTACCATCAAGTTGTGTATGACTCATAGCGACCTTATGAACAAAAGTTCTGAACCCTGTTCTGTCCTGCGCCATCCTTACACTTCCTGACACACAAGAGCCCATTGCGGCAGTCGCCGTGCCAATCCACCTACTTCAGGGTCTTCCTCTCTTTCGTTGATCCTCCACCCTTCCCAACATCATGTCCTCTTCAAGGAATAGCTCCTCCTAGCAATAAGTCCAAAGTGTGTGAGGTGAAGCCTCATCATTCTGCTTCCAAAGAGCACTCCAGCTGCACCCTCTCCCAAATGTATCTGTTGATTCTCTTGGCCGTCGATGGGGTGTTCAGTGCTTTTCTCCAACACCACAGCTCAAAGGTATAAATTCTTTTTTTGTCATCCTTATTAATTGTCCAAGTCTCGGATGCGTAGCTAGTAATCAGAAAGACTTAGTGAGCTCTGGTGGCCTAGTGGCAAGAAGCTGTACTGCAATCTCAGAGGTGCGTGGTTTAACTCCACCAGATGCTCTGCTGGAGTTGAACTAACATGATTCAACGGCAACAGGTTGGTTATGTTTTGTTTCGTGTGTGTGTGTGTGTGTGTGTGTGTGTGTGTGTGTGTGTGTGCGCGCACACGCGCACCCGCACGTACACACATATGTGAGGTGTTTGTGACTAATTTTGGTTAATTAAATATCAAATTTACCACACTTGACCTCTACCTCCACTTATTGTGATGTCTAAGGCATTGCAAACTATAACAGCCATGTCACATGATTGCAGATACTTGGACCACTTTTTAAAGCTTAGAGAGAAAGAGGATTTCTGCGCAGTTGCTGACAGTGAAATCCATCTGAGGAATCACCTTCTTTAAACCACCTATGAAGTATCAATGACATGAGCTAAAGAAGTGGGGAGTTTTCCATCTAACCTTTTGATTTGAGTCAATTATAATTGGCTACTTAAGATACCATATTTTTTCTGGAGGTATTATGGAGTTCTGATTATATAAATGGTTACGTATGGGTCCTAATTAAGAGGTTAGCAGTTCAAACCTATCTAGCAGCTTCCTGGGAGAAAGAGTTGGTAATTTGTTTTTGTAAAGATTGTAAAGAAGGCCCTATAGTCATTCTCCTCTGAAACACAGGGGATCGCTGTGGATAGACTGGGCTCAGAGGACCTAGCAGCATCATTTTCTTGCAGGAAGCCACAAGAGGAGCTATAAGAAGTGCCTCACTTCAGGTTAAACAATTTCCTCTTCCAGCAAATTAAACCTCAGTGTCCCTGAAAGTTCCAGGCTTTGCTCGTTCTCTGCTATCCTTAGTGGATAACCTTACCGTGTCCTGCCCCTACCGCTTCCCCATTCCCACCCATAGTCAGAGCCAGTGGAAGTCAGATCAGCACTCAGCACTCAGCACTCTCTTCCCTGGTGCCTCACCCCAGGTCCCACGGTTTCTGCTCACCTGAGTTGCCCATTTTTCTGTTCTGCCATGTCTCAGAATCACAGCATGGCAGTGTATACATAAATCAGAAGATTCTAGTGCAGGTAGGACATGAAAACATGAAGAGACTGCAAAATAGTTTAAGGTATAATGCAGCAACCAAAGTCCAACTATGACAGAGGCACTGAATATATCCAGTGCTTACAGTCTATCATGGCTGTTTAGACTGAGGGGGTGAATGGAAGGCTCTTTGAAAGAGCAAGAATTCATTAACTTGCTTCTGTGGCATATAATACATCTTTGTGAAAGAGCCAAGCCTCCTAAAAGTAAGAGAAAGAGCAAGAACAAAACCAAGTTCCCAGGCCCACAGAGGTATACGCAGGAAGACACTATAGGGTAATAAACAATTCTCCCCTCCTCCATCCCATCTCTGGGTGGCTGCAGTTCCTTGTTCTGATAGTCCCTAAAGATACAGGATTGAGAGGAATTAGAACTGCAGGAGTCCTGGTGGCCTAGTGGTAAGAAACTGCATTGTAATCCCAAAGAGATGCTGTTTGATTCTGCCAGCTGCTTTACAGAAAGAGGGGCAATCTCCTCCCATATGATTTACTGCCTTTGAAAACCCATTAAAGTATACAACAACAACAATAGGAGTTTCTGGATAGTGCAAACTGTTAACAAGCTCATATGCTCACTGAAAGGTTGGAGGTTCCCTTCTCTCCAGAGGTGCCCCAGAAGAAAATCCTGGTGCTGTAGTTCTGAGAAAGCAGCCATGGAAAAGCCTGTGGAGCGCAGTTCGACTCTGATGCACACGGAGTTGTCAAGAGAGGGAGTCGATTCCATGATAACTGTTTTGCTTTGTTTTGTTTTATTTTGTTTTAAGATAGCAGCCAATCAGGTTTTTATGGTTGGAACTAAGATTCTGAAAAATTTACTGACAGCCTCACAGCTCTTCAGTTAACAAGTAGGGATAAGATAAAGCTCTGGACTTGCAGATTTTACTGCATCCTTGTGAAAATCGGTTGTTGTTGTTGTTGTTAGGTGCCATTAAGTAGAATATGACTTGTAGCAATCCTACAAGTAACAGATCTGAACTCTGTCTTGTCCCACGCCATCCTCACACTCAGAGCCCCTTGCTGTGATGCCTTCCCATTTTCCCTCTTCATCCATTCCAAAAAGACCAATAATACACTTTAGTTTATGTATTTTCCTGTTCAAGTTATTTGTTCATTTCAGTATGATTTATTTCATCCTGCATGTTTTCAAGGTCTGTGTTGTAGCACATGTTAGAACTTCATTTCTCTGTAAGACTGAATTACAAGTCTATCGATTATATATCAACCATATTTTGTTACGAAGAGTGAAAGGTCAAATTGCCCAGAATGAGATGTTTGTAACATATATAAACAGCAAAGAGCATCACTGTGGTATCATAATGGAGGCAGCTTTTCCCTGTTCAGTCCATCTCAAATGGATTGGTTTTCCTCATAGGTTGGTTTTTCTTGTTGCCCCAGTACGGCTGCCACTGTGCAAGTATCTAGTGCCATCACTAACTTCCAAAGAAAAACAAGAAGCTGTACTGCAATGCCAAAGGCACACGGTTTGAATCCATCAGCTGCTCTGCAGGAGGATGGGCAGTATCCTCCCATGAGATTTCTGCTTTTGAAAACTGGCCAGAGGGTCAATTTGGGTTGGTTCTTACTTGATGGTATACAACAGGAACAAGAGTCACTGTCTGAAGAACTTTTTAAATGTGAGGAAGATATTCTCATAAAGGCCACTTTTTAAATTAATTTTAATAAAAGTTTACAGAGACTTAGGGTTTCCAGTCTTTCATTGTTGCACTTTTCTCCCTGGCTAACCCCTCACCCCCCCCCCATTCACTCTTCTCCTTGAAAAGAAAAAGAAAAACTCCTTTACTTCCCCCAAGTCTATTCAATCCCTTCCCCCAAGTCCATTCCACTATGCAGCCTTCACTCTGGACTTCTGTAAAGGCCATTTTTAACAGACAAACATTGTATTACATTTAGAAACCAACCAGAGTGAAGGAGAGTGAAATTATGCAAGATTAATACCTTTGGGGTGACATCTTTGGGGTATGAGATAAGCATACATGGTGATGGGATCCAAGATCTTCTGAGACACATGGCCAACTTATGCCCTAATAAAATCCGTTGTTAGCAGAGTAGAATGACTATTTGCCAGACAATCATGTATTTCTGTGAAGGGTTAAATTGGAGCCCTGAGGCTTATGACAGATCAGGGAGATCTCGTGGCCTTGTGGTAACCAGATAATTCTGTGAACCCAAAGGCATGAGATTCAAATTCACCAGCAGCTTTGAGGGATAAATATGGTCAATTTTCTTCCATGAAATTTACATCCTCTGAAAACTTGCTGGAGGTTCAGCTATGATTTGGTTCTGACTCAATGGCTCACAAAAGGCTAGGGTCATTGGGAAGGAGAACAAGAAAGTAGGGGTGGCAGTGCATGGACATAGTGCATAGCCACCAAAGCAGACATAAATGAGACACCAGTATGTGAACTGGACTTCAAAAACCTGATTCTAAGATGATCCAACTGTTTCCTTACATCATTTCTGATCAAAATAAGAGAAGAAGCTTAACATTAAAAATAAGTTTAGAGCAACAGGCTATTTTCAATGTCTTCAGCATCACATTTTCTCCTGTGCTTTTTATTGAGTACAATTTTGTGCAGAATTTTGCCAGATCAATCTATGTTTTAATGTAGAATAAACATCCAGTCAAGAAATCAAGTCTGATGAGAGACATATCCACAGTGTGCTATTAGGAGCCATTCTACAGGGTTTGAAAGCATCCTGCAGAAGGAAACAATCAATAAACCATGTTTGTCTGCTTTACTTCATTATATTGGTAGAACTACACTGACTATTCTTTTCTGTGATCTGTTTCAAAATGCTGATTTATGGATGTGGAACTCGACTAATCAGTGGCCTTTCAAGTGCATCCCACATGCCCCTGAAATAGAAAAGCAATTTGAGGATACAATGGGGTCATTATGTACAGATCTTTTCTTAACCACTCAGACTCTTTCAAAACACATGCGCTGTGTTGTCAAACATGCTCACAGGCAAAGTTGAAAGAGGTTTGAAAATAGGTTAAAACATACCACTCTAATCTTACTTAATGCATGTACAATAATATGACCATGCCATTTTGATTATTCTGTACAAGTGTTTCTGGGATTGATTACTAGGAATTTATTGAGTTTCCACAGAATTTGATGGATTCTTCAGAACATAGAATTAAGTAGTGTTCTTACTTACAGGTGCAATTCTCAGAGAGAATCAAAGTGTTTAGAAATAGAATACATATTTTGGTCATACAGGGTTTGTGAGAGATATAAATATTGATTTCAGGGAAGTCATAATAAATGGATAAGATAGAAGAGAAACAAAAAAGGATCAAATTATTAGATAATTTTAGAACTCAATAAACCCTG
The DNA here is from genome assembly GCF_000299155.1 of Elephantulus edwardii. Classification (NCBI taxonomy): domain Eukaryota; kingdom Metazoa; phylum Chordata; class Mammalia; order Macroscelidea; family Macroscelididae; genus Elephantulus; species Elephantulus edwardii. Next base: position 26,209,474 of record NW_006399757.1, on the reverse strand, counting down.
CATTCGTTCTTATTAAGCATTCTTTTACAAAAACTTACTTAACAAAGTTTTTTTTTGTGACTGTCAAGATTTCAGTTGTAAGTTGGCCAAAGGGCTTCCAATCTGGAGGACTAGTTTATTAGATTAACATTATGAACCACTCTAAAATCATGGGGTCTCCTTGGAAGCAGCAGCTCTGCCTGGAAGTTACCAATAAACGCACAATTGATAGTATAATGACAGAGTAAAGAAACCTTAAAATAAATCTCATCTACTTTTCTCTGGTATTCCCTGCTTTCAGCCAAGATCCGTCTAACATCAGCTACAATATCTCTAGTACCACGACCCCTTCT
>NW_006399757.1:26199790-26208137 GCF_000299155.1 Elephantulus edwardii | reverse complement strand
CTGAGAAATCTGAATCTTGAAAAGTTATTTGGCATTTCAGGGAGTGGCCACATGTTGGCACTTTTAAATTGGTCTAGTATATGACCTTCTTTTACCCAGCCATCTTCAGAACTGATAATTCTACCTCATAGGATTTCAAGGCACTAATCTTATAGTATACAGGGTCACTGTACCAAATGGTTGATACTGAAGAATTTAATGAAATAACGTATAAGTATGAGCCTGTGGTGATGAAGAAAGAATTTCAAGCCGCTTGGAAATAACTGGCACAGACTAAGTCCCCAGGAATTGATGGCATACCGATTGACATATTTCAACAAACAGACACAGACCTGGAGGTGCTCACTAAGGCATACCAAGAAATCTGGAGGACCACTATCTGGTCAACTAACTGGAAGAAATCTATATTTGTTCCCATTTCAAAGAAAAGTGACCCAACAGAGTGCAAAAATTATTGAACAATATTATTAATATCACATGCAAGCAATATTCTGCTGAAAATTATCCAAAAACGTTTGGAACAATATGTCAACATAGAACTGCCAGAGGTGCAGGCGGGGTTTAGAAGAGATCATGGCACTAGGGATATTATAGTTAATGTTAGATGGATCTTGGCTGAAAACAGAAAGTACCAGAGGAATGTCTATCTGTGTTTCATTGACTATGCAAAAAACATTTGACTGTGTGGATCACAACAAACTGTGGCTGACTCTGAGAAGAATGGGAATCCCACAACACTTGATTGGGCTTATGCAAAACCTATACTTGAACCAGGAGGTAGTTGTCAGAATAGAGCAAGGAAACATTGCATGGTTCAAAATCAGAAAGGGTGTACACTAGGGATGTGTCCTAGCTCCATACCTTTTCAAGATATATGCAGAACAGATAATCTGGGAGGCTGGGCTCTATGAGGAGGTGTTTGGCATCAGGATTGGTGGAAGATTCATCAATAACCTGCTTTATGAAGATGACACAACACAACTTGCTGAGACTGAGGAGGACCTGAAGTGCTTACTGCAGAGGTCAAGGACTGCAGCCTTCAATATTGATTGAAGCTCAACATCAAGAAAACAAAGATTCTCATCACTGGGCCAATTGGCAGCATCATGTTAGGCAGTGAAGAGATTGAGATTATTAACAGCTTCAATTTGCTTGGCTCCACAATCAATATTCTTGGTACCAGTAGCCAGGAAATCAAAAGATTTTTGCATTAGGAAATTTTGTTGTCAGGGATCTCTCCAGAGTACTGAGGAGCAATGATGTCAGTCTGGAGACTAAGGTGCACATGATCCAGGCCATGGTCTTTGCAATTATGTGCTATGCATCAGAAAACTGAACAATGACTAGGAATGATAGAAGGGGAATTGATGTCTTTGAGCTGTGGTGCTGGAGAAGAGTATTGAACACACCATGGACTGCTAGGAGAACAAACAGGTTTGTCCTGAAGAGAGTGAAATCAGGCTACTCCTTGGAGGTAAGGATTTTGAAGTATCATCTGACATATTGTGGGTAGGTTGCAAGGAAGGACCAGTCATTGAAAAGGGACATCAAGTTTGGAGGAGTGGAGGAACAGCGCAAGAGAGAAAGACCCTCAATGAGATGGATTGACTCAATAACTGGGGTAATGGGGTGTGTCAGACGATAAGATTGGCTCAGAATAGAGCAGTGTTCAGAACTGTTGTACAGTGGGCTGCTATGAGTTACAAGAGACTCGATGGCACGTAACAACAACAAAAACAACTGAAAGTTAATCCTCATGTTTCAATGAAACAGGTATTGTGATATGTGATTAGCAAACATATTTTAAGCCTTTCTAGGACCATCATTTTAGATTCTGTAGAGTACTAATGAGTCAATTTAAAGGATTTTTCAAAGGTGAAAGGATCTTTAAAACAGTAACTTTTCATTCTACGGATGAACTTTCCCAAGGCCACTTAAGGTTCTTTTAGCTGTACGTCCAGTTCTCTAAACATTACAATTTCCTGAAAATAGCATGTCTACCAAGAGCCTGCCAAGAATCCACAGGTACTTAGATTGAGTTCTAAAACATAAGACTCTCACAACCTAGGGTTCAATTTTTGGACAAGTCAGAGGAACTCGCTCTCTTTTTTTCATTGATAGTGGTACATAAAGAAAGACAAGCACTTCCAGTGTCTCTTTCATCAAACTCACACAGATCATCTCCTCCCTATGATATCCTGGCAGCTCATCTGCTTAGATACAGGAATTTTAAATAACTCAACTTTGACGTAAATCAGCCTTGTTTAGTTACACACAGGAGTGTGCTTCAAAAAGTGCTCATTGACCAACTCCTGAACACACCCGTCACACCTTCTCCCCTATAAACTGTTCTGCACTATACCTCCCCTCCTTTCAGACAGAACTTGAAATACAAGCTAACTTCCTTGAATCTTTCCTTCGAAACCAGAAATTGTAAACACTTGTCTCTTGGGCTCCGCTTTGAAACTCTTTGCTCATATGACACAACTGTCTGTCAGAAGCGACAGAGGCCAATGTACAGGGAGCGACACTGGTAGGTGCTTTAATAAAAGATGTCAGCATCCCAGTTGCAGCCGTGACACCCCTTTTCAATACACAAACTTTTCACCACACTGAAACGTTCATTATGCCATTCAGAAGTAGAGGTCTAGTGTGACAATTTGCTGTAAAGCGCCTCTGTGATTACAAAAAGAAAATCAGTCACTTATTCTACTGGGATTGTTCATAAGACTGACAGACATGCTCAGTATGGAGCCGAGAGCTTGCACCTGGTCAGGAAACAGCAAGATGAGAAAACAGTGCCTCTCTTGCTAATAATTATGCCTGGAGTTTAATCACCAACTTCATGCTTGATAAAATGGAAGCCGAAGACGAGGGGGAAATGATGAAGCAATAGGTATTTAAATCACAGAACATTTTTCGTTCAATTAGTATGATGATGAGGCACTCCATTTGTTAAATATTCTAGCTGATGCTGACAGTATTTTAAATTAAGGTTTGTAGAAATGACGGCAGCAGAATTTGAGTGGTGACACACCACAATGAATATGTCAGTTCTCTATAGGCTGAAGATAGACTTTTGATGGCTTGAGTCATAGCTCAGAAAGCTGAGATTGAAAAAGAGAAAGCAATTTACAGCCTAACTTATGTTCAGAATAGTTTCTTTTCCTTTTGGCTAAAGGAGATAGTGAGATTGAAAAAAAGACGGACTAGAGGAAGGAAATGGATGTCTCTCGACTGTGAACCATTTGCATATTATTACAACCTAGGCAGCTGGTGGTCTCTCAGTTTATTACTTAGACTACCGGGTTATCCCACTCCAATTCATACTAGTTTATTGGCTCAACTGTGCAAAGAATGCACTTGGAAGAGATAACCTCACTGCTCTGACTTTGAAGCTGCCAATTCCTTTACCCTTTTTTTCTTAACACTACTTTATTTACAAAATTCGAATACATTGTTTTTCACACCAGATTCTTCCAATTCTTGACAATTCTTTTTCAACGTATGTCATGATGGCACTCAATTGCCTCTGTCCCTAGGAGCCTGACTCTTGATCATGCACTTTTTTAGTTACAGAGGCTCACAAAATGTCCTGCCACTTTCCCACCTCTCTCCTCTCCCACCGTTTGCAAAACCTCACCCAAGCCAAGGATCCCTAAACCCCATTCACTGCCCTGATGCCATGTGAAATTTCCACAAAGAGGTCTCCTATTTTGATGTTCAACCTCTTATGTATATCAATGGTGAGAGAGATTTTTTTTCCCAACAATGCAGGAAAAGATTTGAAATGCATGTTGCAAGATGGCACCCATGTTTATTGCTAGCACAGAAAAGCAATTTAATGGACCAATTGATAAGTAAGTTATTCAGTTTATCATATGAAAGCAGAAGAAAGTAAGACAGGAAGAACTCTTACTGAGGATGCAAAAAAAAAGGTCAAATCTTGATTTCACACTGTATTTGCCACTTAATTAGCCCTGCAGACATGCAATAGACATGGGGTATTTTCTGATTCTGCTATACACACAGGCAGCACGCTCCTATTATCCCGCCACTGGTGTGTGTTCTGAGGATACTAGAGAACAATTTCAGTGTCAGCCTTAGGTCTTGGGCACTGTGGATTACAAGTCATTCTGCTCTCACTCTCACAGACAATAATACACAAAGAGCTAGATTTCTGAATCATAAAGTCTGCCGTAACTTGCTGTATGATCTTGGTCACACTTCTCTAGGTTTCTGGCTTTCTAATGAATGAAACTTAAAAAGTGAATGAGTAAAGTTCCTTCTCATTCTAAGATGGCATGATTTTATTCTTTTGTTAAAGCTAATATCAATCAAGCTTGTTATTTGCAGTCGAGTCGCTCGTGATTCATAGCAACCCCATGTACAACAGCCCTAAAACCTCCTCTATCCTGTGTCAATCTTATTGCCTCTGACACACCTAACCCCCATTACCCCAGCCACTGAATCTATCCATCTCATTGAGGGTCTTCCTCTCTTAGGATGGGCCAAATATTGTGCAGGGTGCCTCACAGACATTCTCTCTATTTCTTCTCACAACAGCCCTGAGAAGCAGTTGCTGTCATTCATCCCATTTAGAGATGAGAACACGGAGACCTAGAGAATTGAATTAACATGCAAAGATAAAAAGCCCTGAGCCTCAACCCCCACCGCTGTGTCTACTAGGCACAGCACAGCAACTGGACAATAGGTAGTGGCTGCTGCTTCTTATTCCTTTCTCCTTTTCTTCCATTTGTCCATTATTTTTAAATTATCCATACTAAAAAGTACAAATAATAAAACAAAAATAATCCATATTTTCATCTAGAATATAATGACTAATAATATATTAACATTAGTTCTGATACCCAGATATCACATATGTGCCTAGCTGGAGCTGGATGTATACTCTGACAGACAATAGAAACAAATAATGAATCATTTCTGAATATAAAATGCATTAAATTAAATTTTAAAAATGAAATTGTCGTCCAGTTAATTGGCTTAGTAGCATTTAGTGCTTCTGTTCGAGCTCCCAGTACATCAAGGAGTGTCTGAGAGAAAAGCTTGCAGGCAGTCACAAAGATACACCAGTTGTTGTCTATCTACCTGGAGTAAGAAGGATGTGAAATGTCTGGTTTCACTGCCTTCATGAACAACTGCCTCCTTTCGCATGAGACCAGAAGAAATGCATGGTATTGGGCTACCATTACTGAACATTTTGAAGAAAGATTCTGTAGAAGAATCCTAATTAAAAGGTGGAAGACATAGAAGAGACTTTCAAATTTTCATGGAATCTAGACTTGCTGGAGCCATGGAAACTAAATGAACATCTGTGATTATTACTCTAGGACACACTCTTTAAATCTTAAACTAAAGATCTCTCCTAAGACAACTTGTATACAGAAGTTTAAAGCAGATTTACTTGTAATAACTCCAAACTGGAAACAATTAGAATATTTCTCAACTAATTATCTTTAGTGTGTTCCTTGGTAGGTCTGGTTATTGCCATGGATCTTTCGCAGGAGATTTCATTTCCTAAAGAAAGTATCCTTATTTTAAATAAGATTATGAGGAACATTTAGAAACTTAGAGTCTCACCTGTATTATTTAATGGCAACTTTCTGTTATAGAGAGTTGTGAAAGGTGCCAAAATCAGCACATATTCTCACCTTTTCTCATTTATTTTAATTTTTATTAGTTGTCTGACTTGTTTTTGATACATGAATTTTTATAATGTTTTTATCATTTCTGTAGCTAGCATCTCGATGGCAAGCTCGTCTTGATGGCATTCACATAAGGGAAGTTTTTGGGGTCATGTTTGATGTTTGTTACTGCTCTTCTCCCCCTTCCCAAAGCGGGTGGCCCTTGAGCCTTTCACTAAGGGTGGAGGCCTGCTAGAGGGTGCGGCTTTAAAATCTATAATGAGGAGATGGGTCTGTAAGCCAGCTGGGGCCTAGGGCCTTGGAGTCTCCCACCACTCTAGGAACTGGCTGCTATCTATCGTCTTGGTGGTGGGCTCGTCTTGATGGTGTTCACGTAAGGGAAGTTTTTGGGGTCATGTTTGATGTTTGTTTCTGCTCTCCCTCCCTCCACCCCAAAAGCTGGAGACCCTTGAGCCTTTCACCAAGGGTGGAGACCTGCTTGAGGGTGTGGCTTTAAAATCCCTTAGGGCTCTCAGGCCAAATTTATTCATTTATTAATTTGAGAATTAATATTCTTTAAAGACACATCAATAATTTGTCTATTTGCTGTACTGAATACCTTCAGTTGTTCCATAGTCATGTTATCCATTATGTACAATTTGTATGAGCTTCCAGATTGATTCATGCTGGGAAGCTGGAGTGGTATCCACTTCCTAAACTAGATGCCTCTGGAAACTCTACAAACTCTCTATACTCTATAAAAGTTTAGAAATGATATTGCTTATGGGACAGAGTTGACGTCTTTTATGCAAAGTTTACTCTGAGTTGTATTCAACTCGATGACACTTAAATACTGCTAAATGAGATTAGTGTTGTAATATCTGGAGGAACACTCTTCCATGCAACACATCACTCTTTGTCAAAGTACTGTATGAAGTAATCTGGGTTTGCTACGATGCTGAACCTTGTGCCATCTGAAAGTTGGACAATGAATAAAGTAGATTAAAAAAGAATTGGTACTTTAGAATTGTGGTGTTGGTGAAGAGTACTAAACATTTTATGAATGCCAAAAATACAACAAACAAGTCTGTAGTGGCGAGAGTACAACCAAAGTTCTCTTTAGAGGCAAGGTTGGTAAAAATTTCATCTTGCATACTTTTGGCATATTGTTAAAAAGGACCAGTCCTTAGAAAAAGTTATCATGTTAAGAAAGGTGAGGGTCAGAGAAATAGGGGAAGATCAACAAAATGTATTAACACAGTGCCTGTAACAAATGACTTGAGCATGTCCAGGATTATGAGGATGGCTCAGGACAGGGTAAAATTCTAATCTGTTGTTAATAGTGTTGCTATGAGTGGCAATTGACTTGATGACACATAACTTGTAAATTAGAATCGACACAATAACAACTGATAACAACAGCTGCCCTTAGCATGTACTGTGAAAATGTGTAAGACACAGCTACTCCTTTTAGGACTTAGGAGCCTAACTGTTATCAGTCCTTGCCGTACTCATGCAACATACAGTGCCATTAAGACGAGTGGGTCTACACTACTAAGCAATGAGAACTTCTTGCAAGCACTTCAGTAGACAAAATTACCTCCTTTTTCAATTCACTCAAGTCACACAGTTGAAGCAAGGAGGTGGCCCTCAAATGCACTTGTATCTACATTTAACCAGAGCTGAATGGGCAAGAACCGCAAAAGGTGAGAAAAGACCAGAAGATACTCCCAGTACTATCCTCCTGGCAGGTTACCAGGAAGACCATGGCTTTTGGAAAACTGCATCATCAAGTAGAAGCAAAGGCACAAACACTGCTTCAGCCACGGTTCAGCACATGCCATCTTCCACCCACAGCTGCAATGCCTTTCCCACTTTATACTTCTCCACCTTGATTTCAATGCATTATTCATGCTGCCTACAGAGGTAGCTTGTTGTTGTGTACCATAGAGTCAGAACTGACCCATAGCAATAACCCTCCAGAGGATTTTCAGAGGCAGTTAATCATATGGGAGAAGATTGCCCATCCTTCTTCCCTGGAGCAGCTGGTAATCTCGAACTCTGTGCCTTCAGATTGCAGTGCAGCTTCTTGCCACTAGGCCACCAGAGTTCCACAGAGGTAGCTTACTAATCAGGAATCTTTTCTGTTTATTTCCCTATTTTGGAACCCAAAGAATATTGTCTATTTTCCTTTGCCTAGCAGAAAATGTCCTTCCCCAACATTTGTCTCTTACTTTGTTTCAAATCACTCCTAAATTTATTACCTCATATGCTCAATCCTCCATGCCTCTGTACATGGTGTTACCTTGTCACAGATTGCTCTGATCACCCTAAAGGATATTTAAATACACTTCAGGGCTCAGCTGTAGCCTCACCTCCTATGGAAGCCTTACCCTCTCAAATCTCCCTAGAAGTATTGCACACTTCTCTACACCCATAGCATGATGAACATTGCTCAACTAGGGCATACATATTTCACTTGTTTCTTCATGTCTCAGGGTCATCTTTGTACTTCCTTCCTTGTTTTACCCTCACCTCTGCAACCACGCACAATCTTTGACATATAGTACCAGTCAATTCTCAAGTCAATTCTGAAGCATGATAATTCCATGTGTGTCACAGTAGAACTGGGCACAGAGTTTTCAATAGCAGAGGTTTCTGAGAGAGATCTCTGTTCCTTTCTTCTAAGGACTCAAAAT
>NW_006399757.1:26189037-26193263 GCF_000299155.1 Elephantulus edwardii | reverse complement strand
ATCCCCTTTTCCTTATGACTCAGGGTGAAGTCTCTCTCAGGGAGGAGTGATAGGGAATGGCAAAGGACACACTGACAAAGAAGATTAATCAGAACTTTCTTTGACAAGCACTGTGGCATTTGGACAAGATCAAACTGGGAGGAGGGTGGAGAGAATAGTGCAGCAATGAGTGAGTGGAAGCCCAAAATCTCTGTAAATATTTATGAAAATTAATAAAATATAATTATAGAAAAAAAAAGAAAGAAAAAAAAAGGACTCAAAATTCCAGCCTTTCACTTATCATAAAGAACATGCTCATCTTTTTGCACCACCCAGACACACACTGGGCACTCCATACTACTACACTGAGGGGGGGTGTTGCTGTTAGATGCCGTTAAGTATCACTCATTGCAACCCGATGAACAGTTGACCTGAACACTGTGCTTATCCTGTACCAGCCTGACAATCTCTGACACAGTCATTGCTACAGTCACTGTGTCAATCCACCTGACTTAAGAGTTTTCCTCTCCTTTGCCATCCCTCCACCTTTCCAAGCATGATGCCCTTCTCTAAGGAATAATCTCTCCCAGCAAAATGCCCCAAATACGTGAGATGAAGTTTAATCTTCCTTGCCTCCAAGAAGCACTCTGTCTGCACCTTCTCCAAGACATATTCTATTTGTTCTTTTGACAGTCCATGGGATCCTCAGCACTCTTCTCCAACGTCACAGTTCAAAGACATCAATGCTTCTTCTGTATCCTTACTCATTGTTCATGTCTGAGATACATAGCAAGTGACTGAAAAGGCCATGGCTGGCATCAGACACACCTTAGTCCTCAAACTGACATCTCTGTTCCACAACAATTTGGAGAGGTCTTTGACTACAGACTTTTCTAGTACAACAAGTTCCTGATCTCCTGATTGCTGGTGCCAAGTGCATTGACTGTGAATCCAATTACTATGAAGGCATTTACAGTCTCAGTCTTTTGTCTGTCAATTATGATGTTGCATATAGTTTCAGTGGCAAGGACTTCATGCTGAGCACAGGACTCTTTCCCTAGGCATACAGTATCTACAAACATTAACATTTCTCTCCTACATGCAGTATAAAGTATAAAGCATATTTCATTCATGTTTTCATTATAATTTGTCTCAAAATACTTTTATTTCTTCAAACGCTCATGTCCTAAAGCCATTTCCCACAGCAAATGTCTAACATGCCCCTTGTGAAGTTGGAGTTAAATAGATTCTAATCCTTTGATTTTCTGGCATAAGTTATACCATGTGATACACACTTCCTGCTTCTGCCCATTTGTTCTAATGACAGTACCCCTAGGACACAGCCCCTTGCTTTCAGGCTTCCCTCGTTGTCTTCAAGGCTGTACCTGCCTGATAGAGCATACAGCAGTAACTTTTGGAGACTGGGGGTTTTCAGAGCCTTCAACTTCTCTCTTCCTTTGAAAGGTTAATTATAAAATCCAGAGATTTGAGTACAATCAGAGTTCAATAATGAGGTACCTCACATACCATGCCATTTTACCACCTGTTTCCAAAGATATTCCACTGCTCTTACACTAAATGGATTGCAATTTTGTCCTATTACTAGCTTCAGGTACATTTAAGGATCACCAGGTAACTGTTTAATAACATCTACTAAGAAAGGCCTGCTATGATAGTATGTGGCTCCTGGGGCAGGTACAGCAGGGCCAACAGAGGACACCTCCCTGAAAGGGCAGTTAAGATAATTATAAATAGTAGGAGAGAGAAAGATGTTCCTAGAGTGTAACTCTGGCTTTGTTTACCTATGGAAGAGATTGGGCATAGTGTGCAGATTGTAATCACTTAAGGAGCCCTAGTGGTGCACTGCTTAGTACTTAGCTGCTAATCAAAAGGTTGTGAGTTCAGATTCAACCATATGCTCCATAGGACAAAGACCAGAGGGTCTAGTCTCGTAAATTTTACTGCCTAGAAAACTCTACAGGACAATTCTACTCTATCACATACAGTTACTATGAGTTAAAATAAACTCAATTGCACTGGCACCTAACTGTAATGCCATTCGAAAAGAAGAATTTTCTTAGGACAAGTTTATTCACTCACTCTTGTGTGTGTTGGACTTGTGTTACATCCAAAGAAGAGATTACAAATGAGTCAGGATAAGCTGATAAGAGATCAAATAATTAATAGAGAATTAAAATTTGGTGGGAAAATTGCAGGAGGGACCAGCCTATGGAAAAGATATCATTCTGGGAAAGGTGAAGGGTCAGAGAAAGAGAGGAAGACTTTCAATAAGATATACTGAAACAGTGACTAACAATGGGCCACAGCATATCAGAGATCATAAAGATGGTGCAGGATAGGGCAATGTCCATTTCTGTTGTTCATAGTGTCTCTATGAGATGTAGTTGACTTGATGGCTTTTAACAACAATAACTCAGTGTTTGGTTTCCATTACCCTAAGTCATCTTAGAGAGTCACCTTCGCTGAATAAGGTCATTTCTTCTTAGTGGACATTCTTACTTGATGTACTTCACTGCTACATTTGGCCACACTTGAACAACATCAGATTAACAATGACTGTTTCTTTATGTCACCTATCTCTGACTGGGTAATTTGTTCACAAACATTGCCTGGACTGGCAAAGACACATATCTAGCCAGGGAGACTATCTGAGGTCCTTCTGAGGTCAGAAGTAGTTCTCCCTCATGGTGGATGCCCCAATTATTTGATACACCTTCTACATACCCTAGGTCAGAAGAGGTGTTACCTGTGACCTGGCTCACATTTTGGGGCTTCAATTATTACTAAGATTAGTAGAATCTCTGACCTGACTGGGTACCCCAACCGTAATCTGCTGTGTCGATAGACATACTGTCCCAAGCTAGACATTGTGTTTTCTATTTCCCATAGCATGCATGTTTTTAATGATATTTATATGCTTGTTTGTTTTGTAGTTTGTCCTTATAGGGACAGTACTAGTATATCACTATGCTGTACTGGGTAACAAGGGGATGACTTGTATTTTGCTGTGATGCTGCTTATTTTAGAGTTTGGTTATGTCAGAGAGTTCAGATGGTAATAAATAGCATTGCCTCCAATAGGGTAAAAAGGGAATACACAGACTGGGGAAAAGTATTTTGTAACGACATGTCTGATAAGGAACTTATATCTAGAATTTTATATTATTATAAATTATATATAATATTATATATTATAAATTATATATTATATATATGTAACTATATAATAGTACAGAATACTCTTGCACCACAACAAGATAGAGGTAAACAACTCAATTGCAAAATGGTTACAGGATATGAACGGACACTTTACCAAAGAAGACATTCAGATGATGAACAAACACATGAAGAAATGTTCAAAATTCCTAGTTCTAAGAGAGATGCAAATCAAAACAACTATGAGATATCTCACCTCCATCAGTACAGCAAAATTTAATAGAACAGCAAACATCAAATGCTGGCGAGGTTGTGGAAAAACTGGAACTGCTTGTAGGAATGTAAAATGGTGCAGCCACTATGGAAGGCAGTATGGCGCTTTCTCAAAAACCTGGAAATAGAAATACCATCTGACCCAGCAATTCCACCTGGGAAAATACCCTAAAGAAACCAGAACTGCTACCCAAGCAAATATATGCACATCCATGTGTATGCTGCTTTGTTCACAATAGCAAAGAGTTGGAAACAGCCCAAGTGCCTATCAACAATGAATGGATAGAGAAGCTGTGGTATATTCACACAATGGAATACTATGCTGCATTGAAAAACAAGGAACTCATGAAACATTATACAAAATGAGTGACCCTGGAGGACATTATTCTGAGTGAAATAACCTCAGTCACAGAAGGAAAAGTACTTCATAATGCCACTGTTGTAAAGCAGGACTGACATCGGATTTGGGAGGAAACTAAGAAAAGAGGGGATAAATAACATACACTGCATTGAAACAGATGAGGGAGAGAAGTGCTGGAAAGGAATATGTGATTAGGTACTATTTTCGTGACTGGAGTCCAGAATGACAACTGCATGATAGAGTCGACTGTGGAGGGTGGTGGATTGTATAACAACGAAAGATTTTTTTTTTTCACTTTTCAAAGTGAAAAGTGAACTGGGGGTGGGAGTGGGCAGGTAGGAAAATGTGCAACAATGAATGAATGAAAATCCAAAGTCTCTATAAACTTTCATTAAAATTTCAATTTAAAAAAAGGAAGGGAGGGAGGGAGGGAGGGA
>NW_006399757.1:26162665-26188937 GCF_000299155.1 Elephantulus edwardii | reverse complement strand
AAGGAAGGAAGGAAGGAAGGAAGGGAGGGAGGGAGGGAGGGAGGGAGGGAGGGAGGGAGAGGGGGAGAGAGAGAAGAGAGAAAGACAGACCAGACACCCAAAGGCATGTGTTTCTACCTGGCCAGCTTTTCTTCAAGGGAAAGACAGACAATTAACTCCTGAGTGATTTACTGCCTTTGAAAATCTATGAGAGAGTCAGCTATGGTTAGGTCTCAATTCAATGGTACACAACATCAACAACATACCTGCTTGTTTATAGCTTGTATTTATGGGTACAGTACTTGTCTGTCAGTTTATTGTGTAGGGGTGATGTGTATTGCTGTAATGGTGGATGCTATGTCATCTATTTTTAAACAAAGACACACTAAGAAGCAGAACTGGTCAGCCACTTCTGAAATAACAGGCCTTTGAAAACCATATAGATAACAGAGGAGCATTGTTAGAAATAGTGCTGGAAATAGAGCCCCTCGGACTGGAGGGTGCTAAAAAAATTAGGAGAAACAGCTACAAGTATCCCATAATCATTGAGACATCACAGAAATGGAGGAGGGATTTCTTTCAGGATTATATGCTTACAAAGGATGGCAAATTCCAGGTGTGTAGATCAGACCTGAAGAGAGTGACATTTGGGAAGGCTAGATTGATGGATTTAGAGGCTGCTAGCTTCAGAAACTCTGAGTTCAAAGTTGTTGTTGAGGAACAAGGTCACAGGTGGCTAGCTTTGGAGACTGTTAAGTCCAGTCTGCAAGCCAGAAGCTAGACAGATGCATACCAGACAAAAGCTCTCTACCCTTCAGCTACAGTCCAAAACATATTTGGTGCAGGCCACACCCTTGAGGAGATTTCCTCTTAATCAGATACATCTGATCTAATCTTTACAAAACAGCTTCAAATCCTATCTCAGTAAGATCACAGAGGTTAGAATTTATTACAAAAGCTTAGTTATTTATACTGAGGATCATGACCATTTTGACATACAATATCACACTTACTCTGCTGATAAGAAATTCTTTGACAACTTCAGCCAGAGTATACTCTAAATTAGCTCTATTCATAATGAAAACAAAGACAAGTAAGGCAGCAAGTCACTGACCCTGCAGCTCAAACAAAATGTCTTATTACCGTAAGGAACAAGTGAATTGTCATTCTGAGAGTATACCTTCATTAACTTCAAACTTGTTGTCTTTAAACTATACAAGAGTGTGATGGTACTGTACAGAAAAAAAGCAAAAGCTTCGGAAGACTTGGATTTGAACTTCAATATGTAACTTCACTAAAACTCTACGACTCGGCTCTGCCATATGCAGAGAAGCATGTTAACAGTAGTCACTCCCTCAAGACATTCCACATATTCCAGAAGAAATTTATGCAAAGTACAGAGCCCAGCCTGGGAACATCATAAACACTTAACAAATGGACTGACTATTGTCATTAGCAGTAAAAGGGAAGGAGGAGGAAGAATATAGAATCAAAATGGAAAAGTCAGGAAAATAGAAGATAGAAAATAAAAGTATAGAAAAATTAAAATATATTATTAACCAACAATTGAATGAATCTCACTTTCAGTCAAGATGGACATATATCCTCCTTCTTGAAGCAACCACAAAACTGCAAAATAATAGAAACGCTGGTTTTTAAAGCAGTGGACATGTGATAGTGAAAGGCAGGGATCCCTGAGGGGTGGGAAAAAAGTGAGGTGAGCCTCATGATTTTCTTGGCTTACTGCCTCAGAGAATCTCCAGGCAGCAGCACAGGGAGGGGGACATAGGAAGGCCTGACAGATTCTGGGAATTGAGGAGAGAGAGTCAAGTGTCAGGAGAAATAAAGGCTCTGGAATTGGCAGAACATAGTGTTAGGGAGAATATCATTTCAGGAATCTAAAGAGGGTCTCACTTGAGCACTAAGCAGAGATCAATATAGGAATGTGAGAAATCAGCCAAAACTGGGGAAGGAGAAAACACTCTAAAGATGAAATATAATAATGCCCAGGACTCACACTAAGCCAGAAGTAGTGCTTGTTCCATGGAGTGCTGACGGGATAGTCCATAGGAGCTGTGCTAACCCAAAGGCTAAACTGCTCTGGCCCTTGGAGCCCACCAGCAGTTCTGTGGGAGGAAGATGGATAGTCTCTCTCTTTCATTTTACAACCTTAGAAACTTGAAGGAAGATCCGCTCTGAGTCATTTCTGACTCAATGACAATGAGAATTAATGAAATGAGTGCTTATTCCCATTTTCTTTGTTGTTAGGTACCTTTGACAGACTATGACTCCTAGAGACCAGATTGAAGCCTTACCTTATCCTGCACCATCTTCGCAATGTCTACTTTTCCAAACATAATGGCTTGTTAGTACCCTTGCTCTGTAGCACTGTGGAGAGGTCCTTGACAGCAGATTTTCCCAGCTGTAACATGTCTTTTAATTTCTCGACTGTTGTTACCATGAGAGTTGATTGTGGATCCTTGTAAAATGAAACTGTTGACAATGGTTTTTTCTCTACTTATCATGATAATGGCTATTGGTCCAGAGGTGAGAACTTTTGTTTTCTTGATGTTGAGATACTATACATACTGAAGCCTATAGTCTTTGATCTGCAGCAAGTGTTCCAAGTTCTCTTCACTTTCAGCAAGCCAGGTTGTGTCATCTACATAATGCAGGTTGTTGTTGAGTGTTCCTCCAATCCTAAAGCTACATTCTTCATACAGTCCAGCTTCCCAAATTATTTACTCAACATACATGTTTAATAGGTGTAGAGAAGGATATAAACTTGATGCACACCTTTCCTGAATTTAAACCATGCAGACTCTTGCTCTATCCATAGGCTTCTTTTGGACACAATTAAGTATTCTGAGCTTCCCATCCTTCTCAACATCAGCCATAATTTCTTATGATCCACAAAGAACTTCTACAGATGAAAATGACAATATATTGTTGTTGTTGTTATGTGCCATCAAGTCACCTGCGACTCATAGCGACCCTGTGGACATCAGCCCTAAACCCTACTCTATCCTTTGCCAATCTGTCTCTGAAACATCTACCACCATTACCCTAGTCACTGAATCAATCCATCTCATGGAGGGTCTTCCTCTCCTGTGCTGTCCCTCCACCCTCCCAAGCATGACATCCCTCTCCAAGGATTGGTCCCTCCTTGCAACATGTCCAAAGTATGTCTATGAAGCTTCAGAATCCTTGCCCCCAAAGATACAATATATTAGATAAAGAAAATACTGAATAAAATTAACAACAGATCATACATTACAGAAGAAAAAAGTTCATGAGCTGGAAGATACTCTAACAGAAATTACTTTGATGAAAGCATAAAAAAAAGAAGATACTTCATTAGAAATTAAAAGCTCCTAAGGACAATCTTAAAAAGCCTAATGTAAGTGAAAGGGAGCTCTGGTGGAGTTGTGAGTAGGGAGCTGTGTTGCCAAATCAAAGGCAGGATGTTCAAATCCACCAGCTCCTTTGTGAGGGAAAGATGGCGTCTCTTCACATGTGATTTACCGCTTCTGGAAACTCACTGGAGAGTCAGCTATGAGTCTGTTCCAATACAACAGCACCATCAACAATATAAGTGAGAGATGTGCAGTCTGTTCCTGTTAAGATTTATAGACTCTGAAACACAATGGAGAGTCATAATGAGCCAGAGTCAATTTAACGGCATGGAGTTCATTGGACTTTTGGTGTTTTGTGGTTTTTGTTTTTGTCAAAGCAGTATGTTAGAGTCCTCAAAAGTGATAAAGCATTCAAATTTTAAATATCATTTCTTTTGCATTGAAAAACTGTCTCTAATCTGTTTTGTTTTATTCTAATGGTTTAGAACCTAAATAATACACTTCTACTTTTTTAACAAAAAGTCAAGAAAAGTAGTTTATTCCAGCATCCTATATAAAAAAAAGCACAACAACAAAGACTAACAGGTAATAAGTACCCCCATCATTCTTAGCAGCTGTGTGATGGAACACCTTATACTTGACATACAATAAACTATATATAATTGAAGTGTACCATTTGATACATGTTGATATACAGTGTATACACACACACACACACACACACTTACTTCTAGGACAACATCTCCATAATCAAGATAGTGAGCAACAATATCCTCCAACATTTTAAAAAGAACACAAAGCCATTCTAATGAATAACTTGCTACTGAGTCATCATCCAGTCCAGCACACTCCCAGTCACTAGGAAACCAACCAAACAGTAGAGAAGTTTTCCATGGGAAAACCACACTCATGATGAGGTGGCTGTTCTTGCCTTTCTCCTGCCACCTGTCAATAATTTGGGCTTTAAAAAAAAAATAATTTGGGCTTTTGAAGAAGAACTCATGAAGATTGAAGATGCCTGTGGGCTAGAGGAGAGGAGGTCAGAACCAATGGCCTGAGTGGATGGTTAACAAATTACAGCATTTGTGCTTTGGGTGCAAGACCTTGACTGCAGATTTCTGAGGATAGGACCTTGCTGGAGTAGCTGGTATTAGCAGGAAGAAATAATCATTGTGTAACATGGTAGGGTTGGATTAAAGATAATCCCTCAACCTGAAGCCAACTGTGCCCCTTGGAGATTCTGGAAGAGACATCAGGTAGCACTTCTGGTTCCACAAGAGGCAGAATAGGAGCAGAAACTGAGACTGAACATATCCTATCTGGTAAAATGAATAAAACCTGACCCAGATAGGTTGATGTACCAGGGAAAAACAAGGCTTGAAAAGGATGTCATTGGCCTTTCTGAGAGGGTCCTAGGGACAAAGAGGTTCAGAGTAAAGTTGAAAAGCATTTTCAGAAAATCACAGAAGACAAAGAGATCACCTTGCCTCCAATTCACTCTACAATAGAAGTATCAGGGCTGAGGGCTACCACCAACAGCTGATGGTTGTGGAGGACAGCTTCCTCTCTCACTTTAAACTCTTCCTCCCCATACAACACTCTCCTGGGAATTCTAAACCAGAAGATAAAGAGGAGGAATAAGAAAATAAAACATATACCTTCCACACTACTGGTGGACTTTTACTTTTCATTTTATTAGACACTGTATCTATCTGTCTCTATCTCACACTAATTGCTATTGAGTTGGAAAAACTCATCACTTACTCTCCAGGGAGTTTTCTGAGGCTTTAATTTGCAAGGGAAGAGATTGCTCCTATTTCTTCCAAGGTGCCATTGGTGAATTCAAACTTCCAGACAGGCACAACCTTTATATCAGCAAACACTTCTCTAGGATTTCACTTTATAATCTTACATAAAATGTAAAGGTGTGGAAGTATACCTGTACACATATGTATAGATATACATGCATGTGTGCGCACAGGTATATATACACACAAATACATGCATGTACAAATATACAAAAGAACAGATCGTTACCGATAGTTAATGGATTTGGCTGTTAAGCAAAAGTTTGGAGATGTAAGTGACCCAGAGGTTATTTTTGTTACCTCCTATCAAGTGCACTATGACTCATTGCCACCCTATGAACAATAGCTCTGAGCCTTGCCCTATCCTTAGCCAACCTTACCATCTCTGACGCACTTGCCCCCATTGCCACAGTCACTGTGTCAATCCATCTCATCCAGGAACTTCCTCTACTATACTTATCCTCTACCATTCCAAGTACGATATCCAAGGACTGGTTCCTCTTGGTAACATGCACAAAGTATGTGAGATGGAGCTTCAGAATCCTTGCTTCCAAAGAAGCAGCCTGATTTCAGCTTCTCCAGGATAGAACTGTTTGTTCTCTTAGTATACCATGGTATATTCAATGCTTTTCCCCAGCACTATAACACAAAGGCATTGATTGCTTCTTCTGTCATCCTTAGTCACTGTCCAGTTGCTAGATGCATAGCAAGCAATTGAGAAGACTATGGCTTGAGTCTTGGGAGAAAGGCCTAGAGATATATCTCCTAAAGGTCAGTGATTGAAACGCTATAGAGCACAGTAAATACTCTGACATGTATGAGGTAGCCCTCAGTTAGAATCAACTATCTAGCAACTGACAATTAACAAGGTGAATTGACACAATGGCTGCAACAATGAGCTCAGGCACAATAGTAATTGTGAGGATGGTGAAGGACTGGGTAGGGTTTTGTTCTGTTGTGTATAGAGTCACTAGGAGTTAGAACTCATATGACTTACGACTCATACGAGTCTAGTACATATAACAACAACATCCATATCAAAATGAATTTGATAGCAACTATTAAAAGTGATAGATAGGTAAATAGAGGTAGATAGATAGATAGATAGATAGATAGATAGATGATAGATAGATAGATAGATATAGGGATATATAGTTGTACATACAAATATAACACATGGACAAAGACTAGATTTATAAGTCAAAGAAAAGACAGAAAAAAAAGAAATAGTCAAAATTCATTAATAGTTTTGCAATTGTATTTAACATGACAGAATTATATTTTAGCTATAATTAAAATGGGAGCCTTTCAGTATTGCAAAAATTATTAATACTTCCTCTTATTTCTAGAAAAAGTGCACTTAAAATGTAGAAGGCAAAACACCTATTCTGATAAGTTTTCATCCTATTGTGTCTCTTTGAGCTACTAAGCTTGAAACAAAGGGCATTCTTGCAGGTTGAGGCAAGGGGAGTGGACTCTTTCAGCTTTCCAATTTGCAGGGCTGCTAGATGGAAAGGGATACTGCTTTCATTACTCTGATACATGGGATTGTACATGGCCTGCTCTCTTCTATTTCTGCAGGCGTAGTTGATGAGCTGACCCCTCTGTTAATGGTTTTCCAGACTAAGCTGTCACGTCTCAGAGATTCGCTTCTTTCAAGCTGTCTCATCATTGCCTCATGAACCATGAGTAAATAGGACATCACTAAAACCCACACATGAGACATTCACCTAAACAAAGCAAAATTCTCCCTGTTATATTCTGCTTTTTTTGGGTGAGAAGTCTGTGGAAAACCCTAGCTTCCAATGGGCCCCAGTAGTTTCCTGTTCCAAATCATTATAACTTCATAATACAGAATAGAACTGCTCCTGAGGTTTCAAGACTGTGTAATCTTTATGGACTATGGTGGCTCAGTGGGTATGTTGGACTATGAGCCAAGAGGTTAATCATTATGTGGATAATGACTTTGGGCTTGAAATCTTTATAGAAGTAGTTGGAGGATCCTTGCATGTTAGAATCCACTCAACAACAACTTTGGTTGGTTTTTAACTATTCTAGTGGATGAAGATTAGCTGAAACTAGCAAGTCAATCAGGATAAAAGACTAGATATTCTCCAAATTTATCACCATTTAATGTGTGTGGCCAACCCTCAATGAGAGGTATGAAGAGGGCAGAGTGATCTATCTGTGGGATCTCAGAAGACTTGACTTTCCTAGCAGTGCATCTGCAGATTTTATCCCCTTCACAAATGCATGTATTAGAAAAGATTGGTGCACTACTCTAATGTCAAAATATTGCTTAAATTACTGTTACAAAGATAGTTTTATAATATTTTAATATAAATAAATATGAATTTATTGTAGAAAATAGAGAACACAAAGAGAAGCAGTCCTCATTAAAAATGTCAGATATCTGTACAATTCATAGTTACAAACCAATTCCAGAAAGCTTAAAATATTAAAAATTCAGTGTATGTACACTTGTTTATAATAGCCAACAGGCATTGCTTTGCAAACCACATTAACACTTTATTATTACTATTATTATTATTAATTATTATTAGTACATTATTATGTCAAACATATTTAAGAGTATCTGGACACATTTCTTTAAAGTAGAAAAGTTGGAACCGACTCGTAGCTGACCCTCCAGTAGAGTTTTGGAGGCTATAAATTGCATAGTCAGAGACTGTCCATCTTTCTCCCATGGAGCATCTGGTTTGTGAACTCAAACCACCAGAGAAACTAGGAATGTAGTTCTCTATGGACTACACCTCCAGATCTCCCTTAATGTAGAAAGACACTCTATATACTAAGGCAAACATTTGTCAAAGTGACATTAGATATAAATCGTACATGACAATGTTTCCCTTTCCTTTGACAAAAGAATTGTACTGTGTGTCATAAGGAAGATATGTTATGAAAAAAAATTCAATACTTAAGTTGTAATGCTCAAGGAGTCTATGGACAAAATTCTGAAGGATGAAGAAAGCATCTATGCAGCACTCAGGAGCAACAATTTCAAAAACTACTGCATAACTTGGGAGAGGCTGGAGAGTATTATGCTGAGTGAACTAAGCAGTCTTATAGAGACAAATACTGCATAAGACTATCATTGCAAAAACTGAAGGATAACTAGTAAAACATGTGTGGGAACTCAAGGTGGGTGGAGGGCTGTAGATGGCTGAGGCGAAATCACAGGGTTACGGAGTTTGGTGGGTGGAGGGGGTATGAAATGAATGGGAAGGTCCTGGACGAAGAGACAGGATAATGATGGGCAAGGTCCAATGGTAATTAATTTAATAAAACATAATGTATGAGAATGATTGTATTAAACACAATATGAATGAAAAATAGTGTGAAATGCAATGTATATGAACTTTGTAAACCAATTTTAAAAATATTAAAAGAATACAGAATCACTGTTAAAAAAAGAATTGGTAAACACAGACATTTCAGAAAGTAGCATATGATCAAGAGTTAAAGAAGAAAGAAGTAGGAAGGAGTTAAAGCTGCATAAAGCACATTGGTAAAAAAATAAGGCCTTAGAAATTGACGGAATATGAACTGACATGTTTCAACAAACACATGCAGCCTTGAATGTGCTCACTTGTCTATGCAAAGATATTTGGAAGACAGCTATCTGGCCAAGTGACTGAAAGAGGTTCACATTTGCTTCCATTCCAAAAAGTAGTATTGCTGAAGATTATGGGAAAATGACTGTTACAGGACTTCAACAGGAAATTGCTTGCAGTTAAAATTGGGTTCAGGAGAGGGTGTGAAATAAGGATATCATTGCCAATGTCAGATGGAGCTTGGCTGAAAGCAGAGAATACCAGAAAGATGTTTACTTGCATTTTATTGACTCTGGAAAGGCATTTGACTGTGTGGATCATAACAAATTATGGATAATATTGAGAAAAGGGAGAATCCCAGAGCATTTAATTGTATTTATGTGAAACTTACATATAGTTCAAAATGCAGCTGTGTGAGCAAAAGAAGGGATATGCATGATTTAAAAGCAGAAATTGCTTGTGTCAGGGTTGTATCCTTTTCCCATACCTATTCATATCCATAATTTGTAAAGGGATCTCTGGTGACTTATTGTTGTTGTTGTGTACCATCAAGTTGGAAGTGACCCAAAGCTGACCTTCCAGTGGGTTTTCAGAGGCAGTTAATCGCACAGGAGGTGATTGCCTATCTTTCTCCTGCAGAGCAACTGATGGATTCAAACTATGTGTCTTCAGGATTGCACTAGAGCGTCTTGCCTCTAAACCATAAGGAACTGTGCTGTCAAAGCAAAGGCACTCAGTTCAAATCCACCAGCTGCTCCACATGAGAAAGACAGACAATCTCCTCCCTTGCAATTTATTGCCATGAAATTTACTCAGTTTCAGATTGGTTCAGACTTAATGGTATAAAAAGCATTCAATCTCCTACAGCCAGAAGAAGACAAAATAGATGAATGGGATCTTCTAAGAATCAAATCCCTATGCACATCCAAAAACTTCTCCAACAGGATAAAAAGGGAAGCCACAGACTGGGGAAAATATTTGGTAATGACATATCAGATAAGGGACTTGCATCAAGAATTTATAAAATACTTGAGCACCACAACATGATAAAGGTAAATAATCCAATAGAAAAATGGGCACAGTATATGAACAGACACTTCACTAAAGAAGACATTCAGAAGGCCAACAAGCACATGAATAAATGTTCAAAAATCCCTAGCTCTAAGAGAGATGCAAATTAAAACAACTATGAGATAACATCTCACCCCAGTCAGAATAGCAAAATTTAACAGAACAGCAAACAACAAATGCTGGCGAGCTTGTGGAGAAACTGGAACCCTTATTCACTGTTGGTGGGAGTATAAAATGGTGCAACCACTGTGGAAGGCAGTATGGTGCTTTCTCAAAAAGTTGCCTATAAATACAGGATACCATTTGACCCAGCAATTCCACTACTGGAAATATACCCCAAAGAGACCACAACTGACACCCAGGCAGATAAATGCACACCCATGTTTATTGCGGCTTTGTTCACAATAGCAAGGAGTTGGGAACAACCTAAGTGCCCATCAATAGACGAATGGATAGAGAAGCTCTGATATATTCACACAATGGAATACTAACTACGCTGCACTGAAAAGCAAGGAACTAATGCAATATTATTCAAATTGGGTGACCCTGGAGGATATTATACTGAGTGAAGTATCTCAGTCACAAAAGGACAAATACTGCAAGGTGCCACTGTTGTAAAACAGGACTGACATCGGGGTTGGGGGGAGACTGAGAAAGATGGGTCAATAATGTATACTGCATTGAAACAGATGAGGGACAAAACTGTTTAAAGGGGATATGTGATTAGGTATTTTTGTCATGGCAGGTGTCTAGAGTGAAGGCTACATGGTGGAGTGGACCTGGGGGAGGGTTTGTAAAACAATGAAAGAATTTTTGTTTTACAAGAGGGTAGTGTACTGGGGGGAGGGTTAGAAGGGAAGAAAAGTGCAACAATAAATGAATGGAAATCCAAAGTCTCTGTAAATTTTTACTGAAATTAATAATGTTGTTGTTGTTGTTGTTATGTGCCATCGAGTCGTTTATGAATCATAGCGATCCTATGTACAAGAGCCCTAAATGCCGTTCTATCCCGTGCCAATCTCACTGTCTCAAACACATTTATTCCGTGCTCGCTTCAGCAGCACATATACTAAAAAAATTGGAACGATACAGAGAAGATTAGCATGGCCCCTGCGCAAGGATGACACGCAAATTCGTGAAGCGTTCCATATTAAAAAAAAACAACACAACAAACAAACAAACAAACAAACAAACCCCACACACACATTCATTCCCACCACTCCACTCACATAATCAATCCATCTCCTTGAGGGTCTTCCTCTCCTGCGCCGTCCCTCCATTCTCCCAAACATGATGTCCCTCTCCAAGGACCAGTCCCTCCTTGCAACGTGCCCAAAGTATGTCAGATGAAGCTTCAGAATCCTTGATTCCAGGGAACATTCTGGCTTCACACTCTCCAGGACAAACCTGTTTGTTCTCCTAGCAGCCCATGGTATATTTGAAATTAATATTAAATTTTAAAAAAGTGATATAGAGCTCAAGTAGATAACGGCTATCCAATTTCTGATAATTCTTTTAAAGAAAAAAAACACCAAAATTCAATCTGTATGCTGAGCAAATAAACTGAGAAGATGGATTTATGAAGAAGAATGTGGTGTCTGTATTGGAGGAATACTCAATTCAACTTAAAAATAGAGTTTATGAATGGAACTAACCTATAATCCAGGACAGCTTAATAAAAGAATGAACTTAACAATGATCCTCAGTCTCAGTACTGAGTTGTTGTTGTTATTGTTCTTGTTGTTGTTGTTATGTGCCGTCGAGTCGCTTGCGACTCATAGCGACCCTGTGTACAACAGCCCTAAACTCCGCTCTGTCCTGTGCCAATCACACTGTCTCTGACACACCCATCCCAATTATCCCAGTCACTGAATCAATCCACCTCATAGAGGGCCTTCCCCTCCTGCGCTGTCCCTCCACCCTCCCAAGCATGATGTCCTTCTCCAAGGACCGGTCTCTCCTCACAACATGTCTAAAGTATGTTAGACGGAGCCTCAGATTCCTTGCCTCCAAGGAGCCACCCGGTTTAACCCTTTCCAGGACAAATTTGTTTGTTTTCCTAGCAGTCCATGGTATTCTCAATACTCTTCTCCAGCACTACAGCTCAAAGGCATCAATTCTCCGTCTATCCTCCTTGGTCATTGTCCAACTCTCTGATGCATAACAAGTGATTGCGAAGACCATGGCCTGTATCAGATGCACCTTAGTCTCCAAAGAGACATCATTGCTCTTCAGTACTTTGGAGAGGTCCCTAACAGCAGACTTTCCCATGTTGAGTAAAACTTACTATTTACTGGCTGTCATTCCTTCCAACTTTCTTCCATGCATATATATTTCCTTTATAGACTGACAATTAGTTGCCATTTAATTAATGCTGACTCTTGGGGTTCCCTTTGTGGCAGAGTAGACTTGTACCCCATAGAGCTTTTAGTGGTGGATTTCTTGTGGAAAATGGGAGGGGTCTACTGCTAGGTCTTTCTCCTAAGATATCTTAAAGAAACAGGATCATAAGTACTTTTCTTTCTTATTTATAAGGTCCATGAGCCTTTCCATGCAATAATACCTGAACAACCTTGCTACTCAAAATGACCAAAGCATTGGTACTACTTGGGAGCTTGGTGGAAATGCGGTACCTGAAGCCTCACCTCAGACCTACTGCATCAAAATCTTCATTTGAACAATATCTTCAAGTGACCCATGTGCCCTTAAAGCTTAATAAATGTTGATTTACAATTTCATCTTTAGCAGTGGACAAGTATGTCATTGTATGATTGTATCACAGGGTCTAGAATTTCATAATTTCTTTTAACTAGTATTAGAGTTGTGGAAGAAGAATTGGCAATCCCCTCCTATGCAAGTTACTGCCTCTGAAAACCCACTAGAGGGTCAGCATTGGGTTAGTTCTGACTTGACAGCAAACAACAATAGTAGTAGATATTATCTGCCTGGATATTCAGCAACCACTTATCAGAAATTCTTTTCAGATCCATTCAATCTCATTGGCCTTCGGGTTGTTGTGTGCCATCAGATTAGTTCCAACTCATAATAACCCAATAGAACAGAGTATAATTGTCCCATAGGATATCCTAGGCTGAAATATTTTCAAAAGAACATTTTCTCTTGAAAAATAGCCAGTGGGTATGAACTGCAAACTTTTGGTTAGCAATTGATCGCATTTTGTCAAGAGGTTGCTCACTGACCATTGGGAGTAGGGACAACTCTTGCTGAAGATTGTAGAAAAACCAAAGTCTGGGCCTCAGACTACACTTGAGAAGGATCTTAAAGATAAATGGTCTCAGAGTGATTTTTAAAAGATGTTTACTATGTTATGATAACAGATGCTGCCAAACAAAGAGAACAGGAAGCTGGTGCCTTCTCTGACTGTCATTCACCAGGGCTAAATACTTTCCTTTAAAATGCCTGCAAACACTGTTGAGAAACCCAGCAGCAGGGAAGAAAATTACAGAGTGGCACTTTAGAGAGTAATCAGCTGAAATTGAGCTGTTTTCCATATTCTTTGCTGATCTTACAAATAGAATCTTTAAACAAATGGCTCCAAGTTACCACACATCCTACAAGCTGAAAGGGCCCATGTGGTCCTGACAGATGCTCCACCATACACCATGCTCCTCAGAGTCTTAGCCTCCCTCATCTGTCAGCGCAAAACTCGCCAGACGTCTGCCTTTTAACAAATGACCAGGCTGAGTGAGAGGTCTAACGGGTCCAGGGCCCTTAATCTGGACAAATTAGCTGTCAGGAATTAAAAGCAGCATCAGGGAAATGTATGATTTTTTTCACATGAGGTCTAGTTTTCTCCTTGAATGACCCTGATTTGCAAGGCACAAATATATGTTCTGGGTTAGTGAGGGCTTCAGGTTACCAGACCTCAAGAGACCTCTGGCATTAGATATTCGAAGATTACCAATAAAGTGCTAGGAATTTACTGATTCTGGAAAGGCTCTTGCTGTTCTAAGATTTTCGCAGTTCTAGCATCTGGGCTCAGCGTCGAGAGGAGTCATAGTAGTAACCCATTTTATTTTCTAGCACACAAACTCACCATCCAATCTCTCGCTCCCACCCAGCTTCAACTAAGAGTCCTCCATCATCTCACCTAATCACAGTTGTATTCTCTGCTGCTCTTGTTTTTAGATGGCATCAAGTCAAGTATGACTCAGGGACCTTATGAACAGACCTGAACCTTGCCATAACCTACCTATGTCATCCTCATGATTTCTGTCCTACTCAAACTCATTGTGACAGCCACTGTGTCAACGCATCTCCTTTAGGGTCTTCCTCTCTTTTGCTGACCCTCTACTTTTCCCACCATGATGTTGCTCTCCAAGGACTGGTTCCTCTTGAAAATATGCCCAAAGTAAGGGAGACAAAGCTTCATCATCCTTGCCTCTAAGGAATGCTCTGGTTGTACCTCCTTCAAGACAGATAGAGGGGCTTTGTCAATTCATGTAATACTCAATACTCTTTGCCAATACTACAATTCAAAGGCATAATTTT
The DNA here is from genome assembly GCF_000299155.1 of Elephantulus edwardii. Classification (NCBI taxonomy): domain Eukaryota; kingdom Metazoa; phylum Chordata; class Mammalia; order Macroscelidea; family Macroscelididae; genus Elephantulus; species Elephantulus edwardii. Next base: position 26,174,636 of record NW_006399757.1, on the reverse strand, counting down.
TTCCTTCTGTCATTCTTATCCATAATCCAACTTTGAGATTCATAGGAAACAATTGAAAATGCAATGGCTTGAATCAGGTGTACTTTAGCCTTTAAATTTACATTCTTGCTCTATAATACTTCGAAGATGTCCTTGACAGATTTCCCCAATGCAACGCATCTTTATATTTCTTGCCTGTTGCTACCACTGCAGCTGAGTGTAGATCCAAGTAAAATTAAATCATTGACACTTCAATCATTTCTCCATCTTTTATGATGTTGCCTATTGGTCCAGTGGTGAGAATTTTTGTTGTTTGGTTGTTTTTGTTTTTTGTTTGTTTTTTTAAAATGTTGAATATAATCTATATTGAAGCCTGTATGTAGTCTTTGATCTTCTACAGTAAGGTCTTCAAGTCATCTACACTTTCTGCAAACAATGTTGTGTCATTTACATAATGCAAGTTATAAATAAGTCTTCCTAAAATTTAGATTCTCAAATTATTTGCTCAGCATACAGATTGAGTAAATATGGAAAAAGGATACAACCTTGATTCACACTTTTCTTAACTTGAAATCATGCAGTGTTCCCTTGTTCTGTACAACTGCCTTTTGCCTATGTATGGGTTTCACATGACCACAATTAAATGTTCTGGAATTCCCTCTTGTTGAAGTTATACATAATTTTTTTATGGTCCAATGGTCAAATGTCTTCACAAAGTCACTAAAACACGAATATGAAACTACAAAAAGAGCAGTACTGGGGTGGGCAGGGAGAAGGGTGCAACAATGAATGAATGGAATTCCAAAATCTCTGTAGATGTTCATTGAAATGAAAAATAAATAAATTAAAATATTAAAAAAAGAGCAGTACTAAAATGGGAATGCCAACTCTTCATAAAGAGAAGCTTGACTGTGCAGAAGACAACAAATTGTGGCTAACCTTGAGAAGAATGGGAATTCCAGAATATTTGATTGTGCTCTTGTGAAACCTATAGTTGGACCAGGAAGCAGTCATCAAAATAGAGCAAGAAAACGTTGTGTGGTTCAAAATCAGGGGAAAAGTATATCAGAAATGCATCCTCCTCCATACCTTTTCAATCTATATGTAGAACAGATCACTTTGGAGGCTGAACATTATGATGAGGAATTCGGCATCAGGATCAGAGGAAGATTAATCAACAACTTGTATTATGCAGATGACACAACCTTGTTCACTGAAACTGAGGAGGATATGTTGTGCTTGCTTCAGAAGGTCAAGGACTATAATCTTCAATGTGGATTGAAGTTCAACACCAAGAAGACAGAGATTCACACCACTGGGCCAATTGGCAGCACCACATTAGACAGAGAAGAGAGCGAGGTTGTCAACAATTTCGGTTTTCTCAGCTCCACAGTCAACACTCTTGACACCAATAGTGAGGAAACCAAGAGACAATTTACATTAGAGAAGTTTGCTGTCAGAGACCTCTCCAAAATGCTAAAGAGCAATGATGTAAGTCTAGAGACTAAGATGCACCTGATACAGGCCATGGTCTTCATAATTACTTTCTATGCATCAGAGAGCTAGACAATGACAAAGAATGACAAAAGAATATCTTTGAGTTGTGTTTGAAGAGTGTTGAACATACTATGGATTGCTGAGAGAACAAACAAATCCATCTTGGAGAAAGTGAAAACAAATTTCTTCTTGGAGGCAAGAATTTTGAAGCTCCATCTCACATACTTTGGGCACATGGCCAGGAAGGACCAGTCCTTGGAGCATGCTTGGAACGGTGAGGAATAGTGCAGCAAAGGAAGATCCTGGAAGAGATAGATTTATACAGTAACTGGCATAATGGGGGCGGGTACTGGCTCAGGATAGGGCATGGTTCAGAGATACTGTATCATTGGCGACTTGATGGCACATGACAACAATAACAATATCCATTGTCTCAAAATAATGACAAGGTCAAACATGTCATTCCCCCTCCCCAAGCTCCTGCACTTTTCCCACCAATTTTAGGGTGTGGCATTCATTACAAGACTCAAAAACTTTAATCACAGTTGTAGGGGTTATTAGGAAATAGGTTAGAGTGGGGAAAGCAAAGAACATCACACAATGAAAGTCCAAATTTACTTCAGCAATCTCAACCTAGATTAATAGCAAGACACAATTCCTCAATTAGTGAAAGACCAGTTTAAGTCTGTGTTCAGTTTAGTATCACAAATGCAAGAAGCCTCTGGTTTCCTAAATCAGTCAGCAAACTTTGTCTCAGAGTAGTTAGAGCTAGCTTTTCTTTCAATCATCCAGCAAGCAAAACTTTTAACTGTGGCTTTTATCTTCAGTGTTCCTCTGATTACACGTTGCCACAGTCTCTTCACAGTCTCTCCACCATCATCTCTTATAGTGTCTTCATAGACCCTCCACCAGCATCACTGCTGTTTTACACAGTGTGGAAAGTGCTCTCCTATATTTGCCACAAACCTGTTGATGATTTGCAAAACCATCGTACATTGGTGTCTGCTAGATACCAACAACGACTAGAAAATACATTTTTCAAGGGTTGTGACACCCCAGTGCCTTTCTGGTAGTCTTTGCTTTCAGCCAAGATCTATCTGATATCTGCACTGGTATCTCTTGTTCCACAACTTCTTCTGTATCTAGCTTGTATTCTGAAAGTTCCCTGTTAATATACACCAGTTATTTTTAATACTCTTCAGGAAGATTTCACTTGATTTGATATCAGTTATATCATTCAATAATTTCTGCTTTCTGGTTTATAAGGTTTTTTAGAATGAGGAAAAATATAGACCTCCAGTCGGTTGGTCAGATAGTTGTCTTCTGAATTTTTTTTGCATAGATTAATGAACATATTCCAGTTTTTGCATATTTTTCTATAACACATTGCTTTGTCTTCTTGAACTCTCTTTTGAAGCTTTCTGTTAAGTTCTCTTATTTTATCATTTCATCTTTTTGCTTTAGCTTATCTACAGAGAAGAACAAATTGCAGAGTTGCTTCTGACACCCATTGCAATCTTTTCTTTCTTATTTAATGACCTTTTGCTTCATTCATGAATGATGTCTTTGATATCATCCCATGACTTGTCTAGTCTTTGGTCATAAATATTCAATACATCTTGTGATGGGTTTTAAATTTAGGTGACTCATGTTTTGACTCTTGTGCCTTTGTTTCAATCCCCTTTAGCTTAAATTTGAATTTGCATATGAACAATTGAAAATCTGCTCCACATCAATTTCCTGATCTAATTTTAACTGCTTATTTTTAAACCAATGTGAAATTTAGTTTTGTATTGTTTCTTCCCACAGATATAGTCAACTTGATACCTGATGTATTCTGTCAGCTACAGACTGTGTATATAGTTACTACATATGTTTTTCTGAAAAGAAATTTACAATTAATAAATTATTAGTTGTACAAACAGATCTGCATCCTTCTTTCTGTAACCAAGACCATATTTTCCAACTACTTGGCTTTTAACTTTTGTAATCAAGTCACCAATTATTGTTAATATGTCTTGATTGAATTTTCAAAAAATTTTAGACTGCAGAAGTCACTGTTGTTTTTGTTAGGTGATATCATGTCAAGTGCGACTCATAACGACCCTATGAACAAAAGATCTGAAACCAGTTCTGTCCTGTGCCATCCTCACACTTTCTGGCACACAAGAGCCCATTGCAGCGGTCACCATGTCAATCCACCTGATTGAGAGCCTTCCTTTCCTTTGTCAACCCTCCACCCTTCCCAATATCATGTCCTTCTCTAAGGATTAGCACCTCCTAGCAATATGTCCAAAGTAAGTGAGCTGACGCCTCATCATTCTTGCCTCCAAAGAGCACTCCAGCTGCACCCTCTCCAAGACATTATTTGTTGATTCTCTTGACTGTCCATGGGATATTCTGCGCTTTTCTCCAACACCACAGCTCAAAGGCATCAGTTCTTTTTCTGTAATCCTTATTCATCGTCCAGGTCTCTGATGCATAGCTAGTAGTCAGAAAGACTATGGCCTAAATCAGATGCATCATAGTCCTCAAACTAACATCACTACTCCTCAATAATTTGTAAAGGTCCCTAATTGCAGATTTCCCCATAGCAATATGTCTCCTTATTTCCTGGCTGCTCATACCAAGGGTGTTAATTTTGGTTCTAAGCAAGATGAAGCTGTTGACATTATCAATCTCCTCTCCACAGGAATCAAATTGACTACATTTGTGGAAGGAATCTTTGGAGAAGCTCAATATCAGCAGTCAAAACAAGACCAGGGGAAGAAAGAATGTGGGTCAGATCATCAATTACTCACATGCAAGTTCAAAATGAGACTGAAGAAAATTAAAATAAGTCCACAGGAACTGAGATATGATCTTGAATCAATTCCATCAGAATTTCCTGATCATTTTAAGAGTAAGTTTAAGGCATTTAACACCAATGATAGAAGACCAGATGAGTTGTGGGATGATATGAAGAAAGCAAAACCAGAGGAGAAAGAAAAAGCTGAAGTGGATATAAGAAGAGACTCTAAAAGATTGCACTGGAACATCAGGAAGCCAAATCTAAAGAAAAATATGTTGAAATAAAATCTCTGAACAGATGGTTTCAAAGGGCGGATCATGAGGACAAAGCAAAAGTCACCAGAAATCCTCAATTTCTTCATCTTTGATTTTAGTTATGATACTTTTAAAATAATAGTTGTATTAACAGGTCTTCTGAGAATGTGTCTGGATATTATCCAGTCAATAACAGAATTATGCTTCAGGATAGTCCTTGCCATGTTCTTTTTTTACAACAAATGAGATGTTGTAGTTGTTTTTATGTGCAACCAAGTCACCCATGACTCATAGTGACCCTATATACAATAGCTCCAAACCTTGCCTTATCACTTGCCAGTCTCAATGACTCTGGCACACTTACGCCCATTACTCCAGATACTGTGTCAATCTATCTCATTCAGGATCTTCGTCTCCTGCACTGTCCCTCCACCTTCCCAAGTATGATGTTCTTTTCCAAGGATTGGTTCTTTTGGGCCATGTGTTCAAAGTATGTGAGATGGAGCTTCAAAATCCTTGCCTTCAAAAAGAACTTGGTTTCACCCTCTCTAAGAGAGACTTATTTGTTTTTCTGGTGGCCCATATTCAGTACTCTTCCAGAGAATCACAACTCAGTGGTGTGAATTCTTCTTCTATCATCCTTAGTCATTGTCCCGCTTCCTGATGCATAACAAGTAACAACAAAAACTGTAGCTTGGATTAGGCACACCTTAGTCTCTAGAATTATATTATTGCTCTTTTATAATTTTTGGAGAGGTCCCTGACAATAGGCTCCCCAACGCAATTAATCTTTTTATTTCGTGACTTGCCAGTACCTAGAGTGTTGATTCTTCAGCTGAGCAAGCTGAAATTATTAACAACATCAATCTCCACTCCATCCATCATGGTGCAGCCAGCTGGTCCAGTGGTGAGAATCTTTGTCTCCTCGATGTTAAGCTTTAGTTCATATTGAAGACTACAGCTCTTGACCTTCTTCAGCAAATGCTTCAGGTCCTCTTCAGTTTCAGCAAGCAAGGTTGTGTCATCTGCATAATACAAGTTGTTGATGAATCATCCTCCCATCCTAATGCTCCACTCCTCCTCATAAAGTCCAGCCTCCTGAAAGATCTGTTCTGCATATAGATTAAAAATATATTGAGACAGGACACATATTTGGCAAACTCCTTTCCTAATTTTGAACCATGAAGTGTTTCCATGCTGTTTGGATAACTGCCTTCTGGTCCAAGTATAGGTTTCAAATAAGGACAATCAAATATTCTCAGATTCCCATTCTTCTCAAGGTTAGCCACAATTTATTGTGATCCACACAGTCAAATGCCTTGCATAGTCAAAGAAACACAGATAGATATTCCTCTTGTGCTCTTTGCTTTCAGCCAAGACCATCTAACATGGGTGATATTTCTAGTGCCATGGTCTCTTCTAAACCCAGCTTGTAATTCTAGTAGTTTTCTGTTAATGTATTTTTCCAGTCATTTCTGGATAATCTTGAGCAGGAATTTGCTTGTGTGTGATATTAGTGATGCTGTTTTACATTCTGTTGTATCGCCTGTTTTTAGGAATAAATATGAATCTCTTTCAGGCGGTTGTCCTCCAGATTTCTTTCTTTTTTTAAAAAAATATTCTTTTTTAATTGGGAAAAACATATTGGAGGTACAAGGAGGTGAGGGTTGGGGGCAGAAGGGTAAGGATGGGCCAGGATGCAGTTGCAGAGCTGCACAGTTTTGTTGGGGGGGGGGGAGCAGGTGAAGGAGATGATGAGGGTCCAGTGGGGATCAGATGCTACAGAGGAATGACAAGCATTTTCCAATAGTAATTAAACCAACTGTCTTATTGATTTGGGAATTGGATGCCGACTCCCTGGCTTCTTCATGCTGAACAGGGGCGTAGATGTAAAGGGGGGAAGGGAGGATGCTTTATCACCTTACTGGTGGTCTTGGGTTAAAGCTGCTTGCCTTCTTGCTCTGTTAGAAGATATTTTCCTGTCATTTGCTCCCCTCTGGACTGCAAAGTGTTTTCCCAGGTGGGTCCAGTGGGGATGGCTGGTCGAACCCAGAGGCTCCATCCTCCTTTGCTTCCTTAGTTGTCAGTTGTATTTCCTTTTTGTCACTGGCAATGGGTTCAGGGTCAATTCTGGAGTAAAACTCAGAGTTAAGGCTACCTATAGGAAAGGGAGCAAACCTAGAGAGAACAAACTTGTGAGTTACAAATAGAAGGGCTTTGAGGGTGTTGCTTTCAGGTTTACTGGGGAGGGGGGAGGGGGGCAGAAGGTGGCCTAGGTAACATTGGATACCCTAGGTATTCTTTTTTTTTCCTTCCCCACCCAGGTGTCAGATGGCACAATCTGGGGACTGAGGAGCTCACCCTGAGGGCCACAACGGCTCACCCCGAGCCGGGGGCCGAGGCAGCCTGCCCCAGGCAGAGGGCCGCGGTGGCTCGCCCCGAGCTGGAGGCCGAGGGAAGCCCATCCCAAGCAGGGCAACACCCCCCAGGAGCTGGCTGGTATACTCCCCCTCCAATTGCTCCTACCCCAGTCTGGTCCCCTCGCCTGACTGAGGACTTTGTGGTCAGGGATAGTGTTTCCAATTCCAGCACTATTTTCTCTACCCCCCCCCAATTCATTTCTCTTTTTTTCCCCCTTGAAAATCTGTTTTAATTGTCCCATTGCCACAGTGCTTGTCAAAGCCAGTTCTGATTAATCTCCTTTGTCAGTGTGTCCTTTGCCATTCCCTATCACTCCTCCCTGAGAGAGACTTCACCCTGATACATAAGGAAAAGGGGACAGTGTATTCTCTTAGCTACTTCCTGCTGAAAAGGGGTGCTGTATGTTTCAGGGTGAAGATCTTCTCTCACTACTCTAAAGGGCCCCTTTGGCAATAGGAAACAAGTAGACTATTGTGGAGATTTTGGAATTTAGATGCATTGTTATCAATTGTGCTTAGCCATACAAGTTCATATTCTTAAAGATGTATCATGGAAGTGTTGCAGCCTAGAAGACACAAATTTAAATAACAAGTTAAAAGTACATGAGTCAAAAATTAAAAGCAATAATATTCCAAGTAGAGGTTCTAAAAGTGGCACAAATCAAGTTACAAAGGGAAGGTAGTTCTTAAAATAAAAGGCTTGTTGACCAACACTTTGTCTATTATTGTATAAAGGTTAGAAACCACAAGATGTAGAAGCTCAAATACGTTATTTATTGTTCTTAAGTCCTGGAGCAAATTCCATCTACCACTGGGTTGTTTTACAGCTCGGAAGTCCACATTCAAGTCAGAGGTGGAGTAAGAAACTGCTTATGAGGTTTTCCATCAATTCCAACAACTAAGAAATAGTGAGAAGAGTTGGGACCTTGGAAGGCTTTTAGGACGAAGTAGTAGGCTCTTGTGTCCAAGAGAAAATGAACATACTTACCAGTAATGTTAATGCTCACCCACAGCTCTTCTGGGAGGATCTAAATCATTGAAGCATCCTCCTTTGTTTCCAGCTGGGAGTTGGAGCCTGTCAGTCCTGTCAGCCATGAGGACCTGATGTGGGCCGCCCTTGGCCATGTGTCCTTCTAATCCACATTTAAAGTAAGTGAGTGGGAGCTTCCTCTGTACTCCCTTGCCTATCTGTGGCTCTCGTCTGCTATGAAAGTTACCCAGACTTTCCTGACCTTTTCATCTCTGGCATGGTAGATCATATGATTGTCTGATTTAAAATGTCCCATGCCAACCCATCTCATTTCACCAATACCTAGTATGTCAATATTTATGTGTCCCATTACTTTCTTAACAATGTCCAGTTTTCCCACATTCATGCTTCTCACATTCTACATTCCAATAAGTAGTGTCTGCTTACAACACTTCCTCCTTCTTTGTGTTTTCAAATTTGAGGACTCAGCCTCAGTTGCCATATCTGCTATTCTACTCTATGTGTGCTCTATTGTACATAGGGTTTTTGAAGGCCTGTTATATAGGAAGTTGATGCCCAATCCTTTTTTCTAGTCCATCTTAATTTGGATGCTCAGCTTTAGAACAGTAGCTTACAGACAAGCATTTTACAGAAAGGAGCAAACCAAAGACATTTTCTCATTATAGAAGTAACCAATCTATTCAGTGTTGTCCATCGCTCTTGGCACATTCCTTTCCACATTCCACCGTCATACCTTTCCACTCCTGCCCTACCCCATTCAACACCTCCCTGTCCCCAGCCAAACCTTGATATGATTGCTTAGGTCTCAATTAACTTCTGTAATGCCTAACACCTCACACAGCTGCCAGTCTGTCATGCTGGTGTCAGTCTCTGTTAAGTGTAGGAGGAACTAAAAAATAAATTCAGGCCATGAGTTGCAATGCTTAAGGATGGTATAGGCAGAATGATAAATGATTCAGGAAGCATTAAAAGAAGAAGGAAGGTGTATACAGAGTCACTGTACCAGAAAGAATTGGCCAATGCAGAAGAATTTTTAAAAAAACAACATATGATCAAGAGGCAATGGTGATGAAGAAGGAAATTCAGGCTGCTCTGAAGGACTTGGCAAAAAATAAAGCCCAAGAAATTGATGGGATACCAAATGACTTATTTCAGCCACAGATACTGCCCTGGACTTGCTCACCAGGTTGTGACAAGCAATCTGGAGGACAATTACCTGGTCAACTGACTGGAAGAAATCCATACATATTTATTCTCATTCAAAAAAAAACTGACACAAGAGTGTAGAAATTATCGAACAATATAACTACTATCACACACTAGCCAAATCCTGCTGATGATTAGCCAGAAATAACTAATAACTGGAACAGTACATTGACAGAGAACGACCAGAAATATAAGCTGGATTTAGAAGAGGCCATGACACTAGAGACATTACTGACAATGTCAGATGGATCCTGGCAGAAAGTAGAGAGTACCAGAGGAATGTCTATATGTGTTTCATTAATTATGCAGAGGCATTTTACTCTGTAAATCACAAAAAAATTGTGGCTAACCTTGAGGAAAATGGGAATCCAGAATACTTGATTGTGCTTATGTGAAATCTATACTTGGACCAGGAAGCACTCATCAGAACACACCAGGGAAACACTGCATCATTCAAATTCAGGAAAGGAGTGTATCAGGGATGCATCCTGTCTCCATACCTTTTCATTCTGTACATAGAAAATGGGCAACAGTGCTTTATGAGGAGAAATGTGGCATCAGGATTGGAGGAAGACTCATCAGCAGCCTACACTATGCAGATGACACAACTTTGCTTGCTGAAACTAGAGGACCTGAAGTACTTGTTGCAGAAGGTCAAGGACTGTAGTTTTCAATATGAATTGAAGTTCAACATCAAGAAGACAGATTCTCACCGATGGGCCAATTGGCAGCACCATGGTAGATGGAGAAGAGATTGAGATTGTTAACAATTACAGCTTGCTTGACTCCATAATCAACATCTTAGCACCAGCAGTCAGGAATTCAAGATTAATTGCATTGGGAAGATCTGCTGTCAAGTACCTTTCCAGAGTACTGAAAAGCAATTATGTCAGTCTAGAGTCTAAGGCGTGCCTAATCCAGTCCATGGTCTTTGCAATTACTTGCTATGCATCAGAGAGCTGGACAATAACTAAGGATGATAAAAGAAGAATCAATGCCTTCAAATTGTGATGCTGAAGAGTCTTGAGCATGCTGTGGACTGCCAAGAAAACAAATAAATCTGTCTTGAAGAGGGTGAAACCAAGTTTCTCCTTGGAGGTTAGGATTTTAAAGCTCCATCTCATATACTTTGGGCACGTGGCCAGGAGAGGCTGGTCCTTGGAGAAGGACATCATGCCTAGAAGGGTGGAGGGACAGCAAAGGAGAGGAAGACTCTGAATGATATGGATTGATACAGTAACTGGGGCAATGGGGGTTGATGTATTGGAATTAGTGAGATAAGTTCAGGACAGGGCAGGGTTCAGAGCTGCTGTATATAGGGTCACTTTGGATTGTAGGTGACTCAATGGCATATAACAAGAAGTCCAAATTGCAGGTACCAGGTTTAGGAAAGGATTTCTCAGATAGTTCTAAAGATAGGCCCTTGCCCCTGAACTTCTCTTGAAGGACTGGCTTCTTGTGACTTAGTGCCTGTGTTCTTCTGTTTGCAGCACACTATTGTCACAGTAGGATAATGTCCTAGGAAATGGAAAGGTGATGTCTCCTCTAGCTCTGGTATGCTAGAGTTGCTTAAGAGGTCCAAGGGCCGTTGGCCCAAGGGCCCAAAGCTAGTTATATTTGAAGGCCTTGTCTGACTCTCAATCCCCTGACTGTCTGCCAAGCCAGTGAAATTCTGAGAGGATGGGTATTACCTGATTTGGGGAAGGCAAAGATGATTCCAGATCTTCCTACCTTTGAAGCCCAAGAGCTAGCTATATTTGAATATCTTGTCTTACAATATCATTCCTCTTCAATTTGTCATTCCCAAAATAGTTAATCATATGAATGTCTCATTCAAAATCTCTAATACCAGTTGACTTCCATTTACTAAGACCTAGAATACTGAGCTTTGTTCATTGCATTTTTTATAATTTCCAATTTACTTCATATACTCCATTTTCCAATTATTAATGCATATTTGAAGATATTTGTCCTCATTTTGAGTCCTGCCACATCAGCAAATAAAGGCCCTTTACTGAGTAAAAGTTTGCTCTATCCATGGCATAAAGGTAGACTTCACTCCGAGGAGGTAGCTTTTCTCCATTGTGTTTTGAGTGACTTATATTCTAAGGTGCTCATCTTTCTGCACTATTATCAGATAATGCTCTGCTGTTAACAGGCTTTTGAGGGTCTGTTATTTCAAAAAATGTATGGACAGTCCTGCTTCTTAGTCTGTCTTGATCTGGAAGCTCTGCTGAAACTTGTCTGCCATGGGTGGCCCTGTTTGTAGTTTTTGAAAAACTGGTGATGTAGTTTCTAACATCACACAAGTCACCACAATATGGCAAACTGACAGGGGAGTGGTGGCTTATTAAATAAGTGCACTCAATTAAGTAAGTAAATTCTAGCACATATAAGTATCCCATTTATTTGTCTATCTCCCTAACTTAAATAGTGTGCTCTATTAGGGCAACAGACTGTCTTCTGCACCATACTATGCAGGTCCCTCTTCTCAGACTATTTCAAAGCGCCTGGTGCTCAGAATCCACTTGGTTATGAATTTAAAAAGTGTTATTTATATTACTAATTTACAAACATGAATTCATTTGCTTAATAAATTGACTTATTTTGATATGTGTGAAAAAAGGAAAATGTAGAAAGAAAAAATTCTACATAAAATCTTTTCAGCAATTAGAAATATAGAATGGTTCGGCACTGGCTGAAAATCGCCTGTGACTTCATCCATAGCCACTGGTGAGAGTCAGCGCCCAGAGCCATCAGGGGCTTTAAGCTCGTTGTCCACTGCTGTGGTGTGGACAGCTGAAACCCAGGCCCTGATAGGCATCTGGGGGGC
>NW_006399757.1:26142559-26161996 GCF_000299155.1 Elephantulus edwardii | reverse complement strand
GCATCCTGGCCCATCCTCACCCTTCTGCCCCCAACCCTCACCTCCTTGTACCCCCAATATGTTTTTCCCAATAAAAAAAATATTAAATAAATAGAAATATAGAATGGTGATATTTACACATGTTAAAGGTAATTCATGTCACTAAATGAGACATAAAAATGTTAATATTACATAAGTTTGATACATTTTTTAATTTTTATTAATATTTTTATCATTCATATACATTGTGCTTCATGCATGTACATCATGTTCCATACAGTCCTTCATTTACATTATATTTCATTCATTTATAGTGTGAGGTTTGTTCCCCCCTTATAATCATCCTACTAACAACTACTTCCATGAAAGTTTAAGCCAGCTACTTCATGCTTTGTGCCCTAATATCTCCCTTTTAGAATGCCAGGTGCTGACTTGCCCATCTCCATCAAACTCTGAGGGAACAAAGTCATCCCTTTTGCTGAAGGATCCTATGCTCGACTTGGAAACTTTGAGCACCTGCATCCATAAGTAGGGTCCAGTCTAGAGCAAGCCATCAGGTTGCAGCAATCTACTCTAGCTCTCACCATGGTTCATCCTCTCTTCATCTGGTTGGGTTCTGGTCAACTCATCCCAAGGTGGCTAGGTTCAAATGCACATCAGCTACAATCTCAGGAGTTCACACTTCTCCCGGTATTACAGACCTCTTGATCTCCTTACTCAGCCCTAGCTCTCACATGGGGCCCAGTCATGTCAACAAGCCAGGAGTCCTTATGACTCCCTGTTCCTCAAGCCAAAAACCTCTTCCTTGCTCACCCACACATCTGCACATGCTACATGGGCAACGTTGAGGTAATATGTCCAAGCTCAGTGTGTTTCTTTGTTGTTGTATTCCTCCCACTTCCATTCCTGTGGAGTCAGGTAATTGCTATGAGTGAGCATACTCAAACCTCAAGTCTTAGAAGTGGGCTCTGATAGGCACCAACTTTATCCTGCTTCAGAAGCCAAACAGCTTGTTCCAGTTGTTGTTGTTACGTACTGTTGAGTCACTTGTGACTCATAGTGACCTTATGTAAAACAGCCCTAAACCCTGCTCTATCCAAAATTTGATCTTAAGTCTATTCCACTCGAATTTCAAAATCATCTCAGGAATAAGTTTGAGGCTTTGAGCACCAATGAGTGTAGACCAAATGAGCTCTGGAAGGACATCAAGAAAATCATCCACGAAGAATGCAAAAGATCATTACAAAGGCTGAAGAAGAAAAGATGAAGATGGATGTCAGATGAGACTCTGAATACTGCACTAGAGCACCGAGAAGCCAAAACTAAAGGAAGAAAACAAGAAATCAAAGAGCTAAACAGAAAATTTCAAAAGGCAGCCCGGGAGGACAAAGCAAGATACTATAATGAAATGTGCAGAGAGCTGGAGTCAGAAAATCAAAAGGACCAAACTTGCTCCGCGTTTCTTAAGCTGAAGGAGCTGAAAAACAAATTCAAGCCATGGGTGGTAATACTTAAGGATACTTGGGGCAGAATATTAAATGATCCAGGAAGTATCAAGAGAAGATGGAAGGAATACACAGAGTCATTGTATCATAAGGAATTGGCTGACACAGAATAATTTCATGAAATGACATATGAGCAAGATGAGGAAGTTCAATTTGCTCTGAAGGAATTGGCATAAAACAAGGTTGCAGGAGTTGACGGCATACCAATCAACATATTTCAACAAACAGACACTGCCCTGGATGTGCTCACTAAGTTATGCCAAGAAATCTGGAGGACAACCAGTTGGCCAACTGACTGGAAAAGATCGATATTTGTTCCCATTCCAAAGAAAGGTGACCCAATGGAGTGCAGAAATTATCGAACAATATCATTAATATCACATGCAAGCAAGATTCTGCTGAAAATTATCCAAAAACGTTTGGAACAATATGTCAACAGAGAACTGCCAGATGTTCAGACTGGATTTAGAAGAGGTCGTGGTACTAGGGATATTATAGCTAATGTCAGATGGATCTTGGCAGAAAGCAAAGAATACCAGAAGAATGTCTATCTGTGCTTTATTGACTATACAAAGGCTTTTGACAGTGTGGATCACAACAAGCTATGGCTGACTCTGAGAAGAATGGGAATCCCAGAACATTTGATTGTGCTAATGCAAAACCTATACTTGGATCAAGAGGCAGTCGTCAGAACAGAGCAAGGAGACACGACATGTTTCAAAATGAAGAAGGGGGGTTCGTCATGGGTGTATTCTGTCTCCATACCTTTTGAATCTGTATGCAGAACAGATCATCCGAGACACTGGGCTGTACGAGGAGGAATGTGGCATCAGGATTGGTGGCAGAGTCATCAACAACCTGCATTATGCAGATGAAACAACCCTGCTTGCTGAAACTGAGGAGGACCTGAAGCACTTGCTGCAGAAGGTCAAGGACTGCAGCCTCCTATATGGATTGAAGCTCAACATCAAGAAAGCAAAGATTCTCACCACTGGGCCAATTGGCAGCATCAGTATGGATGGTGAAGAGATTGAGATAGTTAACAGTTTTCGTTTATTTGGCTCCACAATCAACACTCTTGGTAACAGCAGCCAGTAAATCAAGAGGCAAATTGTATTGGGAAAGTGAGCTGTGATAGACCTCTCAAGAGTACTGAAGAGCAACGATGTCAGGCTGGAGACTAAGGTGTGCCTGATCTGGGCTATAGTCTTCACAATTACATGCTATGCATCAGAGAGTTGGACAGTGAATAGAGATGCTAGAAAGAGAATTGATACCTTTGAGCTGTGGTGCTGGAGAAGAGTATTGAATATACCATGGACTGCTACGAGAACAAACAGGTTTGTCCTGCAGAAGGTGAAGCCCAGAATGCTCCTTGGAGTCAAGGATTCTGAAGCTTCGTCTGACATACTTTGGGCATGTTGCAAGGAGGGACTGGTCCTTGGAGAGGGACGTCATGTTTGGCAGAGTGGAGGGGCAGCAGAGAAGAGGAGGACCTTCGATGAGATGTATCGATTCTGTGAGTGGAGTGGTGGGAATAAGTGCATTTGGGATGGCTAGGTTGGTACAGGATAGAACTGCATTTAGGGTTCTTGTACATAGGGTCGCTATGAGTGACAAGCGACTCGATGGCACATAACAACAACAACACCCCTTGTCAAACTCACTGTCTCCAACACATCTACTTCCATTACCCCTGTGACAGAATCAATACACCTCATCGAGGGTCTTCTTCTCCTGCACTGTCCCTCCACCCTCCCAAGCATGACTACCCTCTCCAAGGACTGGTCCCTCTTTGCAATATGTCCAAAGTATGTCAAACAAACTTCAGAATCCTCCAAGGAGCAGCCTGGCTTCACCTTCTCCAGGATGAACTTTCAGCTAGAAAAAAAGATAATCTCTTCCTTTCCTTCTCTCTTCTTTCTTTCCCTCCTTTCCTGCTTGCCCCTTTTTCAAATGTTAAATCTCTTCAATCAAAAGTCCAATGTGGGTACACAAATTCACGAAAATGCAAATCTCCTCAGAGTACTGTTATTGTAAGGTACTGTCAAGTACAACTCACAGCAACTCTGTGAACAATAGATCTGAACCCTGTCCTATTCTGTGCAAACCTCACAATCTCTGACACACTCAAGCCCATTGCTACAGTGACTGTGTCAATCCACTTGGATGAGAGTCTTTCACTCTTTCACCATTCCTCTACCTTTCCAAACATGATGTCCTTCTCCAAGGAGTAACCTCTCCTAGCAAAATGCTCAAAGTACGTAAAACGAATCTTCACCATCCTGGCTTCCAAGGAGCAATCTGACTTTACCTCCTTCAAGACATATCTCCTCAGAGTGTTGGGTGGCACTAACTCTTTCCTTTTGATCAAGCCCCAACTCCCACTATCAGATTTCATTTTTAGCAAGCTTATTTCCAAGGTGGCTCTTCCAAATTAAGAACTGGCCAAACAAAACATTTTCAGCTATTAGCTTTTTATTTCTGCTAAAGAAGTTCTGCCCAGTGGAAAGAAGCTGCTCTGCAATCCCAAAGGCACATGACTCGAGGACACCAGCTGCTCTGTGGGAGAAAGATGGGCACTCTCCTCCCATGCGATTAACTGCCTCTGAAAACCCACTGGAGGGTCAGCTGTGGGTCAGTTCCAACTCTAAGGTACACAACAACAACAACAACAACAACAAGAAATATCCATTACTACCTATTGGGCACTGTTCTAAGGCTTCATTTCATTCATATCATAAAAGAACAGTATTGAAGATGATATGAAGATATTTTTTCAATTGCTTTAAACTGTCCCAATTTACAAATACTCATGGAAATTACAGGTGAATTGGTTATTTAGAGGTTCTCTTTGACTGTGGAGATCTTGTAATATGCAAAAATATGAAATATATGTAAGTTATGGCTGTTCTCTGAAAATGGTATTAAGCCAATAGGGGCTCAGAATATACAGTGATTCCTATTAAACTAGCCTGGAACTTCAAACTTCCGGCAAATCCCAATGGCTCTATTATACACGTGGCACTTCATTTGTCTTGCAGGCCTACAAATTAAATGCATGCCTGCAAACACAGCTGCTTCTTCTGTAGGTATTGTTGATCTTTCATTCTCTACAATCAGAAAAAAAAATCAAAGCCTCCTCATTCTGCACTCTATTCACCAATGGAAAATAATAAAACAACATCAGGACCATTAGATGATACTCTAAGGCCTGTTCACCTCTATTAAACCTTATCCATTCATGAAACTATAATACCACAGTAAAAATTCTAACACATTAATATCCTCAACTTACACTCACAATTCTCAGAACTCTCATTTGGGCTTTTGGCTAATGTGAAATTGTTTGAACAATAAAAATGATTTTTTTTCTCAAATTTTACAATAGAGTTTTGTGCAAGCAAATCTAAGTGTTTTTCATTCAAATACAAAAAGCCTCACTTAGTGATGAATGAAATCAACATTTATTGTAAGAATGATTCACAAACTTGAATTAAACATACCTCAACTTAAACAAAAGAGCTCTGGTGGCCTAATGGTTACAGTGAGCTGCAATCCCAAAGGCACATGGTTCGAATCCACCACCTGCTCTGTGGAAAAAGAATGGGCAATCTCCTCCTGTGGGATTAAACTGCCCCTGAAAACCCTCTGGAGGGTCAGCTACGGGTCAGTTCTAACTCAATGGTATACACAACAACAAACAAGGGAGCTCTGATGCTGTGGTGGGTAAGGAGCTGAACTGTCAACCCAAAGTGTGTGGTTTGAATCCAATAAGCAGCTTCATGGAAGAAAAATGGACAATCTCCTCCCGTGCAGTTTACTGTCTCTGAAAACTCAATGCCACATAACAACAGCAATAAAAGACTTAAGGCAGTGTTAATGACACAGTTCTTAGAGTCACACTTCTAACCCAGACTCCACACATCTCTGGCAATTCGAATTCACCTGGTACTCTAAGGGAGAAAGATGCACAAACTTCTGTTTGATTTAAAGCTTTGGAAACTGATAGGAGGATCAGCTGTAGGTTTGTTCCAACTCAATAGCAATGAGTTTTTTGAGAGAAACATAAATAAGACCTTCCCCTGTGATTGCACAGTGGTTAAAGCACTTACTATTAACTGAAAGGTTAATACTCATTTTACTAATGGCAGTTTAAACTCATTTTACGTTTCACAGGGGAAAGAGGTATTGTTTGCTTCTGTAAAGACTACAGCCTAGAGACATCTGTGGGGGCAGTTCTAGTTTGTCCAATAGCCTTGCTATCTAATCAGAATCAACCCAGCAGCAGGTGGGAAGAGCTAATCAAGTTTTCCTCTTGATTTTTAACTCCTTTCTCATCCTCTGTCTCAAAAGAATATTTAGAAATAAATTCTAGGTTCATAAGAAATAAGGTTGAGCAATACAGTTATGAAGTTTGATAAATGTCCATGATTGTAGAGGGGCTTCAGGCCTTTTGTTCATAGGCTTGCTATGAGTCATGCTCGACTCGAAGGCAATCAACAACAACAGTACAGTAGTATTAGCACAGTCTTAGGTTAACATAAATAATGCTTCGTTCGACATTAAATCTGAGACGTTATTCTTCTTCCTGTATGCTGATTTAATACCACAATTACCATCTTGCTTTTATGGAAAGTTATAAGAAAGGTAATAAAGCATCTGGCACATTTTGTTTTCTTTCTTGAAAACCTCAACCTTCTAAGTAATGAAGTTCTTATTCCAGTTGTGACATTCTAGGATTCATTTTTATAGTATGCAATAATAATAAAACTCAAAAACTCACTCTTGGGAAGTTAATTCTGAATCACAGCAACCTTCCATCAGATTTCTAAGACTGTAAATCCTAAAAGAGTGAGAGGATCCTTAATGCTTTTTATAAAAAAAATCATTTCGCTTTTAAAAAACCCACATATTTCTTCTACAAAGCCTTTGGTGGATTCAAACTGCTAGTGATACATGGCCTTTTGGCTGGGAAAAAAATGCTACAAATGCCATCTATTAGACGAGTATCATATACTTGATACCGAGAAAATAGCTCTCATAGCAACTCTATTCAGTACCTATTTTCCCCATTCTAGGAAAGCAGAACCTAAGGCTTAACTAGGTCAGGAATGAAGTCTATCATCACAGCAAGCAAATGGAAGTAGTCACTGGGTTAGAATCCAGCCCTTTATCTTTTAGTAAAATGACTAAAGAGAATAAAAGCCCCCTTAATATTGTTGGATCAGGTTGTGTTATAATTGCATAAAGAACACATAAAGACTCGGTGCAATTTCTACTTGTCTTACTCTTCATGGTTGAATCCTGACAGATCATGTTGAGTATCAGGGACATCCTTACACAAAAGGTGGGGTATATAGTAGCCTAGGAGTAAGAAACTCTGAGATAGGAATTCCGAGAAAGTCAAAGATCAAGACTTTGAGGTGCAGGGTTCCAGAAATAAAAGTTAAATAGCACTACCCACTCTTTTCCATTCCTCAAACATAAAACTGAAACTAACAAAATATTAGTGTGCCATTCATGCTCTGAAAATACAAGCAATTTATCTCACATAAATATTGCACCAGAGAGGATAGATAGTGAGACTTCAACTTGTTTGATTTGGATACTTCATCAGGAAAGACAAGTAGCTAGAAAGAACCTCATATTTGATAAAACAGAAAATCAGCAAAAATAAGGGAAACTTGCCAGAAATGGACTGACACAGAATACTCATAATAATGAACACAAAACTGGGTAGGGTTTTGTCCTGTTATTAATGAAATTGAGTCAAAGGTAATTCCATGGCAACTAAAAGCAACAATAAAATTAATACCAAACTTATCAAATACATGTATCACTTAGTAACATAGACCCTATCTTTATATCTAAGGCTTAAGGTAGAGGAAGGAAAACAGGAGCTATTGTTGTGTTGTTAGGTGCTGTAAAGTCAGCTCTGACTCCTAGCAGCTCTATGACCAACAGATCTGAACCCTGTTCCATCCTATGTCATTCTCATCATCTCTGAAACACTTGAGCCCATTGCTGAAGTCATCATGTCAGTCCATCTCATGGATGGTCTTCTGTCTTTCCCTGACTCCTCCACCTTTCTAAGTATTAGATCCCCTTGAAAAGAATAGCATCTCCTAGAAACATGCCTGAAATATGTGAGATGAAGCTTCATCATCTTTGTCTTCAAGGAGCATTCTGGTTGCAATTTCTCTAAGACACTTTTATTCTTTTGGCAGTCCATGGGATATTCTGTTCCCTTCTCCAACACCACAGCTCAAAGAATTGATCCTTCTGTCATTCTCATTTACTGTTCAGTTCTCAGATGCATAGTAAGCAATTAAGAAGACCATGGCTTGGATTAGGTTCACCTTAGTCTCCAGTCTGACATGGTTGCTCTTTAGCACTCTGGAGAAGTCTTTCTGTTTACTGGTGCCAAGAGTGTTGATTGTGGATCTGAACAAGATGAAATCATTAATAAATTTAATCTTTTCTCCATCTATGACGATACTGCCTATTGGCCCAGTGGTGGGTATTTTTGTCTTCTTGATGTTGAGATGCAATCCATATTGAAGACTACAGTACTTGACTTCTGCAGCAAACTTTTAGTGAGCAAAGTTGTCTCATCTGCATAACCCAGGTTGTTGATGAGTGTTTCTCCAGTCCTGATGTCACATTCTTCTTCATAAAGTCCAGCTTCCTGAAGGATTTATTCTGCATACAGATTGAAAAGAAATGGAGAAAGGATACATCCTTGACACACTTCTTTCTTGATTTTGAACCATGCAGTGTTCCCGTGCTCTGTTTGGACAAAAGCTTCCTCATCTAGGTACTAATTATACATTAACTTTGTACAAACCCTGTACTGAATGCTCTACAAGTATCATCTTATTTAATAATTACCAATCTAACAAGAAAACAAAAGGGTGGGAATATAGGGGTGAGGATGAGAAGGGGTGAAACCACAGTTTGGTGGGTGGTGGGAGGAGATAAAGGAAATGGGAAGGATCCAGCAGTAACCTGAAAGAATTGGTTAATGATGGACAAGGTCCAATGGTGATTAATTTTATAAAACATAATGCGTTGGAATGATCATATGAAACATGATATGAATGAAGAATAATGTATAACACAATGTATATAAACTTTGTGAGCAAACCAATATAAAATAAAATAATAACTTTAAAAAAGAAAACAAAAATCTTCAGAACTAGACTAGTAAGCAACATCTGGGTAAATGGAAAAAAAAGATTGAACATGCCCAAGATTTCATTTCACTTGGATCCACAATCAACAGCCGTAGTGGCAGCAGTCAAGAAATAAAAAGACATTTTGCTCTGAGCAAAGTTATTGTCAAGTATCTCCTTAGAAGTGCTAAAGAGCAAGGTTATATAAGCTTAAAGACTCAAGTGCATGTGACTTAAGCTATGATATTTTCAGTTGCTTTATATGTATCTGAAAGCTGGACAGTTAATGAAAAAGACAAGAGAATTTATGCCTTTGAAACATAGTGTGCAATGGTTTTGATTTGGTTCATGGATTTCCAAAAGAACACAAATCTGTCTTTGATGAATTCAATAAGGATACTCCTTACCAGCAAGGATGATGGAACTTTGTCCTTCATATTTCAGACATGTGCTTAGGAGGAGCCAGCCCTTCGAATAATGCATCATCCTGGGAAAAGTAGAGTCATGGAAAGAGGACATGAAGTCAAGGACAGGGACTGATAGAGTGACTGCAACAATGGATTTGACATAACGTAGATTGTGAGGCTGAGGCAGTACAGAGGACGTTTTTGATCTGATGTTCATAGGGTTGCTATAAACTCTACAAGTAGATCAGAGTCTATGTGAAGACATCTAACAACAACAACAACAATACTACAAGGGGAAACTGACTATAGAGTCCAAGCTTTGAACCATTCTGCCCTACTGCCAGTAAAGAATCAAATTCCTCCCTAAGATACTGGTAGGACTTACCAATTTTTAAAACGGTACCTCTTAGAGGTCCTAATATTTGCTTTTGCTGTGATAGCAAATACTTTTTTCCCCATTTTCAGTTTTTAATGAAGTTGTGTTAATAATATTTCACTCCTCCATCTTCTCAATTGTTTCTTCCTTGTATTTGTCCTTTTCTTTTCCAACTTGGCGAGATTTGGCTTTACGTTCAAGGATCTTTTTTCTGTCTTTATGCAGCTTCAGCTTAGTGATAACCACCTTGCTGGGGTGAATGCCCACATGAACCGTTGTGCTTTTTCTCTCTGCACCCTTTCAATGTAGACGACATATTTCTTTTTGTAAACCTGGACTACTTTGTCAATTTGCTGACCTTTACAGTGCCCTCGTACAACCTGAACTTCATCATCCTTTCGGATGGGCATGGACCACACGTTGTATTTCTGCCTCAGCTCCTTGGACAGCGGAGAAGACATAACCTTCCTTGGAACGTGAGAGGGTGCATTGAAATGTCTTTTATGGTTTTTGCTCTGGTCAGAAGTCATAAAAGGATTAAATTTCATTTTGGCCACTGCTACTTCAGCGATGGCCACAGGAGGCGAAAGAGACCTACCTTCAGGCTATTTCCGGCTCTCAACAACAAACACTTTTACAGATGTTTTACTCTGCAAAGCAGCAAATATCTATTTATTTTTCCTGTAGAAAAAATAATCAATTCCAGCTGTTTGTTAGAGGAATGCAAAGTCTTTTGGTAGAAAGGAAAGTCTCCACTAAGTCTATCTGAAAGTAATCTTAGGAAACTATTTTTAGCGTTTGACAGGGAATCCAAATTAGAAATCATGAGAAGGGTTGATTTAAAACCCAAGAAGATTATAGTCATTATACCATATAATGTCCAACTGGGCAGTGTTTGAATGTAGATATATTGTGGTTCCACCTCTCATAAAACCAACTACTTGAATTATAAACTCAAAATACATACAATAGTTCATAACAACAAGTGACCACTACTTTATGACACAAATAAAAATGATTATTATTAAATTACTATATTATCATGCTAAAGGTGTTTTAATCTATTTAGATCTGTTTCTTTTTCATGCATATAAAGGTACACTATATACAAAGGTAAAAATTCAACTTACTGATGTTAGAATATGAACATACTTAACTACTTAAATATAATATAAATCCAGCTTTAAGACTCGTTTAAAATGGAGCATTTTCATAATTCAGAGACTGCCTATAAATAATATGTTTGTGCAACATTCAAATCACATTACTTCCAGTTTGACAGAATGTATCTTGGGCATTACAGTGACATATGACTATATTTATTGAAAACATATTCAAAACACCTCACCTTCAAATTTCAATTGGAAATAATGATTCATACTCATTATATATTCCTGGGAATATGATCTGCTCTAGAGAACAAAGTTTTAATGGAGAGGAATATTTTCTTTTGCATTGTTGTTGTCTTCTTTCATCTTTCAGCATTCACTCTTGCTCTCCTTCTCATTTGCCCTTGAGATGTCTGGCCACCCACATATTTGTTCTCAAAGTTTCCTGAGGGCCCAAGAAAGTATCCAAACGATTAGCCTGCGTTTTAAGTCAGTTGTCATCAAGCTGATTCTGATTCACTATGATGTATGTCAGGAATAGAACTATGCTAATCAATTTGTTCTGTAAACTTTTACTCAAACACAATAAAAACTGTCTGTGGGGGTTTTTAAAAGGATATATAAAGATTAGAACTGTGATCCATGGTGTTTTCAATGAATTATTTTTCGGAATTAGATCAGGATTTTCTTCTGAGGTACCCCTAGGTGGATTTTAACCTTCAAAATTTCAGTTAGCAGCCGAACATATCAAATATTTGTACCATCCAGAATCTCCAATCTGCATTCCAGTTCTTCCAGAATAAAGCCCCTAAAAGCCAAGGCCGTATGTCAAATTCCTTGAAGCAGAGCTTAAGATGATTCTAGAGGATGTGGTTCATTAGAGGAGAGAATGAACCTGGAGGGGTAGACAAAGGAACTAAGAAAATGTACCCTCTCAACAGCTCTCTGTCTCATCCCAAGGGGACCTCTGGAGCACAAAATACACCCCAGAATCAGTTGCCTTTTATAGCATCATGGCTGGTCATTTATCTTCCTTGCCAGTTAATGTGGGTATGCACTGAAGGGTAGATAGTGAGGGGTGGGGCACGTGACCTCCCAGGTAGAAAGTTTATATTTATCCTACAACTCTGTCAATAAAGAGGAAGGGGTAGTTTGTCTGCTTTGCATTTCCATAGTTGTATCCATCCTGCATTTTGTTTCCAGATAAGATTTTGTTTCATTTCATTTAAGCCATTTAAACAGAATGAAGTCATGATTTAGAGGCTCAACTGTCTCAGTAATTTTCCCAAATATTTATTTAGGGTTTTGTTTTTCTTTTTTGGTGGTTCCCCCCACCCCCAGTCTCTACTTTAAACGTTATAGATACAGCCCCAACTCTCTATTGGCTTGAAAAATTGCATAAAATTTGAAAATCTCTTTGTAATTTTATTTTTTGTTGTGTCTGGCTTCTCACAAAATAGAATTCCTTCTGCCCCCTCTAACTTTGACATCAATGCAAACCAAACCTATTTGTGCAGATAGCAGGTAGAGTAACCATGAATGCTGAAACATTATTTGCAGTGGAAATGAAGCTGATTATCTTCAAGCCCACAGATGGCAAATGTTTCAAGAGCAGAAGACGAAAGGATGTAGGAACGAAGGGCAATGAGTAGCCTGACAAAGAAGGCAAAGGGATCTCGGGCGAAACTACTGAAAATACAGATTTCACGACTTATTTGAGTGTTTGTGAGACAGTAAAATTTAAGTATCAAAATGGATAACTTTAGCTTTTGGACAAACTCGTCAAGGAACACCAAAAAGAATAGAGAAGTTAAAAGCATCTATTTTTAAGCCTGATAGCTCTGGGTTCAAAAGTTGGTCTCTCAAATGTATTACTCAAGCTCTGAAACTCATTTCTCAACTAGAAATCTGTGAGGATAATATATACTTCAGATGGTTAATTAAAAAATTAAGTATAAAAACATAGATAGAGCACAGAAAAATACTGAACCCCAATAACTCTTTGTCTTTTGGTGACAAAACAAATCCTCTATGCAAGTTAAGCATTAAAAGTAAACTTTTCATATTGTTGATTTTATTATTACATGTTGCCAGCTTGGTTCCAATTCATGCCAATTCTGCAACAAAATTAAGCGATACCCAGTCCTGAGCCACCCTCGCCTTTGCTGCTCTGCCAGAATTCCTGGTTGCTACCACTTGGACTGCCAAGAAAACAAACAGATTCATCCTGGAGAGGGTTAAACCAGGCTACTCCTTAGAGGCAAGGATTCTGGGGCTTCGTCTGATGTACTTCGGACATGTTGTAAGGAGGGAGAGGTCCTTGGACAGGGACATCATGCTTGGGAGGATGGAGGGACAGCGCAGGAGGGGAAGACCCTCTATGAGGTGGATTGATGCAGTGCCTGGGGTAATTGTGATGGGTGTGCCAGAGGCAGTGCGATTGACACAGGATTTAGGGCTGTTGTGCATAGGGTCGCTATGAGTCACAAGCGACTCGACGGCACATAACAACAACAACAACCACTGTAACAATCCATCTCATTGAAGATCTTTCACTTTTTTGTTGGCCCTTTATTTTACTAACCATAATGTCCTACTACAGGCACTTGACCCTCTGATAACATATCCAAAGTACATTGGATAAAGAGACAAAAAGCCACCGACTTTACTTCTAAAGAACATTTTGGTGGCACTTCTTCTAAGACATACTTTTAATTCTTCTGATAGTCCATGGCATATTCAACATTCAAAAGCATCAAATCTTCCTCCTTAACCATTGTCCAACTTTCACAAGATATTAAGGTGAATGAAAATATGGTGGCTTAAAAGACAGGGTTCGAGCTCTGGTGGCCTAGTGGCAAAAAGCTGTGCTGCAATCCTGAAGGCACACAGATCGAGATCACAAGCTGCTCCAAGGGAGAAGGATGGGCAATCTCCTCCAGTGCAATTAACTGCCTCTGAAAACCTGCTGGAGGATCAGCTATGGTTCCAACTTGATGGTACACTGTAACAACAAAAGACGGGGTAATAGTGGTCATAGAGCAATGTGACTAATTTTATAAAACATAATGTATAGAAATGATCATATGAAACACAATGTGAATGAAGGAATTTGTGAAACACAATGTACATTAAGGAAATACAATGGATATTAATTTTGAATGCAAATCAATAAAAAATTTAAAAAGAAAGAAAATACAATGGCTTTGGTCAGACATTTTCATTTTCACTACGGTATCTTTGCTCTTTAAGACTTTAAAGAGATCCCATACAGGAGATGCACTTGATACAATACACAATTTCATTTGTTGACTGCTTTTTTCCATAGGTTATTGTAGATCTAATTACAGTGAAATCCTTGACAAAGCCAATCTTCTCTCAGTTTATCATGATGTTACTTAGTGGTTCACTTGGTGAGGATTTTTGCAGTCTAGATGTTGAGGTATATTCCTTATTGAAAGCTTTGGTCTTTGATCTAAATATTCTTTGATCTTCCTCACTTAGTGCTTCGAATTTCTTCAGCAAGCCAACCTGTGTCATCTGCATGTCACAGGTTGTTGAGGAATCTTCCTCCAGTCCTGATATTGAGTTAGCTTCTCAGATTATTTGCTCAGCATACAGACTGACTAAGAATGGGGAGAGTATACAAATTTGACACACATCTTTTCTAATTTTTAACCCCCCTTGTTTGTTATGGTGACTGACTCTTGATTTATGTAGAGGTTCTACAATAAACACAACTAAATATTTCAGAATTCCCATATTTTTGCATTGTAATCCATATTTTTTTGTGATCCATGCAGACAAATGCCTTGCATAAACAACAAAATACAGGTAAATGTCTTTCCAGTATTATTTGCTTTGAGCCAAAGATCGACCCAATATCAGCAATATCTTTAGTTCCATATAGTCTTTTGAAACCAGTTTAAATTGATATAAATTCAGTGTATTGCTACTACCATGTTTAATTAATCTTCAGTGAGGTTTTATTTTTGTGTGATATTAATGATATTATTTTATAATTTTCTCATTTCATATCATATTTCTCCGCAGTCTAAATGTTAACATCTTTCAGTTGATTGGCCTGTCTTCCAAATTTCTTGGCATAGATAAGTGAGTATCTTTGTTGAAATGTTTCAATTGGCATTCCATCAATTACCAAAGCTTTTTTTTTCTTCCACCAATGCGTTTGGTACAATTGAACTTCTTCCTTCAATACTGTCAATTCTTGACCATATGCTATCTACTGACAAAGATGAATGTTGACCAATTATTTTTGATACAATGACTCTGTGTGTTCTTTCATCTTTGGATGCTTCTTGCATTATTCAATATTTTGCCCATATACTTCAATATTTTAGTTTGAGACTTAAGTATTCATTCTTTTTTTTTCCCCATTTCATCTTGAGAAATGTTTAGCATATTCTTCCCTTTTAGTATGTTGGTCCTCTGAGAAGAAAATGCCTAAAGAGGATTATATGGACCACAACTTAATTGGAAGAGTCTTTAAGGTAACTAGAGGAGGGACGTGGAGAAGAGGAAGATCCTTCTAGTGATGATGCAAGTCTAACACCTGTGAAGAAGATAAGAAAGGAAGCAGAGCTGAGCAGGAAGAGCCTCACACTATAGCTCTAATAAAGTGTGGACCCGGGCAAGGAGGACCACTGGAGCCAAAGTCCCCAGGTGTTGTGCTGTGTCTTGAGGGAATGGTTTTGTACCTCAGCCCTGCTAGATGTGGTCATCATCTGGGAATATCCCACAGGATGGAACTTTGGAGTAAATGTGATGGTAAACCAGAAGCTGCTCCAACAGCAATTGTTGGAGTTAGCAATTAACTTTGCTTTCCACAGTAGGCAATCTGAACAGTATACCTTCACTGCTGGCAAAATTAGGAAGAAAAGGCTGCTGGGGAAAAAAATCCTTGATTCTCCCCTCTTTATCTCTGTGTCTGTCATCTATGCATTTTCTATTCCCTTTGCTTTCTCCATATTTGTTGCTCCTGCTCTTTTTTTCACATAAATGATAGGAAACACCACTTGGTTCCTAGGTTTCCATGAAAAAGCTTCAATCAGCTGAAAAGTAACTAGCTCTCTCTTTTCAATTGCCAGTTCCTCAGTAAGGAGGCTAATTGGCCATATTTTGTTATGCCCATACCTGGACCAATCAGCTATACCTAAGGTGGTCAAGGACATGCATAATTATATAATTATTATCAAAGGGATAGAGAGTGGGAGAAATTTTCCAGAAAAGGTCCCTGGGAGGCACAAATGGTTAGCATTCATCTATTAATCTAAAAATTGGTGTTCTGAACACATCTAGCAGTGCTACATAAGAAAGGCCTGTCAATCTGTGTCCATAAAGATTACAGCCAAGAGAACTCAATGAGCAGTTCAACTCTGTAACTCATAGGATTGCCTTGGATTAAGATAACATCAACTAATTATCACCAGCACCAACGTCCAGAAAACTGAGAGTGAGCAGGGATGAAGACTGAGTAAAGAGGCAAATTAAAAAGTAAAATGCTGAACAAAAATCATCAGTATTACCTATGGTGTCACTTTTAAATGCTACTTAGCATACATTAAGCAACATTATGCCAATGCTAATTCATTTCCAAGAGAAAGCAACTGCTCTTCTAGAAGACTCCCCTCCACAGGTGGCCATCCAGCAATATATCAGAAATGTCACATTACAGAAGAGGCTATCCAAACCCTTCAGCAATTCAGGGATCAATCAATACCTGAGGCTTTAATGATCATTCAAAAGAAATATGGAAAATGGGCTTTTATTATTAAAATAATGACTTGTTAATTAACATGTTAAATGTAATAGGGGCACTGGTGGCCTGGTGGTAAGAAGCTGCAGTGCAATCCCAAAGGCACACAGTTTAAATTCCACTAGCTGCACCATGGGAGAAGGATGGGCAATCTCCTCCCATGTGATTAATTGCTTCTGAAAACCCACCAGAGGGTCAGCTATGAGTCAGTTCCAACTTGACAGTACACAACAAGAATGGTACAAACAGCTTTCATTAGTGAAAATAAAAGGTTTTAAAATACAAAAAAAGAGGAAGACATTCAATGAGATGGATTGACACAGGGGTTGCAGCAATGGACTTAAGCATGGCAGAAATCATGAGAATGGTGCACGATACTCCATGGTTTTGGTTCACAAGGTAGTACCAAAGACGGTTGAATAAGGAAAGGCTGAAAAATTGTGCGACATCATTCCACCACTTTACGCAGTTCTATGGTGGTGGCCATTAAGACTTTAACAATTCATTGAAAATGCAAAAAGGTTGGTAGTTCAAACTTACTAAGAGGAACCTTGGAAAGCTGGCCTAGAAATTTGCTTCTGAATGGTCACAGCCTTATAAACCCATGGAACAGTTTTACTCTACACACAGGGCCACAGGGAGTTGAAATAAATTCAAAGGCAACTGATAGCATATAGTACTTGGTACTGCATTTGCTGTCTTTCAAGCAGACTGTTCCTGTTGGTCCATCCTTCTCCAGGTGAGGTCTGACCTTGTTTTCCCCTACCTCCCTCATCCAGAATCTTCCCCTGGCCTGGATGGAAGCATCATGCCCTCTCCATATTTTCAGGAGAACCCACAGAGCTGTGCCTCCCATAGACCAATATATAACCTTTCAAAGCCTGGCAAGTAGGAGCAAAATCTTAATATTGAGTCTCCAGAGTCCTGCAAATTTCTTCCCAACTCTTATGACATTGCACTAAGGAGGTGGAAGCAAGAGAACAATAAAAAGCAAGTCTGACCGTGTAATTACACAGATGGCAGAGCCTGCCTTTCTCTGCACATGCAGCACAGGACCACACTTCACTTCACACACCATCAAGGACTTTTTAAAATCCCACCATGTTTTCCATTATTCATTTTCCAGCTTGCAGCTTTTCAAGGTCCTTGATTCTCTATTCCATAGATTCATATTTTTGGACACATATTAGCATCACTATAAGAGAACCTTAAAGTCAAGGTTAAGGAATAAAAGAAGAAATATTTCTTTGGACAGTTTGATTACTTAAAGTACTGACAGACAAACCAAAAAAACCCTCAGTTATCACCAAGTCAGTTCTGACAATAGCAACTCCACGTGTGCCACAGTAAAACTGTGCTCACAGTATTTTCCAACGGCTAGTATCACAAGTGCCTCTGTGTGGATTTGACATTCCAGTCTCTTGGATAGCAGCCAAATGCATTATCCAGGGACACTCCACCCCAAAGCTGAGTTTTGAAAACTCTAGTGAGACGACCTGCTAAAAATTTACATTGCCAACCTAGTTAAAATTAATTCAGACTCTACAGTGTAACAATATCCTTGAGTGCTTTTTATTGGTCCTCCAGAACTCTTGGGTAAGGAGTTGTGCTCCCAGCCCAAAGGCAACCGGTTCTAATCCATTAACTGCCCCTTAGGAGAAAGATGGGGAATTTTCTCCTGTGCAATCTAAAATAACTTGAAAACAGTTCCAACCCAATGACAATGAGGGTTTTTTTGAGGTGATTCTTCAGAATCATTGTAAGATAAGCATACTTAATAATCACCTGAGCATCTCGTTACAATGTAGATGCTGATTACATATATCTGAGGTGGTGGTGGTGGTGGTGGTGGTGTTATGTATCATCAAGTCAACTTCAATTCATTGCTACTCTGTGAACAACAGATTTGAATCCTGTCCTATCTAGTGCCATTCTCATCATCTCCACTATTCTTGAGCCCATTGTTTAAGTCACTATGTCAATCCATGGCTCTTCTCCACCTTTCTAAGTATGATATCCTTCAGCAAGAAATGACCCCTCCTGACAACATACTTAAAGCAGGTGAGATGAAATATCACCATCCTTGCCTCTAAGTTTGCACTTTCTCCAAGACAAACTTGTTTGTTCATTTGTCACACTGTAAGATATTCAGAACTCTTCTTCAACTCAAAGGCATCTCTTCTTCTTTCATTCTTAGTCATTGCACCTCTTCCAAATGCATAGCGAGTAATCATAAAGCCTGTGGCTTTGATTAGGTGTACCTTAGTCTTTAAACTGGCATCATTGCTTTTTAATACTTTAGAGCGGTCTCTAACAGCATATTATATAATAAATATTTATTTATAAATTTTATATATTTATTTATTATATTTATAATATATGTAAGGGACCTCTGGTGGCCTAGTGGTAAGAAGCTATACTGTACTTCCAAAATCACACAGTTCTAATTCACCTGTATGACTTACTGCTTTTGAAAGCTCCCTGGAGGGTCAGCTATGGTTTGGTTCTAACTCAGTGATATACAAATAGATATAGATATCAAAATATAGATATGTTGTTTTTAGGTGCCTTTGGCCCAAGTACAACTCATAGTAACTTTATGAATGGTGAATCTAAACCCTTTCCAATCCTCTGCCATCTTTAGACTTCTTGACACACTAGAGCCGATTGCAATAGTCACTGTGTCAATCTACCTGGTCGAGGGTCTTCCTCTCCTTCACCGACCCTCCACCCTTCGAAGCACCATTCCATTTCTAAGAAATAACCCCTCCTAACAACAAGGCTGAAGTGTATGAGGCAAAGCCTCATCATCCTTGCCTCTAAAGAGAACTCTGGCTGCACCCTCTCCAAGACATTTATTTCTTCTTTTGGCAGTCGGTGGGACATTCAGTGCTCTTCTCCAACACCACAACTCAAATTCTTTTTTTGATCTTCTTCTTTTTTTTTTTTTTGTCTGAAGCAGTTGAATTCCAGAAGGTAAGGTGTCTTGATATAATTAACAATCGGGTGTAAGATGATTGGTTGTTTTGATTTATGTAGGCTAATTGGTAATTTTGATTGAATTAGCAATCAGTTGTGGGTTGGAAGCCTCTTGTTTTTAACATATA
>NW_006399757.1:26090779-26142251 GCF_000299155.1 Elephantulus edwardii | reverse complement strand
ATTGTTGTTGTGTATTATCAAGTCAGAACCTACCCATAGCTGACCCCTCAGCAGGTTTTCTGAGGCAATAAATCACATGGGAGTTGATTGTCCACCTCTTTCCCACAGAGCAGCTGGTGGTAGATTTAAACCACGTAAATAACTTGCATGGGCAGCCCAATTCATTACCACTAAGCCACCAGAGCTTCCTGTATGTGATTATACCTGTGTGCTTTTATATATATGTATATGTGATTATATGAGAAGGGTTCTCAATGAGATGTATTGGCACAATGGCTATAAGAATAAGCCCAAGTATATCGGTGATGATGAGGATGGCATAGGACAGAGCAAGAAACAGATCCTGTTCTTAGCAAGGCCCCCAGGAGGTTCTGATGCATGCTAAGGTTGATGAAGCACCAAAGAGCTTTCTATCATCACAATCTGCAAGCCTCCACCGAGATTCTGTTTTAGTAGGTCTGGAGTGAAGCTGAGAATTTGCAATCCTTAGAAGCTCCCAGGGGTGATACTGATCTACAGAACAACTATGGGAACCAAGGATAGAAAATCCATAAGCACCTTTCAGATACTTAGCTGAGACTTTGCTAACCACAGGCATTTAAAAAATCTGTTGTGCATTATGGGAAGCCAATACTAAATATTTGTAATAAACTGAAGGCTATTTCAGGATGTGGTGGTGGCACAGTTCAAGCTAGAGTTCACCCTGAGGCACCAAGACAATCCTTAAGGGTTTACCAGGTTCTTGCATTTGTTAACCCCTCCCTCCTGAGTCAAGCAGAAGGTTTTCAATAGAAAGAGCTTGGCTTCATTTGCATTGAATTCTCTTTGTAATTTACTTCCTGATAATTTTCAATAAAGATACAGGGAAGCTAGGATGGGGGGTTTCAGTTTAGAACTGCTGGCCCCTGTATTATGCTCTGTTCTATCTCATTCCTAACTGTCTGTCTCATTATTAATAATTATAAAAATACTTTACCCTCAGTCTGCAACAGTGCATCCATACAATGGAGGCCTACTCAGCAATAAAAACAAAGGAGTTAATAGTGCATACAGTAATATGGATCAATCTCCAATGCATTATGCTGTATACAAAGTCAGGTTCAAAAGTTACATTTCTATGACTTTACTTATATGGCTTTTAAGAAAAGTAAAGGCATCTCTCACTCACATCAAGTCAGAACTGGGTTATAGCTGACTCTCCAGTAGGTTTTCAGAGACTGAAAGTCACACAAGAGGATATTGTCATCTTTTCATGAAGCAGCTAGTAGATTCAAACTGTCTGCTATTAGATTAGTAGCTCAACTCCTTACTCACTAGGCCACTGCAGTTCCCTAATAGAAACAACAAATAAAAAGATAAATACATCAAGAAGCTGCACTGCAATCCCAGAGGTGCGTAGTCCAAATCCACCAGATGCTCCACTGGAGAAGGAGGGACAATCTCCTCCTGTACCAGTCAGCTCTCATTTGATGGTTGTTGTTGTGTTGTTATGTGTCGTCGAGTCGCAGGCGACTCATAGTGACCCTATGAAGGAGAGTCCTCGAAGCTTGGGTGTCACTCATCCTTTCTCCAGGTTCATAGGGTTTCTGGAGATAAGCTATTACGGAAGTGGATGCCACTCCTCCTTCCAAGCTTGTTTTAGTCAGGGAGCTCCACCCCACTCTCTGTCTGCATTGGGTAACCAGCCATTAATGTATTTGACACATCAGTGTCACAGTGTCCAGCCTCACAGCAACCACAAGTTACCACTGTACGGCAACTTATACACCAGGGCTATACAACCTAGAGGAATGTCTGAACAAAACCAATGAAAGATAGGTCCCAGGGCCACAGATTAAAAGTCACCCACCTTTGGCTTGGTAGCATCGCCTTCTGTCCACTGGGCCAGCTGATCTCTCTATGTTGATGTTATTGTTGTTTTGTTGTTAAGTGCCGTCGAGTAGCAGCTGACTCATAGCAACCCTATGAAAAAAAAAAGAGAGAGAGAGAAATACAGTAAGATTCTTGATAGTAGCAGTGATCATGCATTGGAGGTGAGGTGAAGGGCTTATTATACAATGAGGAACTTTTTGCAGTAACTATATTGACTAGGGAGGACAGAAGGAGAGTGGATGCTTTTGAACTGTGGTGCTGGAGAAGGGTACTGAATGTACCATGGACTGCCAGGAAAACAAACAGATCCATCTTGGAGAGGATTAAACCAAGCTGCTCCTTGGAGGCAAGGATTCTGGGGCTTCGTCTGACATACTTTGGACATGTTGCCAGGAGGGACGGGTCCTTGGAGAGGGACATCATGCTTGGGAGGGTGGAGGGACAGCGCAGGAGGGGAAGACCCTCTATGAGATGGATTGATTCGGTGACTGGGGTAATCGGGATGGGTGTGTCAGAGGAGGTGCGGTTGGCGCAGGATAGAGCAGGGTTTAGAGCTGTTGTGCATAGGGTCGCTATGAGTCAGAAACGACTCGATGGCACATAACAACAACAACAAATTATGATATACCTTGATAGAAGTGATCATTGCTACATTCATCTATCTCAAAAATTTGGGTTAATATGTCAAACTAAAATTTAATAAATATGATTTTTTTCTTTTTTTCCTTCATTTTTTTTATTAATGTTAAAGAAAATTTACAGAGACTTTGGATTTCCATTCATTCATTGTTGAACCTCCCCTCAGTTCACTCTTCTCTTTGAAAAGTAAACTTTCATTAATAAATATGATTTTTAAAACTATCACAGATAAGGAATGATAAAACTTCTGGCTTGCCCATCTAGTGAAAGACATGTTGAATTTCTTGTTTAGCACTGCAGACCAATTCATAAATTCACTCTTTGCTAAAAAGATATTTAATTCAGGGACGTATTCTTTTCAAGCCAGCAGCCTCCAAAACAACCACTAAATGTTACCTTTCTTTAACATTATCCATGGAGAGCTAGTTTAGAAATAAGCAAGCCAATTTGTATAATACTCAATCGGTTTTAAATAATGGC
Source organism: Elephantulus edwardii (assembly GCF_000299155.1). NCBI lineage: Eukaryota > Metazoa > Chordata > Mammalia > Macroscelidea > Macroscelididae > Elephantulus > Elephantulus edwardii. The sequence continues at coordinate 26,139,260 of NW_006399757.1, read as the reverse complement.
TCACTGCTCTCAATACTATATAATTTCTTGGACATAGTTTGTAACTAATAGCTACGGGATCACAGCTTTTTATCAGCCAAATTGCATGACTGAGATAAAAGTGAAAATTCATTGAGATTATATATATATATTAATGGAGATTAAGTGATAGGCTATGATGAAAATATCATTCAGAAAATACTATATGTAAATGGAAGATTAAGTATATGGACACATTTTCCCTGTCTTGAGTTTCTAATTTGCAAAGAGATTCAAAGTGATTTCACTAAAAACAGGATGTTGCTGTTGTTAGGTCATGTCAAGTCAAGTGTGACCCATTCAGACTCCAAGAACAACAGATCTGAACCCTGTCCTCTTCTGTGCCATCCTCACAATTTCTGACACTAAAGCCCATTGAGGCAGTCACTGTGTCAATCCATTCAGCTGATGGTCATCCCTCTTTTGCCTACTGTGCACCTTCCCAAGCATGAAATCCCTCTCCAAGGAATAGCCTCTGCTAGCAACATGCTTAAAGTATATAAGAAGAAACTTCATTATGCTTTCCTCCAAGGAATATCCTGGATGTATTTTTTCCAAGACACATTTGTTTATTCTTTTGGTGGTCCATGGGATATCTAGCACTCTTCTCCAATATCACAATTCAAAGGCATTAATTCTTCTATCATCCTTACTCATTGTACAGCTCACAGAAGTATAGCAGGTGTTCAGAAAGATCATGGTCTGACTCAGACACACCTTAGTCCTCAGGCTGACATCACTGTTCCTCAATAATTTGAAGAGATTTCCAATTGCAGACTTTCCATGTGCAATCTATCTTCTGGTCCCCTGATTGCTGGTACCAGCGGTATTGATTGAAGGTCCAAGTAAGCGAACATCATTGACAACGTTAATCTTTTGTCCAATTATCATAATGTCGCCTATTGGTCCAGTGGTAAGAGTTTTCGTTTTCTTGACATTGAGATGCAATCCATATTGGAGGCTGTATTCCTTCATCTTCAGCAACAAATATCTCAAGTCCTCCTCACTTTTAGCAAGCAAGGTTGTGAAAAATATGATTGTGTTGTTGTTGTTGTTATGTGCCGTCAAGTCGCCTGCAACTCATAGCGACCCTATGTACAACAGCCCTAAACTCCGCTCTGTCCTGTGCCAATCACACTGTCTCTGACACTCCCATCCCAATTATCCCAATCACTGAATCAATCCACCTCATAGAGGGCCTTCCTCTCCTGCGCTGTCCCTCCACCCTCCCAAGCATGATGTCCCTCTCTAAGGACCGGTCTCTCCTCACAACATGTCCAAAGTATGTTAGACGGAGCCTCAGAATCCTTGTCTCCAAGGAGCCACCCGGTTTAACCCTTTCCAGGACAAATCTGTTTGTTTTCCTAGCAGTCCACAGTATTCTCAATACTCTTCTCCAGCACCATAGCTCAAAGGCATCAATTCGCCTTCTATCCTCCCTGGTCATTGTCCAACTCTCTGATGCATAATAAGTGATTGCGAAGACCATGGCCTGTATCAGATGCACCTTAGTCTCCAGAGAGACACCATTGCTCTTCAGTACTTTGGAGAGGTCCCTAACAGCAGACTTTCCCATGGCAATGCGCCTTTTAATTTCCTGGCTGCTGGTGCCAAGACTGTTGACTATGGAGCCAAGCAAACTAAAGCTGTGTACAATCTCGATCTCTTCACCATCCATCCTGATGCTGCCAATTGGTCCAGTGGTGAGAATCTTTGTCTTCTTGACATTGAGCCTCAATCCATATTGTAGGCTGCAATCCTTGACGCTCTGCAGCAGGCACTTCAGGTCCTCTTCAGTTTCAGCAAGCAGGGTTGTGTCACCTGCATAATGCAGATTGTTGATAAATCGTCCACCAATCTTGACCCCACATTTCTCCTCATAGATCCCCGCCTCCCGGATAATCTGTTCTGCATATAGGGTGGAAAGGTATGGAGATAGGACGCATCCCTGGCGTACGCCCTTCCCAATTTTGAACCATGCAGTGTTCCCTTGCTCTGTTTTGACGACTGCCTCCTGGTCCAAGTATAAGTTTCGCATTAGAACGATCAAGTGTTCTGGGATTCCCATTCTTCTCAGAGTCAGCCATAGTTTGTTATGATCTACACAGTCAAATGCCTTTGCATAGTCAATGAAACACAGACTCTGGTATTCCCTGCTTTCAGCCAAGATCCATCTAACATCAGCTACAATATCTCTAGTACCACGACCCCTTCTGAAACCAGCCTGGACTTCTGGTAGTTCTCTGTTGATGTGCTGTTCCAGTCGTTTTTGGATAATCTTCAGTAAAATCTTGCTTGCATGTGAAATCAGTGAGATTGTTCTGTAGTTTCCACATTCTGTTGGGTCACCTTTCTTTGGAATAGGAACAAATATCGACCTCTTATTTAAGCATTCACTTGTCATTTCTATTTTATCATTTTAAAAAATCATTTCAGTTTCATGGGATGACAACAAACTGTGTCAATATAATTCCTTTGTATAAATCAGAGCCAGTCAGTACCATTTGTCCAGTCATGTCAATCTCACATATATAACAGTAGAACTGTGCTTTGTAGGATTTTCAGTGGATCACCTTTATTGTCATTGTTAAGCACCATCAAGTTGACTACAGTTTATAGCAATCAACCCATAATAACCCCATAAACAATGTATCTGAACCCTGCCCTATCCTGTGCCATCCTTATCATCTATCTATCATCTACTGTACTTGAGCCTATTTAGGTGGACGCAAACCTCCAACTTTTCGGTTAGCAAAAGACACTAACCTTTTGAATCACCTAGGAATTTTGTATGAGGAGAAGCAGTGTTTTTAATTTTTCTTTCCAGAAAATGTAATCCCATCCCACAGCACTCTACTTTACCCACAGACAGGTTATTACATTTCAGGTTTCATACCTGAGCACTCTTGCCCCTGGTGCAGCTGTAACCTTCAATTTTGTTGACACTACAGAAATAGATATCTTCTGTTAGAAAAGCTGCAGAAAATTCATATTATCATGAATATTATGAATTGGTGATGGATCAACAGTAAAATCAAGTAATATTTTTAATGCCCCAGAGATTTTTTTTTTCAGACAAAAAAAAAAGTTTAATGCTGATGTCTAGGTATGTTAAGAGCTGATTTGGACAGGAAAGAGAATTTGGATCTAGATAGTATAAAAATCATGTTTTGTTCTGAAAAACTAGAGGGATTTGAGATACTGCCATTATGTATATCTTGGGCATTCTATACTCTTTCATACCCTAAATTTTCCTTTTTGTCTCTAAAAGCACATTGTCATTTAACTGTACTTTCTCTTTGCTTGGGTGAACTCACATTGCACTCAGTAAATTTGTGTAAATGTCTTTCTCTTAAAAGAAAGAATAATTTTCTTTCACTCATAATTAAGGGATAAAAAAAAAAAAGCTGGGCTCTGGCCAGACCTTGGGGAATGATGTTAATTCATCACATTTGCGGACTTTGCAACAGCCAATGTTATACACTTGCACAAAATACAGACTGTCCACTATAGGGAGGAAAAGGGAACAGTGAGGGTTGAGCTGAGGGAGCCAAAGGGGCACTCTGGTCCTAGGTTGGCCGTAGGCTCTCAATTTTCTCAAAACAAGTGATGGATCTCAAAGAAGAGTGTTTCCAAGGTGAGAGAGTCATGTAACTTGATGTGTCAGGTTAGAGTGGGGACCACAGCCAGTAAGCAAATCTTTGACTAGAAATCCTTCTCTAAAGAATTACCTAGGATTAAAAGTGTGAGTACTGAAGATGAGCAACCCTTGTCAACTCCTGAGTCTGCCACTGATAATCTTGGACAGATTATGCCAACTCTTGTGTTCCATTTTCTATTTTCCTAAAATGGAGACAAAGTCTTTTCTTTAAAGAGCTACGAAAATACATTTTCACATACTTTGTGAACATACATAGGGTGGAGGGAAAATTTAATGTGAAAAGAGAATAAGATTTGGAGGCAAAAAGTGTGGTTTAGTACTTAACAGCTTTGTGGTCTTGATTAAACTGTTCAGACACCTAAACTCAGTCCCTTTCTCTGTAAAATAAATAGAACATCTGTACTTTAACCTTGGACCACTGTAGTATCAAATGAGATAATGTATGCAAAAAGTACTATAATCTGAACATCACCTTATAAAAGTTGTCAAAGTTTAATTTTCAGAAAGTTGTTGAAAACATGACTCACACAAATATTAAATGAAAATATGTCAAAGATTTTATTCATCTCATTAATAAGGAAATGATTGCTTCAAAGAATAAAGAACTGGGTCCTTAGGTATAACTGAAGACAGGAATATAAAACAAAGCTGTTAAATAAGCTATAAAGTGAGTAATTATCCTATAGAGGATTAAACAATAACTTTTGATATAATCTTTTTGGCCAATAAATGTCATGATCATATATATACTGGATAAAATATAACAATTAATACAGTATTGGAGGTAGATACCAAACAGCAAAAATCCAGGTCAAATACAAAGGAGCAAACTGGATGGGACAGTTCTATTGTCATACTGGGTGGGTTTAAGTAAAAAAATCACACACACACACATACACACACACAAACACACAATTGCACAAGCACTTCACAACAACAAAATCAAACACTAACTCCTTTCTCTACATAATTAAGCCTCAGTGGAAACAAGTAAGCAATGACAGTAAAAGGAAATATAGTGGGTGATTATTTTTTTCCCTTTATTTCTGAATTTTAGGTAACTTTTCTTAAGAAAGTATGAAAAATTATTAAATAAGGACATTTCCAAGCTGGATGGACGTTAAGAAATCATATAATCCAGGGATAGCCAATACTGATTGAACACTAAGATCACCTGCTATGTTGGGTTTCTAGGCTATATAAGAAATTTACAGAAACATAATGCTTTCCACACTGCCCATTTATTATCTCACAGTTCTGTAAGTCAGAAATCCAGACATGGTTCAGCTGTATTCTCTATTGGGGATCTCACAAGACTGAAATAAAATGTCAGCCAGGATCTATTTTCATCTGGAGGCTTGAGGAAGGTTCACCTTCCAAGTTCCCGCAACTTACAAGCGCAACTTAATTCCTAAGATGGTAGAACTCATGACAACTTGCTTGTTCTAAGGTAACAAACTGAGAGTCTCTACAGCTTCGCATTGGTAATCTTCCTCAAGACTTGTTTTTTAACTCAGATTTTATAGTAACTCAAAATCAACTGTTTGGGAACTTCACTATATCTGTAAAGTCTCTTCCTGCCATAATTATATGAGTCGCATCCCACAACCTTTGCTATGTTCTACTATTTAAAAGGAGGTTACAGGTTATACGCACACTCAAGGCAAGGAGACAAGAGTATCTCCTTCTGGGTCATCCTAGAATAGATCTGTCATCTCTGGAAAGTTTCAAAATAAACTACCTAGACCCAAAGATGGGTTGCTAAAAAAACAAGATAAGCACAGACTTATTTGTGTTTACTTATTAGTCGGTAGTGAACAGTTAGTTTTACTTCTTACCACATCAAAACATGTCAAACTGTGCACTATCAATTAGTAAGTAATCTTTTACTTCTTACCACATCAAAACATGTCAAACTGTGCACTATCAATTAGTAAGTAATCTTGTGTTTGCTGAGTACTCTATCCCTGTTCAGGATTTTAAATTTGAAAAGAACATTTAATTCTGTAGGAAAGTGCTACGTAGCTGGGAGAGAGATAGATATCAGTCATATCTAGAAGCGCAATTTGATGGGGGTGTGGGGGAAGGAAATGTGGCATTGTTCCCTATAGATTAGTAAGCAAACACAAAGTCTTCTTTATTGGGTAATTCAACCTAGCCTAGACCTGTGGCAGGAATTCTAATTCACTAAGTCTAGGTAGAAACCCAGCATTTTTTCAAAAAGTTTTCTCAGTTGATTCTAATGTAACTAGGATTATGATTCCTACTCTAGTCCACTTATCTTTTATCACTAAACTCCTTCCCAGTCTATTGAACTGAGACAAGTGATTCATAAACATATTTTTACCAACCACTGATCATGATTTAGCAAGCTAGATTTCTTCTCCTGAAGAGAACTCTGAGGCTGTGGCCACAGCTGTGACAGTTTGAAATATATATCCACTTGGAACCTTTGGCTCTTAGCTATCTCAAAGCTCCATTTTTATGCTGCACTCTTTTCCAGAACTTGCTTACAATGATAAAAAATGGCTAGAGGTACACATCAGTAAGGAACTGCCAAAAATTCAAGGTGAGTTCTGAAGAAGATGATGAACAAGGGTTATCATTACTTATGTTAGATGGATCTTGGCTAAAACCAGAGGATGCTAGAAAGATGCTTGCTCATGCTTTATTAACTATGCAAAGGTATCTGATTCTGTGGGTCATAATATTTTATAGGTAATGTTGTAAAAAATGGGAATGCTGATAAGGGCAAAAAGAATTAAGGGGAAATGGCTATGACCAGAGAACAAGGGGATGAAACAAGCTGATGGAGCTCATCAAAGCATGCCAACAATCAACCAAGTCAGCAAGCGTCAACAGAGTTGCACCAAAAGTCTGCTGCTGCAGAAGAGGCAGATATTCAAGCAGAACCAGAAAAGACCAAAAATCTATATAACTGAGGGTTTCAGAAGGTGATGGTTACTGCTTTCGTCTCAGGAGGTAGGCCTACTCTCTTCTGAGATGGTTTCTCTTGTTTAATAAACTTTCCTCTTCTCTAACTAACCTGTCTGTCTTGTACATTACTCTTCTTTCACAACATTTATCTCAGGAAGCAGCAAACTTGCCCAACTAACAAACTGGATCTAGTAACCTCCTGGTAGATCCTAACAAATTCTAAAAAATCTAATTGTCTTTACATAGTACCTGTATATAAACCAAGAAGCCATAAGAACAAAAAGGTACTGCATGGTTTAAAATTAGGAAAGGTATGTGTCAAGGTTGGATCCATTTACCATCCATTTCATTTGTATGCTGAGCAAATAATTTGAGAAACAGAACTATATGAAAAGGAAAGTGGTATTAGGATCGAGGAATACTTATCAACAACCCATTTTATGCAGATGACACAACCTTCTTTGTAGAAAGTGAAGACCCAAAGATTGCCCTGCAGGACACCTGGACCAGTCATCAGAGAGGGGAATGGCCTGTGGATTGCTCCTGAGACCACTCTGCCCTTACTCACCTGCCAACCTCCAGGGACAAGCCAGCAGCAGGGGAAATGCCTTCTGGGCCACATATGAGTTGGCCCCGTCTCCAGGAACCCATTAGTCCATCTTGGTCCCCACCCACCCTTTTCCATCCAGGACCACAGAGCAGAGAAGGGAGTGCTCTGCCAATTTCCAGAGAATGTCTTCTGCTCCCATTTACTCACCAATTTCAGAGACTAGCCAATAGTGAGGAAAATGCCTTATGGGCCACGTGTGGATCCATTCTGCCCTTACCCACCGGACCATAGCAGGCCACTCATTCAATCAGAGGAGAAGTGTGCCATCTGAATTGAAATAGAGATTTCTGGCTGTGAAGATTGTTGTCGGGAAACAGAATTGAGTGAAGCACTAAAATTCTGTAAAAGAAATAGTGATAATGTAGAGATAGTCAAGTCTGACTTCACTATCTCTACAAAGGAGAATTGTCTCCATCAACCACATCCCGTATATAAAGCCAATCCCATGGTAAAACATAGTTCCCCATGCTACTGAACCTACTTCCATTAATCATCAGGCTCAATATTTGTTGCAAAAATTTTGGAGTTTACTAGGGAAACAGGTTGAGGGAGGAGTGAAAGAAAGCAAAAGATATTACACAGTGAAAGTTGCCAGGTTTGGTCCAGCACATAAATGCAAGAAGCCTCTGAATTTTCTCAATTGTTCAACAAGCCTAACCTCAGAGTAGTCCCAAGTCAACTCTCCTTTAAACTGTCTAAAAGTAAAATCTTTGAGTCAGGGTCCTTCTCCAGGGCTCCATCAAGCTATGCCTCATGAGAGTCTCTCTTCAATCTCTTTAGCGGTCTCTCTTACATTGGATTCAAAGCTGTTGGTGGTGTTAAAGATCTTACTTAACTGCAAAGCACCTGTTCTGGGTTGAGGCAGCTGACAACCCTGCTCTCCAGGGTGGGGGATGGGAAAGGCTAAGACAATATTTCAAAAGCACCATTTGTTAAAAATTCTAACACTACATTAACAATAATATCAAATGGGCAACTTCCTACACAGATGATAGAACCTACCTCACACATGCCAAAACCAACTTCTTATAGTGTCAAAGAAGCATCAATCAGGTTGAAACATTATAAAAAGACAAAACAAGTCTTCGTCTAAAAAAGCAGACTAGATCACAGACCCAATGAATACTCCAGAATATAAAAGGCAGAAGGCATATACCAATGTGGAGGTCCTAGAAATGGTACTGATGCAGTTACAAATGATGGAAGAAAGAGTTGAAACCATAAGTAAAGAGCAACAAAAAAATAAAAAAGCATTACAAGACAGAGTATAACCAACACAGTACTAGAAACAAAGAAAAAGCACAAAATACAATTGAGAATATCAAGATCAAAAAGAAAATCCAACATAATGGGGGGGGGAGGGGAGGAAGCAGTATAGAAGAGATGAAACAGAGTCAATGAGATACAAAAACCAACTCAAGATAGATAAGAGACCTAGGGGTAAAGCTCAAAAGCATAAATATGATAAAAGATAAAATAAGACAAAGCTTAGAAGGCCTAGCCCATGGCATAAATAGTCTGACAAATACAGCTAGAAATACACAACCAAGAAAGGATAAAATGATTGTATGGGGCCTTCTAAAGATTAAATCCCTGTTCACATCAAAAACTCTTTTCCAACAGAGTGAAAAGACCAAAAAAAAAAAAAGAAAAAGAAAAAAAATCCCTATTGACAAGGAGCAAACATTTGACAATACCATCTCAGGCAAGTGTCTCATAGCAAAATTTTACAGAATCTGAAAGGGCCGTCACAAGAAAAGGACTGATAACACAATTACAAAATTAGTAAAAGACATACATGGAAGGACTTTCACAGAGGAAGACATTCAGGTAGCCAACAGACACATGAAGAAATGCTCAAAATCACTGGCAATTAGAGAGATGAAATTCATACCTTTAATGAGATGCCATCTCAACCCAGCAGCAGTGGCAAAGTTTAACAGGACAGTAAGTGATAAATGTTGGAAAGGATGTGGAAAGACAGGAACTCTCATAAACCATTGATAGGAGTGTGAAATGGTACAACCACTCTGGAAGGCAATTTGGCACTACCTTAAAAAGCTGAACATAGAAATTCCACATAACCCAGCTACGCCACACCTGGGAATATACCATGAGAAAATTAGAACTGAGGCACAAATGGAGACTTGTATATCAATGTCCACAACACTGTTATGTAATATCGTAAGAACATGGAAACAGCCCAAATATCCAACCACAATTAAATGGATTGAGAAATTATAATACATTCACACAATGGAATGTTATGCAGCACCCAGGAGCAACGGTTTCAAAAATTACTACAAAACTTAGGAGTGTATTATGCTAAGTGAACTAACTCAATCTCATAAGGACAAATCTGAGATATAAGATCATATAAGATATATGAAATATAAGATCATTATTGTAGAAAAAGAAAGATAACTAGTAAAATGGGTATGAAGATACAAGGGGAGGAGGGGTGGAGCAGAGGATTGAGGACAGCCAGAGAGTAGTCATAGGGTCACACAATTTGATGGGTAGAAGGAGGGATGGGTAAAGGAAAAGGGAAAGGCAGGGATATAAAAAGACAGGGCAGTGGTGCAACACAATATAAATGAAGAAAGTGTAAAAGGTAATGTAAACTTTGTAAGGAAACCAGTATAAAATAAAAATTTGTTTTAAAAAAATCACTGAGAGAGAAGACAATAAACTCAATGAGAGCAAAAGAAGATGGAAGGAAAATGAAGAAAAGGTAAGAATTGTGCAAGAATTATGTTAGATAACATCAAACAACCCCAAAAAATATGATTAGAATTCCAGAATGAAGTGTGGGGTGGGGGAGTGGGAGACACTGAGAAAACTGTGGCAGAAAATACTGGAATAAAACTTTTCAGGTGTCATGAAAAAGAGGAGAGTACTTCAGAAATCCACATTCAAGAAGTTTAGGGAACTCTAAACAAGTTAAACCATAAAAGAAAAACACCAAAGCATATCATAGTCAAGTTCTCCAAAATCAAAGACAAGGATGGAGTACTAAAAACACTATAAGAAAAACAGTCATTTATCAAGAAGAACCAAATAGATTAAATCCTGACTTTTCAGAGGAAACTATGGGAGCAATAAGACAATGGGATGGCATATACAGAAGACTGAAAGAAAACAATTGTCTGCAAGCATCTTGTATCCAGAAAAGCTGCCCATAAAATATTAAGGAAAAGTACGTTGATTTTCAGAAAAGCTATGGAATCTGTTGTGCCAACAGAGCAGGGGAACACTGAATGGTTTAAAATCGAGAAGGGAAGATGTTAGGGTTGTATTCTTTCTCCACACTGAACAAATTACCTGAGAAGCTCGACTCTGTGAAGAAGAACTGTGGCATCAGGATTGGAGGTAGACTCATCAATAATCTGCATTATGCAGATAATACAACTTTGCTTGCTGAAAGTGAGGAGGACTTGAAGCACTTGTTGCAGAACATCAAAGAATTCAGCCTTCAGTATGTATTTCATCTCAATGTCAAGAAAACAAAGATTCTTACTACTGGACCAATATTCAGTGTCACGATGGATGGAAAGAAGATTGAAATTGTCAACAGTTCTTCTTGCATGGATCCACAATTAACACCCTTGGTACCCACAGCCAGGAAATAAGGAGACACATTGCATTGGGGAAATATGCAATTAGAGATCTCTCCAAATTATTGAGGAGTAATGCTGTGCGTTTGAATACTAAGGTGCATCTGATTCAAGCTATAGTCTTTTCAGTTACTTGTTATACACCTGAGAGCTGGACAATGAGTAAGGATGACAGAAAGTGAATTGATGTATTTGACCTTTGGTGTTGGAGAAGAGCACTGGACATCCTATGGATGACCAGGAGAATGAACAGATATGTCTTAGAGAAGGTGCAGTTAGAGTGCTCTTTGGAGCCAAGAATGATGAGGTTTTGCCTCACATACTTTGGGCATATTGCTAGGAGAGGTTATTCCTTCGAGAGGGACATGATGCTGGGAAGGGTGTAGGAAAAGCGAAGGAGCAGAAGATCCTCAGTCAGGTGGATTGACATGGTGACAGCTGCCATGGGCTCTTGAGTGTCAGGAAGTGTGAGGATCAAACAGGATAGAATAAGGTTCAGATCTTTTGTTCATAGGGTCACTGTGAATCTTACTTGACTTGACAGCACCTAACAACTTCCAAAAAAGAAAAAAAATAAAGGAAGTCCTTCACATATAGCCTGCAAAAGAAAATGAATGGACAAAGGTATTGGGCAACAACAGAAAAAGGAATGCAGCAAAATGGTAAAGATAATACTTGGGCAATCCCTGATAAAATAGACTTCAGAGTAAAAACCATGATAAGAGGAAAAGAAGGGTACTATTTGATGATTAAAGTCATAATAGAACAAAAAGGCATATTCCTAGTAAACATCCACAAACCAAATAATAGATCTGCCAAATACATAAAACAGAGGTTAGCAGACTTGATAAAAGAAATAGAGAACACCACAATAGTAGCAGGAGATTTCACCATGCTACTGTGACTGACTCTGAGAAGAATGGGAATACCAGAACACTTGATCGTGCTAATGAGAAACCTATACTTGGACCAAGAGGCAGTCGTTAGAACAGAGCAAGGAAACACTGCATGGTTCAAAATTGGGAAGGGCGTACACCAGGGATGTGTCCTGTCTCCATACCTTTTCAACTTGTTTGCAGAACAGATTATCCAGGAGGCTGGGCTCTATGAGGAGAAGTGTGGTGTCAGGATTGGTGGAAGATCTATCAACAATCTGAGATATGCAGATGATACAGCCCTGCTTGCTGAAACTGAGAAGGACCTGAAGCGCTTGCTGCAGAGAGTGAAGGACTGCAGCCTCCAATATGGATTGAGGCTCAATGTCAAGAAGACAAAGATTCTCACCACTGGGCCAATTGGCAGCATCAGGATGGACGGTGAAGAGATTGAGATTGCTCACAGTTTCAGTTTGCTTGGCTCCACAGTCAACACTCTCGGCACCAACAGGCAAGAAATTAGAAGACATATTGCCATGGGAAAGTCTGCTGTTAAGGACCTCTCCAAAGTACTGAAGAGCAATGGTATATCTTTGGAGATTAAGGTGCGTTTGATACAGGCCATGGTCTTTGCTATCACTTGTTATGCATCAGAGAGTTGGACAATGACCAGGGAGGATAAAAGGAGAATTGATGCCTTTGAGCTGTGGTGCTGGAGAAGAGTATTGAGGGTACCATGGACTGCTAGGAAAACAAACAGATTCATCCCGAAAAGGGTCAAACCAGGCGGCTCCTTGGAGGCAAGGATTCTAAGGCTCCATCTAACATACTTTGGACATGTTGCAAGGAGGGACAGGTCCTTGGAGAGGGACATCATGCTTGGTAGGGTGGAGGGACAGCGTAGAAGGGGAAGGCCCCCTATGAGGTGGATTGATTCAGTGACTGGGGTAATCGGGATGGGTGTGTCGGAGACGGTGCGATTGGCACAGGACAGAGCAGAGTTTAGGGATGTTGTACAAAAGGTCGCTATGAGTCGAAAGGGACTCAATGGCACATAACAACAACAACAAAAACCATCAAAGAAAGACAGGTCAACTGGATAGAAACTAAAAAATGATGCTGAAGTAAACTATGTCCTCACAAACATATTCAGGTACTTCACCAAACAAAACATCAATTTACTTTCTTCTCAATTGTACGTCATAGATTCTCCAGAATCAATTAGGTACTAGGACATAAAGCAAGCCTCAACAAATTAAAAATACACTAAAATAATACAAAGTATCTTCTTGGAGCCCAATGCCATAAAACCAGAAATTAGTAACAAGAGAATAAAGGATAAAAAACTACTTACATGGAAGCTAAAGAATGTCTTATTTGAGCACTACTGGGTCATAGAAGAAATAAAAAGGGAAATGAAAAATTTACTTGAAATGAATGAAAATGAAAATTCAACTTATCAAAACCTCGTGGATACAGCAAAGACAGTCCTAAGGAGGCAGTTAATAGCAATAAACACTTAAGAAGAAAGGAATAAAATAAGCTATTTAACTCAACATGTCCAGCAAATAGGAACATAACAACAATTTATTCCAAAGTCTCTAGAAGAAAGGAAATCATAAGGATAAGAGCTGAAATCAGTGGGATAGAAAACAGAAAAATAATTGAAATAATAAATAAAACCAATTGATTTGATGACACATAACAACATAGTCCTATAAATTTGAAAACCTAATGAAAATAGATAGATTCCTAGAAATACACACCCTACCCAAATTGACTGACAAAAATAGAACACTTGAGTAGAACTATCATAAAAGAAGAAATTGATCAGATAAAAAAAAACTTCCCCCAAAAATGTCCTAACCTACACAGCTTCACCGGTGAATTTTATCAAACATTCAAAGATGAACTATATAGCAAAATGTGAACTGTTGAGGTGTCATTGAGTTGAGTGCATCCTATGTGACCCTATGAACAGCCATTCCGAAACCTGCTCTATCCTGTGTCCTCCTCACCATTTTTAAGACATTGGAGCCCATTGCTGAATCAAAAATTGGAACCTTCTAAAAATTGAATTCCTGTGTGCATCAAAACCTTTTTTCAATAGGGTGAAAAGAAAGCCTACAAACTTAGAAAAACAGTTCAGCAAAAGGTCTCATATCTAAAATTTATAGGATACTATAGGCTCTCCACAAGGAAAATACTGATACCTCAATCACAAAATGGACAAAAGATATTAAAAGACTTTTCTCAAATGAAGAATTTGGGTGGCAAATAGACACATGAAGACTAGCAATCAGAGGGATATTAATTGAAACAACAACGAGATGTAAGCTCACCCCAGTAGAGTAGCAGGAGATTAAGCAATAAATGTTGGAGAGGGTGCAGAGGCACTCTCATGCCCTACTGGTGGGATTGTAAAATGGTACCAGCACGGAAAGCAATGGCTGTTCATAGGGTCACATAGGATGCACTCAACTCAATGACACCTAACAACAGTTCACTTTTTGCTATATAGTTCATCTTTGAATGTTTGATAGAATTCACCAGTGAAGCTGTCTGTCTTCAAAAAGCTGAACATAGATGCCTTATATGGCTCATCATTCCACTACTGAAAATATAACCCAAAGAAATAAGAGCTGAGATACAGACAGATATGTAAACCTATATTCGTATCAGCGTTTTTTCACAACAGCAAGAAAGTGGAAACAACTCATATGCCCATTAGTAAAAGAATGAATAGGAAAACACACAGTGGAACACTATGCAGCACTAAAGAACAATGAAGTATTTGTAAAGTACAACAAAACATAGGATAGAAAACATTTTGTGGAGTGAAATAACTCAGACACAAAGGGACAAATGCTGCACAAGACCAATACTATGACAATAGGAGAATAACTGAGGAGTTGAGGAGAAGAATAGAAATATAGTGGGTAGACAAAGAATACTACAAAGACCAAGACAAAAGAGAAGTGGTATGGAAGAAGGAAGAAACTACTAGGAAAGCAGAAATTAATAAGGGCATGGGATAGTGAAGAAATAGGAAAGATGAATGAGGGATTTGAGCAGAGAGAGAAATAAAAGTAATAGATCAATAGTAATTGAGTATATAAAACACAAATGGATATTTGCTAAAATCAAAGAGTACCAGAGGAATGTCCATCTGTGCTTCATTGTCTATGCAAAGGTATTTGACTGTGTGGATCACAACAAATTATGGCTAATCTTGAGAAGAATAGAAGTTCCAGAACACTTGATTGTGCTTATGCAAAACCTATACTTGGACCAGAAGACAGTTGTCAAAACAGAGCAAGGAAACACTGTTTCAAAATTAGGAAAGGAGTGCATCAGAGACGCACCCTGTCTTCATACCTTTTCAATCTATATGTGGAACAGATCATTCAGAAGGCTGAACTTTATGAGGAGGAGTATGGCATCAGGATTGGAGGAAGATTCATCAATAACCTGCTTGCCGAAACTGAGGAAAACCTGATGCATTTGCTGCAGAAGGTCAAGGACTGTAGTCTGTAATGTGAATTCAAGCTCAACATCAAGAAGACAAACATTCTCACCACTGGGCCAATTGGCTGCACCATGATGGATGGAGAAGAGATTGAGGTTGTTAACAATCACAGCTTGCTCGGCTCCACAATAAACACTCTTGGTACTAGCAATCAGGATATCAAAAGATAAATCGCATGGAGGAAGTCTGCTGTCAGTGACCTCTCCAGAGTCCTGAGGAGCAACAATGTCAATTTAGAGACTAAGGTGCACCTAATCCAGGCCATGGTCTTTGCAATTACTTGCTATACATCAGAGATTTGGACAATGACTAAGGATGACAAAAGAAGAATTGATGCCCTTGAGTTGTGGTGCTGGAGAAGATTCTTGAACATACCATGGGCCGTCAATAAAACAAATAGGTCTGTCTTGGAGAGGGCAAAACCAAGTTTCTCCTTCAAGGTTAGGATTTTGAAGCTCCGTCTCATATACTTTGGGCATGTGGCCAGAAGGGACCAAGCCTTGGAGAAAGACATCATGCTAGGAAGGGTGGAGGGACAGCGCTGTAGAAAAAGACCTAGGATGAGATGGATTGACATAGTAACTGGAGTGATGGGACTAGTTGTGTCCAAGTCTGTGAGACTGACTCAGGATAGGGTATGGTCACTATGAATCACAGATGACTGGATGGCATATAATAACAACAACCACCAAAAATAATCCTGTAAAACAAAACCTACATGAATGACTCAATATATATGAAGAGTAAATAGTTTTATAAATAATATTTTAAAGCATTATAATTATATACGTAAATATATTACACATTAGTTTTAAAAATCATTTTAAAAAGTATTTTTAAAATCCCAGGTGACTCTAAATATGTAGCCAAGCTCAATCTTTTGGGGCTGAATCTTCAGGTCAAGGTATCTCCATGCCATAGTAGAAATGGGCTGGCATCTCTCCTGCTCAGGTGCATGTACAAGCTGGCACTGAGCAGCACTAAGTCAGAACCAATGCTCCATTGAGTGCACCAGGCTCCCCCACATGGGGATCTGACATTCACTGGCTACCCTGTACCAGGTTCCCTGCCTCCTGCGTGATATATGGATTAATGAGATGTTCACTGCTGAGAGAGATAATCCTTGACTCACGTTCTCTAGAGATACTGTAAAAAGGAATATGGAGGGTCACATACACACTTAATGACTAAAAAACCAAAGAACTCTGTCTTGGAAGCAACATCATTCAGGCTGTCCAAGCCTCCTGGGAGGTATCATTACCAACACTGTGCTAAGGTCTTTGATTTCATCTCGGTAGATCTTCTTAATTATAGCACCCCACTGCCTTCTAATGACTGTCAGTTTCTTCATAGGCCCTAGGAAACCTCACTGCTCTGTTGTTCTCATTTATCTGGCTGGGGTTATTGAGAAGTTACTTTAACAGGACAACAATGGGAAGAATTTTTTGCAGAAGAGTCTTGTTTAGATCTGGTTTAAAAGATTTATTTAAATCTCACAAAGTAACAAACTAAAGGTGTTGATTTTAAGTTGTATTTTAAAAAAAATCAAACAGTGCTGTTTGAGAGAACAGCTGCTGCTAAAAATTCTAACTCAGGGCAACCTCATGCATGTCGGTGTAGAACTAACATTAATTTTTCAACAGCTGATTTTTGGGAAGCAGATTGCCAGGCCTTTATTCTGAGGTGTCTTTGTGTGGACTCAAGGCCTAACCTTTTGTTGGCAATGAGTACATTAACAGTTTAACCATCGAGATACTCCTGCCAAGATCACTCTTATCTGTGATATATTTTTCCAGAATTGCCATAAAAGGAGGCAGTGGGATGCAATTTTCAAATTCCACAATGTGAATCCTACAGATGATTTCAGATCGTATTAACAGCTGTATGCTGTTTTACCTCTTTTCTCCATCTCTAAATCACCTTAAGATTGTAATCTCCCTAAAACAAAAAAGCCAAGGCATTCTGGAGGCATAGCATCTTTCAAACATGTCTTACATAGTGTCTTACAGACGTAAAGGCCAATAGTTCAAATCTTCCAGGAAAAAAGATGAACTTTCTCTTCCCATAAGGATTTACAGTGGTTAACATGATTAAAGTACAGAAACCACATCCTATTAAAAGTACACCAAGTACCTGAAAAAAAAAATTTGGTAAGACAAGATCAGAAACTCTAAGAAGAGGACCTGGGAGGAGGTCCAGTCAGCTAAGGAAAGGTTAACAGGGTTGCAAAAGAGGGATTCAGAGTGGGCATGAAAAAAAGTAAAGATGCCATCCCACAAGGCAAGGCATGAAACTTCGACTTAATCCCCAGTTACCCCTTTCCTCCTTCTTCAATATCTACAAGTTGTGAACAACAGTTTCAAAATAATCTAGAGAAAGACGCACAAACCTGAAGATGAACAGGTGTCCAGGAGGACCTGGGACGAGTGCTGGTGGAAGCCCTGGAGATGAGGCACAACCACAAGGGACTCATCTGCTGAACAGCAGGCATGCAGGCCCAGCTCCCAGAAAGCATAGGGAAGTTTAACCTTCATGTGAAGATAAGGACTTGATGCTGGTTGGATGTTATATCTAAACATTCATTGCATTCATAATGCCCCTTTTTAAACAAATTATGACAAAGAGGAAGAAATAAAAGAAATTTGGTTTCTCCATGTTCAGAGCAAAGAGTGAAGAAAGTCAGACTTAGGGAAATAATTGATCCAAAGGGCTGCTCAACCACATGAACCCCATCCTCCACTAGCCTAAGAGGAGAAGAACTAGCCACCACGACTTAGAAGGTGGTCCTTGGCAGAGTGGAAAGACTACTGTTACTATGTACTATTGAGTCAAGACCAACTCACAGCTGACCCTCCAGCAGGTTTTCAGAAGCGGTAAATCACATGCGAGTTGACTGTCCATTTCTCTCCAGCAGAGTAGCTGTTGGATTCAAACTGCTTGCCTTTGGTTTGACAGCGCAATTCTTTTTTTGTTTGTTTGTTTGTTTTTAAAACAAAATTTTAATTCCATACTGGTTTACTTACGAAGTTTGTGTACATTGTTTTTCACACCAGATCTTTCCCATTTCCTTTTCCCACTCCTCCTTTCACCCACCAAATTGTGCAACCCTGTAATTAACCAGCCATCCCGCCCCCCATCCTCACCCCTATGCTCTTAACCCCCTCTCCTTGGATCCTCATACATGTTAATGGTTTTATACAGTGTTTGCCCTTATGGGACTGAGTTAGCTTAGCATAATGTTCTGCAGTCCCTCACAAATTAGATAGTGCTTTACAAAACCATTGTTCCCGTGCGCCGGGTAGTATTTCATCATGTGAATGTACCACAAATTCACAATGCTGTTTCCATGTTCTTGCAATGGTGAATAACGACAGTGCAATTCTTGTCACTAAGCCACATAGAACAAAATTCAAAATAATAAAAAAAGGATAGATTTACTAGTCTGACAGAGAATAGTGGAAAACCTTAGATTATAGCCCTTAGGAACCCTTCAGACCTGAAACAGAAGACTACGCCTAAGGATTACCTTTCAGCCAGACAACGTTGTTAAATGCTGACAAATTGGCTCTGGCTCATAGGGACACTAGGACCACCCACAGAGCTAAAACCTGCCCCCCACTACCATCCTCACAGTCTCTGCTGTGCATACACCAGTTGCTGCAGGCAATGAGCAAATTCAGTTCCTTGACGGTTTACCTCCTTTTCACTGACTCTGCACTTTTTCCAAGTCAAATCACTGACAATACTATAAAGTGAAAGAGTAACACCCATGAGTAGCATACTTCTCAGAGCAATCAACCAAATGAGACCAAAGGTGCAGCATCTGCCCCAAGCTAAAGTTCAGAAAGCAGGAAAGGTCTATTGAAAATAGGGAACCCAGGACAGAGTGAGAAGAGCAGTTACACTGATTGTAGCCAACGTTATGAAACAGAATGTTTTGCTGGGTATAGTGGCGCAACAATAGTACCAGCTACACGGGAGGCTGAGGCTGGAGGACCACTTGAGTTCAGGAGTTCTGGGCTCTAGTTTGTTATATCAATCAGGTGCCCGCACTAAGTTCAGCATCAATATGGTGACCTCCCAGGAGCTGAGTACCATTAGGTTGCCTTAGGAGGGACGAACCAGCCCAGGTCAGAAACTGAGCAGATTAAAACTCCCATGCTGATCAGACTGTGTAAAAATTGTTGTTGTTGTTGATTGTCTTTCAGTTGAGCACGACTCGTAGTGACCCTATGAACGAAAGGCCTGAAGCCCCTCCACAACTATCGACATTTATCTAAGCAGGGTTTCCAAAGGCACGTTATGTAGGATGTGGATGCCACTCGGAATGGAAAATTAATTTGTCCCATAAATTTTTACCTGAATTGCAATAAGATGTTCAAACAAGAAAATTTAAAAACACTATTGCTTTAAGCAATTAATACAGGTTCCATGTTGTTGTTAATTATTGTTGAGTCGAATATGACCCAGAGCCACCCTATGAACAACAGATCTGAAAGTTGTTCTATCCTGTGACACCCTCACACTTCCTGACACATTAGAGCCCAGCCACCATGTTAATCCACCTAGTCAAGGGTCTTCTTCTCTTTTTCCGATCCTCCACCTTCCCAAGTATCATTTCCCAAGTCCCTTTCCAAGGAATAGCCCCTCTTAGCAACATGCCTGAAGTATGTGTTGCAAAGCCTCATCAACCTTGCCTCCAAAGACCACTCTGGCTGAATCCTGTTCAAGACATATTTCTTTGTTTTTCTGGCAGTCAATGGGATATTCAGCTCCAACACTACAGCTTAAAGGCATCAATTCTCCTTCTGTCATCCTTATTCATTGCCCAGTTCTCAGATGCATAGTAAGTGATCAGAAAGACCATGCCTGAATCAGTCACACCTTAGTCCTCAAATTAATATCACTGTTCCTCAATAATTTTGAGAATTCCCTAATGACAGACTTCCCCAGTGCAATTTGTCTCCTGGTTTTCTGACTGCTGGTATCCAGGGTGTTAATTGTGGATCCAAGTAAGATGAAGTTATTGACAGTTTCAATCTTTCCTCCATCTATCAGAGCAGGTCCCATGTTGTTGTTGTTATATGCCATCGAGTCACCTGTGACTCACAGCGACCCTTGTAAAACAGCTGTAAATCCTCCTCTATCCCGTGCCAATTTTCTTGTCTCTGACACACCTACTTCCATTACTGCAGTCACTGAATCAGTCCATCTCATCTAGGATCTTCCTCTCTTGCACTGTCCCTCCACCTTCCCAAAAATGACGTCCCTCTCCAAGGACTGGTCCTTCCTTGCAATATATCCAAGGTATGTCAGATGAAGCTTCAGAATCCTTGCCTCCAGGGAGCATCCTGGTCTTACCCTCTCTAGGATGAATTGTTTGTTTTCCGAACAGTCCATAGTATATTCAATACTCTTCTCCAGCATCATAGTTGTTTAACAGGCAAATAGGGAGGTCTGGTAGCTTAGTTGCAAGAAGCTATGCTGCAGTCCTAAAGGCAAGTGGTTCAAGGTGCTCCATGGGAGCAATCTCCTCCCCTGAGAGGAACAGCCTCTCAAAACCCACAAGGAGGGTCAGCTATGCATCGGTTCCAACTCTATTGTACAAGGCAAGTACATTTGCCATCTGCCAGATTCAGTTCTTCACATCTTTCATCTATCAATATTTAATTCTCAGGATTGCCCTATAGGCAGTTAGTATTATTAAATCTATTTTGCAGATGGAAAAAACTCAGGTACAGACCGATTAAGTAAGATGCCCAAGCTCACAAACTAGTTGACAGCAGAATGAGAGTGAAGCTTGGCAGTGTAGTTCAGTCTTCCAAAACCTGTTGTAGATGAGATTGCCCTTCTTATCCACTGACCATTGTGCTCAGGACATATGCCCCTTTTCCTTTTGGCTGGGAGCTCCTCCATGGCAGAGGCCCTGAGCTTTTGACTTCTCAGGCCCCATAGGAACTCTTTCCTGTCGCATGCTAGCGGTTTACAGGGCAAAAGTGTTGTTTGCTTTGGATTTTGTGGCACCAATTCTACTTTCTCCCAGAGGAGGTAGGAGACTTTCTGACATTGAGTTTGCATAAGCTCTGTTGTTGTTGATTGCCTGCAATTTGAGCACAACTCATAGCGACCCTACGAACAAAAGGCCTGAAGCCCCTCTACAATTATCGGCATTTATCCAATTTTGTATAGTTTCTGGAGGCATGTTATTTAGGAAGTAGATGCCACTCCTGCTTCCAAACCTGTCATAGTATATTATTGTTGTTATGTGCCATTGAGTCACCTGCAATGTATAGCGACCTGTGTATAGCAGCTCTGAGCTCTTCCCTGCTAATTCCACACACCAAATCTCTTTGCCCCAGTTACTGTATCAATCAAGTCTCACTAATTCCAACACACCAAATCTCTTTGCCCCAGTTACTGTATCAATCAATCTCATCCAGGTTTCCCCTCTCCTGCGCTATCTGTCCGCCCTTCTAAGGATGATGTCCTTCTCCAAGGACAGATCTCTGCTGGCCACATGCCTAAAGTGAGTGAGATATGTTTTAGACTCTTCACCAGCACCGCAACTAGAAGGCATCTATTCTTCTTCTGTCATCCTGTGTCATTATCCAACTCTCTGTGGTGTAACAAGTAATTTAGAAAAACAATGGCTGGATTAAGTGCGCCTTTGTGTCTAGACTGACATTGTTGCACTCTGGAGATGTTCATGACAGGTTTTCCCAGTGCAATTAGTCTTTTGATTTCCTGACTGCTAGTGTTCAGAGTGTTAATTGTGGATCCAAGCAAGTTGTAATTGCTAACTATCTCAATGGTGCTGCCAATTGGCTCAGAGGTGAGAATCTTTGTCTTTTTGATGTTGAGCTTCAATCCATATTGAAGACCACTGTCCTTGACATTTTACAGCAAGTGCTTCAGGTCCTCCCCAGTTTCAGCAAGCAAGATTGTGTCATTTGCATGTCGTAGGTTGTTAATGAGCCTTCCTCCAATCCTGATGCCACACAATGCTCCTCATAAAGCCCTGCTTCCCAAATGATTTGTTCTGCACACAGATTGAAAAGACATGGGGACAGGATGCGTCCCTTACGCACTCCTTTCCTGATTTTGAACCATGCAGTATTTCCTTGTTCTGTTTTAAGGACTGCTTCTCGGTCCAAGTATAAGTTTCATATAAGCACAATCATTGCCATTTTCCTCAAAGTTAGCCACATTTTATTGTAATCCACACATTCAAATGCCTTTGCAGTCAATGAAACACACATAGACACAGATAGTGCATAAGCACCAGGAAGTATAATATTTATAATAGTGCCTTGAATGAAAGTCAACAGAGTGCTGGTGTGGGTTCTTCTCACTGTGTCTGAAATGGTAGAATGTGGTAAGAACAGAAGTTTCTAGATCAGTGGAGGAGTCTTAGCTGACCACATACGTAGCAGTGATGACACAATGGAGTCTGAGCTGCAGAGTTGTGCTGTGCCTGCTGCATTAACATTCCTTTTCTGGGGGGAAAAAACCATTGTAGCCTTGGCTAACACAATGGGAGCTTTCTCTAAGTTTACATGCCCCATCTAAACATTGCAGTCCTAATAGAATTCTTTTTTTTTTTAGTGGAGGAATTAATGGATGAATGAATAGGTAGATGGTGGTTTCCCTCAGCTGCCTGGTATTATTGTGGAAATTTACTCTCAGTAACCTGTGCTGGGGTGATGGATAGTCCCTGGCTTTAAACCCCTTTCTACAGCCCATCTAGGTCTCTTCCACCACAGAAGACTTTTTTCAGTTGCTCTTGAGGCCAGCCCTGTCTGTATCACCCTCTCAGCTCTGCACATGGGTTCAAGGCTGAATCCCAAGGATTCAAATATTTTATTCCTGGAGGAAACTGCTCCCTGCTAGCCCCTGCTCACACACATCCCCCAGCACTAGCGAGGGCCCTACTCCCTACCTTCCTCTGATACAGTCAGATCTGACATCATCCAGATTCCATGTGAAACGTTTCTAAATGTTCACTGCTCAGGAAGGTTGTGCTTAAATTCTAAATATTTTTCCTTCTCCTTCATAATAAAGTCTGGGTTGTACTTTCTCATTTGTGTTGTCCTACTCTTATTCTGTTAGTTTTTCTTTCAAAAAGAAGAAATAAATACAACAATGAATGAATGGAAATCCAAAGTCTCTGTAAACTTTCATTAAAATAAATTTAAAATTTAAAAACAAGAAGAAGAAATAAAATATAAATTATTTGGGAGCTCTAGTCGCCTAATGGCAAGAAGCTGCACTGCAAACCCAGAGGCGTTTGGTTCACATCCACCAGGTGCTCTGCTGGAGAAGGAGGGACAATCTCCTTCTGTACCAGTCAGATCCAATTTGAGGGTACACACATAGAAAATAATAATAATATAATTTAAAAAGTTAAAAAGATATAAATGCTTTATGATAATATATAATTTTAAAGCACAAAGATTTCATGGTCTTCTTTTTGAAGGATCAAGAAGCACTACTATATACCCCAAAGCTTCCCCGACACAGGACTTGGAATATTCAAACATGAAATTATGACTATAGTTTTTGCCACCTTACACTAGAACTACTTTCTATCCTGTATAAATTATGCATATTATTGCTATATATTGTCATTTGTTCAGAACCAACTCATACCTGACCCTTCAGTGGTTTTACTTTAAATCACTTAAGAGGATTTTGCCCATTTTCTTCTGTAGTACCAAGGGCTGCTCTCAAATGCAGTACACTATTGTTTCAATCAAGTAGAATATGACATATAAGGAATTCCTAGATGTTGCAAATTGGTTATGCGCTCAGATACTAACCAAAATGATGAAAGATCAAGTTCACATCGAGGTGCCTTTTTAAAAGGCCTGACAATTTACTTGTGAAAAATTAGCCATTAAAAAACTCTATCAAGCATAATTCTGCTCTGGCTCCCAAAGAACTGAGTACACTTGATGGCAAATGGGTTTTGGTTAACAAAAGGGGATTGTGATCCAGCACCGCTCTGACCAGAGTTGGTGCAAAGAAACCAAAGCTGAATGCAGCAATTTACAACATAACCCAGGCACATTTCTTGAGCTGTCCAGTGACTAATATTAAGAGAAATGCCCACAGACTTTTTCCATTCTAGGGAAAACTTTTTCATTATAGAAGATTTTTCAATCTTGAGAAGGGCCACTGAGTTCAGGAATGGAACGCTTCTCTGTTGTAAGACATTTTACTCAACATTGTGTTCTTTGGGGCTCATAGAAAAAAGATACACATATTTTTAATAATGCCAAGGAAGACCTTGGGATATGTTTACTGGACCTGACATAGGGATGATAGTCCTGTGATCTGATCCTTGATCTAATAATGTCCACGTGGTGACTCCAGGACCATCTCTAGTGTCCCTGGGCTCATCATTCCCATCTGGTACACAGAGACACACTAGCAATAGCATCTGTCACATCAGTGAATCACAGACATCTGATTAATGATTGTTAAGAAGCTGTGCTCAGTCTTATCCCAACCCTGATGTCGGCCCCATTCTACAACAGTGGCACCATGTAGTATTTGTCCCTTTGTGACTGAGATATTTCACTCAGCATAATACCCTCCAGACTGAGAAAAAACTGGATAAATTATGTATATTGTATTGAAACAGATGAGGGAAAGAACAGAGTAGAGGCAATATATGATTGAATATTATGGTTAGCATAGGAGTCCAGAATTAAGGTTGCATAGAGAAGTGTACTCAGTGCTGGGGTGGGGGTGGGGGAATGGGGGGAATTGTATACCAATGAAGGATTTTTTTTTCTTTTTCTTTTCAAAGAGAGGAGTGAACTGGTGGGGAGGGGTGGGCAGGGAGAAAAGTGCAGCAATGATTGAATAGAAATCCAAAATCTCTGTAAATGTTTATTAAAATTAATAGAAAATTTAAAAAAAAGAAGCTGTGCTGCCATCCCAAAGGCATGCTGTTAGAAGGAACAGGAGAAGGGTGAGCTATCTCCATCACACAACTTATTGCCATTGATAACCCACTGGAGGGTCAGCTATAAGTTAGTTCCCACTCAGTGGTGCACAACAACAACAAATGGATGCAGGAATTAATGATTCTCAAGTGGTTCTCAAGAATCGAATCTCAAATCAGATTGTGCTTTTTGGTCTTACTACTTTCTACATCTCCAAGACCCTACTCCCACTTCCCTTGGGAAGGAGTGAGGATACTGCCCTGGAGCCAATAGCTATAGTAAGTAAGCTAGAAAGAGAAGCAACTGTGGTCCTCTGATAACTTGGGGAGGGAAGGGGTATTTCAGAGCACAACCTGTCACAGGAAGGGGGAATTATGGGTGCATAATCCTTCCATGCCCATTTAGTATGTCCAAGTTTAATGCAGCCCTTTTAGCACCTTGCCAGGTCCTCAAGTGGCACAAATGGTTTGTCTTCTACTACTAATTTAAAGATTGGTGGTTAGAATCCACTCACAAGTGCTGCAGAAGAAGAGGCTGGCCATCGCAGCATGAGTCAGAATCTGCTCAGCAGGAATGAGTTTGCTCTCTAAGTCTATGCTGCTTCATCCTAGATTATATGACATTTATGCAGCATTTTTCGCATCTTTAAGCTTCAGCCTCTTCTGCCCTTTCTGCACACACTACTTCTAGGTCTGAGCCACAGCTAATTCTCTAAAGCTCTTGATCATTGAGAAGCAAGGACCTTGCTTTCCAGTGCTTCATGTGTCCTTGGTTAAGAGAAACTGCCCTACTCACAATCACCCAAACGACTCTCAAAGGGCTCAGCTGTGAATCACACAAGAAGAGATTGTGCATCTTTCTCTCTTGGAACCAGTAGTGAATTCAAACCAGCAGAGAGGCGCTGCCTTTGGATAAAAAGCGTAACTCCCTACTGACTCGAGCTTCTTACTCAAGTGACTAAAAATCACTCATTGCCTTCAAGTTGGAACCAACTCATAGCCGATCCTCCAGCAAATTTCCAGAGGCTGTAAACTGAGAGGGAGCTCTGGTGGTCTTGTAATAAAGAGTGATACTACTTACCCAGAGACACACGATTCAAATCCACCAGCTGCTCCAACAAAGAAGGGCAATCTCTTCCTGTATGATTTACAGCTTCTGAAAAATCCACTAGAGGGTCAGCTATGAGTTGGTTTCTGATTTATTGGCACATAAACAACAATAAACTGCATGGATGGAGATTGTCCCTATTTCTCCCGAGCTGCAGCAGGTGAATTAGAAACACCTGTCTTTGGGTTAGGAGTACAACTCCCAACCCCCTAGTCCATCACACAAATTCAGACAAACTCATCCTAATGAGGTCTCTCTCCCTCTGGAAATCAACCCGGGAGAAAGAGAGCTTTTCAAATCCTGCTTTCACATCTTTGCTCTTCCATTGTATTCTGTTGGACCCAAAAGTTTCATACATCATCTCAACACGATGAGACAGGGATAAAAAGCCTCACAATCACCTTACCTCTTTCTCCCCTACCCTCAACTACTTAAAGTTGAGAGATACTGGCCTGCCCTTCTCTCCTCTGCTCTCCTCTCCTCTCCCCTCCCCTCCCTACCCCTCCCTTCTCCTCTCCTCTCCTCTCCTCTCTTCTTCTTTTCTTTCTCCTCCTCTTCCTCTCCTTTTCTCCTCCTCCTCCTCCTCTTCTTCTTCTTCTTTTTTCTCTCTCTCTCCCTCTCCCTCCCTCTTGTTCCTCACTTTATTGAATGCACTAGGGAAAGAAGAAGTATAGAAAATTTACATTGAAAAGGAAAAAAGAAAGAAAAAAAACCCCAGTTATCAATGCTGGGTCAAATAGAGGAAAGAAAAATCATGTGAATTTTAAGAAGTTTGGGCTTGAGCGTCCAGGGGAAGAAAAAAGTTTTAAGAGGTAGTCACTGTCTTGGAGAGTCAATTGCAAGTGGGAGTGAGAATGAGCAAGGATAATTATCAAGAGAGAATTTTAAATGGCTTAGGTCCTTGTGGACACAAATGGTTTCTACTAATCTGCTGGTGGATGGCAATCTCCTCCAGTGCGATTAACTGCCTCAGAAAGCCCACTGAAGGGCCAGCTAGGTGTTGGTTCTGACACAACGGTACACAACATTACAACTGGTGGTCTATTGGTAAGAAGCTGCTCTGTAATCCCTAAGAGATATGGTTCAAATTCACCCACTGCTCCACAGGAGAAGAATGGGCAATCTCCTTCTATGCAATTTACTTTCTCTAAAAATTCACTGGAGAGTCAGCTATAAGTTGGCTCTGAATTGATGGAACATAATAACAACTACCAAAAGGTTAGAGAGCTCTGTTGGCTTAGCGGTTAGGAGCTATGCTGCTAACCCAAAGGCAGGTGGTTTGGATCCATCAGCAACTCCATAGAAGAAGAATGGACAACCTCCTCCTGTGCAATGTTCTGCCTCTGTAAACCCACTGGAGGGTCAGTTATAAGTTGTATCTGACTTGGTGGTAAGTAACGACACAAACCAAAAGGTTAGGGGAGCTCCTATTGGGTAAGAAGTTGCACTGCCAATCCAAAGGCAGATAGTTCAAATCCACCAGCTGTTTTTTTCTTCTCACTTTCAGAAACTTAGTTCTTATGATCCAATTCCAACATCCTACACTCTTAAAAAACAAAAACACTCTTAAAAAACAAAACAAGTAAAACCCCAAAACCTTCAGTAAACATCAATTCATGATGGCCTCATATATGTTAGACTAGAACTCCAATCTCTGGGGTTTTCACTGGCTAATTATTGAGTTGTGGTGCTGCAGAAGAGGGTTGAACATGCCATGGACCACCAAGAGAACAAACAGGTCTGTCTTGGAGAGGGTGAAACCAAGTTTCTCTTTGGAGGCAAGGATTTTGAAGCTGTATGTCACATACTTTGGCCGTGTGGCCAGGAGGGACCAGTCCTTGAAGAAGGACATAATGCTTGGAAGGGTGGAGGGACGGCACAGGAAAGAAAGACTTTGGATGAGATGGATTGATACAATAACTAGTGCAATGGGGGTAGATGTGCCAGAGTCAATGAGACTGGATCAGGACAGGGCAGGCTTCAGAGCTGTTGCACACAGGGTTGCTGTGAGTCGCACGTGACTCAATGGCATATAACAACAATTATTTCAGCCGTAGGTCACCAGGCCTTTCTTCTGAAGTGTTTGGGCAGTCATACACCTCCAATCTTTCAGTTAGTGGTAAGTAAGTACATTAACATTTACACCACTCCATCTGGGGATTCTGTCTGACTTCCTAACAATCACTCACCACAGAGGTCCAATGAGTGGGGAGTGCCAAAGACTAGTGTGGGGATAGGAGACTGTTTAATTACTTGGAGGAAATTTCTTAGGAGTCAACATCAGTAGTATTAGATTAAAAAACTCAGAGGATTTTTCCCCCCATTTTCCAAGCTTAGCAAGGATCACATTACAAAAAGCTAAGTTTTCTGGAAAGCACACGAAGAATAGAGATCTAGAAAACAAGCAAATATATGGTGGTCTCTTTATGCTCCAAAGGACTATTTTGGGGAGATTTCCTATTGTGAAGTCTAAATGATCTCCCAAGACTTATCTAGAAACGTGGATTAAGTGGCTAACTTGAAGACAGGCGGTACCATGCAATTTCCATCAAAAGGCAATTCACTGCTTTCATAACAGCGGGGATTGCTACTAGTAGTTAGAAAGGCACAAGTGGCTCATCCATCTTTTGGGTAATTTTTATGACTTGAATGACATTTAATTTAACACAGGTCGCCCAAAAGGATGGTGATTTAATGCTCCAGATTTTTTTTTGTTTTGTTTTTAAGTACAGCTTTGCTGACTTTAGGTGAGTTTCATTTCATACTTCCTTGTTTTAATTTAGGAGTCTCTGGATGGTGTGAACAGCCACTCAGCTCCTAAACAAAAGGTTGGCAGTATGAATCCAAGCCCCAGGCACCTCAGAAGGAAGATTCAGTGACCTGCTTCCAAAGATTCAGCCTCTGTAAACCAATAGACTGATACATGTTGTGCAATAGCAACTTGTAACTGGTTGTTTTTATGTGCAGATAAATTTGTTATTTTAAATAATAATTGTAAAGTATCAGTTTTCCATTTCTAGGCAGGATCTAGGATCTGCAAGATCAAACTTCTGACACTGACTCACAAGTCTTAACCCTCTGTGCTCTCAGTAACAGAGATGGAGGCGAACTTTTGAAGGTGAAAGAGTGTGGAGGCAAGCTGTCCCCTGGGGACAGAGCGTCCAGGTGTGAAAGGTAAAAGCTTCCTCCTGACAGTACTATAGAAATTGCTACCATCACTGTCGGCTTCTCATAAGCACTATCATTCTAAAAAACGCCCAATTAACCTCTATTTGTTCCAGCAAACAGTAGAAGGCCACAGAAGACCCTCTGTTTTTTCCTTTTTAAAATTATCCCAAACTGCTTTTGTGCTCTATTGCAGACAGCCAAGAACTTTGAAATGCCCTAAAGGCCAATTAGAATGTCTCTCCCACTTTCAAAGTGCTTATGTAATAAAGTGCTTGCCAGTTTGACACAGTTTCAGTACAGTATTTTCCCTTTTTACTGCTTGAGACTTAGTCTCAATAATAGCCTTGAGCTTTCTAACAGCTTTAAGCTCTTCCAGAAATGAAAGAAACAGCAAGTGGGTAGACCTGCCGAAGCTCTCATGGTATGGTCTGTGGGGTGTTGCTCTGCTAACAAAGGCCTCATTCCCCTGCCAGTTTGGATCCACCAGGCACCGCAAAAGAGAAAGACAGAAAGTCTCCTTCCATCTTCCCAGTTACAGCTGAGGAAGTATAATAGGTCAGCTATCAAACTTGTTCCTATTTGATATCAATGAGTTTGAGCTGCAAATTTGCCAATGTTAGTTTTGTCTCAAGCTTAGGTCTATGTTAATATTTTAAAAATTTTATTCTGGTAAAAATAAATTTTAAAAAAATCAAGCCCACTGCCATCAAGTCAATTTTTACTCATAGCAACTTATATGGGACAGAGTTGAACTGACCCATAAGATTTCCTAGGCTGTAAATCTTTACCGAAACTTTCTGATGGAGTGGCTGGTGGGTTCAAATTGCTGTCCTTTTGGTAAACAGCAAAATTCTAACCATTATACTGCATATATAACATAAAATTTGCTATTTGGACAATTTTAAATTATACAATTCAGTGGTATTAGTTATACCCACTATGTTGAACCATCTTCATCACGTCCAAAACATTCCCATCACCCCAAAAAGAAGCTCTGTACCAGAGTACTAAGGAGTTAACGGGAAGTTTAGTGAATTAGCACCAAGGACTGCTATGGGTCATACAGCTTCCTTGATACATACAGTTTCCAAGCCTTAGTTGAAACATTCACTATCTTAATCAAGTTGCTTCTGAAAACCAAAGAAAGAAATAGGTCAACAGCAAAGTCACTCCGGATTCTGGGCTCAAACAATGGCCAACTAAACCTCAGTTAAAAACAGTCACATAGCATGTGTTCACTTCACAGGTGAAACAAAGCCAAGTACATGGGCTCGCTCTTTCTGTGCCTTGCATTTGACTGTTCCCATCACCAAGCCTGCACTCTACATATATAATACAATGAGTTCCCTGATGAAGCAACATTCAGGTTAGAGGTGAAGGAAGAGGCACAATGGCTTGGCTGGACCAATCTAGAACCTTTCAGTATCCAAAGCTGATGCCCAATCTTGGCTCCTCCAGAGATAGACACCCCAAACCACCAGCACTTTACAAGCTTTGGGGGGCATAGGGTCATCTGGAGATGTTATTAAAATGCCGAGTCTAGGCCCATAAATGTGAAGTGGCCATGTCTAAGAGAGTGCTCAGGTGAAGCTGACATTACTTGTCGGAGGCATTAGAAAGCTGCTCTCCACCATGCTGCATTCAAATCCTCTGGGAGTCCAGGCCCCAGCACAGAGGTTCTCATTGAATTTATTGGGGGTTGGGCTCAGACGTGAGCATCAGTATCTTAAAATTCCTTCACTGGAGCATTCAAAAGTGCAGTCAGGCATGGGAAACAACACTGTAAGTGCCTCAAAAGAATTAATTCTGCCAAGTCCCACTTTCAAACAGGAAGTGATAAGATGGTGACATTGAAAATGTTTCCTCTTAATGAGCATCTTTTTCCCATTTAAATAAAGGTGACCTTTCTTTTTAGTGTAAATGTTTGTATATTAGTGATACTATTTTAAAATAAGTATCTCTCCTTATTTTGAACTAGACTTCTCCCTGGGGTCCCAGCAGCCATTAACATTAAGCTCTAAGGTTCTATGTTCCAGGGATGATGGGGCAGAACTGCCCAAATCAGAGCTGTTCAATGAATTGTTAATAGTTTCTGTTAGCACCCACCAGAGACCTCTAGTGGACTCGTGGTTAGAAGCTACACTGCAATCCCAAAGCCATGCTGTCTGAATCCACCAGCTGCTCCATGTGAGAAGGATGGGTAATCTCCTCCAGTGCAACGTACTGCCTCAGAAAACTCACTGGAGGGTCAGCTATGTTCCCGTTCATAGTGACCCTGCACCATTCTCCTAGCAGTTGCCTCTTTGAGCCAACTGCTGCAGCCATGTGTCAAAGCATCAGGTCTTCCTCTTTTTCCCTGTCAAATATGATGCCTTTTCCCATGAATTGGTCCCTTCTGATAACATGCAAAGTTTGTAAGATGAATTCTCACCATCTTCCCTTCCAAGGAGCATTTTGGCTACAGTTCTTCCAAGACAGATTTCTATTTTATTCTTTTGAAAGTCCTTGGTATATTTAATATTATTCCAACACCACAGCTCAAAAGCATCACTTCTTCATTGGTCTCTTTATTCATTGCCCAGGTTTTACACGCATATGAGGTGATTAAAATACCATAGGTCAGGCATCTCTAAATCCTCCAAGTGGATAAGCAAGGTCTTTGCAGAAAATTTGTCCATTAAAACAAATAACTTGATTTGACTGCTGCTTCTATAGGTTTTGATTGTGGACCCAAGTAAAATGAAGTCCTTAACTTCAATCTTTTCCCTACCTGTCGTGCTGCAGCCTTTTGATCCAACTGTAAAGAGTTTTATAATCTTCATGTTGAGCTGTAATCTCTACTGAAGGTCACAGCCTTTGATCTTTATCAGTAAGTGCTTCTAATTATCTTTGTTTTCTGCAACCAAGGTTGGGTTACTTGCATACTGTAGAAATCTTTCTATAATCCTGATGCTGCATTTTTCTTCATATGTTTTCCAGCTTTTCAGATTATTTGCTCAGCATGCAGATTGAATAAGTGCAGCAAATCATTTGGTATGTCATTGTTCTGTTTGAATGACTACTTTTTGGCTTGCATACAAGTTTGACATGAGCAAGACAAAGTGATCTGGAATTTTCACTCTTTGTAATATTGTTGTTGTTATGTGCTATCGAGTCGACTACAACTCATAGTGACCCGATTCACAATAGCTCTGGACCCTGCTCTACCCTGAGCAAATCTCACTGTCTCTGACACACCTATCCTCATGCCTCAATCGTTGTGTTAAACCGTCTAATCTGGGGTCTTTTCCCCCTTTGCTGTCCCTTGTCCAAGCATGATATCCTCCTCCAAAGACTAGTCCCTTCGGGCAACATGTCCAAAATATGTGAGACCGTGTGTGGGAAGCCAAATATCAAATTTAATATTAATAATAAACCAAATGCTATATTAGGAAATGAGGGAGGCTGATACAAGCTGGAATTCACTCTGTAGCACTAATGTAATCCTTAAATATTTATAGGGGTAGGAATTAAGGCAATATTTAAGCTTCTACAAGATATCAAGAAGACAAAGATTCTCACCACTGGACCAATTGGCAGCATCAGGATGGATGGTGAAGAGATTGAGATTGTTCACAACTTTTGCTTGGCCCCACAGTCAACACTCTTGGCACCAGCGGCAAGGAAATTAAAAGACGTATTGTGATGGGAAAGTCTGCTGTTAGGGACCTTTCTAAAGTACTGAAGAGCAATGGTATCACTCTAGAGACTAAGGTGCATCTGATACAGGCCATGGTCTTTGCAATCACTTATTATGCATCAGAGAGTTGGACAATGACTAGGAAGGATAGAAGAAGAATTGATGCCTTTGAGCTGTGGTGCTGGAGAAGAGTATTGAGTATACCATGAACTGCCAAGAAAACAGATTCAACCTAGAGAGGGTTAAACCGGGCTGCTCCTTGGAGGCAAGGATTCTGAGGCTTCCTCTGACATACTTTGGGCATTTTGTAAGGAGGAACCGGTCCCTGGGGAGAGACATCATGCTTGGGAGGGTGGAGGGACAGTGCAGGAGAGGAAGCCAAGATAGAGCAGGATTTAGGGCTGTTGTACATAGGGTCACTATGAGTTGCAAGCGACTCATGCCACATAACAACAACAATAACATAATTCTTAGTTTGTATTTACTAAGTCCCTCCCTCCTGAGATAAGCATAAGGTCAACAATAAAGAATTCAGTCTTATTTACAAAAGATTTTTCTTTGTGATTTACCTCCCCATGATCCTTTGGTTTTGTTTACTACTCCCTTGTGATTTTCCTTTTTTACTTCCTGCTGATTCTCAATAAAACCACAGAAAGGCATAGCATAGGGGCTACAGTTCTCCCAGCTTTTAGCCCCCTGCCTTCATGTTTTCTGGCCTGGTCTCCATTACTGAGTGCCCCATCTCTGTCTTCTTCCTCAGCCAACAACAACGGAGTCTCAAAATCCTTGCCTCTTAGGAGCAGCTTGATTTCACCCTCTCCAGGACAGACCTGTTGGTTCCTTTGGCAGTCCATGGTATGTTCAATGCTTTTCTTCCAACACCATAACTCAAAGGTATCAATTCTTCTTCAGTCACTTTGGTCATTATCCAGCTCTCTGATGCACAGCAAGCAGCAATATACATATATATATATATATATATATATATATATATATATATTTTAATAATGGACACAGTCAAATGACTTTGCAAAGTCAATTCATGTAATAAAAAAATCAACAGTAAGGCTATGCTAGGAGTGGGTTAGGAGATCTGCACAAACAGGAAGGATCAGAACTGTCCAAGTGTCTGAAGACAGTGTTTCAGAGACAAGAGAGCAGGGAAGGGTCCAGGAGACCATCAGCCCAGTAGACACTGACAGCAGACAGCAATAGGATACACAGTGACTAAGGAGAGAAAGGACTTACCCATGAGTAACCCTATAAAAGGGACATAGATCACTTATTTACTCAAAGGAGACATTTAAACCAAAAGAGGTTATTGTCTCTTTAAAATAGCAAATGTCCGTTTCCCAGGTCTTGCCCCACTGCCATCAGCAAAGAAGCTTCTACCTAGATCAATTATAGAAAACAAAGGTTGAAACTTATTCTATCCGTATGATTGAGGTTCCTGTGTGAATGTGGACCTACAAGCATGACTAAGTTATTCTCAGCAAAAAAACAACTGATTTTTCTCTTTAAAACAAGCTAAAGGATAAGAACACAGAGTAATACACATTTCCTTTCCAAGACCTACAGGGAAGCAAGAGAGAGGTCTTTCTTGTAAGAAAAATACAGGTATTTATTGACAGACCAGCTGAGTCCTGCACTTAAGTGAAGAACTGAGATCAAAATGCTTCTCTAGAGAAAATGGGTTTCTTAGTAATTGGTAAGAAAGAGCCTTTTTTGTCACTTAGTAACAAAATCAAGTGTCCTCTCGAAGAATTCCTTTTCAGACTATCCCTGGCTGCTTAAGCCATCATGCGTTATTGACCTCTCCCTCCGTCTTAAAATGTGTCCTTGTCCATCTCACTCCCAGGCCTCCAACTCCTGCCAGTCTAGGAAATGGAAAAGGATACTTGAAAGGACAAGGACTCTTGGGCTCTCAGGTTGCTTGGAGAGACCACCAGTCTAAGTGATAGAAAATGTTCAAGTGTTACCTTGTCTTGAGGATGTGTCTGCCCCAGATGGGACCATGAAAACCACTTGCCACCTCCTCCCATGAAGAATGAGCATCACTCCAATTCGATTCCGCGAAGAGGGAAATCTGAGGCAATGTAATGATTGACAGCCTGGGAGAAAGGACCTGGAAGAGTTAACAATTCATGAGGAGTCTCTGCGTGGTGCCAACATCTCAGCTATCCTCAGTGGTTCCTAGAAAGTTTGGAAGTTCAAGTTCACCCAGAAGCACTTCAGAAGAAAGGACTAACAATCTACTTCTGAAAATTTAGTAAAACCCTATGGAGCACAGTTTAACTCTGACACACACTGGGTTACCTGAGTTGGAATCTACTCATTTAGGTAACTGAACAAAAAGAAAAATTTGAAAGAGCTCAGAGAAGAAATGGGGGTGCAAAAGGCAGCTGACTTGTGGTGTACGGGTAGGTAACTCAGAGAAAAGCACAGAACAGTGTTTCACCATCTTTCCTGTTTCTTGTGCAGATATCTCTCCCACCCACACACCTTTTAACTCTATACCAAATATGTACCTTCCTGCACTTCCAAAGATTAAAAGCAAAAGGATTTACAATCATTTTTATTCTAATTTGTAATTGCTTCCTAAATCCTCTGATTATTTCTTTCCTATTGCACCTGCTTACTCATCAAGGGCTAGTCAATGTGAAGCTTAACTCAGAATAATCATCCACTAGGTGGCCCTTAGGGAGCTCTGTTGGCACCTTCCAGAGCAAGCTGCACTGCAGCTCACTGCAGCGCAAAGGTCGTGAGTCTTTGGTAGTTCAAATTCCATTAGTAGCTCCTTGGGAGAAAGATAGGCAATCTCATCTTGTTAGGATTTATAGCTTCAGAACCCCAATGAAGGGTAGTTATGAGTCACAAGTGACTCAATAGCAGTCAGTAACTGAATGAGTGATGTGACCCTCAACCATTTACAAAGCCTGAAATCTTTCAAGAACCCTATGAGGTAAGTAGAATTAAATCTTCGATAAGATTCCCCTTGGCTCACTGGTGCTCTGAAGAGAAAACAAAACCACAGCAGAACTTCATCATCTTAACATCCTGAATACCAATGATATATTTTAAAAAATCTTTTGATGCTATTATCTACCAGTCTTTCTAAATTTCTCTCTATCTTGCCAAATAGGGTTCCATTCAATAGAGGTTGATCACTGGCCTAAAACTTTAAGCAAGTGAATTTATTTTTAAGCCATTTGTGTCTCTAATATTTCAATCAAGACAACATAATGGAGGGGCAGAAGTCTAGATTCTATATATTTACTTATCACAAAGGGGAAAAGAGCAAAACTTCCAATACAAGAGGTTTGGGAAATAGATGTAGGGAAATGTATTCTGAATACTACTATAGCCACAGCCATAACTAGAAACTTTGTGTTTTTAGTTCCTAAATGATAATCTATATAACACAGCAAGTATTTGAGAGAACTAATAAATCCTTTCTTAACAATGTCCTATTTTCCTACATTCATGCTTCTCACATTCCATGTTCCAGTTATTAGTGTCTCAACATCAAGACGACAAAGATTCTCACCACTGGGTCAATTGACACCACCAGGATGAATGGAGAAGAGACTGAGATTATTAACAATTTCAGCTTGCTCAACTCTACAACAAACACTTTTGGCACCAGCAGTCAGGACATCAAAAGACAAATTGCATTGGGGAAATCTATTGCCCAAGACCCTCCAAAGTGCTTCCAAGTAATGATGTCATTCTGGAGACTGAGATGTGCCTGGTTCCGGCCATGGTCTTCACAATTATTTGCTATTCATCAGAAAGCTGAACAATGACTAAGGATGACAGATGAAGAATCGATGAGTTTGAGTTGTGGTGCCACAGAAGAGTATTAAACATACTTTGAACTGCCAGGAAAGAAAACAGGTCTGTCCAGGAGAAGGTGAAACTAGGTTGTTTTTGGCAGCACTGGTTTTGAACTTCATCTCATATACTTTGGACATGTTGCCAGAAAGGACTAGTAGTTGGAGGACATCATGCATAGAAAGTGTAAAGGGCACTTCACCGAAGAAGACATTCAGATGGCTAACAAGCACATGAAGAAATGCTCAAAATCCCTAGCTCTAAGAGAGATGCAAATTAAAACAACTATGAGATATCATCTCATCCCAGTCAAAATAGCAAAATTTAACAGAACAGCAAGCAACAAATGCTGGTGAGGTTGTGGAGAAACTGGAACCCTGATTCACTGTTGGTGGGAGTGTAAAATGCTGCAACCCCTGTGGAAAGCAGTATGGCGCTTTCTCAAAAAGTTGCAAATAGAGATACCATTTGACCCAGCAATTCCACTACTGGGAATATACCCTGAAGAGACCATAGTTGGCATCCAAGCAGATATATGCACACCCATGTTTATTGCAGCTTTGTTCACAATAGCAAGGAGTTGGAAACAACCTAAGTGCCCATCAACAAACGAATGGCTAGAGAAGCTGTGGTATATTCACACAATGGAATACTATGCTGCATTGAAAAACAAGGAACTCATGAAATATTATTCAAAATGGTTGACTCTGGAGAACATTATGCTGAGTGAAATATCCCAGTCACAAAAGGACAAATATGGCATGATGCCACTGTTGTAGAATGGGACTAACCTCGGGGTTGGGGAGAGACTGAGTAAGATGTGTTCAATAATGTATACTGCACTGAAACAGAGGAGGGAGAAAACTGTTTAAAAGAGATATGTGACTAGGTATTTCTGTCATCACAGGAGTCTAGAGCGAGGGCTACATGGTGGAGGGGACCTGGGGGAGGGTTTGTAAAACAATGAAAGAATCTTTTCTTTTACTTTTCCATAATTTTTAACTCATGTACTTTTAACTTGCTAGTTAAATTTGTGTCTTCTAGGTTGCAACACCCCCATGATACATCTTCAAGGATATGAACATGTATGGCTAAGCACAATTAATAACAGTGCATCTAAATTCCAAAATCAATCTCCATAATAGTCTATGTGTTTCTTACTGCCAAAGGGGCCCTTTAGAGTAGTGAGAGAAGATCTTCAGCCTGGAACCCACAGCATCCCTTTTCAGCAGGAAGTAGCTAAGAGAATACGCCATCCCCTTTTCCTTATGACTCAGGGTGAAGTCTCTCTCAGGGAGGAGTGATAGGGAATGGCAAAGGACACACTGACAAAGGAGATTAATCAGAAGTGGCTTTGACAAGCACTGTGGCAATTGGACAATTAAAACAGACATGGGGGGGGAAGAAGAACAAACTGGGGAGGAGGGTAGAGAGAATGGTGCAGCAATGAAGGAATGAAAACCCAAAATCCCTGTAAATGTTCATTAAAGCTAATAAAATTTAATAATAATAGTTAAAAAAAGAAAGTGTAAAGGGACAATGGAGGAATGGAAGCCCCCAGATGAGACGGATTGACACAGTAACTGTGGTAAATGAGGGTAGCTATATCAGAGACAGTGGGACTGGCTCAGGATAGAACAAGGTTTAGAGCTATAGTACATAGAGTCGTTATGAGTTGCAGGTGATTTGATGGCACATAACAACAATAAATCCTAATTAGTACTCTGCTTTTTTTTAAGGCATATAGAAATGTGGTTTTTGAATTTACAATTCACATGGTAAATTGAAGATAAGCCTGGCTTTGTATGATAAGGTCCTTTTCTAAAACGTATATGCTGACTGAATTCTTTTAAGATTGCATTTTAAATGAATGTGTCTAGGAAAGGGAGTGTTTGTGGTTTAAGAAAACCAAACAAAATCTTTTTAGAATTGGAAGAATAGTCACCTTACAAAAACTAGCTATCTTCTAATTTATGTATTCTGTAAATCTGTAATTCAGCTTTACTTGAAATGGGAAACATGTGGATACAATTTGCAAAACACTTCATTCAAACTTCCTTTAAGAGTAGAATTTTTATGCATTAAATATGATTCCTTAAACAACTGTCAAGGAGCCTTGATAATGCAAAGGTTAAGCACTTGACTACTAACTGAAAAGTTGGAGGTTCAAATCCATCAGCCACTCTGCTGGAGGAAAGGCCAGGTCGACTGTTCCTGCAAAGATAACAGCCTTGGGAGCCCTATGGGCCAGGTATACTCTGTCTTCTCTGGTTGCTGTGAGTTAAAATTGACTCAACCAACAGCACACAACAACAACAAATGCTTTTTTAAAAAATTTTGTGTGTGTGTGTGTGTGTGTGTGTGTGTGCCATCAAATTGGATCTGACTGGTATGGGAGGAGATTGCCCCTCCTTCTCCGGCAGAGTATCTGGTGGATTCGAACCGCATATCTCTAGGATTGCAGTGCAGCTTCTTGCCACTAGGCCACCAGAACTCCCCTAACAACAAACTCTTGCTGGTTGCTTTTCATGTGAGATCTGGATGTCCTTATCTAATTCTGATTTAGAGAAAAACTTGCTGTTTGACTTCCTGCAAATTACCCTAACTTGTTGATGGTTTGACAATGTATTTGGCAAAATGAGGAAATTAGATGATTTTTAATCCTCGGATTTTCTAGGCTTACCTTTTGTTCTTTAAAAAAAAAAATAGAGGAAATTAATGCATATCAGAATTCATTTTCTAATAACAAATTACATATTTTTTTCAGGCGCTTTTATTCTATTAAATTCAAACCTGCCTATTGCTTCTACTGGGTAGTCATTTTACAAGATGTTTTATGTATTCAGCCTTGTTTATGCCTGTAAGGCAAGGAATATTGCTTTGAGAGAGGAGGAAAACAGAAAGAGAAAAAAAGTACCCTCACCTCAGTTTTGCTGTCCAATGGATAATGATTACATTTATGACCTTGAATTTCCATTGAATTTCTCTCTGTGTTTATTTTCCCATCTCCAGCCAATCACCACGTGTCCTCCTCAAGATGACTACTATTACTGTCAGGGACATGCTTTCAAGATTTACTTTTTGTCATTATTTATTTATTTTTAATCATATTTTATACTCTGACCCCAAATGAGAGAAGACTGATGAATCATTTTTCTTTTCATCCCTGCCAGACAAAGAGGTATATATTCAGGGCAAAAGATGTAGCACAGATTCACTTCTTTGCTTTAAAATAGAGGTTGTTGGACTCAAGGCTGCCATGCAAGGTTGAGTGGGTTGCATACTGCACAACTCTCCAGGATGCAATTAATATTAGATAAGTGGTGCTCCTGGAGGTGCACAGTATACTATCTGATGATCCTTGCTAGGATACATGCAAAACGTGAGCTGGTCAGTACATTTCCAAGGGAAGATAGCAACTCTGAAAATGATGGATTTAATACCTATAGGATTCATCAGATCATGTACAGACAGAGAGAAGATAAGTTAAACAGAGTCAACCAGCCAGTGTGCATAGCTGACACACATTTCTCTTTACTTCACTCCTGAACTTCAGCAATCTAATAATACACCTGCTGTCTCCATTTCCCATAACTTTTTAAACTCTTTGCAGTCCAGTGTTTGTTGATTCAACTTTCTGAAAGTGTTCTCTTCCAAGTCACCAGTGACAGAGATTGACTGGGCTTTTCAGTTCTCATTTTCTTTGACCTTTCACCATTGTTCCAATTTGTTGGCACCTTTCCTCTTTCTAGCTGAGTCCTAGTGTGAAATATGTTGAATCTCTAACTGAAATGTTGGAAGCTGACCTCCGTCAGCCCCCTTGGGTACAGATTTTCTCTCTGGGTGAGTCGCAAGTAAGATATAGGATTAGGAACTCCTGTTGGTCCATGTCTGGTCCCTAATTTCAAGGCCTTATTCCTGGGAGCTAAAAAAAAAACACTGCACAAGCGTCTTTTTTTTTAACCTGCTTTCCTTAAGTTTACTAGATCAGAAATGGAATCTTACTTCCATAAGGCCTATTTCCACCTATGACTGGCTCCATTCACTACAAGCCCGGGACTTCATTTCTCTACTGTAGCAACATATAGTCATTTTAGAAAGAAACACATGTGGTCAACCAGCATTTATAGCTAAGTGTAAAGTAACATTTGCTTTCTTTTCAAAGTTGAAAACCCTACGGAATTCAGTTCTACTTTGACATACATGGGCTTCTCACGAGGTAGTCAACTTGTTTGTGTGTATGTGTGTGTGTGTTTTACCTCGGGAGTCTGACTGCCCAAGACTATGGTAGGTAAAACTAATTGGCCTTCCTCCATACCCTGTTTCATCCACTACTTTGTAATTTGGTGTTTACCTACCTATTTTTGCATCAGCACAGAGGCAGTCGTCAGAACACAGCAGGGAGAAACTGGATGGTTCAAAATCAAGAAAGGGGCCATCAGGGATGTATTTTGTCTCCATACCTTTTCAATCTGCACGCAGAACAGGTCATCCGAGACGCTGGGCTGTATGAGGAGGAATGTGGCATCAAGATTGGTGGAAGAATGATCAACAACCTGAGTTATATGGATGACACAACCCTGCTCACTGAAACTGAGGAGGACCTGAAGCACTTGCTGTGAAGGTCAAGGACTGCAGTCTTCAATATGGATTGAAGCTCAATATCAAGAAAACAAAGATTCTTACCACTGGGCCAATTGGCAGCATCAGTATGGATGGTGAAGAGATTGAGATAGTTAACAGTTTTAGTTTGCTTGGTTCCACAGTCAACACTCTTGGTAGCAGCAGCCAGGAAATCAAAAGACGAATTTCATTGGAAAGTCAGCTGTGAGGGATCTCTCAAGAGTACTGAAGAGCAACGACATCAGGCTGGAGACTAAGGTGTGCCTGATCCAGGCTATAGTCTTTGCAGTTACGTGCTATGCATCAGAGAGCTGGACAGTGAATAAGGATGATAGAAAGAGAATTGATGACTTTGGGCTGTGGTGCTGGAGAAGAGTGTTGAATATACCATGGACTGCTAGGAGAACAAACAAGTTTGTCCTGGAGAGGGGAAGCCAGAATGCTCCTTGGAGTCAAGGATTCTGAAGCTTCATCTGACATACTTTGGGCATGTTGCAAAGAGGGACTGGTCCTTGGAGAGGGACATCATGTTTGGCAGAATGGAGGGACGGCACAGGAGAGGAAGTCCCCAAATGAGATGAATCGATTCTGTGAGTGGAGTGGTGGGAATGAGTGCCTTTGAGATGGCTAGGCTGGCACAGGATAGAACGGCTTTTAGGGCTCTTGTACATATAGGGTCTTGTACATATATGAGTCCTAAATGACTTGATGGCACATAACAACAACAACAACAACCCACCTATATGTAAAATCCTGGTGGGCAAGAACTGTCTTTAGAATATCACCTTTCTTTAATATCACCAATGCCTAGCATAGAATTTGGCACTGAGAAGGGACATAGTAAATATCTGGGATTTGGGGTTTGTCTTTTAATGTAACATGGATCTCACAATCTTCCTGATAAACAGCAGTGATTTCCAGCTGGGCTTAAACATTTAAGCAATTAAAAACTAACCTAAAATTGGAAGAAACATGTAGACTCTCTGTAGAGAGGGGGAACGGCATTATATTTTGAAAACACTAAAGTTGTCATCAGAGCAAATACAATTTTTTTGTGAATATAAAACTAAAATACAGCTAAAAGCTAAGTAAGAATGCAATATAATGAAGGAAATATGATAAATCTAAAGACGTTCTTCAATGTTAATAAATAGTTGACACAATATGTAATTGTTTATTTTCTGATTCACAGAACTAGCTGAGTACCATCTAGTGCTTCTGATTTCAAAGAATGTGGAAGTTGAGGATTGTAAAAAAGTGTAAGCAGTCATCTACGTTGTGGTCATTGACCTCTACCTGTCTGCAGCAAAGAATTGTAGAGAAAATCAAAGATGAATGAAAACAAACAGTCCATAGCACCAGGGAGTTTGTAATCTCAACTTCCTCAACCTTGAAATCAGCAGAACCATATGATACCAGGAGCTCTAATGATGTAGTGATAAACAACTGTGTTGTAATCACAAAAGGTGCATGGTTTGAATCCACTAGTTGCTCTGCTGAAGACGGATGGAGATTCTCCTCCCATGTAATTTATAGCCTTTGAAAATCCATTTGAGGGTCAAGTTTGGGTTGGTTCTGACGGTACTCAACAACAACAGCAACAGTTACTAATGTAGACTGTGGAACATTGTGCCTGTGGATGATGTTAGGCCATTTGACTTTGGTGTCCCCCAAACTACAGTCCCCAGTCCCTCGAGATCTTTAGTTATGGTTACGAGGTTTATAGAATATTTCCCACTGCTGGCTCTCCACTCTTCGTGGATATGTTTACAGCACATACAAAAGCTCATGTTGAACTAAGCATGATAATGGATGTGGTCCCATTATCAGTTCCTTTGGTCTATCTATGTACTTACTTGTAGGTTATTGTTCGTTATTACTAGTGATGTGAGATTGTATATGAAATGGTCTGTCATTGTCTCTTTTGTAGCTCTCTTGTCTTCTTTTCCTTTAAGGAAATTATGATAACCATCCCATCTTGCATAGCCTTTCCCTTCCTCAACTTACCACGTATACATTATAGAATCATTAGCTTTCCTTTCCCTTCCACTCCTGTATCCATCTCTCCATTTGGAAGAATATATAGAACAAAAGATACCATTATTGATGCCACATGGATCTTGGCTGAAAATAGAAAATATCAGAAAATGTTTCCTTGTATTTTATAGAAAATACAAAGGCATTTGTGTTGGATGAGACAAATTATGGCTACTAATCCAGAAATGGAAACCTCAGAGCACTTAATTATGCTCACATAGAATCTGTACATTGGCCAAGAAGCAATTTACTGCATAGTTCAAAATCTGGGAAGATGTGTTTCAGAGTTTTATCCTGTCAATCCAACAAAATGTAAAAATTATAAAATAAAATCATCAGAGCAAGGAGACACTGCATGGTTCAAAATTGGGAAGGGTATACACCAAGGATATAGCCTGTCTCCATACCTTTTCAACCTATATGCAGAACAGATTACCCAGGAGGCTGGG
The DNA here is from genome assembly GCF_000299155.1 of Elephantulus edwardii. Taxonomy (NCBI): domain Eukaryota; kingdom Metazoa; phylum Chordata; class Mammalia; order Macroscelidea; family Macroscelididae; genus Elephantulus; species Elephantulus edwardii. The sequence goes on along the minus strand of NW_006399757.1, from coordinate 26,095,163 downwards.
CTCTATGAGAAGAAATGTGGCATCAGGATTGGAGAAAGACTCATCAACAATCTGTGTTATGCAAATGGCACAACCACACTTGCTGAAACTGAGGGGGAACCGAACCACTTCAAGACTCCAGCCTTCAATATGGATTGAAGCTCAATATCAAGAAAATAAAGATTCTCACCATTCAGCCAATTGGCAGCATTGTGGTAGATGATGAAGAGATTGAGATTGCTAACAGCCTGAGTTTGTTTGTCCCCACAATCAACCCCCTTGGTACCAGCAGCCAGGAAATCAAGAGACTAATTGCATTGGAAAAGTTGACTGTCAGGGACCTCTCCAGAGTACTGAAGAGCAATGATGTCTATGGAGACTAAGGTGTGCTTGATCCAGGTAATAATCTTTGCAATTGCTTGCTATGCATCAGAGAGCTGGGCAATGACTAAAGATGATAGAAAGAGAATTGATGCCTTTCAACTGTGGTGCAAGGAGGGACCAGCCAGTCCTTGGAAAGGGATGTAATGCTTTGAGGGTGGGGGTACAGCACAAAAGAGGAAAATGATCAATGAGATGGATTGACTCTGTGACTGGGACAATGAGGGTAGGTGTATCAGAAACAGTAAAGTTGTCACAGGATAGAGCAGTTTTCATGGCTATTGTACATCGGGTAGCTATGAGTCACAAGGGACTCAATTGCACATTGTTGTTGTTATGTGCCGTCGTGTCGTTTGCGACTCATAGCGACCCTATATACAACAGCCCTAAACCCTGCTCTATCCTGTGCCAACCGCACTGCCTCTGACATACCCATCCGAATTACCCCAGTCACTGAATCAGTCTATCTCATAGAGGGTCTTCCCCTCTTGTGCCATCCCTCCAACAAAAACATCATCAAAACCATTGTATCAATTGTATGTAAACTCTTGGTGAAGATTAATAAAAAATTGCTGAAAGAGTACATTGATAGACAACTCTAAAAAATTATAACTGGATTTAGAAGAACTAGTGATACAAGGGATATCAATGTTGACATCAAATAGGTTTTGACTAAAAGCATAGAATACCAAAAAATATTTTACTTGTATTTTATTGACTACATAAAAGCATTTGCCTATATGAATCATAACAAATTATAGCTAACATTAAAAATAATGTGAAACCCAGAACATTTAAATGTGCTCATATGAAAACTATACATAGACCAAGAAGAAGTTGTCTAAACAGAACAGGTAACACTACATGTTTTAAATCAGAAAATATGTGTGACAGTATTATTCTTTCTTCAAACTTATTCAATCTGTATGCTGAGCAAATGATTCAAGAAGTTGGACTAGATAAATAAGAATGTGGCATCAGGACTGGAGGAAGACTCATCAGCATCCTGGACTATGCAGATTATACAACCTCACCTGCAGAAAGTAAAAAGACTTGAAACACTTACTAAATATAAATGACTATAGTCTTCAATACAGGTTACACCTCAATATCAATAAAACAAAAATCGTCACCACTGAACCAATAAGCAACATCATGATAGAGGCAAAAAACAGAAATTTTCAGCTATTTCACTTTGCTTGGATCTAAAATCAACACTCATTGTAATAGCAGTCAAGAAATCAAAAGGTGTTTTCCCTGCCAATTGAAAATACCACCAGGACAGGGCTATCTAAAGACACACTCAGTAGTATATTAATTATACAAAAAGAGACACTGTACAGTTTTAAAATAAATCTTACTGCTTTTCAAGGAGAGGAGCAAATGGGGGGGAGGGGGGAGGGGGTTGTGCGGGGAGAAGGGTGCAAAAATGAATGAATGGAATTCCAAAATCTCTGTAGATGTTCATTGAAATGAAAAACAAACAACCTAAATTAAAAAAAAATAAATCTTACACAGTCTTATGGGCAAAAGATTTTTTTTTAAAAAGGGGTGTGAATTGTGTTCAAGGGGGTTTATATGCTTTATAGACAAGACAAAAAAAAAACCCAAAAAACTGTGCTACAACCAAACTATTCACCCTCAGCATCATCCTCTTCATCTTCATTCTCCTTCTTCTCCTCTAGTTGAGAGTCTTCCTTTTCTTCACTAACCCTGTACCATTCCCAGCATCATATTGTCTTGTTACCTGAATACCACTCTGTAATTGAGAAAAAGAAAGAAAATTTTAAAGCCGCAAGTATTTTGTTGATATTTTGAACATTTCTAAGTAAATAAAATTGTTATTAGTATCAGTTTTTAAAAAAAAAAAAAAGGAAAAAAAGAAATCAAAAGATGTGTTGCACTGGGAAAATCTACCATCAAGGATTTCTCCCAAGTGCTAAGGAGCACTGGTGTTCTTTAAAAACTAAGTTGTGGAAAAACCTGCTGTCTAGCTTGACCATACCGGACCCAGTAACTCAAGCAAATGGGAGGTCCTGAGCACCTCGATGGAGGTGAGAAGCCACTTCCAGGAGGGAACAACAAGCTTCCTCCTTTGTCGTTCAGGTACTTCGGGGAAAAAACTGCTATCTAGCTTGACCACGTGGGACTCCTTAACTCAAGCAACAGGGAGGTCCTGGGCACCTTGAGGGAAATGAGAAGCCATGGGGACAACAGGCTTCCTCCTTTGTCATTAAGGTACTTTGGGGAAAAAACTGCCAAGGCCTCAGGCCAAGAAGAAGTACAAATATATAGGTGTTTCATAAAACATTGCTGTATCCTGGGTAATTTTATAGTTATAACAGCCTAATGTTTACTAAGACAATACTCCGATAATGTCAAGAAAGCAACATTTCACATCAGCATCATGAAAAAACAAAATAACCCGTCTCCTTAAAAAGAAAAACTCAATGAATACCCTGGATAGAGAGAATCAAAAGAAATACGTTGATATAGAGAAATGCGGGAAGAAACAATGGAAGTCAATAAGAGAGCAAATACTTCAGAGAAAACAATCCAGAAAAAATATATGTAGGAGTAGAAACTTTAACAGATAAGGATGAAAATACAAAGGATGGGGCGGGGCGGGGGGGATTGATAGAATACACAAAAAGCTATGTTGTTGTTGTTGGTTGCCTTTGAGTCAAGCACTATTCATAGAAACATTATGAACAAAAGGCCTAAAGCCCGTCTACAACTATCAACATTTCTCAAAGTTCATAGAGTTTCCAGAGGCATGTTGTTTAGTAAGTGGATGACACTCCTGCTTCCAAGTGTTTGAAAGAGAGTTTACCATATTTCACTACAGAATCAGGAAAAGTATCGTGTTATTATAACAGTTTCCATTCTGAGTCGCAAATGTAAAATGTGAATTAAAAAGCCCTCAATGAATAAATTGCACTATTATGAACTCATGAAGAAATAACGTAGGATTCTCTTTCTTTAAAGTCTAAATGTATAGGGTAAATGATGAATTTTGCCTTGGAATAGCAGATGGGCTAACAGTACCTGGGCAGTCCCAGGAATGTCTATTTTTTAGTTAGTATTGTTTTGCAGTTCATTATGACTCACAATATACAACTTCTAGGGGATGAGAGAATGTTAAGCCTCTACCTTGAGGAAATACAACAGGGAGTAGTTGAGAAAAGATTACACAGTCAGACTTCTTGTATGACCTTGGGCAATTTTCTTACCATTTGCCCTCAATTTTCTCTATTGTAAAATGGAAATAATTACAACTTAACTTTCTCAGAGTTGCTGTTTGTTTGTGTGTTTGTTTTAAATTAGGGGCTAGATAAACTCCTTTGTGCAAAAACCTTTTTTCTTGCATACCATAGCAACTCCATAGATGATCTATGATCAGCACCATCGTCACCACAAATTTCAAGGAACTCGGAATATTTTTCTTACATTAGTTTGCTAACTTTCATATTACTCTTGACGGCAGACAAAAGAGCTAGACTATTTCCTTGACTGACGGCACTTTCTGAGTCTGCACTATAATACATTGGCTTCATTTGCAAAGTGGAGATGCTAATAATTGAAACTATGAAGGCTGTGTGAGGATTAAATGAGATATCTATTCAGAAGTTATGTTTTCTGGTAGAAGACATTTTAAAAAATCATCCCAAGACAGAGAGGGTACAGCCAACACAGTACAGAAAATAATAGAAAGGAATGAAAATGCAATCCAGAACAGTAAGACCAAAATGGCAGAAATGTCCAGTACACTGGTAGGACAAAAAAGTAGAACTGAAGTGATGCAGAGGAGTGTCAGTGAGCTGGAAGACAAGAGCCTCACTAGAAACATACTTGAAGAAAAATTAGAGATGAGATGTAAAGAAAATGAATAAAACATTAGAATTATGAGGGATGACATCAAACAGAATAACATACTTATGACTGGAATACCAGAACACAGAAGTGACAGGGAAATCAGTCTAAAAGTACTATATTTTAGGGCATTATTTTTATCGTAGGAGTA
>NW_006399757.1:26086279-26090568 GCF_000299155.1 Elephantulus edwardii | reverse complement strand
AAAAAAAAAGTGTGGACAAATACTTGAAGAAAACTTCCCAGGTATTTTGAAGAATGGGGAAATCCACATTCAAGAAGCACAGAGAACACCAAATAGACTAGACCCAAAAAGAAAAACACCAAGACATATCATAGTCAAATTCTCCAAATTAAAAGACAAAGATAGAATTCTAAAAGCAGTACGAGAAAAACAAAAAGTTACTTACAAAGGGGAAACAACTAGATGAAGTCCTGATTTCTCAGCAGAAGTCATGCGAGCTAGAATGTAATGGGATGCCATATACAGAAAGTTGAAAGATAGCAATTGCCAGCCAAAATCCTATATCCAGCAAAGCTCTCTATCAAATTCAAAGGGGAAATTAGATTATTTGCAGAAAAGGAGGATCTTAAGAAATCTGTGAAAACAAGATCAAAACTACAAGAAATTTTCAGTGAAGTTCTAAACACAGAGACACCAAAGAAAAGTGAAAGGACTATAGTAACCAGAAACAATAGAAAAAGAAGCATTGCAAAATGGCAAAAATAAAACTTGGCCTGACAATAATCACAATAAATGTAAATGAACTAAATGCATCAATTAAGAGAAAAAGAGTAGCAAAATGGCTAAAAAAGCCCCAAAGCCCATCAATTTGTTGCCTACAAGAGACACAACTAAAAATGGAAAAGACAGACTCAAAATCAAAGTCTGGAAAAAAATATACCAAGAAAATGACAACCTCACTGAGGTACCATCTCACTCCAGTAACGACAACAAAGTTTAACAGGGCAGCAGGTAATAAATATTGAAGAGGATGTGATGAGAAAGTTACTCTTACACATTGTTGGTGGAATTGTAAAATGGTACAACCATTCTGGAAGGCAGTTTGGCCCTTCTTCAGAAAGCTGAACATAGAAATTCTCTATGACTCAGCTATTCCACTACTTGGAATATACCTTGAGAAAATAAGAACTGGAGCACAAATGGAGATTTGTACACCAATGTTCATAGCAGCATTATTTATTCACCACCACAAGAACATAGAAACAGCCAAAATTTCCAAGCACAAACGAATGATTTGAAAAATTATAAAACATTCACACAATGGAATACTATGTAGCACAAAAGAGCAATGATTTTGTAAATTATTACCTAACTTGAGAAGGACTGGAGAGCATTATGCTGAGTGAACTAACTTAGTCCCACAAGGATAAATATAGTATATAACCATTATTGCACATGGAATGACAGAAAGGGCAACTGAGTATGGAAATACAAAGTAAGAGGAACAGTTGTAAGCAGACACTAGTGATTGGAACATGGAATGTGAGAACCACGAATGTAGGAAAATTAAATATTATTAAGGAGGAACTGGAACCCATAAATATTGACATACTAGGCATTGGTGAGATGAGATGGACTGGCATGGGACATTTTGAATCGGATGATGATATGATATACTACTCCGGAGATGAAAAGATGAGGAAAAATGGGGTTGCTTTCATAGTTAGAAAAGCCATTTCTAGATGCATCCTGAAGTACAATATTGTGAGTGACAGAATAATATCCATATGCATATAAGGAAGTCCAGTGAATACCACTATCATTCAGATATATGCACCAACAACCAGAGCCAAAGAAGAGGAAATAGAAGATTTCTACCAACTTTTACAGTCGCAGATCAATCTAACATGCAATCAAGATGCATTGATAATAATGGGTGACAGGAATGCAAAAGTTGGGAACAGAGAAGAATCAGTTTCCAACTGTAAAACATGGACTCGGAGACAGAAATGGAGCTGGAGATAGAATGATTGAATTTGCACAATCAATGACTTATTCATCGCAAACACATCTTTTAAGAGACATAAACACAGGTTATACACATGAATCTTAACTGAGGTTATGCATAGAAATCAGATCAATTACATTTCCGGAAGGAACTGCTGGAGAAGCTCAATATAAATAGCTGTGAAAACTAGGCCCGGAGTCGATTGTGGAACAGACCACCAACTTCTCATATGCAAGTTCAAGCTGAAGCTGAGGAAAATTAAACCAAGTCTACGGGAACCAAAATATAACTTTGAGTCTATCCCACCTGAATTTCAGAACCATCTCAAGAACAGGTTTGAGGCCTTAAACACGAATGAGCGAAGACCAGATGAGTTGTGGGAGGATATCAAGGGTTTCATCCAAGAAAAGTGCAAACGTTCGCTACAAAGACAGAAGAGGAAGAAAAGACTGCACTGGAGCATAGAGAAGCCAAAGAACAAGGAAGAATTCAAGATACTAAAGAGCTGAACAGAAGATTTCAAAAGGCAGGGCAGGCTGACAAAGTAAAATATTACAGTGAAATGTGCAATGAGCTGGAGTCAGAAAACCAAAAGGGTCGAACTCACTCAGCATTTCTTAAGCTCAAGAACAAATTCAAACCTGGAGTTGTTATAACCAAGGATGCTTTAGACAGAGTATTAATCAATTCTGCAAGATTCTGCTGAAGATTATCGAAAAACGACTGGAACAGCACATCAGCAGAGAACTGCCAGAAGTCTGGTCTGGGTTTAGAAGGGGTCATGGTACTAGGAATAGTGTAGCTGAAAGCAGGGAGTACCAGAGGAATGTCTATCTGTGCTTCACTGATTATGCAAAGGTGTTTGACTGTGTGGACCATAACAAACTGTGGCTGACTCAGAGAAGAATGGGAATCCCAGAACACTTGATCGTGCTAATGAGAAACCTATACTTGGACCAAGAGGCAGTAGTCAGAACAGAGCAAGGAAACACTGCATGGTTCAAAATTGGGAAGGGCGTACGCCAGGGATGTGTCCTGTCTCCATACCTTTTCAACTTGTATGCAGAACAGATTATCCAGGAGGCTGGGCTCTATGAGGAGAAACGTGGGGTCAGGATTGGTGGAAGATCTATTAACAATCTCCGTTATGCAGATGACACAACCCTGCTTGATGAAACTGAGGAGGACCTGAAGCGCTTGCTGCTGAGGGTCAGGGACTGCAGCCTGCAATATGGATTGAGGCTCAATGTCAAGAAGACAAAGATTCTCACTACTAGACCAATTGGCAGCATCAGGATGGATGGTGAAGAGATTGAGATTGTTCACAGCTTTAGTCTGCTTGGCTCCACAATCAACACTCTTGGCACCAGCAGTCAGGAAATTAAAAGACATATTGCCATGGGAAAGTCTGCTGTTAGGGACCTCTCTAAAGTACTGAAGAGCAACAGTGTCTCTCTGGAGACTAAGGTGCATCTGGTACAGACCATGGTCTTTGCAATCACTTGTTATGCGTCAGAGAGCTGGACAATGACCAGGGAGGGTAGAAGGAGAATTGATGCTTTCGAGCTTTGGTGTTGCAGATAAGTGCTGAGGGTACCATGGACTGCTAAGAAAACAAACAGATTCAACCTGGAGAGGGTTAAACCAGGCTGCTCCTTGGAGGCAAGGATTCTGAAACTTCGTCTGACATACTTTGGTCATGTTGTAAGGAGAGACCGGTCCTTGGAGAAAGACATCATACTTGGGAGGGTGGAAGGACGGCACAGGAGGGGAAGGCCCTCTGGGAGGTAAATTGATTCACTGACTGTGTCGGAGACAATGAGATTGGCACAGGACAGAGCAGAGTTTAGAGCTGTTGTACATAGGGTTGCTATGAGTCACAAGCTACTCGACGGCACATAACAACAACAACCATTATTGTAGAATGAGTATAAGGATCCACGACAGGTGGGAGAGGGTGGAAGCAGAGGGATGAGCATTTGCAAGGAGAGGGTGAATAATTAATTGAGTTGTACAATTTGATGAGGGGGTGTGGAGAATTGAAAAAGTTCGTTCTTGGGGGGAAAAAGGAAAAAAAGAAGAGGCTACTACTGGCCACAAATATAGTCAATGCAACATATCATCTGATGTCCTAACTGCTGTTTTCATGTTGATTATGTGGTGATTGTGGACCCAAGTAAAATAAAATTCTTGACAATAAAAAAAAAAGACTAAGTTGCACCTGAACTATGATGTACTATTTTCTGAAAGTTATACAATGAATAAAGAAAACAAGAAAAGAATTAATGCCTGTGAATTCGGGTGTTTGAGAATAGTACAGAATATTTTGTTGTTCTTTTTGTTGTTGCCATCAGGTCTACTGCAACTCATAGTGACACTATGTACACCAGCTCTGAACACTGCTCTATCCTGAGCCAACTTTATTGTTTCTTTTTTTTTTGGATCAAATTTTATATGTTCAATGATTTATTTATAGCAAATACCTTTTTTTCTATAATTATATTTTATTAATTTTCATAAA
>NW_006399757.1:26080245-26081008 GCF_000299155.1 Elephantulus edwardii | reverse complement strand
AGAAGGGTGCAACAATGAATGAATGGAATCCCAAAATCTCTGTAGATGTTCATTGAAATGAAAAATAAACAACCTAAATTTAAAAAAAAATGTTAAAACTTTCTGTGCAAGTATTCAGCATTCTTATCTCTACTAGATATTCTCATCTTATCTTACTACATTATAGAATTTCATAGAGCTAGATAGTTGCAGCGCTTATATTCTTGGGAATTATTAGAGTTTGACTCTTTCAAGAAATTGCTTATCATCTGGGGACTCTTTTGAGAGGTCAAGCAGTCTTGAAATGATATAAAGGTTTGTACCCCAGAGGCTCAAAATAGTGTGGGGGTTTAAGTTTATCTAATTGTGGGTCTTGGGTTTCAAGACAGGTGAAATTTGTCTCTTGGTTACCATAATATTCCCTAACCAGCAAGGAGATTAAATTCTGGAGAACTCTTATAGCCAGAGAATGAATATTTCAGAAACTTATAATAAAATAGAGTAATGATTTGGAAGTGACCCAATGGATGCTATTATGCTTGAAACAAAGCATTAAATATGTATGTAGGAGTTCTGGTGTTGTACTGGTAACAATTGCACTGTCAGACCAAAGGTGGACAGTTCAAACCACCAACTACTACACAGGATAAAAATGGGCAAGTTGCTGCCTCTCAATCAAAACTCAGTGGAAGGTCAGCTATGGATTGGTTCTGACTTGATGGTATATAACAACAACAATAGGTATGTATAAGGAACTCTGGTAGCTGTGGTAAGGCATTGCTTT
>NW_006399757.1:26073212-26080145 GCF_000299155.1 Elephantulus edwardii | reverse complement strand
TTTAAACCATTCACGTTCAGTGTGACTATTGAAAGGTTAGGTTTTATTGCTATCATTGTGTTGAGTTCTTTTTGGTGTTGTTGCTAGTTACTTTAGACCATGGAGCTTTCTGTGGTATATCTGTTTCTGACACACTTTACCCCATTAATCCAGTCACTAAGTCAATCCATCTCATTGATGATCTTCCTCTCTTATGCTGTTCCTCTACCTTTCCAAGAATGATTCCCCCTCTAAGGACTTGTCCCTCCTTGCACCATGCCTAAAGTATATCAGATGGAGTTTCAGAATATTTTCTCCAACGAGCAGCCTGATTTCACCCTCTCCAGGACAAACCTGTTTGTTTTCCAAGCAGTCTATGGTATATTCAATACTCTTATGCAGCACCACAACTCAAAGGCCTTAATTCTTTTATTATCCCTAGTCATTGTGCAGTTTTCTAATGCATACATACCATGTAGTTGTGAAGACCATGCCCTGGATCAGGCACACCTTGGTCTTCAGACTGCCATCGTTGCTTCTCAGTACTCTGCAGATGTCCCAGACAGCAGATTTTCCCAATGTAATTAATCTTTTGATTCCTGGCTGCTGGTACCAAGAGTGTTGATTGTGGAGCCAAGCAAACCAAAGCTGTTAACAATTTCAATCTCTTCCTCTATCATGATGCTGCCAATCAGCCCTGTGGTGAGAATAAATGTTTTATTTTTTGTTGTTGTGTTGTGTGTGGGTTTTTTACACTTCACTTTTTAAATTAAGATTTTAATGAATGTTTACAGACAACTTAGATTTCCATTTATTCACTGTTGCACAAAGGGAATGCCTTTAATCTCTCTCCATTGAGAATAATGCTGGCTCTTGAGTTTGCATATATACTTATTATGCTGAAATTTAACTCTATTCCTATTCTGTTAAATATTTTAATCAGGAAAGGGTGTTGGATTTTGTCAAAGGTCTTTTCTATATAAATTGATAGGATTTTGTGGTTCTTATTCTTTGCTTTGTTAATGTGATGAATTACATTGATTGTTTTTCTTATGTTGAACTATTCTTGCATACCTGTTATGAATCTCACTTAGTCATGGCGAATTACTTTTTGATGTATTGTTGGATTCTATTGGCCAGGATTTTATTCAGAAATTTTGCTTCTATGTTCATGAGAGATATTGGCCTATAGTTTTTTTTTTTTATTTTGCTAGTGTCTTTACCCAGCTTTGGTATCAAGGATATGTGTGCTTCATAGAATGAGCCTGGGAGAATTCCATAGTTTTGTATTTTCTGAAATACTTTACATAGAATTGGTGACAGTTCTCCTCTGAATGTTTGAAAAAAATTCACTTGTAAAACCACCTGGTCTAAGCACTTTTGTTGTTGTTGGAAGTTGTTTTATTACCTGTTCAATTTCTTTTTTTTTGTAATGGATCTGTTTAGCTGTTCAATTTTGGTGTAAGTTTAGGTATGTTGTGAGTTTTTAAGTAATCGTCCATTTCCTCTAGGTTTTCATATTTGTTTTAGTATAGTTTTTTATAATATTCCATTGTTAACGTTTTTGTTTTGGTTGCTTCTGTTGTGATACTCCCCTTTCATCTGTTATTTGTATTATTTGTGACTTTTCTTTCTTGTCTTTTGTTAGTTTTGCTAGTGTTTTGTCAATTTTGTTGACCTTTTCAAAGAACCAATTCCTGGCTTTGTTTATGGTTTCAATTGTTTTTCTGTTTTCTATTTCATTTATTTTTGTTCTAATTTTTATAATGTCATTTTCTTTAGCAGATGTAGGGTTTTCTTGGTGTTCTCTTTCAATTTGTTGGACATGTTGGGTTAGAGAGCCAATTATCATTTTTTCTCTTCTTTTGATGTGTTTGCTTATAGCTGTAATTAACCTCTAATTACTGCTTTGGCTGTTTCCTAGAGGTTTTGGTAAGTTGTGTTTTCACTGTCATTTGTTTAAAGAAACTTTTTCATTTCATTTTTTGTTTCTTCTATTATCTACTCATGTTCAAGCCAGGTGTTGTTCAGCTTCCAAATGTATGGGTTTTTTCCCCCTTCTTTATCCTCTTGTCATTAATTTCTAATTTTGTAGCATTGTGGTCTGAGAAGATGCTTTGTGTTATTTCTATGTCTTTTAATTTATTGATGCTTCTCCTGTGACCTAAAATGTGCTTTCTTCTGGAGAACGCTCCCTGCACACTGAAGAAGGTATACTGCACTTTTTAGGGGGGTTCATTAGCCTGAATTTATCTATAAGATCAAGTTGGTTTATTGTGTGGTTTAATTCTTCAGCACCTTTGTTGCGTTTCTTTCTGGTAGTTCTATCTTTTCTTGAGAGTTGTGTTTCAAAGTCTCCTACTACTATAGTGTTATTGTCTATTTCTTTTTTTCAGTTTCATTACAGTTTGCTTCATATATTTTGCAGCTCTGTCATCTGGTGCATAGATATTTATTCTTGTTATGTCCTCTTGTTCTATTGCCCCTTTAAGCATTATGTAGTGACCTTCCCTGTCCTTTTTTTGATGATTTTTGCATGGAAACCCATTTTATCAGATATTAATATCACTGCTCCTGCCTTTTTCAGGTTGCCATATGCTCATGTATTTTTCCTCCCCCCTCCCTTTTTTTTTTAGTCTTTCTTTATCTTCATTTTTTCAGATGTGTCTCTTGTAGACAGCATATTGATGGTTTGTTGTGTTGGGTTTTATTAATCCCATCTGCTACTCTTTTTCTCTTCAGTGGTGCATTTAACCCATTCACATTTGCTGTGATTTAGAGGCAAGGCTTTATTGCTATCATTCTGTTGAGCTCTTTGTGGTGTTGTTGTTGGTTACTTTGGTCCATCCTACTTTCTGAGGCACCTCTGTAAGGAAAATGTCTTTCAGTGCTTCCTGAAATGCTGGTCTTGTTTTTACACATTCCCCAAAGTTCTTCTTTTCTGAAAATATCTTAATCTCTCCTTCATATTTGCTGGGTACAATATTCTTGTTTGACAGTTGTGTTCTTTGAGTGTTGTATATGTCATTCCACTGTCTTCTTGTTCACATGGTTTCTGCTGAGAAATTGGCACTTAATCTTATTTACTCTGCACTATATGTTACTCACTAGCTGCTTTCAGAATTCTGTCATTATCTTTGGTTCTGGAAAATTTGACTATGATATGCCTTGGTGTTTTTCTTTTGAGGTCTGTTCTATATAGTGTCCACTTAGTTCCTTGAGTATGTATATTTATTCTCTCATTCTTCATTATGCCTGGAAAATTTTCTTCTAATAGTTCTTCCACAATGTCCTCGGTGTCTTTACTTGCTTTTTCCTGTTCTGGGATTCCAATTATGTACATGTTATTCCTCTTCATGACGTCCCACATTATTCTTAGACTTTCTTCTTTTTCCTTTCTTTTTTAGTATACCTTTTGTTCTAGCACATCAGAGGTGACAATTCTGTATTCTATTTCACTGGTTATGTGTTCCATCTCTTTAACTCTGTTAATATGTCCCTCCAACATGTTGACAGCATCTGAAACATTGGTCCTCATATTCTGGATTGTAGTTTTTTTGTTTTTCCAGAGTGTCAAATGCCTCATTTGCTTTATCTTCAATGTCTTGGATTGTTTTTTTAGTTCCTCTTGGTTTTTGCTTGCGGTGTCCTTGAAGAATTCTTCAAGTTTGTCTTTCACCCATTGAAAATATTCAATCATTGTTTTGTTTTGTTTTTTCATTCTGTGTCAGAAGGTTCCATCAGACTTTCTGGCTTCAGGAAATCCATTGATACTGTGTCACTTATTGGGATGACATCTTGTTTTGGGTTTGGGTAGGGTATGAAGTAGTCTGCTTCTTCCATGAAATTGCTGTGGTAGAGTTTTTCCATGCCCGAGGCCTTACCAGGCTCTTGGTCTGAAAACCCTGACTCAGGAAGTCACTGTTCTAAAGCTACTCAGGTAGCTGCCTGAGTTTTTATCTGAATTTTTTACTTAAGGGAAGACTTGCTTCAGTTGGAGAGAGATATGGTACATGAATTAGCAGCCTCCTCTGTGAGGCAACTGCTGCAGCTAGGCCAGTCCAAGGTTCCCAGGGCTAAAGGCAGCTCAAGCTTTAGGAAGGGGGAGGAAATGAAATGGGTTTATGTGCAATATTGGTGTCCCTGGAACAGTTTAGAGGGGTGACAGGAGGTCATTCTCCAAGTGTTGGGGCTGGGACTTCCATGTGGTGGGAAGAGCAACCAGGTGGTGGGGCAAGGTCCTCCAGGCAGCAGGTGTGGGGGTCCAGGCAGCCAGGGGGTCTCCAGTTGAAGGGGGGAGGGTCTCCACCAGGAAGTGATGCCAAGATATAGTGTTTCAGGCAAGAGTGCAGTCTAGGACACATTAAGAAATTTTTAAGACAGGTACCTAGTTAATTGACTGGACATGTGGCAATGTGTGATGTGGTGGTATGCCAAAACTTTGTTTTCTTGATGTTGACCTTCAATCTATATTGAAGGCTGAAGTTCTTGACCTTCTACAGAAGCTTCAGGTCCTCCTCATGGAGTTTCCAAAAGAACAAAAAACTTTTACATGGAGGAAGTATGACCAGGATGCTCTTTAGAGGCAAAGATAATGAAATTTCATCTCACATACTTTGGACATATTGTCAGGAGGGCCAGTCTTTGCAAAAAGACATAGCTCTGGGAAAGGTGAATGGTCAAAGAAAGACCCTCAACAAGGTGGGTTGACATAGAGACTGTAATAATGGGCTCAAGTATATAAGAGATTATAAGAAAAGTGCAAAGTATGGCAAGGTTCAGATCTGCTGCTCATAGGATGGTTATGAGTTTTAGTAGACTTGATGGCACCATTAGATATTGTTGCAAGGTGACATCAAGTCAAGTAAAACTCATAGTGACCCTAAAAACAATAAACCTGAACCCTGTTTTATCCTGTGCCATCCTCATTATACAGATGATACAACTTTGCTTAATGAAAGTGAAGAAAACATTAATCAATGATGAAAGTTAAGGTAAAGAGCTTCATCTACAATATGGAAAACATACAGGTATATCCACAATAAAAATCCATGGAAGCAATATCGAAGAAATCAAGTTTTGTATCATTGTTGTTGTTGTTATGGGCCATTGAGTCACTTGCAACTCATAGCGACCCTATGTACAAGAGCCCTAAACCCTGCTCTATCCTGTGCCAACCTCACTGTCTCTGACACACTCACTCCCACCACACCAATCACAGAATTGATCCATCTCATTGAGAGTCTCCCTCTCCCAAACATGATGTCCCTCTCCAAGGACCGGTCCCTCCTTGCAACATGTCCAAAGTATGACAGATGAAGCTTCAGAATCCTTGACTCCAAGAATAATTCTAGCTTCACCCTCTCTAGGACAAACCTGTTTGTTCTCCTAGCAGTCCATGGTATATTTACCACTCTTCTCCAGCATAACAGCTCAAAGGCATCAATTCTCTTTCTATCATCCCTAGCCACTGTCCAACTCTGATGCATAACACATAATTGCAAAGACTATAGACTGGATCAGGCATACCTTAGTCTCCAGCCTGATGCCGTTTCTCTTCAGTACTCTGGTGAGGTCCCTGACAGCAGACTTTCCCAATGCAATTCATATTACATTAGAAAAATATGATGTAAATGGCCTCTTCAAAATGTTAAACATGAAGAAGATACTTTGAAAACTAAGGTGTAACCAGATCACGATATTTTTAATCACTTCACATTATATGAAAATTGGAAAATAAATAAATAAAACAGAACTGAAACATTTGAGTTATATTGTTCTACCAGAGAATGAATATATCTGTCATGGAAGAAGTACAACGATGATGATGATGATGATGATGATGGCAAGACTTCATCTCACATATAGTGCACATGAGGAGTCACTCATCCATGTTTATACAGAAAGTCATTTAAAAAGACCTTCAAAGGAATAGGTTGATGCAGGGTTGAAACAATGGGTTCAAATACAGCTATGATTTTTAAGATGGACAAGATATTGGATCAGTAATTATCAATATGAAGTTCATAAGATCTATAAAGTTTATTATTGGTTGCTATGGCACCTAATAGCATAGAGAAAGACCAGTTGGCCTAGTGGACTGAAAGTGATGCTACCAAGCCAAAGGTGGTGACTCTAATCCACAGCCTTCAGGCCTGTTTTTCTCTGTTTTTGATAAAACAATCTTCTAGGTTGTATAGCCCTGGTGTGTCCACTTGCCATACAGAGGTAACTTGTGGTTGCTGTGAAGCTGAACACTGTGATACTGATGTGTCAAATGTTATAATGGTTACCCATTATCTGGAGCTTCCAGATTAAAAAAAGCTTGGAAGCAGAAGTGGCATCCACTTCCATAAATAGCTTGCCTCCAGAAACCCTATGAACCTGGAGAAAGGATGAAAGTCACACAAGTATCGAGGACTTTTGTTCATACAGTCGCTATGAGTCACCTACAACTTTATGGCACTTAACAACAATAACATATGCTATGTACATTGGTGTACAAATCTCCTTTTTTTCCTCAGTTCCAATTTTCTCAGGGTATATTCCAACGTTTTCGCATTGTCTCAATTTCCTTCTAATTCTGCTGACAGGGCATTTTTCTTTAACTGCTAGTCTTTTAAAGCATTTTAAAGAACAAACTTTATATTTAGAACACTTTTAAGTTTATATACTGCTGAGACATAGAAAACTAGAAAAAATAGAGAAAAATTGAAAAAATATGCCTATGTAGAATATAAAAACCATTAATCATTTTGATAAAAATAGATGTTCTGTAAATGGTAAGATGATCATACATTATTTTACACTAGAAAAATAATACAGTTTTTAAACTTAATTTATACTGGTCCTTAACAAACAGATTCGTCCTGGAAAGGGTTAAACCGGGTGGCTCCTTGGAGGCAAGGATTCTGAGGCTCCGTCTAACATACTTTGGACATGTTGTGAGAAGAG
>NW_006399757.1:26059765-26068367 GCF_000299155.1 Elephantulus edwardii | reverse complement strand
GAGAGAGAAGAATCTGCAATCCCAAAGACATACAGTCCTTATCTACAAGATGCTCCACAGATGAAAGAGGGGCTGTCTCCTCCCATGCAATGTTCTGCCTCTGAAAACCCACTGGAGAGTTAGCTATGGATTATTTCCAACTCAACAGTACAGAAAAAAATTATAATATATATATAATCACTATATATATATATTTACACATTTTGCTTTGGTAACAGTGGATAGTATATTACTAATTTCCACTTACTATTTATTCCTCACATCCTAAAAATATTTTTGCTTACTTTTCCTGGCATTTCAGTGGTGCATTTATAAATTAATGTTACTTTGTTGCAGAAATTTTCACAATAATGGATTTTATGACTCAGAGTTTGTACAGCCTGCTTTCAGGAAACTGCAAAGTACCCGAGTACCCAAAATAATCTAGCTGTTTCATAAGAAAAAAAATCATAAATAAGTTTTATTCAACCTGTTTTCTAGATTTCCCTCAATTTGCTCTCAAAAGCTATAGTTATGTTATAGATTTAGCTTCACCTACGATAATCACATGCCAAAGTACCTACTCCAGTCGTCTTCCTTGGTCTGTACACATGACTCAGTTCCTTTCTCCTAGGTGCCCCTTGTGCATCTCTGACATCTGTGCTATCTTCTTTGACTTCTTCCAGGGCATTATTAGGTAAATTTTCATTTCTTTAACAATTATTTGCATTTATCAATATTTCCTACTACCATCCTTTCCTTCACTCCCTTCTAATTATGCTCAACAAGAATCTAATCACCTCTGACCTGTCTATCTTTCTGCTTTACAGCCTTTCTAAACAATTAAATCCAAAAGACATTGTAATAACCAAGCATGACAGACCTCTATTGCTAGAATGTATCCCTGTCCGTTATGGCCAAGAGCAAGTGCTGAGGACAAGAGGGATTCTGTACTTATTGGGAGTCACAAAATAGGCCAGCTCACAGCAATGGAGCCTGAGCAGCAAGAAGTAGTCTATGCAGTGGTAGAAGAGTGCAGTGCAACTCAAAGTAGGGTGTTGGGACCTAAAAGAGGTCAAAAGTTATCCACTTGGGACAGGGGTTGAAGTGAAGGCTCTGGAAGATTCCTTACCTATACAGAGTATTGATGCAATAACTAAGTATCTTAATGATATTTGGAGTCAAGTTTCTTATTATTGGAGAATATCACTACATATGAGAAAAGGAAGAAGACTAGAATGAATGGTGTTGGGTGGAAATAGAGATTTTGCTGTGTGCTATTAAGTCAGAACCAACCCATAGCTGACCCTCTAGTGGTTTTCAAAGGCTTTTGATCACAGGGAGGAAATTTCCCATATTTCTCCCATAGAGTAGCCGGTGGATTTGAACTGCATGCCTTTGGGTTGGCAGCACAGCTCCTAACACCAAGACAGTTGAGCTCCAAACCTGGAGGTATGTAGTATAAACTCATAGTTTTCAGTTTATAACAGAAATAAATATAACTACAAAAGTATGTGTATGTCTCCCTGTGTAGAAATAGGCATGGTTAATGTTCATATCTTGTTTTCCAACTAGAAGGTCAGTAGGTCAAACACACTGTGAGCCAATCTATGAAAGAAAGATGTGGCTGTCTGCTTTCTTAAATATTTAAGAAAACCTACAAAGCATTTCTACTCTGCCTATGAATTAGAATTGACTGAACAACAAATTTGGTTTGTTTTTTGTTTGTTTGGGTTGGGTTATGAATTTTTAATCACAATTATTAGTGTCCCTGCATGGTACAAATGAGTAAATGCTTGGCTACTGGACAGAGGTTGGAGGCTCAAATCCACAAGGAAGCTCCCAGGAAGAGAGAACTGGTGATCTAATTCCAAAAGATTATAGCCATTGAAAATCTCTACAGAATGTGCTGCTACTCTCTAAGGCAACTGATTTTGTTTGTATTTGTAGCAAAGGTTTCTGTCACTTTGAAAAGATTTCAAAATAGGAAAAATATTTTAAAAGAATGCATTGATGAAGAAGTAAGCAGATTATAGCCAACTTGAAAACATTTACTGCAGAGATTGGAGACGGTAGCCTTCAATATGGACATAACATCAATAAGACAAAAATCTTCTCCACTGAACCAATGAGCAGCATCACAAAAGATGGAGGAAAAAAATGTAAATTCTCAACAATTTCATTTTACTTGAACCCACAATCAACACTCATTTCAACAGCAGTCAAGAAATCAAAAGACATTTTGAACAGGAAATATCTACTGTCAAAGACCTCTCCAAAATGCAAAAAAGTGAGCATGTCAGTTTAAAGACTAAAGTGTACTTGATCCAAGTGTTCATGGTCTTTTCAATTGCTTGCTATAATATCAGAAAGTTGGATTATTAATAAGGATGACAGAATAAGAATCCATGTCTTTTAATTTTGGAGAAAAGTACCGAATATCCCATGAATTGCCAAAAGAACGAACAAGTATATCTTGGAAGAAATGCAGCCAGAGTGATCCTTAGAGGCAAAGATGGTGAAACTTCATCTCACACACTTTAGGTATGTTGTCAGGAAGGACCAGTCATCAGTAAAGGGCATCATGCCTAGAAAGGTGAAACGTCAGTAAAAGAGAGGAAGACCTTCACCAAGAAGGATTGATACAGTGACTGTAACATTGGATTTGAGCATGTTGGGGGATTGTGAGGATAATGCAGGATAAAGTAAGATTCAGCTTTGTTATTCATAGGGTTGCTATGAGTAATAGCCCATGTGATGGTAACTAAAAAACATACCTTGAGCTCTAGTGGCCTAGCAGTAAGGAGTTGCACTGGCAATTCAAAGGTTCATGGTTCAAATCCACCAGCTGCTCCACAGAAAAAAGATAAGCCATCTCTTCTCGTGTGATTTACTGCCTCTGAAAAGTCCACTGGAGGGTCAGCAATGGGTCAATTCTGACTCAACAGTGAAAAATAAGCATATATGTGGTCAATATTCAAAGTCCTCAAATCAGAATAGTATTCTCTGGTTAATCTTTTTGTTAGAACCTCCTCTTGACTCTTGGACATCCATTGCTAATTCTTCCTAGAGAATCTATTCAAATTCTAATTTCTCCATCTTGTCCCCAGGACATTTAAACGGATTCATTTTAGAGTGAAATCCAAAAATCTGCATTTTAAATCCCTGATGATTTCAGGAAGAAAAATTTGAGAAATACTATTTCAAAACATTGTAAATTTTCAGTTCATATTCTCACCAAGATCAGTCTGGACTTACCTATCTAAGCACACACAGTTAGCCTCTATAAAGAGAGAGATTATCCAGACAGCTTTACTTTGTAAACACTAGCTTTGCTAGTGTTTTGATGCTGACTTTTTATTTTCACAGAAACATGGCCCTTATTAAACTCCATTTTAGGTCATATTATGTTCTACATCTATTAGTTTCCTCTTGGACTTTCACTTCCCAAACCCCACAGTTTCTAGTCCCATTTCTTGGCCGTCCCACATCTGCTCCTACCCAAGTACTTCCCCAACTAGATTATTGAAGCTCCTGGTCCTGGCAGGCCACTCTCCCATAGGTCTCTACCTAAAGTTTCTCTCACACCCACAATCCCTCCTAAACTGCTTTGCTGTTTTTGTTTTGTGCCATCAAGTCAACAATAACTCCTAGTGACCCTATGCACAATAGCTTGATTCCGCTCTATTCTGAGACAATCTCACTGTCTCGTACACACCTACCCTCATTGTTCTACTTAATGTGTCAATCCATCTCATCTGGCATATTCCTCTCTTGCACTATCTCCCGACCCTTCCAAGCATAATATCCTTCTCCAAAGACGATTTCTCCTGGTTATATGCCCAAAATAAGTGAGACAGAGTCTCAAAATCCTTGCCTCCGAATTGCTGTGACAGGAGGCCAAACAAATGAAAGTTTTAAAGAAAATGTCAGTTATTCTTCAGTTTTAAAATGGAATGTTGTTGTTTTTTTCTTTTTGCTTCACTTGTGGCTGATGCAAAAGACTGAAATATCTGAGTTCTCAGGCTTCATTAACCACTAGCCCATTAAATGTTGTGTCAGGCCCAGTAATCCAAAGGTTCTTTTACTTTCTGGGCTGTGGCATAATTTATCTTCATCCCCTGGGTGAACTCTAGTAAATTTGTTTTCTTATCTGCTTCTCCCAGGAACATGAGTAAGCCAGATCTGTTGTGTTTATCCAATATCAAGATAGTCCCAGCAGCACACTTATTTCTAGTAATCACTCCCAGGTTCCAATGAATGTCAGCAGGTGATGTGATCCCTTCTGTGCTATTTATATCCAAGGTATAGAATGTTAAGAGCCCTCCTTATTATCATATGGTGATAATAATGAGAGGTTTCAACTTTTTTAAAAAGGGTTTGTATTGTTCCTAGCAGTATAAAACTTAGATGTCCATAGTAGACAGGGGGAAATATATATATTTTAATTCAGCCAAATATATGAAAATAAGGACTGGTGAAGATTGTAAAAAAAAAAAATGGGAATGTATCTCACCCCAAAACAATGAGATTGGAAAAATATAAAAATTGTCTTAGAAGTTCCTAAGAAATAAAGTCCAGCCTACCACCTTGCCATATTCATTGATATCCTATAAAAACAAATTTATCTACCTGTAGTTAGTTTTTCTATTTGTTTTATTTTTTTAACAAAGGTGTTAGTTATGATGGCATAATTCTGGGTTAAGTTACTGTAGTGAAGAGTCTTGAAAATTCAGTGACTCAAAGAAGACAACAATTTATTTCTCTGTTGTATATTAGACAAGATGTAGGTAAGCAGAGCACAGCTATAGGCAACTCTGCTCCATGTATGCACTCCAGTATTCCCCACATGCGCTTCATCACTGTCATAGTTTCTGTTCCAACCTTCTCCAGATTTACTTTAAGATTATCCTAGAATTCATGCACATCACATTCATTCAATACCATTGGCTTTCCCAGAACATCCTGTGTATTCCTAAAACCCATAGAGTGGGTTGTAATACTAAAACAGAATGGCAAAAAGACTAGTAGGAGATGACAAAGAGGTTTTCAAGTAAAAGTCAAATGAGTTTCCATAAAATTTAAACCTGTCTTGTCTTTAAATGTATTTATTGGTAGATAAATTCTAAATCTTTGCCATCTGATGTGGCACTAAGCTCAAGACAACTATTAACAATTTAACTTGAGACAGTATTTGTAAAAATAACAAGAATATCTGCATAATGAAGTTTATTGATGGTCTTCCTCCAATCCTGTTGCGACATTCTTCTTCAGAGTCTAGCTTCTCGAATAATTTGCTCAGCATACAGATTGAAT
Source organism: Elephantulus edwardii (assembly GCF_000299155.1). NCBI lineage: Eukaryota > Metazoa > Chordata > Mammalia > Macroscelidea > Macroscelididae > Elephantulus > Elephantulus edwardii. Next base: position 26,063,072 of record NW_006399757.1, on the reverse strand, counting down.
AGATATGATGAAAAGATACAACTCTGATGCATACATCTTTGTTGTTATTATGTGCCGTCAAGTTGCCTATGACTCACAGCGACCTTAAGTACAACAGCCCTAAACTCTGCTCTATCCTGTGCCAATCTCACTCTCTGCCATACCTACCTCCATTACCCCAGTCTCTGAATCATACATGTCCTTTTTAATTTTAAACCCTATAGTATTACCTTGCTCTGTTCACACAACAGCCTCTTGGTCTAAGTATAGGTTTGACCCAAGCACAGTTAAATTTTCTGGGATTCCCATACTTCTCCATTATGTTCCTCACAGTCAAATGCTTTTGCATAGTCAATAAAGCATAAATACACATTCTTCACCTGTTCTTTGCTTTCCATTGGGATCCAGATGACATCAGCAATGATATTCCTCGTGCCATGACCTCTTCTAAATCCAGTTTGAACTACCAACAGTACTGTTCAAGTCATTTTTTAATGTCCTTCAGCAGTATTTTGCTTACATGTGACATTAATTATATTGTTTGATAATTTCTACATTCTGTTGAATCATCTTTCTCAGGAATGGAGATAACAAGGATCCTTTCAGTCAGTTAGCCAGGCAGTTGTCCTACAAATCTCCTGGCATAGTCTGGTGAGCACATCCTAGGCTGCATCTATTAGTTTGTCTTCTCATGCTTTATGTAGAATTAATGAGCTAAGTTATTTTTTAGAGGTAAGACTTCTGTTGAAGTACAAGAAAGCTCTGTTCTAGGCAATTAGGGACCAAGTTTGTTCAGGTGAGTTGAGGGTGTGTGGCTGGCTCACCTGGCAGAGGTAGCTCAGCTACCTGCTTCTCCATATTCACTTCTCTGATCTCCTAAAGTCTTCTCTCAAGTCTGTTCAGAGAAGCAAAATCTCATGGCTAACTGGGATTTAAAAACTATCAGCTATAATGTGAGGGATAGTAATAATTCCATATATGTATTTCTATTTTTGCAGAAAATTACCCTTTGGTAATTTGGTAAATTACCCTTTAAGGTTTGGGGTTTGGGTTTTTTTTTGGGGGGGGAGAGTTGTTTGCACTTTTATTATCTCTTTAGCACCAGTGATCTCCCTGAGCATTCCCTATAAGATGAAAAGTTTCCTACCTGTTGACCCAGTAGAGCTACATCTGTAAAATGAAAAACCAGCTAGTTCTGCTCTCAGCCCACCGACAGACAAAGCTCGAGTTCTCACTGCATTCAGAGAAGCCCAGTGACCATCTTGTGCCTTTGGCAACATAACATCCTATGCACTACATCACCAGAGCTCTCAGCTTTGGGGCTATCTTGCAAACAACTATTAATATCCATATTTTAAGCTTGTATTGTTTTGTTGTTGTTTTTGTTATTGTTGTTATGTGCTGTTGAGTTGCTTGTAACTCATATCAACCTTATGTACAATAGCTCTTAACCCTGCTATATTTTGAGCCAACCTCATTGTCTCAGACACACCTACTCCACTAATTCACTCATTAAATCACTCTTCCTCTCCTGCACTGCCCCTCCACCCTCCCAAGTGTGCTATTCCTGTTCAAGGACTGGCCCTGCATTGTAACATGCCCAAAGTATGTCAGATGGAGATTCAGAATCCTTGCCTCCAAGGAGCAGCCTGATTTCACACTCTCCAGGACAAACTGTTCTCCTAGCAGTCCATGGTATAGTCAATACTGCTCTTCAGCACCACAGCTCAAAGAAATCAATTCTTCTCTCATCCCTAGTCATTGTCCAGCTATATTTTAAAAGGTATTCATTCATCTGTTCATCTCTCACTGAGTTTTGATTGGGTTGTTTGTTTTTTTTACTATAATTCTTGATCATCTTACCTTGATAACAAAGTGAAGAGCCAAGTCTCACGTCATGGAAATATACTGATACTAGAACCAGGTCACAGAAGCCCTCTTGATGATAAGCAAGGACATAATAATTGGTGCTGGTTTTGAAACTCTCAAGGTCTCCTGTGTCAGAGTGTGCATCTGCAATGAACAATTAAGGAGAAATTAAAAGAGCCTGTTGCAACGAGTCACCAGGAGTTTCTGTGGTTTACTAATGCTTTGATTAAAAAATATTTTAAAATCTCTTTTTCATCTCAATTGTCTTTACTTTGTAAGGTTCCTTCTATTCCTTGTCCTGTAAATTTTACCACCTGGGAAGCCAAGTCTCATTCAATAACGATCATAGCCTACATATTTGCCAGGATGTTTTCAGGAACTCAGTTCTCACTGGCTGGTAAAGCAAGTCATTCACCAACACCAACAAATCTGCATTCATGTTATGATTTAACCCAGGCGTTACTTTCCATTTATATCTTATAAACATTTTATAATGCATATAGAGCAGAAAACAGATATATGCAAAGTATTGAACAAAGACACCTAAACATTTATAGTATAAAATAAAAAATGCATTACTGTACCCCCCCAAAAAGGCAATGAATATTCATTGAAGCTTGAACTTTACAATCTCAGACAACTGCTAAGTTGATGGCTCTGATACAGATGAAAGAGGGGAACGTGTTTTCTCTTCTCTCTGGAGTAGACAATGCATTCTCTTCTCTTCATAGCTTTCATGCGTTTGACAGCTAAACTTGGCCTTGAGCCAGTGAGCAACTCACTTGTTCAGTTAATGTCTGATAATAAAAGAATCTTCGTTCCCATCGGTTGCCAGTTTTTGAGAAGATAGGAGACAGAAGAAGCACAATTTAGAAACATCTGCAGAGGGCATCCCTCTCTGGTAGCACAGCCCAGGATCCTAAGGCATTCTCCTGGTTCACAAAATGCCCCCTGCAAAGAGTCAGGGTTGGGGATCCAGGGTCAGGAGCTCTGGACTGTAAGGCACACAGGCAAGACAGAGAAGAGTAATCCTGAAAATATCTTATCAAGGGGTTAGAGGGTGTTCTGGGCTTAAGTCTTCATCTAAACAATAACTTTAAAAAAAAAAACTATAGTATTTCTGTCAAATCGCTCAGCCTTTCTGAGCCTTCCTTCTTCAGCCTGAAATTACAGCAATGATCCTGAACCACCAGTTCTCAACTGAATTCAGGAATACATAATAGAATCAAAAGATGTTCAAGGAGGACATGAAGTGTCAGCTAAAATGAGTACCCATGTACATGGTTCAGCTTTCTTTTCCCTGTCATCATGAGGTGGGACAAAGACCTCATGGAGTCTTAAAGACTGTTTCAAGTCCAAAATTCCTAATTTTTCTGGAGAAGCACTTTCTCTCAGGAAAAAAAAATATGAAAATGGATTGAGGTGGGAAGAAATGTTGTTGTTAGTTGTTGTTAGGTGC
>NW_006399757.1:26059148-26059665 GCF_000299155.1 Elephantulus edwardii | reverse complement strand
TGCGATTGGCACAGGACAGAGCAGAGTTTAGGGCTGTTGTACATAGGGTCACTATGAGTCGCAAGCGACTCGACGGCACATAACAACAACAACAAGTAGTCTCTGCGCATAATTAACCCTAAACTATGGTTCTTTTTGTTTTCTTTTTCTTGTTTAATAGCACTGCCCTTCTTCTATGATGCAGAAAAAAGGCATAGAGTTAGGCTGTTGGAAATTTCATCATATTATAAATTTAATGTCACATATTTAAACAGAAATATATTAAAACATGTATGATTAACTTCATAGGGTCACTATGAGTCACCTACGACTCGATGGCAGTTAACAACAACAACAACATAGAGAAAACTCAGTTGGCCCAGTGGACAGAAAGTGAAGCTACCAAGCCAAAGGTGGGTGATTTTAATCTGTGGCCCTCAGGACTGGTTTTAATTATTTTGGTCAAATATTCTTCTAAGTGGTAGAGCACTAGTCTATCCTTTTGCTGTACAGAGGTAGGTAACTTATCGCTGTCATG
>NW_006399757.1:26035625-26054665 GCF_000299155.1 Elephantulus edwardii | reverse complement strand
CAGTCGTTTTTGGATAATCTTCAGTAAAATCTTGCTTGCATGTGAAATCAGTGAGATTGTTCTGTAGTTTCCACATTCTGTTGGGTCACCTTTCTGTGGGATAGGAACAAATATCGATCTCTTCCAGTCAGTTGGCCAAGTGGTCATTCTCCAGATTTCTTGGAGGTGATATAGTTAAGATATGTGTTGACTGTAGTAAGGTGTTTTATTTGTTCAATTTCTCCTTACTTTTTTCCTTTATTATGGCTTACCATGAACAAAAGGAATTTTCTTTTTATTTGAATTTGCATGAAAGCTTACAAAAAGATTGAGTTTCATTCATTTATTCATTTATACACCTTGTCCTCCTCTATCCCTCCATATATTTTTTTAAAACTTCTGCATTTTTCAATTCTTAGATTACAAGCTATCTCAATTTAAACGCCCAATAGAATTCTCAAATCTAACTGGCATAATTGCTCCAAATCCACTCTTAACCAAAGTCAAGGGCAATTCCATTCCCTCATGGCTTAGGAGGACACCTAGAATCATCGTTAGTTCTGCTCTCACACCCACTTCCACTCTGTTAGCAAATTCAGTTAGTTCTATCTCGACATGCACAATCCAATCCCTCCTCACCACACTCACAGTCCTTTCTAGTCTGAGTGACTACTCATCTCTCTCTCTGATGAATGAGTTCAGCCCTAACTGCACTTCCTATTTCTATCTTGCTTCTCCTCCTCCCCAGTTTATTATACACATAACAGTCATTGAGATTCTCTTAAAACCTGTGTATGGGCAATGTTCTCCTGTTTTGTTGAGTGTTCTAAGTTTTTTTGTTTAAACTTGGCTATTTAAAATAATATACTCTGCCAAATCTAGATGCAAAACCTTGTACTTCTGACCCTAATTTGATACTGTTGCTATGTGTTGGTTTTGTATGTTTTCTGTTATTGTAGTGGTTGTTGTCTGTAGAATCTCTATTCATTGTTTTGTGTGGCCATTGAAGTCCCTGTTCAGTTAGCCCACTGGTCTGGGAATAAATGGAGAGATTTTTTTTTCTTAAATGCCTTAAACCAATAAATGTCTCAGCCTTTGCCAACCAGGTGCTCCATGCACATTTTCAATATTCCAGCAGGCCGTTTACAAGTCTGTGCAGAGCCTCAAAAAGTCAGCTCGAGATGAGTAACAGTGCCTCATCTCTGGGCATAGCCCTGCACACACATAGTGCTTTCTTTATTTCCAGAAATATAAGTTTTACAAAGCCCACCTCATCATGCTCCCATTTTGTTTCTTCTCATTTTTTTTCAGTCATTTTTCATTAACACCTATTCACATTCTATCTCAGGCAACTGAGTTTAAAAAAAAAGCCACTGACTGTTTTGGACCAAAGACGTGATTTTCTTTAGAACTATAAATCAGGTCAAATAAATACAATGCCCGAGAAAGGAAAGTCTCCAGGACAGATCATATAGTTGTAAACTCTTTGTGGATAGGACTTTCGGGGAAATCTAAATTCATTTTCCTGAATGTTCATCTGCATTCTAATAAACTCACTGCTGTCAAGTCAGAATTGCCTCAGAGCTGACCCTTGAGAGGCTTTAAGTCACATGAGAGGAAACTACTCAGCTTTCTCTAACAGAACAGCTGGTGGATTCAAGCCCCAAACACTTGCCTTTGGAGTAGCAGTGCAACTTTCTATCCACTAGACCACCAGAGCTCCCAGCTAGCAATGAGGCTATTCCTTTACTCTGCTACTGTTAAACTGGGATGGAAGGATGAAAGTAGACCAAGTCAAAACCCTGCAGAATCTCAAGGTCCTTACTGATTTTTCTGCTGTTTTTGTTGATTAAATTAACTTTTAGATTTTTGCAAACACTTTGATTAATTTCCAGAGTTCTGAAACAGTTGACATCTACAATTAACAACAGTATTAATGTTGCATTTCTAGTGAAGCAGATTATCAGAGATTATTAATCTATCATTCTGAAAATGTTTCTAGTCACTGTTTTTAATTTGAGCTGTACTGATGAGAAATGATATTTTGTGATGGCCTCAGCTCACATTTCCCTGACAGATACTGATGTTGAACATCTAGCCACATATTGTCTTTACACCATAAATTGAGAAGTGTTCCTTCCCTTCTATTTCCTAGAAAATTGATTGCATAGAATTTGTGCTAATACATGTGATTTATTGATAGAAAACTATATGCACAAATTGTACCTATGTCATTTCCTGTTTATGGTATAAAAGTGATGTAAGATGTAATTATTGAAAGGAAACTAGATGAAGTTACATGGAAAGGAAGAGGTATCGCAAAGAGTCTTATATGATGGTATAAACAAGCAACTTCACTGTAGAGATGGATATGAAAGAGCTACATACTTGATAAAACTATACACACACATCGCAATGAGTGCATTTATAAGTATCAAAAAAGAATAAGCAGTATAGATTATACCAATATCAATTTCCTGGTGTTAATATTATTCTATAGTTACACAATATATTAACACTTGAGGGTAGCTAGCTAAAGAATATCTAGTCCTTTCCTTTGCACACTTTTGTAAATTTATAATTCTTACGTGTTTTTAAAAATTGTGATTTTAACATAAGTTTACAGAAAGGTTGGGTTTTCATTCATTAATTAGTGTGCATTTCCTCCTTCCCTCCCATTTCCCCTTCCCTCAGTTCACTTTATAATGCACTTCTTATTACAAGATTGTTAACTTTCATACATATAATATACATTCCTAGTCATACATTCCTTTCAGAAAGTCCTTCCTTTTATCTATTCCAGTGAAGTGTTCATTATCTATCCACTCTTTTCCTGTTCTCTCCTGCCTCCCAATGTCAATCTTATTTTATAATAGCAGTCTTATGTAGTATTTGTCATTTTGTGTCTGAGACACTTCACTCAACATAATGTCTTCCAGACCCACTCATGCTGTGCAGTGTTTCTCAAGTTCATGCTGTTAGGGACCTCTCTAAAGTACTCAAGAGCAATGGTGTCTCTTTGGAGACGAAGGTGCGCCTGATACAGGCCATGGTCTTTGAAATCACTTATTATGCATCAGAGAGCTGGACAATGACTAGGGAGGACAGAAGGAGAAATGATGGCTTTGAACTGTGGTGCTGGAGAAGAGTACTGAATGTACCATGGACTGCCAAGAAAACAAACATATTCATCCTAGAGAGGGTTAAACCAGGCTGCTCCTTGGAGGCAAAGATTCTGGGGCTTCATCTGACATACTTTGGGCATGTTGCAAGGAGAGACAGGTCTTTGGAGAGGGACATCATGCTGGGTAGAGTAGAGGGACAGCGCAAGAGGGGAAGACCCTCTATGAGGTGGATTGACTCAGTGGCTGGGGTAATTGGGATGGGTGTGTCAGAGGCAAAGCGATTGGCACAGGATAGAGCAGGGTTTAGGGCTGTTGTGTCGCTATGAGTTGCAAATGACTCGACGGCACATAACAACAACAACATAATAAAGCAAGGTATAATAATGAAATGTGCAAAGAGCTGCTGCTGTTGTTGTTAAGTGCCATCGAGTTGCAGGCAACTCATAGCGACCCTATGAAAGAGCGTCCTAGACACTTGGGTGCCTTTCATCCTCTCTCCAGGTTCATAGGGTTTCCAGAGGCAAACTATTATGGAAGTGGATGCCACTCCTCCTTCCAAACAAAGAGCTGTAGTAAAAAAAATAAAACTCACTCAGCATTTAAGTTGAAGGAATTGAAAAACAAATTCAAGCCATGAGTGGCAATACTTAAGGATGTTTTGGGCAGAATGTTAAATGATTTAAGAAGCATTAAAAGAAGATGGAAGGAGTATACAGAGTCACTGTACCAAAAGGAATTGGCTGACACACAAGAATTTCATGAAACAATGTATGAGCAAGAGCCTGTAGTGAAGAAAGAAGAAGTCCAAGTTGCTCTGAAAAAACTTGGCCAAAAACAAGGCTCCAGCAGTTGACAGCATACCAGTTGATATATTTCAACAAACAGATGCTGTCCTGGATGTGCTCACTAAAATGTGCCAAGAAATCTGGAGGATAGCCAGCTAGTCAACTGACTGGAAGAGATCGGTATTTGTTCCCATTCCAAAGAAAGGTGACCCAAAACATGGCAGTGAGACAGACAGCTTGATTTGGAGTGAGAGAAGTCAAGAGCAACTGTTTGCACATGCTGGGGAGCTACTTTCTGATGCCACACATGAGCTAGGGAGCTCCATGTTGATGCCACTCACATGCCAGGGAGCTGTTGACACACACACCAGCAAGCAACACACTGGGGTGAGCAGAAAAGGTGAAATCTGAGTGAGTGTGAGCCCAGAACTCCAGTCCCATCATCGCCGACCTGTGCCTGGAATGTTGGTCCTGACACCACTGGTCCATGCCCAGAATGCAGCTCCCAACATGCACCGGGAGTAATGCTGGAATTTGAGTGAGGTACTCTGTGAGGGGTTACTGCTGTTTGACTAGATCACGTAGGACCCCTTAAGCTCAATGAGAAGGGAGTGAGACGGCTGGAGCTCATTCTTGAAGGGAAAACAAAAAATTCCTGGTTTTCTAGTCAAGTTGCTGAGCTCAACCTTGTGTCTCCTCACATCCAGTCCATCAACTGCCTGTAGCCCAGAGAACTTTGGGCTACTCTAGTTGTGGCAGTGGTCTGACCAAGGAGCCTGCTTCTACAGGCCTTTTCTCTATCAAAATGAAAGAAACCCAGGCAGGGTAGCTTCCCCACCTTCTTCTGGAGTGGTGACTTCAAGTCAAGAATCTGCTATCACCTCAGACATAAAAAAAAACCCAAAAAACAAAACTCTACCACAGCAAAGTTACATAGGAAGCAGGCTATATCACCCCCTACACAAGCGCAAAACAAGATGTCACCTCACAAAGTGCCCATCAACAAATGAATGAAGAAGCTGTGGTATATTCACACAATGGAATATTAGGCAGCACTGAACAACAAAGAACTAATGAACTATTATACAAAAAGGGTGACCATGGAGGACATTATGCTGAGTGAAATATCTCAGTCATAAAAAGACAAATACTGTATAATGCCACTGTTATAGAACAGGACTGATATGAACATTGGTGGGGGGGGACTAAGAAAAGAGGGGATAAATAATTTACAAAGCATTGAAACAGATGAAGGGAAAACTGTATAAAAGGAACATATGATTAGGTATAATTGGCATGATAAGTGTCCAGAATAAGGGTTGCACAGTAAAGTGGTCAGGAGGTGGGGACTGTATAACAATGAAAGGCCTTTTTTCTCCCCAAGAAAAAAGTGAACTGGAGGGATGGGGGACAGAGAGGAAAATGTGTAACAATGAATGGACAGAAATTAAAAAATAAAAAGAGGAATATGTTTAAACCTGTTAATACCAAATAAAGTATACATTTTCTCAAAAAAGAAAAGTGACCCAACAGAGTGGCATGCAAGGAAGATTCGCAAGGAAGATTCTGCTGAAATTATCCAAAACAACTAGAGCAAGATGTCAACAGAGAACTGCCAGATATGCATACTGGGTTTAGAAGAGGCCATGGTACTAGGGATATTATAGTTAATGTTAGATGGATCTTGGCAGAAAGCAGAGAGTACCAGAGGAATGACTATCTGTATTTTATTGACTATGCAAAGGCATTTGTGTGTATCACAGCAAACTGTGACTGACGCTGATAAGAATGAGAATCCCAGAAAATTTGATTGTGCTTATGTGAAATCTACACTTGAACCAAGAGGCAGTTTTCAGAACAGAGCAAGGAAACACTGCCTGGTTCAAAATTGGGAAGGGTGTGTGGCATGCATGTATTCTGTGTCCATGCCTTTTCAATCTCTATGCAGAACATATCATCCAGGATGCTGGGCTGTACAAAGAGGAATGTGGCCTCAGGATTTGAGGAAGATTCATCAACAACTTGCATTATGAAGATGACACAACCCTGCTTGCTGAGCCTGAGGAGGACCTGAAGCACTTGCTGCAGAAGGTGAAGGACTGCAGTCTTCAATATGGATTGAAGCTCAACATCAAGAAAACAAAAATTCTCACACTGGGCCAACTGCCAGCATCATTATGGATGGTGAAGTGATTGAGATTGTTAACACTTTTAGTTTGCTTGGCTCCACAGTCAACATTCTTGGTACCAGCAGCCAGGAGATCAAGAGATGAACGTCAGCTGTCAGGAACCTGTCTAAATTATTAAAGAGCAATGACGTCAAGCTGGAGACTAAGGTGTGCCTGATCCAGGCCATAGTCTTCACAATTATGTGCTATACATCCGAGGGCTGGACAATGACTAGGGATGATAGAAAGAGAATCAATGCCTTTGAGCTGTGGTGCTGGAGAAGAGTGTTGGATATACCATGGACTGCTAGGAGAACAAACAGGTTTGTCCTGGAGAGTGTGAAGCTGGGCTGCTCTTTGGAGGCAAGGATCCTGAAGCTTCATTTGATTTTGGGCATATCTCAAGGAGAGACCAGTCCTTGAGGAGGGACATCATGTTTGGGAGGGTGGAAGGACAGCACAAGAGAGGAAGACCCTCAATGAGATAGATCAATTCAGTGATTGGCATAATGGGAGTAGGTGTGCCAGAGCCAGTGAGGTTGGCACAGGATAGAGTAGGGTTTAGGGCTCTTGTACATAGGGTCTCTATGAGTTGCAAGCATCTTGATAGCACATAACAACAACAATATTCCATTGTGTGGCTGTACCACAGTTGTTGTTGTGGTGGTGGTTTTGTTGTTTGTTTTTTTATCCATTCATTTGTTGACAGCAGTTGGGCCACTTCTGTCTCTTTGCTACAGGGAATAATGCAGCAATAATCATGGATGTGCATATACTTGTTTGAGTCAAAGTTCTAATTTCTTAGGATATAGTCCCAGTAGTGATACAGCTGAATATAATGGTATTTTTAGTTCCAACTATTTGAAAGTACCAGAATATCTTCAGTAGTGGTTGTATCATTTTAAATTCCCACCAGCAGTAAGAGTTCAAATCTCTCCACAACCTTGCCAGCATTTGTTGTTTGCTGCCCTGCTGAACTTTGCTAATATTTCTTGAGTGAGATTATATCTTATCGCCATTTTGATTTGCATCCCTATGATAGTTAGGGATTTTTGAACACTTCTACATGTGTTTGTTTAGCCACCTTAATTTCTTCTTTAGTGAAGTGTCATTCATATCTGGTGCTGATGTTGTGAATGGGTTGTTTGCTTTTTTCCTTTTAAGGTACTGGTGTATTCTATAAATTTTAGATATGAGTTCCCTGTCAGATATGTCATTGTCTTATTTTCCCCCAATTTCTGGGTTTCCCTTTTACCCTGTTGGAGAAGTTTTTTGATGTGCACTGGGACATGGTTTTTAGAAGGTCCCATTAATCTATCTTCTCCTGGTTGCAGGTTTTCATTATACTTAGAAGCCTGTTCATACTATAAATTAGGGTCAAATGTGGTTCCTACTTTTTCTATGATGAATTGTATGGTCTTTGGTTTTAATCCTTTGTCCCTGATCCACCTTGAGTTGGGTTTTGTGTACATTGTGAGGTGTGGATCTTATTTCAATTTTCTGAAGATGGCTTTCCAATTTTGCCACTTAACTGTCATTTCTCCACTTAATTGATTTCATCTCCTTGTCAAAGATCAATTTGCCATAGGTAGATGAGTTGATGTCTGGGTTTTTTATTCTATTCTATTGGTCTATATGTCTGTGGCTGTACCAGTACCATGCTGTCTAGATTACCAAAGCTGTGTAGTAGGGTCTGAGGTGATGTTTCCTTCTTAGTTTCTCTTTTTCAGACATGTTTTGCTTACTTGGAGACTTTTCCTATTCCAGACAAAATTGGAAATTGCCTATTTTATCTCATTGAAGAATGGAATTGGTATATATTGGGATTACATTGAACTTGTGGATTACTTTTGGTAGAATTGTCATTTTTGTGATATTGAGTCTTCTTATCTATGTGCATGGTATATTCTTCCATTTCTCTAAGTGTTTTTTTTTGTTTTAACAGTAATATGTTTTTATTTTTCTTTCTATAGGTCTTTTGTGTATCTAGTTAGATTTTTTCCTAAGTATATCATTTTGTGATTAGCTATTTTAATTAGTATTATTTTTAATAGTAATAGTTTTTAATTGTATTCATTTTTTTAATTGTATTTAATAGTATTATTTTTCTTACCTCCTTTTCTATGTTCTTTTTGTTACTGTACAGAAATATAAATTATTTGTGTGTGTTGATATTATATCCTGCTACTTTACTTTGTTAATGTGATGAGTTATTTTTATTGGCTTTCTTATGTGGAATGATTCTTGTATACCTGTTATGAATCCTATTTGGTAACTGTGAATTTTTTTTTATACTATTGGATCTGCTGACCATGATTTTGCTGAGGGTTTTTTAATCTATGTTCATGAGAGATATTGGTTTTCTGTTTGGTGATGTCTTTAACTGACTATGGTATTGTTTCATTGAATGAGTATGAGTATTCTATCATTTTCTATGTTCTGAAATACTTTATGCAGAATTAATTACAGCTCTTCTCTGAATGTTTGTTTGATTTCACTAGTAAAGCCATCTGATCCAGGCGGCTTTGTTGTTGTAATTTTTTATAGCCTCTTCAATTTCTTCTTTGTTATGGTTCTGCTCAGGTATTCTACTTCAGTCTGTGTCAGTTTGGGTGGGTTGTGAGTTTCTAAATATTTGTGTATTTCCTCTATATTTGTTGGAATATAGTTTTTTATAAAAAGTAACTTTTACTAACCTTTTTATTTCTGTTGATTCAGCTGTGACATCACCCCTTTTATCTTTTAGTCAAATTATTTATGTGTTTCCTTTCTTTTCTTTTGTTAGCTTTGCTAGTGATTTGTTGATTTTATTGACTTTTTCCAAGAGCCAACTCTTGGTCCTTTTGATAATTTCAATTATCTTTCTGTTTTCTATTATATTTCTTTTGACCTAATTTTTACAATTTTCTTTCTTTTGGAGATTGTTAAATTTTCTTGCTGTTCTTTTTCTATTTGTTGGAGATGTTGAGTTAGATAGTCAATTTCCATTCTTTCTTTCCTTTTGATGTATTTACTTATCACTATTGATTGACCTGTTTTGACTGTGTCCCTGAGGTTTTGCTAAGTTGTGTTTTCATTCTCATTTGTTTCAAGAAACTTTTTTATTTCTTTTATTACTGTTCATACTTATTATGGATATATTCTCATGCTCTATTGACCCTTTAAGCATTATACAGTGGGTCCTAGCAGGTTCTGGTTCTGGCAACTTTGGCTGGGGAGCTCACTCCTCCAGAAGAGGAGAAGGCATCTCAGTCTTTCTAAAGACCTCTCTGGTCCCTGGGTTCACAGGAAGCCTTGCCTCAATCTGGGAACTCAACACTGCAGGGAAGAAGAGGGCAATTAAATCTGCCTCTGGTCCATCCTATGTGGTCCCATGACAAAGTTCACTGTGGCTGGGGAGACTCCCGGGCAGGGAACGCACTCTGTCTCTGGCCCAGGGCTGACAGGAAAGTTTGCCCCAGCTAGAACGTTCACCTGAAGGAGAACTCCTTACTCTGCTTCTTGGTCCTTCCTCTCTGAATTTGTAATTATCTAAAAATAAAAACTTAACAACAACAATAAAATTGGTATCCTCACCACTCACTATCAGGATCTCCCACCCTCCATACTTTGGAATAAGCAAACCAAAATGTAACTTTTTCAATATCAAATACCATAAACTTATTTTTCTTTACAAAAGTTTCTTTGTTTACCAGCTTCTGTTTAAATTAAATCATGTATTAGACAAAAATATCCTACTAATATAATAATACAGCATAAAAATTAAATTAAAATGCCTATAACATATACTTAAGGAAACTCAAGCACAACAAAACTGTTAAACAAATTAAAGTCTGCGATAGAGATTGAAAAGAGCAATCAATTGCTTCACTAACTCCAATACTACATACATTTTTAATATTTGCATACCATTTCTCAGTTTAATGTGAACAAAACTATCTCAATTTAAATATACTTTCTCTGGACTGTTAAAGTTTTCTAAATGTAAAGGCTGTCTTTATTGGATAGAGAGAGTTAGTTAAAATTTTAGGAAAATTTCTTCTCTCCTTTAAATCACAGCAGTTAAATGCTTCTTGGATTTATCTGCAGCTGGGATAACTTATTAATCACCACTGACCTATAGAAAGTTTACAGGCATATTTTCTCATGTACTTTATTGTACCAAAGATGTTGAGGTTTTTTAAAAAAGTAAAGATTTGTAGCAACCTTGCATCAAGCTAATCTTTTACTAACAGCATGTGCTCACCTCATGACTTTGTATTACATTTTTCTAATTCTCAATATTTTAAAACTTTTCATGTATGCTGTGGTTGTTAGCTGCTGTCGAGTTGAGTATGACTCGTAGCAACCCTGTGAATAACCAACCTGAAACCTGCCTTATCTGTGCCATTCTCAACATCTGAGACACTAGGGCCTATTGTTCAAGTCACAATAACAATCCATCTCATTTTAGATATTCCTCTCTTTCACTGATACTCTATTATTCCAAGAATTATAGTTCTTTCCCAGTAATTGCCTTGCCTAGCTACATGTCCAAAGTGTGAAAGACACTTCATCATCCTTGCCTCCCCGGAGCACTCTGGCCACACACTTTCCAGGACATCTGTTTGTTCTTTTAGCAGTCCATGGGATATTCAGTATTTTTCTCCCACACCACAACATATATACTATACTTTTATAGTATGTTATTTTTATGTGCCGTTGAGTCACCTGCAACTCATAGTGACCCTGTGTACAACAGCCCTAAACCCTGCTCTATCCTGTGCCAATCTTATTGTCTCTGATACACCTACCCCCATTACCCCAGTCACTGAATTAATCCATCTCATCTTCCTCTCTTGCACTGTCCCTCCACCCTTTCAAGCATGACATCTCTCTCCAAGGATTTAGCTCACCTTGCAACAGGTCCAAAGTATAATCAGACAGAACTTCAGAATATTTGTCTCCAAGGAGCAGCCTGGCTTCACCCTCTCCATGATGAACTTGTTTGTTCTTCTAGCAGTCCGTAGTATATTCAGTAATCTTCTCCAACACCACAGCTCAAAGGCAACAATTCTTCTTCTATCATACCTAGTCATTGTCCAGCTTCCTAGGTATAGCAAGAAATTGCAAAGACCATGGTCTGTATCAGGTGCACTTTAGTCACCAGACTGACATTGTTGTTCTTCAGTACTTTGGAGAGGTCTCTGACAGCAGACTTTCCCAATGCAATTCGTCTTTTGATTTCCTGGCTATTGGTACCAAGAGTGTTACAGTATAGTGTAATAAAAACTTTTATATGCACTGGGGAACAAAAATTCACATAATTAGCTTTCTTTTTATATTTGCTTTATTTCAGTGATCTGAAACAGAAATCCGCAAATATCCCTGAGGTATGCCTATGTAGATAAAGTGTAAAACTCATAAGGAAAGATATACTGATGGAAGAGATATTTCACTAGGGGAGATTTGACTAGGAAAATAAAACTGATGTGAACAAGACAAGTTGGACAAGAAAATAAATAAGCAAGATGCAATAGAAAAGATCTTTTAGTCTCCAGAAATGAGTTATAGTTATGAATACTCAAATATCACTGCCATCAAGTTGGAACTGACTCGTAACTGACTCCTAGCAGTTTTTAAGAGCAGTAAATTATACAGGAGACTGCTTTGGATTGGCAGTGCAACTTCCAACCCACTAGCCCACCAGAGCTCCCTTGACATAAATACAGAGATTTCTAAAAGTGTTACAAAAACTGATTTGAAAAATAAGACTATGCAAAAGTATTACTATTTTCAAATATCTCTTTTCCAATATCTTTCAAATAACTACTCATTTCAAGTATTTAAAATATGTTTTCATTTCCTTCATTTGAATATTAGCAAAGATCATCATAATCTATGCTCTCATTACTCATGCAGCACACCAAATTTCACTCCATCTTCTCAAGCTGTCATTTCCTGATGATGGTTATCCTAGTCTTTTTTTTTTTAATCTTCCATTCTCCTTTCTTAAATCAGGAGTATCAAACCACTGGCGACCTACTTTCTTAAAGATTGCAGCCAAGAAAGCCCTATGGAGCAATTCAACCTGGGGTTGCTATGCATCAGAATTGATTCAACTGCACCTCACATCAACTACTGTATCTCCCGTGTAAAGAGAGAGCCCTTTCTCATCAAGTCTTTAAAGAAAGGCACCCTTAAGGCCTATCAAGTTTGAACTTAGATAATTAAAGCTCTAGAGACCAAGTTTTCAGTCTACAACCTGTATTATTTCCCTAGAGCTGCTGTATGATTCTGTATATGTAAATTTTTTGTCTCACATTTCTGGACTTTGAAAGTCCAAGATCAGGGTGCAAGCCTTGTTTATTCCTTCTGCGGGACAATCTGTTTCATGTCTTCCTCCCCGCTTTTAGTAGCTGAGCCACTGTTTCGCTTGCAGCTACAGCATCTCCCCTCTATCTGTATGTCTCTTTGTATAGTATCCTATTTTCTTTTATAAACTAAAAAGCAAACAAAAACTGAAAACAATCACTCACTTCTGTGGAATCAGAACCAAGTAATAGTGGACCTTCTATCCGGTTTTCAGAGGCTGTAAATTCCACGGGAATAAATTGTCCATCTGTCACCCATGAAGCTACTGATGGATTCCAATTGCCAAAGAAGTGTCACTTTTGAATCAGGACCTCCACTCCCTCCAGACTATGCCAGCAGAGCTCCCTTTTCTTTTCTAAGGACATTAATAATATAAAATTATTCTCCATCCTACAGTATGGTTTCATGACAACTTATACAATAACATTTAAAAAAAACACACAAAACCTTCTTTTCAAATGGAGTTGGACATTATGGCGTTACAGATCACTTTTTAAAATTAATTTTAATGAACGTTAACAGGGACTTAGGGTTTCCATTCATTCATTGTTGCACTTTTCTCCCTGCCCACCACCCCCAATTCACTCTTTCAAAAGTAGAAGAAAAACTCTTTCATTGTTATGCAATCCCTTCCCCCAAGTCCACTCCACTGTGCAGCCTTCATTCTGGACTCCTGTCATGACAAGAATACCCAATCATATATTCCTTTTAAATAGTTCTCTTCCTCATATGTTTCAAAGCCATATACATCATTCTTCCTCTCTTTCTCTGTCTTCCTTCAACCCTGATGTCAGTCCTCTTTTACAATAGTGGCCCTATGCAATATTTATCCTTTTGTGACTGAGATATTTCACTCAGCATCATGTCCTTGAGGGCCATACACTTTGCGTAATATTTCATGAGTTCGTTGTTTTTCAGTGCTGCATAGTATTCTATTGTGTGAATATACCAGAGCTTCTCTATCCATTCGTTTGTTGATGGACACTTGGGTTGTTTCCAGCTCTTTGCTATTGTGAACAACACTGCAATAAACATGGAGTTGCATATATCTGCTTAGGTGGAGGTTATGGTTTCTTTAGGGTAAATTACCAGTAGTGGAATTGCGGGGTCAAATGATATTTCTATTTGCAACTTTTTGAGAATGCACCATACTGCCTTCCATAGTTGTTGCACCATTTTACCCTTCCTCCAACAGTGAATAAGGGTTCCATTTTCTCCGCAACCTTGTCAGCATTGTTGTTTGCTGTTCTGTTAAATTTTACTATTCATACAACCTTTTACATCATGATCGTGTAATTCCCACATAATTGCATGGGACATCACAAATAAGATAGATGGCACCATCGTGGGGATTGGGTTGTGTAAGTAAAACTTATGGAATCTAAATTAAGGAATTGGTCAGCTTTACCACCCCTTGAAAGGGAGAAAGGACACCTTACTACTTTAAAAAAGAAGAGACAGCAATGGAGTATGTCTTCTAAACCCAGGGACTCTGAACTGAAAACTTCTTGGAACCCAGAGGCAGACACATATAGAGAGTTCTAGCACCAGACAATGCAAGACAATGAGAGGCAGCAGTAGGGAAAAGATTGCAAAAGAAATAGGAGACTGGTGTGAGATTGTGTGACGGATTTCTAAGCCCATGAAGTGAGGCAACTCTAGTGGGTTACTGGAGGAAAGAACTTGCACATAAATATGAAGTGAATTGAATGAAATACTGTTGTGGTTGTTGTGAGATGCCATTGAGTTGAGTATGACCCATAGCAATCCTATGAACAAAAGATCTGTGCCCTTTTCTATCCTGTGCCACCTTCACACTTCCTGACACATAAAGGCCCATTGCAACAGTCACCATGTCAACCCACCTGGTTGAGGGTATTCTTCTCCTTTGTCAACCTTCTACCATTCTCAACATCATGTCCCTCTTCAAGGAATAGTTCCTCCTAGCAACATGCCCAAGTATATGAGGTGACATTCTTGCCTCCAAAGAGCACTCTGGCTGCACCCTCTCCAAGATATATTTGTTTGTTCTTTTGGCCATCCAGGGGATGTTCAGTGCTCTTCTCCAACACTACCGCTCAAAGGTGTCAATTCTTTCTCTGTGATTATTATTAATTGTCCAGCTCTTAGATGCATAGTAAGTGATCAGAAAGACCATGGCCTCAATCAGAGGCACCTTAGTCCTCAAAAAGACATCATAACTCCTCAATAATTTGGGAAATTCCCTAATTGCAGATTTTCCCAGTGCAATGCATCTCCTTATTTCCTGACTGCTGGTACTAAGGGTGTTAATGATGGGTCCAAGCAAGACGAGGCTATTGTCAGTTTCAATCTCCTTTCCATCATGATGTTGCCTACCAGGACAGTGGTAAGAATTTTGTCTTCTTGATGTTGTGATGTAATACAAACTGAAGGCTGCATTCCTTTATCTTCTGCAGCAAATGCTTCAAGTCCTACTCACTTTTGGCAAGCAAGGTTGTGTCATCTGCATAATGTAGGTTATTGATGAGTCTCTCTCCAATTTTGATGGCTCACTCTTCTTCAGAGTCCAGTGTTCCCATAATTTGCTCAGCATACAGATTGAATAGATATGGGGAGAGAATACAACCCTGACACACTCCCTTCTCATTTTTAAACCAAGCAGTGTTCCCCAGTTCTGCTTCCACAACAGACACCTGGTCAAGGTATAGGTTTCTCATGAGCACAATTAAGTGTTCTGGGACTCCCATTCTTTTCAATGTCAGCCACCACTTGTTATGATCCACACACTCAACTGCTTTTGCTTTTAATAAAGAACAAATAGTCATTCTTCTGATAGCCTTTACTTTCAGTCAGCAATGATATCCCTGATGCCAGTGCCTCTTCTAAATCCTGCTTGAACTTCTGGAAGTTCCATATATATGTACTTTTCTACCTACTTTTGAATGATCTTCAGTAATATTTTACTTGCATGTGATGTTAATGATACGATGAGGCTGGAAATAGAATGAATTTTGTTTTATAATGCTTGATTCATTGTAAATACTTTTTTCAAAAGATACAAACAAGGACTTTACACATGGATCTCACCTGATGGGCTGCATAGAAATCAGATTGACTGCATTTGCAGAAGAAATGGTTGGAGAAGCTCAGTATCAGCAGTCAAAATTAGATTGTGGGTCAGCCCATCAATTATTCATGTGCAAGTTCAAACTGAGGCTGAAGAAAATGTAACTAAGTCCACAGAGACAAGATAAGAACTTGAATCAATTCCACCTGAATTTCAAGCTCATATTAGGAATAGTTTTGAGGTATTGAACACCAATGATCAAACACCAGAGGAGTTGTGGGGTGATATCAAGGATACTATCAATAAAGAAAGCAAAATGTCACTACAAAAACAGAGGCAAAAGAAAAAATCAAAATGGATGTCATAAGTGACTCCAAAATTTGCACTGAGGCATCAAGAAGCCAAGACAAAAAGAAAACATGCCAAAGCAAAAGAGTTGAACAGAAGATTTCAAAGGGCATCTCTGGAGGACAAGCAATGTATTACAATGGAATGTGCAGAAGGCTGGAATTGGAGAATAAAAAGGGAAGAACTCACTTTACTTTCTTCAACCTGAAAGACCTGGGGGAAAAAAATTTAAGACTAGTGTTGCAATATTGAAAGATGCTATGGGCAGTATATTTAATGACCTAGAAAGCATTAAAAGAAGATGGAGGGAATACACAGAATCACTGTACCAGAAAGAACTGACTGACTCTGAAGTACTGTATGAACAAGATCCAAAGGAAATGAAGGAAGAAATGGAAGCTGCGTTGAAGACAATGGCAAAAACACAAGGTCCCAGGAATCAATGGGATACCAATTGACTTGTTTGAATTAACTGATGCAGCCTCAGATGCACTCACCAGTCTATGTCAGGAAACTTGGAGAATGCCTGTCTGGCCAACAGATTGGAAGAGGTCCATATTTGTTCCCATTCCCAAGAAAGGTGATTCAGCTGAATGTAGAATGTAACATTGCTTCACTAAAAAACCCCATAATAATATTTTCTGTGGGGCCATTTGTATAACATAGCTGAACTTCCCTCAAATGGCCCTTCTCTAAATCAGCCAACTGTCACCAGCCTTCCTTCTTTCCTGGGACTTTACAAAACTAGGTAAATAGTGATAGCCCCTTCTTTGTTTCTAAGAACTAACAGAAAATAACACATCTGAATTTGTTAAAACACATAAAATATCTGAATGAGAGGAACAGTCCAAGCACCATGTTGTTCTTCTTGTTGTTATGTGCCATCAAATTAACAACAATTCAAATCAACCCTACGAACAATACTCTGAGCCCATCCCTATCCTGAGCCAGTCTCAGCAACCTGCCATAACTGCCACCATTGCCACCGCCACTGTGCCAACCCACCTCATGCAGAGTTTACATCTCCTGAACTGATGCTCTACCCTTCCAAGCATGATGTCCTTTTCCAAGGACAGTTCCCTCCTGGCAGTAAACCTAAAATATATGAGACAGAGTTTCAAAATCCTTGCCTCCAAGGAGCAACCTTGTTTCAGCCTCTCCAGGACAGACATGTTTGTTCTCTTGGCAGTATGTAACATGTTCTATATTCTTCTGTAACATCACAACTCAAACGCATCAATTCATCTTCTGTCATCCTTAGTCACTATTTGGCTCTCAAATGCATAGCAAGTAATTAAGAAGAACATGGCCTGGATCAGGCACACCTTAGTTTCTAGACTAGCATCATTGCTGTTCAGCACTCTAGAGAAATGCCTAACAGCAGACTTTCCTAAAGTAACTTGTCTTTTGATTTTCAAACAAGACAAAATACTTAAGCACCTCAGTCTTCTCCATGTATCATGATGATGCCAATTGGCCCAGTGGTGAGAATCTTTAGTTTCTTTATATTGAGTTGTAATTCATACTGAAGACTGCAGTCATTGCTCTTTTGCAGAAATCACTTCAAGCCCTCGTCTATTTCAGCACGCAAGGTCGTGTCATCTACATAAAGCAAGTTGTTGATGAGTTTTCCTGCAGTCCTGATGCCATATTCTTATCCATAAAGTCCGGCCTCCCAAATGATCTGTGGGAGACTGGCTCAAGCATATACTAAACCCTTAAAGCTCACCTACCTCCCTAGCACGCCTTATAGAACCTTAGTAGGACTGTGGTCGCCAGTCAACCCATCACCACTGGCATCAGCTGCAGCATTTCCTCAGTCTGTAATTGTTCCCCAAAATAAACTCGGGGCGTCTGTATCTTTTGTGCCTGGTCAGTCTGTCAACCTTTGCTCATAAACCCATCCTGGAGATCATGGGCATTGAACCCCAACTCCTTTGCAAGGAATTATTGAACTAAGCAGAGGAATTGAGGCTAGCAAAAAGATTGGTTAGTAAAGGGCCTTTTGAGCTCTGGTCATATAGAGTGTAGTGTATTGTGCTGCTGCTCAAATAGCCATGAAACCCCAGAGTTCAAATGTACTATTCTCCTTGTTGCAAGATGGGAAGTTTTCTCATTTGAAAATTCACAGACTCAAAAACTCAAAGGAAGTTTACTATGTATGAGGCAGAATCAACTCAACAGAGTTGAGTAAGGCAGCTTCCTTTAGAATAGGGCTCAATACTAGAGCCAATTTCATTAACAATAATCACCTCAACCCTACTTGGCACATCTTCTCTTCTTATTCTCATAGAATATGTTGAATTAGTAAAAATGTCTCAACTTTTATCCCCCTTTTGTTTTTACCTCTATTACCACAGATATGAAAAGTCTGCTCCAGTCTTATATCAAAGAAGATCCTTTTAACAATTGAAAAGTGAATGATTTTGCATAGTGAACAAGGAGACAACTTAACTGAATATATTGCCAAGTTTGTTCTGATCAAAAGCTTTCCAATTTCCCACTTTATTTTCATCATTATGCAATTTCTTGAATAAAATATTTTTTCCTTTTCTAATGAAACAAATTGGAAGGAGGAGTGGCATCCACTTCTGTAAGAGCTTGCCTCCGGAAACCCTATGAACCTGGAGAGAGGATGAGAGAGACACACAAGCATTGAGGACTCTCCTTCATAGGGTTGCTATGAGTCACCTGTGACTCGATGGCACTTAACAACAACAACAACAATGAAACAAAAGTGTGTTTCCCCTAAAACAATATAGATCAAAAGCTGAACATAACTGCCCCCACTCCAATACCAACATTCATCTGGAATGGCAGGTCTCAGCTGGACTGTCCTAAGCCGGATATCACACCTAAAATTACATGATTGCTATAAGACATTCAAAGATATCAATGCTTCACCTGAAATCTTATTTCCGTCAAGGAAATTTATAATCCACAAATGCAATCAAAGGTATCAATTGTTCATATCATCCTTAGTTTCTGTCTGGCTCTCAGATGCATAGCAAATAATTGAGAAGACCATAACTTCAAGTCACATCTTAGTCTTTAGACTGACATCATTGCCTTTTAGAACTCTAAAGAGGTCCTTCATAGCAGATTATTTTCCCCCATGAAATTCATCTTTTTATTTCCTGGATGCTTTTGATAATTATGTTGAGTGTGGATCCAAGCACCTGAATTTCAGAATCATCTCAGGAACAGGTTTGAGGCCTTGAACACTAATGAG
>NW_006399757.1:26017593-26033535 GCF_000299155.1 Elephantulus edwardii | reverse complement strand
TTCAAGTCTTCATCACATCTGATATTCAGTCATTTGTATTCAATGCATCAACGTTATTCTTGAGGTGACTTTTTAAAATTCCATTAAGAGAGACTCAAGGTCTTATTTTGATCCTATTTGTGGATTTTTTTGTGGATATATTTTTTTGGAGGATATATTTTTATTTTCTTCAGATTCAATTTGAACTTTCACAATGAATAGTTAATAGCCTGCTCCAAAGTCAGCACCTGGCATTGTTTGAATGACTGATAGCAAGCTTCTCCATGGACTCTTTCTACAGATGTAGTCAATCTGAGTGTGTGCATTCCATCAGAGGTTCATGTATCTAATTGTCATTTATGTTTTTTCAAAGTTACTTATAATAAATAATTTCATGTACAATATTCTATCATTTAATCTCCAGCCTCATTTCTGTCACCAAAGCTGTATTTTACAAATAGCATTCCTTCTTCTTTGTTTCTAACATTTTAATTCCAGTCATCAATTATTATTAACACATCTTGATTGCATGTTCAATCAATTTCAGACTATGAAAGTTGTTAAAAGTCCTACTATATACTAAATAATGTAGTACTCTCCAAAAGATTGGCAGTTCTAACACACTAGTCAATCATCAGGAGAAAACTAAAGCAGTCTGCCTACAGAAAGATCTACAGCCTCAGAAATCCTGTCAGATCTACTCCTCTCTATGAAGTACTCACACAGCTTTAAAATAATGTAAACCAAGAATTCTCAGAAAATTTACATTTTGAATGTTTTAAATATTTTAGTTCCTTTAAGAAAAGTTCAGGAGGTACCTCAGAGGGGAAAAAGAGAAGTGTGGAGAGACAGCTTAATCTTATTATGCATTAATTCTCTTGGTTACTAAATCCCAGGGTAAGAAATAAAAGACTTCAAGTTGACAGTAAATAAGAAATAATCTTAAGGGACATAATAATCCCAAGGGAACTTCAGTGCTTTTGAGCATGACTTAGAGTAGTATTTTATTTTAATGTATAAATACAAATGGAATTTTTATTCAAGCTGAATATTTGAAAAACTGTTTTCTCCAGTTTTATTATAGCATGGAAAATAGTGCTAGCTTATTACTCGATTTAATTTTTTAAAATTTCTTTTCTAATGAAAAGTCTAACAAATTTTAACTACAAAATGTCCTCCCAAAGAAATTAAACATTAAAATTGTTGTCAGAAGAGACTTTGATACTTACTCTTGAACACAGAGATGCTAAAATAAAAGGAAGATGTAATAAGAGAATTAAACAGAAGAATTGAATGTAGCTCAAAAGGACAAAGCATAGAATTATAACAAAATGCTCAATAACTTGAAACTAGAAAAACAAAAAGGAAGAGCACAATCAATATTTCTCAAGCTGAAAGAACTGAAAAAAAAAAAACAAATTTAACATGCAAGTTGCAATACTGAAGGATTCTATGGGCAAAGTCTCGAATGATGCAGAAAGATGGAAAAAACACACAGATTCACTGTATTAAACATAATTAGTGGACACAGAAACATCTCCGGAAATATGATCAAGAACTAATGGTACTGAAGGAAGAAGCATAGTTTGCACTGAAGGTATTGACCAAAAATTAGGTTCTGAAACATAATATGAATAAAGGATAGTGTGAAACGCAATGTATAAAACTTTGTATGCCAATCAATGTAAAAGAATTTTTTCAAAGTTATTAAAAAATAAGGTTCCAGGAAATGAAAAAATACCAATTGAAGTGTTTCAGTAAACAAATATAGCCCTGATGTGCTCACTCATCTATTCGAAAAGAATGAGTTGACAATTAGATGGCTAAGTGATTGTTATAGATACATATTAGGGACTTCTTTCATATTTGAGATCCATTAAAAGAATAAAAGATGGGCCCAAGAGAACACAGAAATTATTAAACAGTATCACTAATATCACGCACAGTAAAATCTTCCTGAAAATGATTTTTAAATGGTTGGAGCAGTACACCAATAGAGAACTGCCAGAAATTCAAGCTAGATTCAGAAGAGTGCTTGGAATCAGAGATATCATTGTTAAGGAGAACTGGAACTTGGCCAAAAGCAGAAAGTACCAGAAAGATGTTTGTGCTTTGTTGACTATGCAAGAATAAAAAACTATGTGGATCAAATTAAATTATGGATAACATTGATAAGAAATGGAATTCCAGAACAGTTAATTGTGCTCATCTAAAA
The DNA here is from genome assembly GCF_000299155.1 of Elephantulus edwardii. NCBI lineage: Eukaryota > Metazoa > Chordata > Mammalia > Macroscelidea > Macroscelididae > Elephantulus > Elephantulus edwardii. The sequence continues at coordinate 26,031,341 of NW_006399757.1, read as the reverse complement.
CTTACACACAAATCAAGAAGCAGACCTTCAAATATAACAGAACAAAACAAGAGGAAGAGAATACTGCCTGCTTTAAAATCAGGAAAGACGTGTTACATCCTTCCACTATATATACTGAGTCTCTAGGTTGAGCAAATTAGAGAAGCTAAACAGAACTTGCTGAAAGTAAAGAGGACTTAAAACACTCACTGAAGAAAATCAAAACCTAAGACTGCAACTTTCATCATGGATTATACTTAAACTTAAAGAAAATTAAAAAACCCTATCAACAGAATCAATGGGCAATAGCATGATAAATGAAGAAAATACTGAAATGATCAAGGATTTAATATTACTTTGACCCAAAATCAACACTCATGGTAACAGTAGTCAAGAAATCAAAAGATGTGTTATTGGGAAAATTTGCTATCCAGGAGCCCTCCAAAGTGCTACAGAATGAAGACCTTTGTTTAAAAATGCTCCTAATCCATGCAACAGTATTTTCACTTGCTTGCAGTATATCTGAAAGTCAGGCAATGAATAAGGAAGACTGAAGGAGCATTGATGCCTTTGAATTTTTATGTTGCTGAGGAATATTAAACAAGCTATATACTGCAAAAAAAAAAACAAACAACAAATCAATCTTAGAGGAAGTACAATCAGAGATTTCCTTAGGGATAAAGATGGCATGGCTTTGTCTCACATGCTTTGGGCTTGTTGTCAGGAAGAGCCAATTATTTTAAAAAGACATCATAGTGGCATGTCAGAGGGAGACGCTCAATGAGCTGGATTGACACAGGTACTATAATAGTGGGCTTCTACATGACAGAAATAGTGTTGATGGTACAGGATAGGGCAAGGTTCAGATCTGTTGTTCGTAGATTTGCTATGAGAGAGCATTTCTCCACGGCAACTAAAACAACATCAATTTGAAAAATGTCTGGTTACCTAGATAATTTTTCTAGAAATTAAAAGAATGCAAGCACCATTCAGAGACAGTATAAACAGATATCTACTTCCCTCTGTCTTATTTGTAGAAAAAGATTTTACAAGCCTGTAAATAAACAAATGGTCAGCCCTGGTCTATAGGTTCTAGCATGTGGACTCCAGAGACAGAAAAAAAGATTTGTAAAACGTTTCCAGAAAATAAGTTACCTGGGTGATGTGCAAAAAGATTAATGCTAGAATTTTATTTTCTTTCTGTGAAAATTACAAATTGATCTTTAAGTAACAGTTTGCTCTTAGCAAGAAAGAGTAGAAGTCATTCTATGCCTTCTTTGCACTCAACAGTTGTTGACTCTTGATGCTTTTGAAATTCCATTTTTGAATCAATTTTAACCAAAATCCACTTTAGAGAAGACTGGATGTTCTAATAATGATAGTTACTTTCTGCTTTATTTTTTCTCCTGTCTAAGACTAATCATTTCTTGCCTTTAGGCCCCTATGACTCCCACTCATATCTTATTTCCCCTGACAAATCTTCTGGTGTTATCATTCCCAATCCAGGCCTACATTCAAAATAATTCATCTTTTATAAACTAAACTAATCTTTGGGATTTTCCACATTGGATAACATCAAAGGTTTATTGCCTCTCTTTTTAAAAATGAAAGTTATTTGAAATAATTTAATACATTTGAAAACATTCTATTTGCATTTTATTTATCTCACACAATAATGAAAGCATTTGTACGAAAGGGATACAATGTTATTGGAAAATAGGTATTTCTTTTTAATAACTGCCTTAGATTAAAGATATACAAGTAAAATGTTACTAATATGAAGATTTTAGAATTTAACATCTTTGAAATTAGAGAGAAATATGCCCATGTTTTACGTAACAAAACTGACAATTTTACTCCCAACAAATGTTTTGTTTTGTTTCTTTTATGAGGTAAAATACATATAAGAAGTTTGCTATTTTAATTATTAAATATATAATTTAGTGGCATTAATTGCATTCACTATGTTATTAGTTATTATCATTATACATTCCCAAAAGTATTTTTATAAAAAGAAACTCCTTACCATTAAATAGTTACTCCCCATTCTTCACTTCCTAATAACTCCAGGAAGCCACTAGTAAGCCTTTGTCTACATATATTTGCTTGTTATAGACAGTTTGCAAAAGTGAAATCATCCCATATTTGTCCTTTTATGTTTGACTTATCTAGCATAATAACTTCAAAGTTTATCAGTATCATCGTCAGAGATTTTTATCACTCAGCATACTAATTTCAGAGTTACCTGTGTCATATTCTACATCAGAACTTCCTATCTCTTTATGGCTAAATAATATACAATTCACAATGGTTAAAGAACAAGGGTGTGAATGGAAAGGTCAGTGGTTTTTGCTCCATGGGAGAAGAGGCAGTCTGCTTCCACAAAGCTGTCTAGAAACCTTGTGAGGCAGCTCTACTCTGCCCTACAGGGTCTCTATGAGTCGGAATCGACTCAGTTATGGTGGGCCATTTGGTAAGAATATCTCACTATCTTCACTGCCATCAAATTGGAACTGACTTACAACTGGCCCACCATTGGGATTTCAAGAGGCTGTAAATCACATGGAAAAAGATAATTTTTCTCCCATGGAACCACTAGTTGATTTGAACTACCAAAGAGGTGGCACCTTTGAGTTAGCAGCACAACTTGCCACAGACTACACTACCAGAGCTCGCTTTTGGTGGGATAGATTGCATTTTATTTATTCATTCATCTGTAGATGACGCTTTGGGGTTGTTTTTATCTTCTGTCTATCTCAATCTATAACAATACAATACAGTGGTATACAAGTACTTGTTTGGGTCTCTCCTTTCAATTCTTTAGTGTATATACACCTAGCTGTGGAATTACATTATTCTTGTTCCAAAAAAATAGAGTTGGGGGGCCCAACAGAGTACAAAAATCATGGCACAATATCACTAATAACACACACAAGATGGAGATGATCCCAAAAATATGCTGGAATAGTACATCAACAGAAAACTACCAGAAATATAAGCTGGTTTTAGAAGAGGCTGTGGGACTAAAGGACGTTATAGCCAATGTCACATGGATCTTGGCTGAAAGCAGAAAATACCAGAAGGATGTCTATCTGTTTTTCGTTGCCTATGTAAAGATATTTCACTGTGGATCACAACAAATTGTGGCTAACCTTGAGAAAAATGGGAATCTCAGAACTGCTAATTGTGATCCAGAAAAATCTATACTTGGATAAAGAAGCAGTTGTCATATCAGAGCAGGGAAACACTGCATGGTTCAAAATCAGGAAAAGTGTATGTCAGGGATGTATACTGTCTCTATACCTTTTCAATCTATATATGGAACTTATCATTTGGGAGGATGGACTTTATGAGGAGGAATGTGGCATCGGGATGGAGGAAGACTCATCAACAACCTGTGTTAAGTAGATGATACAACCTTGCTCCAAAACTGAGGAGGACCTGAAATATTTTCTGCAAAAGGACAAGAAGTGCAGTCTACAATGTGCACTGAAACTCAACATCTAGAAGACAAAGATTCTCATCACTAGGCCAGTTGGAAGCATCATAATGGATGGAGAAAAGATTAAGATTGTTGATAATTTCAGCTTGCTTGCCTCCAAAATCAACACTATTGGCACCAACAGTCAAGAAACCAAAAGACCAATTGCATTAGGAAAATTTGCTGTCAGGAACCTCTCCAGAGAGCTAAAGGACAAAGATGTCAGTCTAGAGACGAAGGTGCATCTGATCCAGGCCATAGTCTAGGACATTACTGGCTATGCATCAGAGAGCTGAACAGTGACTAAGGATGACAGAAGAAAAATTGATGCCTTGAGTTGTGGTATTGGGGAAGAGTATTTACCATACCAAGAATTTCCAAGAGAACAAACGGGTTTTTCCTGGAGAGGGTGAAATCAAGTTGGAGGCATCCTCGGAGGCAAGGATTTTGACATTCTGATATCTGACATTCTTTGGGCATGTTGTCAGTTCTTGGAGAGGGGCATCATGCTTGGAAGGATTGAGGCACAGTGCAAGCAAGGAAGCCCCTGGATGAGATATGCTCATTAGACTATGCAAAGAAGTTTGGAAGAGATCCTATTTGTTTCTATTCCCAAAAAAAGGTGACCCAATACAACGAGGAAATTATTGAATTATATCATTAATAGCATATGCAAGTTAAATATTGCAGAATATTATTTTTAAATGGCTAGAACAGTACATCGACACAGAAATCTCAGAGATTCAGGCTGGATTTAGAAGAACCCATTGCACTTGGAATAGCATTGCTGGTGTCAGATTGATCTTCATTAAAAGCAGACGGGAGAAGGACATCTCCTTGTGTTTTTTTGCTGTACAAAAGCATTTGACAGTGTAGATCAAAACAAACTATGGCTAAAATTGAAAAGAATGAGTATACCAGAACTATTAATTGTACTTATGTGAAAGCTATACCTAGACCAAGCAGAGTAAGGGATCACTGCTTGATGTAAAATCAGGAAGGGTATGCATAAGGGCTATAGCCTTTCTCTATACCTGTTCAATCTCTGTACTGAGTAAACTATTCAAGAGACTGGAATCTATGAGAAAGATTGTGTCATCACAATTAGAAGACTCATCCACAATGTGAGTTATCAGTCCCATAAGAACAAATCCTGTATAAGACCTTTATTGTAGAACATGTATGAGGATCCAACGCAGGGAGCAGAGGGTTGAGAATGGGCAGGGAGAGGTTAATCATAGAATTTGAGAGGGGAAGAAGAGGTGGATAAAGGAAATGGAAAATATCCAGTTTGAAAAATAACGTTTATGAACTTCTTAGTATAAAATAAAAATTTTATTTATTTTTTTAAAAAATGAATTAAAAGAATGGGGAAAGAACCCCAACATAAGTTATGCAAATACAACCTTGCTTTGCTGAAAATGAGGACTTGAAATGCCTGCCACAGAAAATCAAAGACAACAGCCTTCAGAAAGCTTTGGTAGCCTAGTGGTAAGAAGGGCCCTACCATCCCAAAGGCAGCTTGAATCCACAAGGTGCTCAGCTAGAGAAAAATGGGTCATCTCCTTCGTGCAATTTATTGCCTCTGAAAACCTTCTGGAAGTTCAGCTATGAGTCAGTTCCAACTCAGTGGTACTTAATAATAACAGCCTTCAGTATGGATTACATCTCAACATCAATAAAACAAAAATCTTTGCCACTAGGACATTAGACAACCTCATGATAGATGGAGAAAAGAACCATCTGTCAGTGATTTCATCTTGCTTGGATTCATGATCAACAGCCTTGATACCAGCAGTTAGGAAATCATAAATCATGTTGCATTGGGAAAGCCTGCAATCAGGCACCTCTCCAAAGTGCTGAAGAGTAAGGATGCCAGTCTAAAGACTAAAGTTATGATCTTTTCAATTACTTTCTATGCATCTGGGAGTTGAACAGTGAATAAAGATGACAGAAGCAGAAGCAGTAGCTTTGAGTTTTGGTGTTAGAGAAAAGTACTGAGTATCCTGCCAAGAAAACAAACAAATATGTCTTGGAGAGGGAACAGCCAGGGTCTTCTTAGAGGGAAGACCGGTGACACTTCATCTCACATATTTTGGGCATGTTGTTAAGAGAGGCCAGTCCTTGAAAAGAACATCAAGCTTGGAAAAAAATAGAGGGTCAAAAAAGAAAAGGAGGATTCACAACAAGATGGATTAACATAGTGACTGTAACAACAGGTTCAAGTATGGCAGAGATGTTGAGGATGGCATAGGATAGGCAGGGTTCAAATGTGTCATTCATAGGGTCACTGTGGGTCATAGTCAACTTGACGATACCTAACAACAACAATAATAGCTCAACACAAAACAAAAATCCTCTCAACTGGACAAATGATAAATAGAGAAAAGTTTAAAGTTGCCAAGATTTCTGTTTTACTTGGATCTACAATCAATTCCCATGAAAATAGCAGTTAAGAAATCAAACAACCTTTGCAACTGAGCAACTCAGCTGAAAAGGACATTTTCTTAAAGAGTTAAAAAGCATATATGTTTCCTTGAAGACTAAGGTGTCCCCTCATCTATATGTGAGGTTGGATAAGGAAGTGTGTAACTAAGGAAGACCAAAGAAAAATGTCAATTCATTGTATGAATTTTGTATGATGAAGGATGATCAAAGAAGCCTTTGAACTGTGGTATTAGTGAAAAGTATTGACTTTACAACAGAATGCTAGAAGAACCAACAAATTTGTCTTATAAGTATGACTGCCAGAATGCTCCCTAGAGCATGGATAGTGAGATTTTCATTAATGCTCTTTGAACATATTTTCAAGAGTAACCTGTCACCAGGGAGCCCTCGTAGCCTAGTGCAAACAGTTGCACTTTCAGATCTAAAGGGATGTAGTAGTTTGAGTTTATAAGCTGCTCTGTGGGAGAAAGATGAGCTATCTCTTCCTCTGCAATTTACAGCCTCTAAAAATGCTCTGGAGAGTCAGCTGTGAGTTGACTCCAACTTGAAGTCATATAATAGCTATCAGTCCCTAGAGAAAGACATCATTGGTAAAGGAGAGGTTGAAGGAAAGAGAGAAAGCTCTTTGATAACATTGATAGTTGGATACAATGACTACAAGAAAGCAGTGATGCGGCAGTAGTAGGTGGTGTTTCGTTCTGTTGTACAGACACATTTTGAGCTTTTTGTGTTGTTATAAAGCATACATATGTTAATCTGATATGAAATATTCTTCAAAATGTATCTCATTTCTAATGAACTCTTATAATCTAGAAAAAATTCTATGAAAATGTAACTAAACTAATAATCAGGGGAAACCTTAAAATAATTCAGCTCCACTCATCCTTGTTGAGTTGGAACCAATTCATAGCTGACTCTCCAGTGGGTTCCCAGAGGCTATAAATCACATAGGAGGAAATTGTTCTACTCTCTCCCTCAAAGCCACTGGTCGATATGAACATAGGCCTGACCTTCTGTTACCAGCACAACTTCCTATGAAGTTCCTGTGAACACCACTAGAATCCCATGAGATAACTATATGAAAAAAATATATAAATATCAATCATTGTATCAATTTTTTCTACAAACAAACTCAAGACAATTGGAGAAAAGGCCAGGAGTGGGAAGAAACTGCAGGAAACTCCTTTAGTTAGAGATGTTACCGGTCAAACTTAGTGAGAATTGGACAGTGCTTCCTTCTTTATCTCATTAGAAAGCTATTAAGAACAATAAAAACCGAAGGCACATAATAAAAGTGAAAATTCAGCTCTAAGAGATGTATAAAGTCTTCAGACAGAAGCCAACTCCCAAACATTAATAAAGTATAGTTCTGGTTTCATTAACAACACAATGTAAAGGTATGTGTGCATTAATCACCATCCCTATATTAGTCCTGGGAGAAGGATAGATAATCTCCTCCCACGTAATTAACTGCCTCTGAAAACCCACTGGAGGGTTGGCTATGGGTTGGGTCCAACTCCAAGGTACACAACAACTACATATTAGCCAATCAACGCCTATGTTAGTAAAACAAGCCAAATGAAAGAAAACATCAAATTAATGACGTGAATCATAAAACTGATAAGCTAACTTATGGGATCAGATATGTTGGCACCTTTGGGTCTGTGAAAGCTAAGCCAGAGGCTATAAAGCCTCTCTTATGCTTACCTGTAAGCAGTGCCCATGGCCAGAAATAAAGCACTTTGCATCTGAGATAAATTATAACAGTAGCAAAATTAGAAATAAAACGGAATTTCCCATCCTACCTCTAGATCTCAAAATAAATAAAACTTTATTCACTGCCTAAGGTCACTGACTCCTGAAAAAAATAGTAACAGAAAATTATTCTTGATTTCTGAATGCCATATGCTTTCAGATATAAAGGGACTCACTTGTATTTGCCATATCTCGATAATCTTGACTTCTTTAAATAACTTGTAAATCTTACTTTGGAAGTCCATCTTGTAAAGCCTCCTTCCCAAACCCACAGTGTTAACCTTTGGGGATTCCTCAAACATTTAAATCCTCTACAGTCCAGTAGTTACTGTTGAGCTCACGTGAAAGGGTAGAAAAGGAAAAAGAAAATAGAACTGTCTTTTTCTGCCATCCTATCTGCTATCTGGGACCATCTATTGCACCTCTGGTCAGAATGGTTGACCGTGGTAGCCAGACACTGTCTAGCTCTTCTGGTCTCAGGAGAGATAAAATCATGGTTAATCTACACATCTTTTTATACAACTAAAATCATATAATATTTAACCTTTTCTGAGTGACTTTTTCATTCAATATAATGTCCTCCAGATTCATATATGCTATAAGATGTTTTGAGAACTTAGTATTAGACCTGGTAGCTGCATAACATGGCCTTTGAGTCAATTCCAACACAGTGACACTATATCCAGGTTTTGAGGCTGTAAAGTTTTGGGGATTTTTTAGTGAAATTATTTTATTTTATTTTATTTTAAACTGGTTTACATACAAAGTTCATATACATTGTTTTCACACCAGACCTTTAACAAACATATACAGAGAAATTATTTTTATGCATTCATTGTCATATATTTTACTCCCTCTCCCTCACTCATCCCTTCTTCAGTTCACTTTTTTTTTTCAATATTTACACATTGTTGTAAATCTTTACAACAGAAGACTGTCCATCTTTCTCCCATGAAGGCCTGGTAAACTCAAACAGCCAATAACAATCAATACTGTCTTGGGCATTTAGGCTGTTTACATCTTTTTTGCTGCACTGAAAATACTGTAATGAACATGACCTATGTTTCTGGGCTGATTTTCTGGGTTGAAGTCTTGGAAGCAGGTGTTGCCATCAAGTTGAGTACAACTTATAGCGACCCTATGAACAACAGATCTGAACCCTAACCTATCCTCTGCCATCCTCAACACCTCTGACATACTTGAACCCATTGGTACATTAATGTGTCAGTCCATCTGATTTAAGGTCTTCCTATCTTTTGCTGGCCCTCCACTTTTTCCAAGCATGATGCCCCTGGAAGCAGATAGTGAGGTTTTTCTCTCATGGGCCAGCTTTATGGGCTTGAACCATCAACCTGTCAGTTAGCAATCAAATACTTTTGCCACCATTGTCCCTCTCTGTGTATCATCCCAAGAACCATCAAGTTGATTCTGCCTCATAATGAGTCTACACCACAGAGTAAAATTTATCCAATAGTTTCCCAGGGCTGTAATCTTTATAGACTGTCACATCTTTCTACCATGGACCAGCTGGTGGTTTCAAATTATCAAGCATTTGGTTAGCAGTCCAGCACTTTCCCTCTACACAACCTCAATTCAATGTGTAGCCTCTCCTAGCAACAATAGCAAAGTTCAACAGGGAAGCAAACAATAAATACTGGCAATGTTGTGGAACTCTTATTCATTGCTGGTGGGAATGTAAACTGGTATGACCACTATGGAAGTTGGTCTGGGGCTTTCTTAAAAAATTGGAAATAGAAATACCATTTGACTCAGCAGTTCCACTACTGGGAATATGCTCTAAAGAAGCCAGAGCTGTGACTCACACAGATGAATGCACACCCATGTTTATTGCTGTGCTATTCACAATGGGAAAGAGATTGAAGTGACTCAAGTGCCCATCAACAAATTAATTGATAGAAAAATTATGGTACATTTATACAATTGAATATTACATAATACTGAAAAACAATTAACTCATAAAATATTACACAGTGTGGGTGAACTTGGAGGACATTATGTTGAACGAAATGAGTCAGTCAAAAAAGGACAAATACTGCATAACACCACTGTTATAAAATAGGACTTGCATAGGGAGTTGGGGAAAGAATAGGAAAAGAATGACTAGATCTGCACTAGAACAGATGAGGGAAAGAACTGCCCAAAAGGGAAAATATGATTAGGAATATATGTATGACAACAACCTGGAACAAGAAGTGTACTGTAAAGAGGACTGGGAAAGGTAGGGGGAGGGAAGAAAACATGCAACAAGAAATACATTTTTAAAAAAATGTAGCCCCTGCAAAGTGGCTTTAAGGTCTCTGTGAACTTGCTTCAACCCTGGCTCAGACTGGGAAATTGACTGGTTGGAAATAGTAGGCACTGTTCTCTTACAGCCTAAGGGACTGTCTGCACCAAGATCCTAAGAAGCTTTCAACAGCTCTAGGGCTCTAATGCTTGTGACATTTTCTCTGGTACCACCAGGTTATCATCCTTTTAAAGGCCACAAAGTTCTTTCAACATCAGTGCTTCCCTTCTGAAACATCCCCTTGAGGGAAAAACAAGAAGGCAGGCTCAGAGTTGGTCTTTGGATATTAAATCAGCCCAAGCGTAGAGAATCCACAGTGGATTAATCTTCTATTTCCTTTCTATTATGGGTCTGTCTATATGAATAGAGTTGCCCTGCCTCTCAGCCGTTATCTGCCTCTTCAAAAAGTTAATGCAGCTTCCAATTGGATCTTTTTTTTCCCTCTCTCTCTCTCCTGTTAATCTTAGTTCTGAAATCAGACTGTTGCTCTTCCTCTTCTGTCAGCCTTGTAAGCCAAGTCTCAATTAGCAAGCCTTGCAGTGATTACCACCTTGTCACTTCACTCTAAAGACATTCTTTAATTTCCTGAAGCATGCCAGCCCTCTTCCTCTCCTCCTCCCTTCCTCTCTCCCAACAACGCTTGCAAAAATTGCAGCTCACAATATCTCAAGTTGCATCTTTTCTGCATTAAATGGGAAGCTGATTGGTAGAAGAGCCTGGTTTCTATAGGTGCGGCCTAACAGGTAAGTGCTCCCAGGACCCCGCAATTGCTGTGCCAGTGGGGACCCTGCATGAATCTGTGAGTCAGAGATGTATAGATGGAATTTGTGTTGCTGTAGTGCATCATGAGTCCATTCCAACTCATAGCTTCCCTACGGGAAAGCATAGAGCTGCCTATTAGGGTTTCATATACTGAAATCTTTAGGACAGCACATCCCTAGGCCTTTTCTCTAATGGAACAACTAGTACTGTCCTCTCACTTAGTTGTCATACACTTAACCATTGTGTAACCAAAATTCCTCTAAATGAAACCAAACAGACTTGAGAATCTGGTCTGAAAACAATGTATTTAAATTTTGTAAATAAACTAGTATTAAAAAGAAAAGAAATATGAAGTCAAGAAAAATAAAGTATTGGGGTCTCAATTACAACTAAGAAAACTGCTTAGCTGATTTCTCTTATCTCTTACCTCAGAAGTTAACCCAAAAACTTTGGATTTCTAGAAGGATGTCATGCTTGGGAGGGTAGAGGGACAGCGCAGGAAAGGAAGACCCTCAAAGAGATAGAATGATTCAGTCACTGGGGTAATGGGGATAGGTGTGTGGGAGACAATAAGATTGGCAAAGGATAGAGTAGGGTTTAGAGTTTAGGGCTATTGTACATAGGGTCTCTGTGAGTCACAGGCGACTTGATGGCACATAACAACAACATTAGTGTTCTATCAAACCACAGTGACCTTAAGTAAAATTATAAACCTTTTGTGAATTCCATTTACTTGCTTGTTTATAAGATTGGGTCTTCTATTTAACTTCTAGTTAAAAGTACAATTTTTTTCTATTTTATTTATTCTGAAAAGAGTGTTTAAAAGAAGAAAAGGAAATAGAGAAGTGCAGAAAATAACTGTTAACAAAATTAAGAAACTGGAAAATAGATCAGGAATTAAAAGAAGATCCAAAAGGGACAAAAGTGAAAATTCAGACACTTTGTGTCAATTAACCTCCGACTCTTGAACTTTCCCAGCACGATGTCTTTTTCCATGGAATGATTCCTCTAAGCAACATGCTCAAAGTCCAAGAGACAAAGTCTCATCTTCTTGCCTATAAGGAGCACTCCGGTTACACCTCCTTCGAGACAGACAGGTTTGTTTGTTCTTTAAGCAGTCCATAGGATAACCAGCACTCCTCTCCATCATCACAGCCCGAAAGGTGTGAAGATATATTCTTAAGATGTCAATACTACTCAAAGCAATCTTTAGATTAATTAGAATCCAAATCAAAATTTCAAGAGTCTTCATTTCAGAAATGGAAAAATCAATCCTCAACTTTTATGTGTGATGTTAGCCTAATTTGGCTTTTTTTAGCCATTGCAGTTATCCCCACCAATCTCCATCTAACATCTTAACTGCAGACACATGGTCTTGCAAATCAGCATGGTCTTGAAAAATCATCAACAGCTGTAGGACTAGGATAAGAGAAAGAGTGCTTCCCATACTGTGAAGCAAAACTTGAGGCAAGGAAGCCTTGTGATGGCAAGACTTGAGGGTGCCTAGAAAAGATCCTGGTGACAGTGGTGGAAAGACTGACATTGCTGTAGAAAAACTGTGGCAAGGTCTGACCTGAGGCTTCTTGCATTTGTTCTAGCCATAGTTAAAAGATTTTGCTGTTCTTGCTGAATGCTTAAAAGAGGAGCTGACTTAGAACTATTCTGAGACAAACCTTGCTGGATAATTTGGATTTGACTGCTGAACTGAAACCAGGGCCTAGACCTTGTACTTGGGCTAAAATCTGGACTTGTATTGGAGTGATATTCTTTGCTCCCCTGCTCTCTAACTTACTTTCCTAATAAACCTCATTCTCAGTACCACTGTGAATTTTTGAGTCAGCAATGAATAAATGAACCTATTGCTATTAATGTGGCTCTAGAAGCACCGCAGGGCTGGGCTATGGTCTCTTTATTTGCTTTCTGCTCTGGGACAATGAGAGGCTGTCCTATTCTTATTCTCTCTGACCCTTTCAGGGAGACATTCACACCCTGTGCACTCATGTACCATTTTCTCCTCCTTAGGCAATATGGAATGAGAAATCTCATATAACTAACTGAACCCTGCCCTATCCTGAGCCAGACTCACTGATTTGGACACATCCCCAGATAATCCCATTGCTCATGTTACTGTATCAATCCATCTCACCTGGAGTCTTACTCTCCTGCACTGTCCCTCCACAATATAAACAGCGGCCTTGATCATTACATTCTTTTAAAAGTTACTGTATAGAATCAAATTGACAACTGCAATTCCAAAGACCAGATAAGAACCTTAGAGGACAATGAATATGTTAATGAGAGAGAGGAAGAATTCAAAAGGAGGTTGCGGAATAGCTGGGTCATACGGAATTTCTATGTTCAGCTTTTTGAGGAAGCACCAAACTGCCTTCCAGAGTGGTTGTACCATTTTACAATCCCACCAACAGTGTATAGGAGTTCCTATCCCACCACATCCTCTCCATCATTTGTTACTTGCTATCCTGTTAAACTATGCCACTGCCACAGCTACTGGCATTAGGGTGAGATGGTATCCCATTGTGGCTTTGATTTGCACCTCTCTTATTGCCAATGATTTTGTGCATTTCTTCATATGTCTGTTGGCCATCTGTAAATATCCCTCTGTGAAAAATTTTTGCATGTCTTTTGCCTATTTTATAATGGTGTTATCCCACTACTTGAAAAATAGAAGTGAGACACAAACAGAATCTGGCACACCAATGCTTATGTCAGGGTTATTCACCATCACAAAAACACAGAAACAGCACAAATGGATTGAGAAATTATGGTACAATCACACTATGTAATGCTACACAGAGAATACCAGAGGAAGGTCTGTCTGTGTTTCATTGACTATGCAAAGGCATTTGACTGTGTGGATCATAACAAACTGTGGCTGACTCTGAGAAGAATGAGAATCCCAAAACACTTGATCATGCTAATGCGAAACCTATACTTGGACCAGGAGGCAGTCGTCAGAACAGAGCAAGGGAACACTGCATGGTTCAAAATTGGGAAGAG
>NW_006399757.1:26003479-26014633 GCF_000299155.1 Elephantulus edwardii | reverse complement strand
GGGAAAGTCTGCTGTTAGGGACCTCTCTAAAGTACTCAGGAGCAACAGTGTCTCTCTGGAGACTAAGGTGCACCTGATACAGGCCATGGTGTTTGCAATCACTTGTTATGCATCAGTGAGTTGGACAATGACTAGGGAAGACAGAAGGAGAGTGGATACATTTGAGCTGTGGTGCTGGAGAAGAGTACTGAATGTACCATGGACTGCCAGGAAAACAAACAGATTCATCTTGGAGAGGATTAAATCAAGGTACTCCTTGGAGGCAAGGATTCTGGGGCTTCGTCTGACATACTTTGGACATGTTGCCAGGAGGGACAGGTCCTTGGAGAGGGACATCATGCTTGGCAGGGTCGAGGGACGGTGCAGGAGGGGAAGACCCTCTATGAGATGGATTGACTCGGTGACTGGGGTAATCAGGATGGGTGTGTCAGATGCAGTGCGGTTGGCGCAGGATAGAGCAGGGTTTAGGGCTGTTGTGCATAGGGTCGCTATGAGTTGTAAACGATTCGACAGCACATAACAACAACAAAATCAATTTAAAAAAATAAATGAAACTATTGAGGAAAATAAAGAGTAAATAATTTTCTGGTGGAGAAAAAAAAGGAGGCTGAGAATGGCTGTACAACATTTGAAGAATGTAACCAGTACTGTATCAATCCAGTAGCAGTCACAAGGTTTAAAATGATAATAACTAATAAATCTTGCATAGGATGTAAATAAACAGGAACTCTCATACAGTGTTGGTGAGATTGTAAACTGGTACAGCCACTCTGTAAATTTTGACATTTCTTCAGAAAGCTAAACATAGAAATTCCATATGACCTAGGTTTTCTACTGCTTGGAATATGCTCCAAGAAAATTTGATCTGAAGTAGAGATATTTGTACACCAATGTTCATAGTAGCATTACTCACCATCATAAGAACATGGAAACAACCCAAATATCCAACCACAAACTAATGGATTGAGAAATTGTGGTACATTCACACAGTGGAATACACTGAGTGAACTCAGTCCCATAAGAACCAACACTGTATCCTAAGGCCATTTCTGTAGAAACAAAAGGATAACTAGTAGAACATACATGAGGATCCAAGGTGGAAAGGGGTGGAAACAGAGGGGTGAGGATGGTCAGGGGGGAAATCACAGAGTTGCAAAATTTGATGAGTTAAGGAGGTAAAGGAAATGGGAAAGGAAAGACCTGGCAGAGATCTGGAAAGCAGGGTAATGGTAGGCATAGTTCAATGTTGATTCATTTTATAAAATAAAATAAATCAGAATGATTGTAAAAAAACCAAACCAAACTAGTATTTCTCCAAAGAGAGTAGACAATGTATTTTCTGGAAACTTAATATTAAGAAGTTTGGAAAGAAAAAAAAAGAACTTAATCAGTGATACTAAATTGTACAGGTTGAAACAGTTGAAGTGGTTCAAGTTTTGTTCTGTATATTTTCACTAAGAATGATACACATTTTTTTTGGGGGGGGGGAATGATGGTCCTTCTCCTTTTAAATTATGATGGGTAGGGTCTTAAACCACGTTCCTCTATTGTTCAGAGCATTTTCAAAGGCTTATTATTTCAGAAGAGCATGATCAATATTGCTTTCTAGTCTGTCTTAATCTGGGAGCTCTGCTGAAACCTGTCCGCAATGGGTGACTCTGCCAGCAGCTAAAACAACAGGTCACCCCAGAACAGCAAACTAACAGACAAGTGCTGTACTCATAGGAGCAAATTATAAATAAGAAAGGACATAACTACCGAAGCTGTAAAATAAGCTGTTGTAATTATGTACCACTGAGTCAGAACCAACCCTCCAATACACAAATCACTCCCCGTCCACAACAAACTGACAAATGGGTGTTGTACTCCTTAACAGAATAAAAACAAGCAAGCTTAAAAATATCATGGTTCAAAGTGGCCCTCTCTGGTTCTGGCTGGGACCTATGGTGGTGCACTGGTGGCTAGAGCTCTCAGGAACTTCAGTTCCTAGACTGGGGACTGCCCACGGCAGTACAGTGACATATTTCAGCAAACAGATGAAGCCCTGGACATGATCACCAGACTATGCCAGGAAATCTTAAAGCCAGTTACCTGGCTGAATTCCATGTATGTTTCCATTCCCAAAACAGGTGATCCAACAGAATGTACAAACTATCAAATAATATCATTAATTTCATATGGAAGTAAAATCTTTCTGAAGTTTATCCCCAAATGGCTAGAACAGTACATCAGCACAGAACTTCAAGAAATTCAAACTGGACTGAGAAAAGGTTGTGGCACCAGAAATATCATTGCTGATATCTGATGGATCTGGGCTGAAAGCGAGGAATAACAGAATGATAGTTATTTGTATTTTATTAACTATGCAAAGGCATTTGACTATGTGGATAATAATGAATTATGGCTAACATTGAGAAGAATGGGATCCTATAACTCAGGCAGAAACTACAATAGACCAAAAAGGTGTTTAATAGAATTAGGGGACAACTCATGGTTTAAAATTAAGAAAAATGTGTGTCCCATTTTTTTCTCTACCTATTCAATATTTATACTGAGCAAATAATTCAAGAAATTGGATTTTATGAAGAGGAATGTGGCACCAGGAGCAGAAGAAGACTCATCAACAACCTGACTATAAAACTTTTCTTGATGAAAGTAAAGAAGACTTGAAACACTTGATGCAGAAGATCAGGGGCTGTAGCCTTCAAGATGGATTACATCTCAACATCAAGAAAGCAAAAGTCCTCACCAGTGGGCCAATAAACAACAACATGGTAAAAGAAGAAAAGATTGGTGTTGTTAATGATTTCATCTTGCTTTGATCCACAACCAACACTCTTGATACCAGCAGTTAAGAGATCAGAAAAGGTATTGCATTGGGAAAAAATCTGCTGTCAATGACTTCTCCAAAGTTTTAAGGAGTAATGATATTAGTTGAAAGACTAAGGTACACATTATTCAAGTCATGGTGTTCCCAGTTGCTTGCTATGCAATTTAAAGTAGGACAATGAAAGACTGATGGAAGAAAAAGTGATGCCTTTGAGTTGTGGTATTGAAGAAGGGTACTGAATATTCCAGGAGTGTCAAGAAAGCAAACAAGTATTTCTTTGGAGCTCCGAGTGAAGCTTTGTCTTACACATTTTGGGCATATTGCTAGGAGGGACCAGACCTTGGAAAAGGACATTATGTTTATAAACATGGAGAGTCAGAAAAAGAGAGGAAGACCCTCAGGGAGGTGGATTAATACAGAGTGGATTGACACAAGAAGATCTTCAGGGAGGTGGATTGTTACAGTGACTGTAAGAATGGGATCAAGTGTATCACAGAAGGTGGGGATGATGCAGCATAGAACAAGGTTCAAATCTTTTGTTCATAGGGTTGCTATGAGTCATACTTAACTCAATGATACAAAAAAACCCCAAACAGTATCTTAAAGTCTTTGAGTAAGGCCAGTTGATCTGATTTATCTGGAGCAACAGAAGAAAAAGGAGAATTCATAAAAGGAGAGAATGGAATGCATGGCTAATTGCCTCTGTGCTCAATTGCCTTTGTCATAAATCAAAAGAACTGATACTTAAGCACCATCACTGAACATTTTAATTAAAGATTCTATAGAGATGTTCTGATTAAAAGGGGGAGAATGCAGAATGGAATTCAAAAATCTTATGGCATCCAGTATTGCAGGAGCAAGAGGACAACTACTTGGCCATCTGACTGGAAGAGATCCATACTTGTTCCCATTCCAAAAAAGAGCGACCCAACAGAGTGTGTAAATAATCAAACAGTATCAATTTCAAGCAAGACCCTGCTGAAGATCCCAAAAAAAAAAGATTGTACTAGCACATTAACAGAGAGCTGCCAGAAATGCAAGCTGGTTTTAAAAGAGGTTGTGGCACATCATAGTCAATGTCAGATGGATCTTGGCTGAAAGCAGAGAGTACCAGAGGAATGTCTATGTGTGTTTCATTGACTGTTCAAAGGCATTGGACTGTATGGATCACAAGTTATAGCTAATCAAGAGTCAGTGGCTCACTTGATAGTAGCTAACAACAACAATAAAATATAACACTCAAGTGAGAAATGGTTCAGATGTTACCACCTTGATGTAATCTTTACATAAGGCCTAAACTTGACGTTGCAGTTTGCTTCTATTAGATTATTTACTCCTTGTGTCCAATCTCAACTGGCCAAAGCTCAGAGTAGGAAGACAGAGCGGCAATCTCAGCACTAAGCATCTTGAGGGAACCTTGAAAGTAACATAAGGACCAGGTTTTTAAGCTCTAGGCACCATGTGGACCGCAGTACCTGGCTGAAATAAGTGTAGCCTTTAGCTCATGTTGGAACAGCAGCTGACCCTGCTGTCTGGGCAGTAGGCCCAGCAATGCAGGTGCTACATCCCTAAAGAAGGAAGTTCTTCATCTTCGGGACAAGTGGAGCTTTAATAGCCAAGAGATTTTGGCAACTAGGACCTAATTTCTTTCTCTAAATGTGACTTAGGAAGCTCCAGGAGCCTAGTGGGTAAAGAGTTACCCTATCAACTCACACACAAGCAGTTTGAATCCACCACCTGCTCCACAGGGGAAATACAGGCAGTCTCCTCCTGTATATAATTTACAGTATCTGAAAACCTGCTGGAGGGTGGGCTCTGGCAAATTTTGACTCAAAAGTTCCTAATAACAACAACAAATATGACTTAGCTATGCATAGCTGTTTTGCAAGAACAGCCAAGTTCTCTCTGAGCCACAGAGCTTACATTTTTATATCCCTGAGACACAGGATGTAAATCTGGGCTTAAAATCCTTAGCACTGGGTAATGATGTGATTCCTCTGTGTTAGACCTTGATGCTCTGGTGGTGGCTTAACAAGCTGCTAAAAGAAAAGTCAGCAGTTCAAATCCATCAGCTGCTCTGAGTGACAAAGCTGAGCAATTCCTTCCCAGAAAGCTTTACAGCCATGAGCACCACCTGATGGGTCTCCAGAAGTTAGAACTGCCTTGACAGCAGTGGTTGGTATTTTAGGCTTTTGGGATCTATATAGATAGAAACTGCGGAGAGATTAATTTTTTTAAACCAAAGTCACTTCCACCTGCTCTAAAAGTCATCCACAATCCACACAAAACTATATCCAGGAGCGGGAAATTCCAGGAGCCTGAACTGTAGACTCAGGCACAAAAATTAACAGATGTTATCAACGAGCAAATGAAGAGGAACTAGAAAAAGAAAGGTGGAGTGGTTTATCACAGAAAGAATAAGTCATCTTCCTAGAATGAAAATGAGGTGGGGAAAGCCCAAGGGATTTATTACAAATCCAAAGCCTTAAAAAGAAATTGAAAAGATTTCACCAGTAACACACTGTCTACAAATTAGACTCACTGGGTGACTCAAGGGAAAACTGTTTCAGCTTAAGAGACAAGTTTTAATCTTTGAGTCAGAATATTGCTTCAAGAAAAGAGAAAGAGAAGGAACAAAAGATATACTAGTAAACTCCAGGGAGGGTAGTTTTCCTTAAGAGAGAAGTTAGAGATTTTAAAGGCCAGGTTAGACAGATGTAAAAAAGAAGCTGTCCTTGGACCTAACTGCTGTGACCAGGGATAAATGGATAGCAACAATTAGTAGATCAGGGAGATAATGGGTCAAGGTGATCTAGCAGAGAATGAGGGGTGAGAAGGCAGAGAACACTGGTATGGTGCCCTATGGATGCTAGTACCCTGGACATTGCAAGGCTGCCCCCTCCAATTGGTAGCTGGAGAGTATATAAGAGCAATGGAAGAAGTTCCTTTTGATGAACGAAATGATATAGCACAGTCACAGATCATGAGAAGGAAAGAGTTGAGGAATTTGTGGTTTTTCAAGATTGGCCTAGTGGACAGAAAGTGATGCTACCAAGCCAAAGGTGGGTGACTTTTAATCCATGGCCCTCAGGCCTATTTTTCATTGTTTTTGTTCAAACATTCTTCTAGGTCGTATAGCCCTGGTGTGTCCACTTGCGGTTCAGAGGTAACTTATGGTTGCAGTGAAGCTGAACACTGTGACATTGATGTGCCAAATGTGATAATGGTCACCCATGGTGGACAGTGTTTGGTAGGGCTCCCCGGTTAAAACAAGCTTGGAAGCAGAAGTGGCATCCACTTCTGTAATAGCTTGCCTCCAGAAACCCTATGAACCTGGAGAGAGGATGAAAGTCACACAAGTGTTGAGGACTTCCATTCATAGGGTTGCTATGAGTCACCTACTACTCGACAGCACTTAGCAACAACAAGAGAGGCTGATACAGCATGTATTGTGAGAAAAGTGAGAAACGGGAGTATTGAGTGTGGGGAAGAGGATGTGATAGTGTAGCTCGACCTGGGTTAGAGGTAGCCTGTTCTTGCTGGGTAGAACTGCCTGACTCAAGGAGTGGGAGGTGGCACATATGTTTAAACAACAGGAAATTCAGAGGGAACTCTATGAGGCAGAAATTGAGTCCACCCTAAAAAAGTGAAGAAATTCTTGCCAGCAGACATAAACATTTTAGGCAGGATTTTGAGCTGATTTGTTCCAGTTTGATCTTTTGCTGATAATTTGCATTCCACCTCAGATACGTAGAATCTACATTTTAATAAGCCTTATAAGATTTGCCTTTAACAAGATTCTTATAAGAGTCACCTGGTATCTTGTTAAAATGTATTTCTGATTCAATAAATGTTCAGATTCAATAAATCATTGCTAATTTAGATGTATTTTCTACAGCTGATGACTTTGGGACTTGTTATGGACTAAACTGTGGTCCCCAAAATGGTATGTTGAAGAGAGCTCTGGTGGTCTAATGGCAAGAATCTGCACTACAATCCCAGAAGTATGCTGTTCAAAACCACCAGATGCTATGCTGGAGAAGGAGGGGCAATCTCCTCCTGTACCAGTCACATTCGTTTTGACAGTACACACACACAAAATAATAAAGTAAAATAAAAAAACAAAACAAAACAAAACAAAAAACCAACTTAAAAATGGTATGTTGATGTGCTATACTTGTGAATGTGACTTTTTGAGGGCAACTAGCAATTATTGCTTTGCAGATGTTACCAGTTAACAGGCATACTGGAGTAGACTGGCTCCTAATCCTAACTCTTTCTGAATAGCATTTTATAAAGAAGTATAGACATAGAAACAGAGTCACACTTGGGGAAAGATCCATCTGCGCGCTTCAGCACCACAGCTACCAAAGTAGAAATGTCCCAGACTTTCTTGGCTGTAATCTTTACACTAGTTCTCCAGGTCTTTTCTCTCATAGGGGGGTTCCTGATATGTATATTAATCAATGTGTGATGAACTTTTTTGGATTATCTATGGGGGGCAAAGGAGGAAAATGCTGTGGTAAGATTAGATATACAAAACAAAAGAGAGGAAAAGAAACAAGATATTTCCCCTACTTCCAAGTAGAGCGTCCCTTAGATACGTGTTTATTCAATGGGATTTGCCTGTAAGTTCATTAGCTGTCATAGCAGGAACTGCCAGGAAATGTTTATATTGAGTTGAGAGAGAGCTTTGAAAATGAGAATGCAAACTTATGCTCTATTTTTAAAGGATGTTTAATTCCAGAGTAGATCCACTGGAGTTTATAGGCTCTTGTTGGGGAGGGCGGGGGGAGGTTTTTCTAAACCATTTATTATGAAAACTTCTTATTTTAGCCTTTTTCTGTGAATTTTTCATTAGTTTTTTCTTACATAAAAAATAGATAAATTTCTTTCTTTTTCTGTGAGCTAGGACTCCATTTATCTCTGAGGAAATAGCACCTGTGTCACCATAAACCTCACAGAATTGAGATTCTAGGAACTTTTTTTTACACGAGAGAGTGTGAACTTAAAAGGTTGTCAGTGTAATTATGTGAGGGGTGGCTTTCTGACTTGCTTTTTGAAGGTAAGAAAGGGGACTATATTAGTCAGCATTAATACCTGCTTCAGTACTTCCCTACTTATTCTACCTAAGCAGGTGCACAGTCCTTTAGTCAAAACTGTCAAGAGAAAGAAAGATAGCAATTCCCATCACTTAAAAAGAGATAAAGGTGGAATAGAAAGAGGAGAGAGAATGTGTGGGGGGGGTCAGGGGGATCCATCTAGTAAGACACAGCGAAGGCTGGAACGACGGAGTGGGAGAAGAGAGAGAAAGGGGGAACGACTGGATGAATAATTTTACATTTTTCTCTAGACTTTTTGTTAACAACAAATTCCTCTTGAGCAGGGAAAAAGGCTTATAAACTCTTAATTTACAAGTAAGGTGGGTCATTAAAGACCTTTCACAATGTACAAAAGGATAGGTGAAGAGTATAATATGCTGGCGAAAATAATTAAGTTACTAGTTATTTACATTTTTCCTCTTCACCTTCTGAAAGAGGTGGCTATTACAGTTCATACATTCTTTCTCTCCATCTTTCCCTTCCTCTTTAACCACATGCTTCTTTTCCTCCTTCTCTTCTTTTTCCTCCATCTGGCCAGTGGTTGAAACCTACCCAGTGGCTCTGGGAGCAGGGAGAGAAGAACCAATGATCTTCTATAAAGATTACAGCCTACCCTCTAGTGGGAAGTTCTATTATTAGTCACATGGCATATTATGCAACAAAATCTCTAAATATATCCTTTGTCCCTTTTGTCTTTCTTTCCTAAATGTTCTTTTTGAGGCAGAAATATTCCATTTCTCTACCTCTCTTTCTACTTTCCTATAAAACCTCTCCATCTTTCATACTTTGGACATGTAGCTAGGTAAGGCTACTCATTGGAGAGGGACATCATGCTTGGAAAGATGCGAGGTCAGGCAAGGAGAGGAAGACCCCCAATGTGATGGATTGGCACGATGACTTCAGTAATGGGCTTGAGTCTTCAAGAGTTTGAGAGGTGGTGAGGATGGCACAGGACAGAGCAGAGTTCAGGTAAGCTAGTCAGAGGGCTGCTATGAGTCATACTCTTCAACTTGAGGCTAACAACAAAAATAACAATATTTGTATACACTTCCTTCTCCACATTTCTCTGTGACCTTCTCTGTCTTGTGTCTCATATAAAGCAGAACCCTGGGCTTTTCCTATATCATCCCTGTGCTAGTTCTGAAAGAGAGAGAGCTGTTAAGTGTTCAGTGAATTGGCTTTGACTTACAGTGACTCCAAGTGACATAGTAGCACTGCTTTATAGGGCTTTCAGTGGCTGATTTCTTAAACAGACGTACAGATATTTCTTTTGAGATGCCTCTGAGTAGGCTGGGACCACCAATTTCCCAGTTAGTAACTGAGATCTTTAACCATTGGCCACCAGAAACTCCAACCTCCAGCTAACACGATACGCAAAAACTTTCATTTGTCTTGCTGTATATAGCATAAAACAAGCTTTATCAGAACAAGGACAAGGGAAAGAAGAAAGAGAAAAAGAACGAAATTGAGAGAAAACCAGTCATCCATTGAGAACTTTCGTCATGAATTGAGAAAGTAATTTCAGTGATCTCTCTACTTTATTAACCCAAACCCTTGAGAACTTGTCTGAAGGGCAGGTCAGCTTGTCACAAGCTGTGAGCTTATTCTCCCAACAATCAACACCAAAATTACAAAATCACAATAAAGCCAATGAGTGAGTCACCAGTGGATTAGGCAGCTGCCAGTATGAATTCATCTCCATTCTTTAACTCACTTCCTACAGTCTGACAGAGACGTCTCCTTGACTCATCAAACACTTGAGCAATCAGAACCATCTGATACTACAAGTCATCTTTATTTAGAAGGAAATCAATGTACAGAAAGGTGACTATGACACTTGTAATGGAAAGGTAGTATATCATTTAACCCACGTGCTGTTTACATGGCCATCAGGACAAATTAAGTTTTATTGTCTCCTACCTGCTTTAATCAACTTAATAAAGCCTTGCATTACTCTTAACACAACCACTGAAATATCCCTAATACTATTTACGGTCATTTACAGCACTAAATCAAAAGGAATGAGAGTAAATTCTTTTAAAATCTTTAATGCTTGAATTGAAACCCTTATGACTAATGCTTGAATTAAGTAATCTACTTGGAAATACACTAAAAGATGTTTCTCCTGGCATTTACAATGAGTCATGCTACAGATAGGAAAACAAGTATAACAAATACAACAAATCACTACTGAAATGAAACATATTAAAACGAAACATAAATCTAGCAGAAATTGCTCTAAGTTTTTCTCTAAAGGACAAGGACTTGTACACAATGTACACTTTTATTTCTTTTACTTGTATTTCATTTTCTTATTTTAAAAAAACACTTGCCAAGGAGCTTATAATAAGAATATACAAAAAAAAAGGTCATTATGCAGAAAAGAAGATAAACTAATATGCTAAAAGCCTAAGCTATCAGTAAACAACTCTGTGGGGCATGACATACAACAGCTGGCAGCAAAGGCATAAGGAAAATAAGAGCGCTTACAAATTGTTCATTTCCTAATACAAGAAAACATTAAATAAATACACCAATAAGTCTTTACCAAAATGTTTTTCAAGAGGGGAGAACATTTCGCTCATAAAAAGTCCAAGTTGTTTACTCCTGACTCCTCGCTGTAGAGGGCCCAAAACAATGCCATCAACATCTTTCTTACTAGATCAGTAGACAACAGCATGACAGATAAAGACTGGGAATTATTCATTCTTTCATTTTACTTGGGTCCACAAACAACACTCATGGTAGCATCAGTCAAAAAATCAAAAGATATGGAACATTGGAAAAATCTGTTGTTAAGGACTCCTTTAAGGAATAAAGATGTTAGTTTAAAGTCAAAGGTGTATCTGAATGAAGTCATTCTATTTTTCAATTTTCCTATCTATGTAAAAATTGGAGAATAAATGAAGACTGAAGAAGGATCAATGCCTTTGAATTGTGGTATTGACAAAGAGTATTGAATGTACAATGGACTGCCAAATGAACAAATTATAAAATAATAAAGCTATAGTTGTGTGTGTGGGGTTGTTGTTAGGTGATACTGAATTGCCTATGACTTAGACTGACTTTATGAAGAACAGATCTGAACCTTGCTCTATCCTGCACCACCATAATCTCTGCCATGCTCAAGCCCATTGTTGCAGACATTTGTGAATCCAACCCATTGTGGTTATTCCTCTCTTTAGAAGACCCATTAATATTCCCAGCATGATGTCTTTTTCA
>NW_006399757.1:26002598-26003379 GCF_000299155.1 Elephantulus edwardii | reverse complement strand
GCAGGAGGGGAAGGCCCTCTATGAGGTGGATTGATTCAGTGACTGGGATAATTGGGATGGGAGTCTCAGAGACAGTGCGATTGGCACAGGACAGACCAGAGTTTAGGGCTGTTGTACATAGGGTCACTATGAGTCACAAGCAACTCGATGGCACATAACAACAACAACAATGCTACACAGCATGCAGGAGCAATTATTTTGTAAGTCATTACCTAACTTGAGAGGAACTGGAGCACATCATGCTAAGTGAACTAACTCAGTCCCATAAGGACAAATACTGATAAAGACCATTATTATAGATTGTGTATGAAGATCAAGGGGAGGGGGTGCAGAAGAGTGAGGATGGGTGGCATGTTAATCATAGGGTCACACTACTTGATGAATGAAGAGAGGGGTAGGTAAAGGAAATGGGAAAGATCCAGTGTGAAAAACAATGTATAAAAAGTTTGTAATTAAACTAGTATGATTTTTTTAACTAAATAAAACTTTTATTAAAATCAATTTAAGGGGAGCTCTGGTGGCCTAGTGGCAAGAAGCTGCACTGCAATCCCAGAGGCACACGGTTCAAATCCACCAGATGCTCTGCCAGGAAAGGAGGGACAATCTCCTCCTGTACCAGTCAGATCCGATTTGACGGTACACAAGACCAGATGAGTTATGGGAGGATGTCCAAAGGTATCATCCACGAAGAGTGTAAATGGTCATTACAAAGACAGAAGAGGAAGAAAAGACCAAAATGGATGTCAGAAGAGACTCTGAAGATTGCACTGGAGCGTAGAGA
>NW_006399757.1:25959137-25998464 GCF_000299155.1 Elephantulus edwardii | reverse complement strand
ATATATATATATATATATATATATACACACACACACATATATATAAACACCACATGGGAGGAGATTACCCATCTTTCTTCTACAGAGCATTCAAATTACATGTCTTCAGGTTGGCAGTGTAACTCCATAGTACTAGGCCAGCAAAACTCCTCGTATCTATATATGTCCATATGTAAAACATTTGCTACATCATTATTTTTTAAATGTACAATTCAGTGAGATTAATTAGGCTCATCACATTGTGTAGTAGTTACCACTATGCAATCCCGAAACAAAGATTCCCCCTACCCGTTTTCCTCACAGTTGTTGTTAGGTGCTGTCAAGGTGAATAAGACTCACAGTGACCCTATGAATAGTAGAACTGAACCTTGTCCCATCCTGTGCCATCTTCACAATCTCTGACTCACTCAAGCCCATTGCTGCAGTCACTGTGTCAACCCACCTGGTTGAGGGTCTTCCTCTCCTTTGCCATCCTTCCACTTTTTCTAGCATAGTGCCCCTCTCCAATGAATAACCTCTCCTAGCAAGATGCCCAAAGCATGTAAAACAAAGCTTCATAAGCTTCATAGTCTTTTTGTTTTTTTTAAAGCTTTATAATCTTTGCTTCCAAGGAGTGCTCTACCTGCAACTTCTCCAAGACTTTTCTGTTTGTTCTTCTGGCAGTCCTTGGGATATTCAGCTCTCCTCTCTAACATCACAGGTCAAAGGTGCATCTTTCAGGATTATGGTACCAAGTGTATTGATTGTGGATGCCAATTAAGACGTAGTTGTTGACAGTCTCAGTATTTTCCCCATTTATCATGATGTTGCCTATCTGGTTCAGTGGCTAGAATTTTTGTTTTCTTGACATTAAGATATAATTTATATCTAAGGCTGTAGTGTTTTTAACCTTCTGCAGCAAGTGTTTCAAGTCCTCCTAACTTTCAGCAAGCAAGGTGGTGTCATCCACATAACAAAGATTATTAATAAATCTTCCTCCATTCCTGATGCCACATTCTTCTTCAAAGATGCCCACTTCTCGAATCATTTACTCAATATACATGTTAAATAGGTATAGAGAATAGATACAACCCTGACACACACCTTTCTTAATGTTTAACTGTACTTTCTTCATAGTTGTGTTGTTGTGTACAGTTGAGTCAGAACCTACCTATAGCTGACCCTCTGACCCTCTGGTAGGTTTTCAGAGGCAGTTACTTTCATGAAAGATTGATCATCTTTCTCCCACAGAGCATCTGGTGGCCTTGAACTGCCTAACTTTGGGACTGCAGCACAGCTTCTAGCTACTAGGCCACTAGAACTCCTCACGTTGTTGTTGTTGTTGCTGTTGTTGTTGTTGTTGTTGTTGACTGCCTTCAAGACGAGCATGACTCATAGTGACCCTATGAACATAAGGCCTGAAACCCCTTTACTACAGACATTTATCAAAGTTCATAGTTTTCAGAGGCATGTTATTTAGGAAGTGGATGCCACTCCTGCTTCCAAACCTGTCATAGTATGTTATTGTTATGTGCCATTAAGTTGCCTACAATGTATAGCAACTCTATGTACAGCAGCTCTGAACCATTCACTGTCCTGATCCTGTCTCCTAATTCTGACGCACCAACCCCCATCACCCCAGTTATTGTATCAATTCATCTCATCCAGGGTCTCCCTCTCCTGCACTGTCTATCCACTCTTCCAAGCATGATGTCCTTCTCCAAGGACCACACTCTCCTGGTCACGTGCCCAAAGTAAGTGAGGCAGAGCTTCAAAATCCTAGCCTCCAGAGAGCTCTGGTGGCCTAGTGGCAAAAAGCTGGACTGCAATCCCAGAGGTGTGAGGTTCAAACCCACCAGATGCTTTGCTGGAGAAGGAGAGACAATTTCCTCCTATACCAGTCAGATCCAATTTGACATTACACACAGACAAAACAATAAAATTTAAAAAAAAAACCCTAGCCTCCAAGGAGAGATTTGGTTTCACCCTCTTCAAGACAGACCTATATGTTTTCTAGGAAGTCCATGGTATATTCAAGACTCTTCTCCAACTCTCTGAATCATAACAAGTAATTGAGAAGATCATGCCCTGGATTAGGTGCACCTTAGTCTCTAGACTGACATTGTTGCTCTTCAGCACTCTGGAGAGGTCCATGACAGACATCAGATTTTCCTAATGTAATTCGTCTTTTGATTTCCTGACTGCTGGTTTTAATAGTGTTGATTGTGG
Source organism: Elephantulus edwardii (assembly GCF_000299155.1). Taxonomy (NCBI): domain Eukaryota; kingdom Metazoa; phylum Chordata; class Mammalia; order Macroscelidea; family Macroscelididae; genus Elephantulus; species Elephantulus edwardii. The sequence goes on along the minus strand of NW_006399757.1, from coordinate 25,996,256 downwards.
ATCCAAGCAAGTTGTAATTGCTAACAACCACAATCTCTTCTCCATCTAATATGGTGCTTCCAATTGGCCCAGTGGTGAGAATCTTTGTCTTCTTGATGTTGAGCTTCAATCCATACTGAAGACTACAGTCCTTGCAACAAGTGCTTCTTCAGTTTCAGCAAGAAATGTTGTGTCATCTGCATATCTTAGATTGTTAATGAGCCTTCCTCCAATCTTGATGTCACACTCCTCTTCATAAAGCCCTGCTTCCCAAATTATCTGTTCTGCATATAGATTGTAAAGGTACAGGGACAGGATACATCCTTGACACACTCCTTTCCTGATTTTGAACCATGAAGTGTTTCCTTTCTCTGTTCTGAGGATTGCTTCTTGATCCAAGTGTAGATTTCATATAAGCATGATCAAGTATTCTGGGATTACTATTTTCCTCAAAATTAGCCACAATTTATTGTGATCCACAGAGTTAAATGCCTTTGCATAGTCAATGAAACACAGATTGACATTCTTCTGGTGTTCTCTGTTTTCTGCCAAGATCCACATGACATTGGCAATAATGTCCCTAATGATACAACTTCTTCTAAACCCAGACTGTATTTCTGGTAGTTCTCTGTCAATGTAATGTTCAAGTCTTTTCTGGGTGATCTTCAGCAGGATTTTGCTAGTGTGTGATATTAGTGATATTATTCAATAATTTCCACACTCTGTTGGGTCACCTTTTTTTGGAATGGGAATAAATATGGATCTCTTCTAGTCCGTTGGCCAAGTCGTTGTCCTCCAGATTTCTTGGTTCAACTTGGTGAGCACATGCAGGGCAGTATCTGTTTGCTGAAATATGTCAATTGATATTTCATCAATTCCTGGGGCTTATTTCTTGCCATGTCCTTCAGAGCCAGCCTGAACTTGCTTCTTCATCACCATTGCCTCTTGCTCATATGTTGTTTCTTGAAATTCTTCTGTGTTAGACAATTCTTTTTGGTACAATGACTCTGTCCACTCCTTCCACCTGCTTTTAATGCTTCTTGAATCATTCAATATTCTGCCCATAGCATCCTTAAGCATTGCAACTCATGGCTTGAATTCATTCTTTAGTTCTTTCAGCTTAAGAAATGGTGCGCTAATTCAACCCTTTTGATTTTCTGCTCCAACTCCTGGTACATTTCATTATAATATTTTGCCTTGTCTTTCCAAGCAACCCTTTGAAATCTTCTATTCATTTCCTTAGCTTCTTGATCTCTTCCCTTTGCTTCAGCTTCTCGGCACTCTAGTGCAATATTCAGAGTCTCTTCTGACATCGATTTTGGACTTTTTTTCTTCTACGTTCTTAGTAATGTCTTTTTGCATTCTTCAAGAACACTATTCTTGATATCTTCCCACAGCTTATCTGGTCTTTGTTCATTAGCGTTCACGATCTCAAACCTATTCTTGAGTTGGTTTTTAAATTCATGGGAGATAGACTCAAGGTCAAACTTTGATTTTTGTGGATATGATTTAACCTTGTTTAGTTTTAATTTGAACTTGCATATGAGTAGTTGATGGTGTGTTCCACAATCAGCAGTTTTTACTGCTGATAATGATTTTCTCCAATGGTTCCTTCTACAGATGCAATCAATCTGACTCCTGTACATCCCATCAAGTGAAATCCATGTGGATAGCCTGCATTTATGTTTCTTATAAAAGGTATTTACAATGAATAAATCATTGATTGTACAGGATTCTTTCTATCCCCAGCCTTATTTTTGTCATCAAGTCCATATTTTCCAACTACTTATCTGACTTCCTGATTCCCAACTTCTGCATTCCAGTCACCCATTATTATTAAAGCATCTTGGTTACATGTTTGATGAATTTCTGGCTAAAACAATTGATATAAATAATCAATTTACTCCTCTTCAGTTTGGGTTGTAGATGCTTAAATCTGAATAATAGTGGTTTTAATAGGTCTTTAATAAACTCTGTAGTCCTTATATTTACTTCTTCCATGTAAATAGGATCATATTTGTATTTGTTCTTGTAACTGACTTTTTTCAAATTACCGCTTTCAAGATTCATCCATTCATAGCATATGTCAGGATTTCATTTCTCTTTGGCTCTGTAGTATTTCATTTTTTGTGTGTTCCACATTTTGTTTATCTATCCATCTGTTGACACATATTAAGGTTGTTTTCCCTTTCTTGCTATTATGAATGGTGCTCCAGTGGACAATGGTCTGGTGCACAAGTATTTGATTTCTTGCTTTCAGTTCTTCTAGGTATATACCTAGGAGTGGAATTGCTGGATTACATGGTAATTCAGTTCTACTCTTTAAAGAGTCACAAAACTCTGCTTCCCACCAGCAATGGATGAGAGTTCTGGGGTTTTTTAAGTGTTATCTTGATGGAGAATAATATGAGACTGAATGAAAGAGAATATAAGCTCAAAATTCAGGTTGTTTAACACACATGCTGATATTGACTACATAATGGAGCTTATTTTTTTTTTTATTGTTCTTCCTTGTGCTTTGGCTTCTCTGCACTCCAGTACAGTTTTCAGAGTCTCTTCTGACATCCATTTTGGTCTTCTCTTCCTCTTCTGTCTTTTCAATGACCATTTGCACTCTTCCTGGATGATACCCTTGATATCCTCCACAACTCATTAGTGTTCAAGGCCTCAAACCTGTTCCTGAGATGGTTCTGAAATTCAGGTGGGATAGACTAAAAGTCATCTTTTGGTTCCTGTGGACTTGGTTTAATTTTCCTCAGCTTCAGCTTGAACTTGCCTATGAGTAGTTGGTGGTTTGTACCACAATCAGCTCCTGGCCTAGTTTTCACAGCTGATATTGAGCTTCTCCAGAGGTTCTTTCTGCAGATCTAATCAATCTGATTCCTATGCATACCATCAGGTGAAATCCATATATATAACCTGCATTTATGTCTCTTAAAAAACATATTTGCAATGAATAAGTCATTGATTGTGCAAAATTCCATCATCCTCTGGCATCAGTAGCCAGGAAATTAAAAGATGTAGTGTGATTGGAAAGTCTGCTGTTAGGGACCTCTCCAAAGTACTGAAGAGTAATGGTGTCTCTCTGGAGACTAAGATGCGTCTGATACAGTCCATGGTCTTTGCAATCACTTGTCATGCATCAGAGAGCTGGACAATGACTAAGGAGGATATAAGGAGAATTGATGCCTTTGAGCTGTGGTGCTGGAGAAGAGTATTGAGGGTAACATGGACTGCTAGGAAAACAAACAGATTCATCCTGGAGAGGGTTAAACAGGGCTGCTCCTTGGAGGCAAGGATTCTGGGGCTTCGTCTGACATACTTTGGACATGTTGCCAGGAGGGATGGGTCCTTGGAGAGGGACATCATGCTTGGTAGGGTGGAGGGACAGTGCAGGAGGGGAAGGCCCTCTATGAGGTGGATTGATTCAGTGACTGGGGTAATTGGGATGGGTGTGTCAGAGGGAGTGCGATTGACACAGGGCAGAGCAGGGTTTAGGGCTGTTGTACATAGGGTCGCTATGAGTTGCAAGCAACTTGACAGCACATAACAACAACAACATACAGAGAGCTCTGGTGGCCTAATGGCAAGAAGCTGTGCAGCAATCCTAAAGACACGTGGTTCAAGTCTACCAGCTGCTTCATGGGAGAAGGATAGGCTGTCTCCTCCCATGTGATTAATTGCCTCTGGAAACCTACTGGAGAGTCAGCAATGGGCCGGTTCTGACTCTGTGGTATACAACAACACACACATACACATGCACACATACATACACTTACACACACATACTTGTTGTCATCAAGTTAGCTATAACTAATAGGAACCCTGTGAGCAACAGATCTGAGTCTAGCCCTACCCTGCACCACTATCATGATCTCTGACATGTTCAAGCCCATTGTTGCAGTCACTGTGCCACTCCCCTCCTATGAGGACCCTCTCTTTCAACTTTCTACCTTTTTGATGCCTTTCTCCAAGGACTGGCCCCTTTAAACAATGTGCCCAAAGCAGGTGGGACAAAGTTTTTCCACCCTTGCCTCTGAGAAGCACCCTGGCCTCACTTCCTCCCAGACACAATTGTTTATTCATAATGGAGCTTATTAGTAATATTTGTTACTCTTAAAGTCATATTTATAATTCCAAGTTAACTTAATGTTTTAAGTGCTTTCAATTCATTCTCAAACAAGAATGAACTTTCATTATGTCTACTTTGCTTTTTTCCTTCATCTAAAACTTAAATTCTCCTTCTTTCTCAGTTCCCATATACCTCACTATTATTATTTTTTTACTCTAGTCAGAGTTTTGAAAAGTTTCTCTGACGACATGGAAGCAATCTTCCTTATTAAGCCACACATTCACACACACACACACAGAGAGATCCTTGAACATGTTCTACATCAATAATAATCTTATGCAGTATTTGTCTTTATGAGACTGGGTTAATTCACTTAGCATAATGCTCTCCATTCCCTCCCAAGTTAGGTAGTAATATATAAAATCATTGCTCCTGTGTGCTGCATAGTCTTTCATCGTGTGAATATACCAAAATTTCTCAATCCATTCAATTGTGGTTGGACATTTAGGCTGTTTCCATGTTCTTGTGATGGGGGATAATGCTGCTATAACCAGAACTGCTCACATGCTTCAAACATCAAAAATTCCATCCACTCACCCAGTTTTTCACAGTGAAATGGATTTGGTAAGCAGTGGAAGAGCTCACAGTCAGCGTTGGGGTGGTGGGGAAACTTAGCGGCACCATGGATCCAGGTCTAAAATCTATCCCACCAAAGCAAAAATAAATAAATAAATAAAAACAAAGAGCATTAGCTGAACATACTTAAAAGAACATTCTAGCCCTAGAAAATCAGTATTATCTAAAAGAGAAGAATCAAAATATTAACTCTGATTTTCTAAAGGGGAAAAAAATAGCAAGTGTTCATTATCTTTTGTCATGGACATTCATTTGATAACGTATTAATGCCTTCTCTATCCAGACACTGTTTAATTAGGTTAATAAAAACATTTAAGGTTTTGATAGTCTTTTAATTCACCTGAGCAAACAGGGACAGTTGGAATTCAATTTTCAAAAGAATGATACAGTCATTTGAAAAAGCTTTTCCTTTATTCTGCCTGAACCCATTTTTGGCATCTTATTAACATTTTCCAAATTGAATGAGCCTGTCTCTTTGTGTTAGCAGATAACTTAAGAATAGAGAGAGGCCAGCAATCATTAGCAGGTTATCATCTCTGCTGATAAATTGGAACGTGGACTGCCCAGAACATGAAGTTATAAGGGCAGCAGGGACATTTGAAGAGTCAGTGATGCAGACCAAATTACATCCCTGGCAGATTCTGCTTCCTCCAAGCACATCAGCTGCTCCAGACTGTCCCCTCACTCATTTGACTCTGCAGAAGATAGCAAACACATGCATTTCCCTCAGACAGCTCTGGTGAATCACCATGGCTTCATATGGTTGTAGCCTTAAGTCACTGAAACAAAGCAAAGAAGGAAAAGCAGCTTTGAAAAACAACAAAAACAGAAACAAGAGGGGAACCATTTTCTCACAAACACAGAAAACATATATATTAGAAAAAGACTTGTCACAAATTTGTAACAACACACTGAATATTTATTAAAAGCCTTATCAAGACCTTCAAATCTCTCCAAAATTATTTTATATCTTCCTGCCTTCTGATTATTGGGCTCCAGTCACACTGGCCTTCTATTCTGCTCATCCAATATACAAACCTCACTCTCTTCCAGGAGATTTTTCACATAGTTGTTCTTTCTTATCAGGCATGTCTCAGATCAAATATTTTTTCTTCAGAAAATAAGTCTGGCCCCTGATTTCAAGTTCTTATTACTATTCTTACTGACCTCCAGTTTCTGTTTCATTAGACATTTTATTTATTTAATGAGCAAATTATTCAAGAAGCTGAACTTGTGAAGAAGAAAACTCATCAATAACCTTAATTATGCAGATGACACTACCTTGCTTGCTGAAAGTGAAGAGTACTTTAAGCACTTGCTGCAGAAGATCAAAGATTTCAATATGGATTGCATCTCAATATCAAGAAAACAAAAATGCTCACCAATAGACCTATAGGCAACATCAAACTAGATGGAGTAAAGATTGGACTGTTAACAACTTCATCTTACTTGAATCCACAATCAACACACTTGGCATCAGCAGCCCAGAGATCAGAAGATATATTGCACTAGGAAAGTCTACAGTCAGGGACCTCTCCAAATTATTGAGAAAAAAATTATATTCGTTTGAGAACTAAGGTATTTTTAACTCAGGCCATGGTCTTTTTGATCCCTTGCTATGCTTCTGAGAGCTGCCAATGAATAAGTTTGACAGAAGAAGAATTGACTTCTTTGAATTGAGGTGTTGGAGAAGAGTACTGAATATCCCATAGACTGCCAAAAGACAAATATGTCTTGGAGAACATGCTGCCAGAGCGCTCTTTGGAGGCAAAGATAATAAAGCTTTGTCTCACTTACTTTGGGCATGTTGCTAGGAAGGGCTTTTCACTGGAGAGGAACACTGTACATGGGAAGGTGGATGGACAGTGAAAGAGAGGAAAACCCTCAACCAGGTGGATTAAACAGTGACTGCAGCAATGGGCTCAAATGTGTCAGAGATTGTAGGGAAGGCACAGGACAGGACAGCGTTTAGATCTATTGTTCATAGGGTCACTATATTTGTACTTGACTCAATTCAAAGGTACTCAGTAACAACACGTTGAGATTAGTTAATCCAGTGAAGTAGGAAAAAATTTAGTTTGAACAACCTGAAACAAAATTTCAAATTCACAGAAGCTTAACAGGGATCAATAATTGGCACTTCCATTGCTATTTTCTCATGCATTATTTCACCAAGTCTTCAGATCTTTCATTCTCCACCAAATAGTTATCAAGTGTCCATTATTCACTGAGAATATAAACTGAACCAACTCTGTCCATACATTCAAGGAAGTTCTTTAGGGAAAGATACACACAAGTCAGGAAGCAAGACCAAGGCACTGTGTCACCAGGGCAGGATTTGTGATCAGTATCATTGTCTTAAAAACCTTATGTGGTTTTCTGATGACTATCATGGCATTCTTGCATCTTTCATCCTTTCTACAAATTAAGAACCTGTTCAGAGAGAAAGTAGTGATTCCTTCAATTTTGTTATTGTTGTTATGTACCATCTAGTCAGAACTGACTCATAGCTGATCCTCCAGTGGATTTTCAGAAGCAGTAAATCACATGAGGGGAGTGGGGTGGATTGCCCATCTTCCTCCTGTGAAGCAGCTGGTGGATTTGCACTGTGTACTTTTGGGTTGGCAGAACAATTCCTTATCACTAAACCACCAGACTGTTCCCTTCTTTCCATGTAACAAGTGCATTATATTACAGAAATAAAATTCAGTCCTTAAGCCCTTAACTTCCCTGACTTCAATTTCATTCCATCATGAGACTGTATCATTAGGAGAACTACCAACAACAATGAGATTTCATTTTTCACTGAGATCTATACCAGTAGTTCATGTTAAAATAATGTCTCAACTAACTAGGATAGAAATTTTTTGCAAGAGCAATGAAAAATCAAGATGTAATGAAAAATCAGGCTTTGCTGTAAGTCTTAATCAGGCAGTTTATCTCACACACTTCCAAAAAGTAGGAGTAAAGCTAATGTTTAACTCGTGGTGACCACCTGGGTCCACTTGATGAGAGGAAGGAGGAAGCATCAGAACTCCCTTTCCAGGGATTTAAAGTTAAAGGAAGCTTGCAAGTATGTTCAACTCATGGTGACCAGTTAGGTCCACTTGTTGAATGGAAGGAAGTAGAGGTAAGACAGTAATGAAGAGACAGGCTGAATTTGGACTTGTTCCTTCAGCACTGTCCACCTAGCTTGATGAATGGATAAATGGAAAAGGGTTACTCGTTTGTGGGGCAAGGAGTCCTGGGAATCCCTGATGTGCTGAATTGGCATATGGGGCTAAAGTTGAGTGAGGGGATCAGACTGTCTGAAACAGGAAGATGTGTAGACTCCTGACTTGGTGGCTGATACCCATTTGGTTCTAGCTACGATGTCTGAGGATGTGATTACCAGAACAGATGAAGAGAAGATACTTCATTCTGAGAGCTGATGTTAATTACTGTTACCTGACGGTTTGCTCTGGACTGGATCTTTGTTTATAAGTATAGATCCAACTGTAACAGAAGGTGCTTCAGAGAAAAATGCATGCTTGTTTCCTCAGAGTATTGGTTTAATAAGACTTGTCAAATTTAAATGGGGGGATTATGACAAAAGGTGGAAGGCAAATGGCTTACATATTTCCCTCACTATAGATGATGGTGAGGGGAAGACTCATCCTTCATACAATGGGAAATAATGGCTAAGAAAAGTCAGAGAAAGGGTGTGGTATTAGCCTAAAAGTTGTCCTTTTTAGCCATTTAGCCTTTGGTCTCCAGCTACCATAACTGAAAACACATGGTCTTAAAAATCAGCATGATCTTGCAAATTAATAACAGTTGTGGGATGAGGCTAAGAGGAAGGGTGCTTCCCACATTGGGCAGCAAGACTTGAGGCAGGCAAGATTTGTGGTGTTGAGACCTTGATGGTGCAGAGATTGGCATTGTTATGGAGAAACTGTGACAAGGTGTGGCCGGTGGCTTCTTGCAATTGTGCTGACCACAGTTAAAGGTTTGGCTCTTCTTACCAGATGCTTGAAGGAGAAGCTGGCTCATAACTTGTTGGATGCTTGTTTGCTTGGAAGCAAACCTTGCTGGGTGATTTGGATTTGACTGCTGAACTGAAACTAGAGCCTGGAATAATTATCCCAGTCACTGAATCAATCCACCTCATAGAGGGCCTTCCCCTCCTGGGCCGTCCCTCCACCCTCCCAAGCATGATGTCCTTCTCCAAGGACCGGTCTCTCCTCACAACATGTCCAAAGTGTGTTAGACAGAGCCTCAGAATCCTTGCCTCCAAGGATCCACCCGGTTTAACCCTTTCCAGGATGAATCTGTTTGTTTTCCTAGCAGTCCATGGTATTCTCAATACTCTTCTCCAACACCACAGCTCAAAGGCATCAATTCTCCTTCTGTCCTCCTTGGTCATTGTCCAGCTCTCTGATGCATAACAAGTGATTGCGAAGACCATGGCCTGTATCAAACGCAACTTAGACAGTAGGACATAGATTTTCTTTGAAAAGTTGGAACAGGTTTCACAAAGAAACAAGACTGACTTATATGACAGCCCCACAGATTTCCCTCAAAACTAGGTCTTTCCAACTGATTTTTGGTCTATTCATATCTTTTGCATGAGTATAATTAAATGATCTGAGATTCTAAAAAAAAAAAAAACCCAACCACAAACCAAGTCTTTCATTCCACAATGACTCTAATAGTAAACATCACATAATTTTTCTATATTGTAACTGAACCCACTCCAAAGTGGTAAAAAGACATTATAGGAAAAAAGTAATTTCAGAATAATCCAAGATTTGTTTTTTCACTGAAGACGATGCAGCATGTTGTTGGTGGGTACTGTCGAGTTAGAAATGTCTCATAGCTGACCTTTGAGCAGTTTTCAGTAAATTTCAGGAGAAGCGAGGGCCCATCTTTCTCCCTCCTGTGGTGTAGGTGCTGTAATCGAGTGAGCTTCTTTTGGGTTGGCAGCACACACTCCTTACCACTAAATCACCAGAGCTTCCTCATTAACTTACACACCAGACATGCTTCCACCAATCTCATTTTCTTCAAAATTCTTTTTTAAATAAAACAAACTCTAAAGCAAAGATGAAGGTAAGGGAGTAAGGGAACTAGAGTATGGAAACGGCACATCCAGGATTAAATGAATGAGACTAATGACACACTGTGGAAAAAGATGCAAGCACCATCAATGACTAATTTATGTACACAGTGAATATAACAATGAACTCAAGCATGTTGGAGACAGTGAGGATGGCTCAAGTTAGGGCAAGATTCAGATACGTTCATAGAGTCTCTACGAGTTGTAGTCAACTCGGCAACACCTAACAACAACACATTTGGATAGAAATTATTAAATGGAAATTTCAATTATTTAATCATTTAAATTATTAAATGGAATTTGCTAGGTAAATGCTTTTCAAAATCTACAAATATTTGTTAAGGACCCATTACGCTAATGACACTAACACTGGAAAATTGTGATATTAAATGAAACCTGGTATCTCCCTCAAGTTTCTGTCATCTAGCAGAAGACACAAGGTGGGGCTCACGCACAGTAATGCATCATGAGGTACAAAACCTAAGCCACATCGTGTCAAGACTAAAGAGATTGCTGACTCTTCAAAATAGTTCTCCCTTCAGCTGTGGAACAGAAAGCTTCTCAGCACTCAAGAAATAGAACAAAATTCTCAATTGTTCCCTTAATACAAAGGCTACCACTTAACTAAAATATTCTTCTAATGGAAGAGTTGTTGAAACTATAAGGCATGTAACCCTTATTACCAACTCCTCCAAAAGAGCTGTAGCCAAAGTGGTGTGCTTTCACGAGCTGTAACTCCCACTGTACTTAATCCTGCAATCATACATAATTAACAGGATTCATGTAAAACCTGAAACAAGCCTCTCCTCAAACTTCTGGCAACAAAAAAGTGCTGGAAGAGGTAAAATGGGGATAAGGTGAGGAAAGACAAATTGTTGGTGGGATGGGTGGATTTCTAACACAAAGACTAATTAATTATAATCAGACTATGGAAAACAATGGGTTTAAAATCAAAATGAAGCATGAAAAATATGCTTGAAAGTCCTTGATACACTGAAAATACCAGTAAGCTGGCAATTTGGAAAGCATGGTTCTATTTCTATCTCAGTCTTTTCAGTCAAATGAAGGAAATGAACTAGAGAGACTTACAAATCTAATCTCCCATTCTACACACTCACGGACTGAGGCTGATACTGTAGTTTTGTTTGTCATCCCTATTGAGGAGACTATTTTAAAAGATTAATTAAAACAGTGGTAAGTTAGTTTTGTTCTTTTTTTTTTCTTTCTTGACATCAAAATAATGGTCATTGTGAGATTTTGTGTTCTAATTTATTGTAAAAGTGCCGCTCATTGATCAGAGAGCCACTTCTGGCTCAATTGCACGATTATGTGAGCTGGAATATAACTTTTAACACAGAAAAACATGGAGAAGTGGAAGCTTCTAACTACAGTTGTCATTGACATGATCTGCTATTTCCCATAAGCAAAAATGAAACCCAAATTCAAGAATGTCAATAATAAACTTAAATAAGGACAAGAAACACAAGTAATATTGGTCTAAATATGTCTTTTAAATACTAGCTGCTTTTATAATATGAGCAACTGTTAGAATTTTCTGGATTGATCAGGGAAAATGTGGAAAGGGGAAGAGGACTCATGTCAGAATCAGAGGGATACAGCAGAAATGAGATATTTATGATTATTACAAGAGAATTTGGAGGGTTAAGAAACCTTGATTTAGAAAGATGGAATAAACAGTTTTTAAAATGTTTTCTATGAGTATTTGTTAGGGTTTTGTTAAGCCACAGATCCAAAACTGGAGAAAAAGAACATATACTCAGTAAACACAATACTTAAGACCCCACATGAAAGCAAGATACACCTTTAGAACTCCTGAGTCAACTCATTAGAACATGAATCAAGGGCTTGACTCCAACAATGCTTCCTCTGTACCCTGAATCCATGAGTACCTAGCATATTAGGACTTTCTGTGTTGGAAATTTATTTCCAATGTTCCCTTCATCTTTATGTTCAGAACAAGTCATGCTGGGTACCTGAATAAAAGCCATTTGCAAGCATTACATTTCCGTCTATCTTCTTGGCTCACCACAACAGAGCACTGTACAGGGCTGGTCTCCTGATGCGCATAATTAGACTGCTGACCAGTCTGTTCTTCGAGCACAATAATTTAATGACATCAGAGGTGAGGATAATTATTCTTAGATCAGTGTTTACATCTTGCTTTGGGCCATAGTAAACACCTAGTTACTTTTCTGAGGAAAAGAAAAAAAGTATGCTGTGCCCTATTTTTCACTCCATGTTTTGTTTTGAATCTAAACCGGAACATACTGATTTCACAATGTTTGGCACAACCGGTACAATTTCAAGGCTTGAAGCATTCTCTCTAACCATTATCCGTCATGTTTATTGTGCCTGATTGGAGAAGATCAGATTGAGATTCACCTGGCATTGTTGGAGGCATTTCCATAACCATGGAAAGATACAGTGACAGGATGTTTGCTGCTCACCTAAGTGGAGGCCTGAAAACCTGCCCAAGTAAAAGGCATCATTGTTATATATTGGTCCCAGTGCTTTAAATCTACAAGTAAAACGGGAAATCTGAGTAAGAGGAATGGATTATATCAATGTCAATATCTTGGTTGTTCTATTGCACTATAGTTGTCATTATTGAAGAAAATCCACAACATCTCACTACGTTATTCCTAACAACTGCATGTAGATATACAGTTACCTGAATTTACATAGACAAGGCACTGTTTCACCTTAGGAATGCCTTGCCCTGACGTTCTGAATGTTTCCACAATTCAAGAGGACTATATGTTACTCAAATACTTTTACATACCTAGAACCATCCTGATGACCCTTCCTTAACTGACAGCATCCAGGGTGATAAATGTGCCCCTATATTCTGGTTAATTAGACTAATAATATATTTAACATCTCTGTCCTAGTTTTTAGTTTGATGTGTAATACCTAGGGTCTTAAAAGTTTGAAAATTGCCATCTTAGACTTGATAATTGATCTCTATCTGCCTGAAACAATAGAGGAAAATAGAGTCAAGAACAGAAGAATATGAAATCCTAATTGTGTCCAATGGCCTCCATAAACAACTGCCTCCTTTGCAAGAAACCAGAAGAACTGGATGATATTTAGCTACCACGACCAAACATTTTATTTTATTGGGAAAAACATATTGGGGGTACAAGGAGGTGAGGGTTGGGGGCAGAAGAGTGAGGATGGGCCAGGATGCAGTTGCAGAGCTGCACAGTTTGGTTAGTGGGGGGAGCAGGTGAAGGAAATAATGAGGGTCCAGAGGGGACCAGATCCTACAGAGGAATGACAAGCATTTTCCAATGGTAATTAAACCAACTGTCTTATTGATTTGGGAAGTGGATGCCGACTCTCTGGCTTCTTCATGCTGAACAGGGGTGTAGATGTAAAGGGGGGAAGGGAAGACGCTTTATCACCTTACTGGTGGTCTTGGGTTAAAGCTGCTTGCCTTCTTGCTCTGTTAGAAGATATTTTCCTGTCATTTGCTCCCCTCTGGACTGCAAAGTGTTTTCCCAGGTGGGTCCAGTGGGAATGGCTGGTTGAACCCAGAGGCTCCATCCTCCTTTGCTTCCTTAGCTGTCAGTTGTATTTCCTTTTTGTCACTGGCACTGGGTTCAGGGTCAATTCTGGAGTAAAACTCAGAGTTAAGGTTACCTATAGGAAAGGGAGCAAACCTAGAGAGAACAAACTTGTGAGTTACAAATCGAAGGGCTTTGAGGGTGTTGCTTTCAGGTTTCCTGGGGGCGGGGGTGGCAGAAGGTGGCCTAGGTAACATTGGATACCCTAGGTATTCTTTTTTTTTTCCTCCTTCACCACCCAGGAGTCAATCTGGGGACAATGGCACAAACTGGGGACTGAAGAGCTCACCCTGAGGGCTGCAACAGCTCACCCTGAGCCGAGGGCAGCCCGCCCTGGGCAGAGGGCCGCGACGGCTCACCCCAAGCCGGGGGCCAAGGGCAGCCTGTCCCTGGCAGAGGGCCGAGGGCAGCCCACCCCTGGCAGGGACCAAACATTTTGATCAAAGATTTCATATACAAATCCTGATCAAAAGGGATAAAATGCAGAACAGAATGTAAACTTCACAAGAATTCCAGACTTTCTGAAGCTATGAAGGTTGGCTCAACCTCTGAAACTATCATTCTGAGATAATATTTAAACTTTAAATTGTAAACGAAAATAACTCTTAAATACTCTTAAAATAAAACACCAGTTTACCTTAACTAGTGAACAAATGTTTACCTTGAACATTATGCTCTTTTAGGAACTAACTATATGGAAGTAAAAAAGGGATCTTAAATGCAACAATGAATGGATGGAAATCCAAAATCTCTGTAAATGTTCATTGAAATTAATTTTTTTTAAAAAAGGGGGGGCTCTTAAGGGTCAGTGAATTTATGTTAATAGAGAGGAGTAATTTTTTTAAAAAAGATTTCTAAGAATTACTGAACAATTTGAAAAATTCAATCAATATCACTAAATGTATCAAAAGAAATATTGAAATGGTGTATGTTTTCCTGTGTCTATTCTTAAGAAAAATGAGAAAATTATATTTTAAAATTAAGTATATCTCTAGGCATAGACTTGGATAGCTTTGTGTTGTGATTTTATTTTCTACAGGGTGAATTTTGATTTTTTTTTTATTGAACCTGTTGCCATTTTAAATTCTACAGATGACACTGCTTCCTTATTTTACTAACTCTGCAGGCTCCCTTTGTATGTGCATCTCTGCTTTTGTCATATCATTTGTACCTTTTGTTTAATGAGCTAAATAATTGATTTAATTATTAATTACCATTTTGTGTCTGTCTTATTTAATTGCTCTATTCTGTCTCCTATGGAGCCACTGATGCATCACTGATGTTCACTCTGATTGTGTTCAGCTCGCTGACAGGAGTCTACTTCAAAAATCATACTGCCCTCTACCTTTATGAAAAAGTTTAGCAGATTCCCTTTGTCTGTGCTTTTTAATTTCTATTATAAAAAATGTGCCAACTAGTTGTATCCATCCAAAAGGAAGGAATTGGTTAATTGTCTGTGGTTCTCTCTGTTCACTCGGGCACCATTTCAGTCCTCGCGGCATTTAAGCAGGAGGCCTGGACAGGCTGGTTTATTTATTCAGTTCAGCACCGCAAGTAGAATGAACAAATGACTAAGGCAATGGTCAGTCAAGGTCGCATGCCTTTTTGACTGTTTTTGTTGGAAATCACTGCACCTGACCAGCTCTTATTGCAAAAGGGCAAGAGGGGAGACAGACTAACTCAGACCCGCTCACGATATCTTCCCTACTTTAGGGTTAATTGACTATGCTCCTAAAGAATTATTTTCTAGAAAATCCCCACTGGTTATAAACATTATGCTTTAGAAAATTAAATGCAATTCCTAAAGAACTACTTTGGCTGATATTGTCTCTTCTCTAAAATGGCAACCCTTCATTGAGTTTCTGGGTTTGTAGACTTTATGGAAGGTAATTGGCCATCTTTCTATCAATGAGTGGCTGATGGATTCAAAGTTCCAATTTTTCAGCTAGCAACCAATGTGGTATGCACTGTGTGTCAGGTCGCCTTGCTGTTCGCCAGCATCTGTGAAAATAATCCGCGAGGTGTATGTAGAGAGTTGCATTGGTAGCCTACATGGCAGTGAGAGCGAGTAAATGAGATTTTTCATAAGAATCCAAGTGATGCAAAGACATGCTCAGCTGGTGGTTCTGCCCAAAGACACCTCTAAAAGAAAACTGCACTCACCCCTGCAGCTGAGATAGATCCAATTCATAACTGATTCTCCAATGGGTTTCCAAGGCTGTAAATTGCCGAAGAAAATGCCTCTCTTTCTCCTGAGAAGCTGCTGGACACATTCACCGCACCACACAGGCACAGTCTTTGAGTAAACTGTGCAACTGTCTACAGCCTACACCACCAGAGCTCCCAAAGAAAGGCTTGATCCCTGAAAACCTAAGGAATACAGTTGTACCCTGCACTCAAGGTCAGTGTGCATGAGTCAACTCTGAAACCAAACTGGTTTGGTTTCTTGGTTTCAATTTATCACTTTCTGCTTTCCTAGACAAGATTTTAAAGGGGCAAAACAAGATCATCTTAGCTAAGCCAGTCTCGGGGTCTGCCCATATACTCTTATTCTTCCTAAATGCTTATCCTCAACCTTCTACTTGCTGATTCCTATTGATCCTTTGCTTAACAGCTTAAATGTCACTGTCTCACTAATCACTCAACAAAATTTAGGTCTCTTATAATTATTCTCTATCAGAAGTCTTTGTTATTTTCCTTTTTGGAAAATAAAATTGGTCTCAAGTATTTGTTTCTTCAAACACATTTATTTAATGGTCATCTGTCCCACCAGCTCAGACATTCTTTGAAAGGATGAATTGTGTCTGATGAATCCACAATTAATTACACACCATTCCTCTTTAATCTGTAATTTCTGGTACAGCAGATTATTTCATTGTCTAACTCAAAATGGTCATCCTTCTTAGTTCAGCTCCTTAGCCGGTCTTAGATCTGCTGCCAAGGACTTCTCTAAAATTCAAAAGAGCAAGGATTTCATTGTAAATATTCAGTTGCACTGATCCAAGATATGGTATCTTCTTTTTTATTCTTTTTTTCTTTTATACTAGTTTATTTACAAAATTCTAATATACTGTTTTGAGAACAGATTCCTCCAATTTCCCTCACCTCCCCAATCCATCAAATTACACAACTCCATGATTAATCCCTCCCCCCCCAAACATCCTCATCCCTCTGCTTCCACCTTCTCCACCCCCTTGGATCCTATACTCATTCTACAATAATGATTTTTTATACAGTATTTGTCCTTGTGGGACTGAGTTAGTTCACTCAGCATAATGCTCTCCAATCCTACCAAGTTAGGTAATAATTTATAAATTCATTGCTCCTGTGTGTTGCATAGTATTCCACTGTGTGAATGTACCATAATTTCTCAATCCATTGGGTTGTGGTTGGACATTTGAGCCGTTTCCAATTCTTGCTATGATGAGAAATGGTGCTATGAACATTAGTGTACAAATCTCCATTTGTGCCTCAGTTCTCATTTTCTCAGGGAATATTCCAAGTTGTTGTTGTTATACAAGTGTTCAGGTCTTTCATTCACAGGGTCGCTATGAGTCGTCTATGACTCAATGACACTTAACAACAACAACAACATAGAGAGAGCTCAGTTGGCCTAGTGGACAGAAAGTGATGCTACCAAGCCAAAGGTGGGTGACTTTAATCTGCAGCCCTCAGGCCCGGTTTTAATTGTTTTTCATCAAATATTCTTCTAAGTGGTATAGCACTGGTCTGTCCATTTGCTGTCCAATGGTAATGTGTGTGTTCTGTGATGCTGAACACTGTGACACTGATGTGTCAAATATGATAATGGTTACCCACTGTGGACAGTATTTGGTGGAGCTCTCCAATTAAAACAAGCTTGGAAGCAAGAGTGGCAACCACTTCTGAAATAGCTTGCCTCCAGAAACTCTATGAACTTGGAGAAACAATGGAAGTTATGCAAGTGTTCAGATCTTTCATTCATAGGGTTACTATGAGTCATCTACGACTTGATAGCACTTAACAACAACATCATATTTCAAGTAGTGAAATAGCTAGGTTATATGGAATTTCTAAGGTCAGCTTTTTGAGGAAGCACCAAACTGCCTTCCAAAGTGGTACCATTTTACAATCCCAACAATGTATGAGTTCCTTTCTTGCCACAATCTCTCTAACATTTGTTACTTGCAGCCCTGTAAAATTTTGCCACTGTTACTGGAATGAGATGGTACCTCACTGTGGTTTTGATTTGCATCTCTCTTATTACCAGTGATTTTGAGCATTTCTTCATGTGTCTGTTTGCCATTTGAATATCGTCCTCTGTGAAAATTCTTTCCGTGTCTTTTGCCCATTTTGTAATTGGTTTATCAGTCTTTTTCTTGTTGAGGCCCACAAGCCTGTAAACTTTTGTTATAAGACTCTTGTCTGAGATGGTATTACCAAATGTTTGTTCCCAGTCAGTAGGTGTTCTTTTCACTGTGTTGGGAAAAGTTTTTGATGCACACAGATATTTAATCTTTAGAAAGTCCCATTCATCAATTTTATCCTCTTCAATTTGTGCTTTTCTGGCTGTATTTGGCAGTCTCTTTATACCTTGGACTAACACTTCTGAGCTTGATTCCAGTTTTTTTCTTATGAACTTTATGATTTGGAGCTTTACTCCCAGGTATCTGATCCACTTTGAGTTGAGTTTTTGTGTCTAGTGTGAGATGTAAATCCTGTTTCAGTTTTCAGTTTTGCCAGCATCATTTGTTGAAGAGGTTGTCATTTCTCCATTTGATAGCTTTGATTTCCTTGTCAAATTTCAGATGACCATAGATAGCTAGGTCTATTTCTGGATTCTCAATTCTGTTCCATTGGTCTATGTGCCTTTCATTGTACTTGTACCATGCTGTTTTGGTTACTACTACTGTGTGGTAAGTTTTGAAGTCAGGGAGTACCATGCCTCCCATTTAAGTTTTGTTTTCCAGAAGTGTTTTGCTTACTTGGGGTCTCTTGCCTCTCCAAATAAATTTGATAATTTCCCTTTAAATCTCCTTGAAAAATGAATTTGCTATCTGGATTGGGATTGCATTGAACATGTAGATTGCTTTTGGTAGGATTGTCATTTTCACGATATTGAGTCTTCTTATCCATGAACATTCTTCAAAGTGGTATAGCACTGGTCTGTCTATTTGATGTACAGAGGTAACTCATGTTTACTGTGATGCTAAACACTGTAACACTGATGTGTCAAATGCAATAATTGTTACCCAGGGTGGACAGTGTTTAGTGGAGCTCCCTGATTAAAACAAGCTTGGAAGCACGAGTGGCATACACTTCCAAAACAGCTTGCCTCCAGAAACTCTATAAACTTGGAGAAATAAAAAAATAATAATAAACTTGGAGAAATGACAAAAATTACACAAGTGTTCAAGTCTTTTGTGACTTGGTGGCACTTAACAACAACAACTTCCATGAACAGGGCACTTTTTCCCATTTCTTTAGATATTTTATTGTGTCTTGTAGAAATGCTCTATAGCTTTCTCTGTATAGGTCTTTTGTACCTCTAGTTAGGTTCACTCCCAAGTATCTAAATTTGTGGTATTGCTTTCTTGATCTCCTTCTCTAAGTTCTCTTTGTTACTGGAGAGGAATTCTTTTAATTTTTGGATATTGATCTTATATCCTGCCACTCTACTAAATTGGCTTACTAACTCAAACAGTTTTGTTGTTGAGTTTTTGGGGTTTTCTGTGTACACTATCATGTCTGTTGTTGAGTTTTGGGGGTTTTCTGTGTACACTATCATGTCATCTGCATATTGTGACTTTTAACCATCTTTGCCAATCTGGATGCCTTTTATTTCCTTCTCTTCAAGATATGGTCTTTTCAATTGCTTCCTGTGTATCTAAAAGCAAAAAAGGAATCAATATCTTTGAGTTATTGGTATTGAAGAAGAGTATTGAATATTTCATGGACTGCCAAATCAACAAACAAGTCTGTCTTGAAGGAAGTGTAACCAGTGTGCTCCTCAGAGACGAGGATGATAGAACTTTATCCCTCGTATTTTGGGCATGTTCTTAGGAGGAACCAATCCTAGAGACATCATGCTGAGAAAGGTGGAGGGCCACAGAAAGAGAAGGACTTTCAATAAGATGATTGACAGAGTGACTACCACAAGGGGCTGGAACATGATAGAAATCATGAGGATGGTGTAGGATAAAGCTTATTCATGGGGTCACTATGAGTTATAGTCAATATAGGTCATGAAACCTAACAACAACATTGAGTCCACCATTGACTACCTAATATCTGGCACAATGCTGAGCATTTTAAATATGTGTAGTATAAAGAAAAACCAAGAAAGATGTTAGGAAAGATTACGCATATTGCATGAGAGTGTTGAGAAGCCAAAACGAAGGGAAGAAAACAGCAAGTTAAGGAGCTGACAGATTTCAGAGGGCAGTTTGGGAAGGAAAAGCAAAGTAGTAGTATAATGAAATGTGCAAAGTCAGAAAACCAAACGGGCCAAACTCACTCAGCATTTCTTAAGTTGAAGAAATTAAAGAACAAATTCAAACCTCAAGTTATAATACTTAATGAAGCTACGTGCAGAATATTGAATGATATAGGAAACATTAAAAGAAGATTGAAAGAATATACAGAGTCACTGTATCAAAAAGAACTGGCTAGCAAGGAATACTTTCATGAAATAATATAGGATTAAGAAGCAATGGTGGTGAAAAAGGAAGTTCAAGCTGCTCTGAAGGAATGGGGGGGGGGAAGGGAGGAGACCCAGGAATTGATTGAATGCCAATTGATATATTTCAACAAACAGATACTGCCCTGGATGTGCTCACCATGTTGTGCCAGGAAATCTGGAGGACAACCATCTGGCCAACTGACTGGAAGAGATATGTATTTATTCCTATTTCAAAAAAAAGGAGACCTGACAAGAGTATAGAAAGTACCAAACAATATCACTAATATCACATGCAAGAAAAATCCTGCTGAAGATTATCCAAAAATGACTGGGACAGTACATAGATAGAGAAATATCAGAAACACAATCTGGGTTTAGGAGAGGCCATTGCATGAGAGACATTATTGCCAATGTCAAAGAGACATTATTACCAATGTCAGATGGATCTTGGTCAAAAGCAGAGAATACCAGAGGAATATCTACCTGTATTTCATTGACTATACAAAGGCATTTTTGACTGTGTGGATCACAACAAATTATGACTAACCTTGAGAAGAAAGGGAATCCCAGAACATTTGATTGTGCTCATGCAAAACCTATACTTGAAGAAGGAAGGCATCATCAAAACAGAGCAAGAAAACATTGTATGTTTCAAAATCAGGAAAGGAGCACATCAGAGATGAAGCTGGATTTTATAAGAGAAATGTGGAATCAGGATTGGAGGAAGACTCATCAACAACCTGCATTATGCAAATGACACAACTTGCTTGGGAAACTAAGAGGACTTAAAGCATTTGCTGCAGAAAGTCAAGGACTATAGTTTTCAATATGTATTGAAATCCAACATCAAGAAGACAAAAATTTTCACCACTGGTCCAAATGGCAGCACCTTGATAGATGGAGAACAGAATGAGGTTCTTAATAATTTCCACTTATTTGACTCCAAAATGAACACTCTTGGCACCAGCAGTCAGTAAATCAAAAAATGAATTTCAATGGTGAAGTCTGCTGTCAGTAATCTCTGCAAAGTGCTAATAAGCAATGATGTCAGTCTGGAAACTAAATTGTGCCTGGTCCAGGCCATGGTCTTTGCAATTACTTGTTATGCATCAGAGATCTGGATGATGACTAAGAATGACAGAAGAATTAATGCATTTGAGTTGTGGTGCTGGAGAAGAGTCTTGAACGTTAAATGGACCACCAAGAGAACAAACAGGTCTGTCCTGGAGAGGGTGAAACCAAGTTTCTCCATGGAAGCAACGATTTTGAAGCTCTATCTCACATACTTTGGGCATGTGGCCAGGACATCATTCTCAGAAGGGCAGAGGGCAGTGCAGAAGAGGAAGATCTTGGATGAGACAGATTGACACAGTAACTGGGGTAATGGAGGTAGGTGTTTTGGGTTAGTGAGACTGGTTCAGGACAGGTCACAGTTCAGAGCTATTGTTCATAGGGTCATTATGAGTCACAGGTGACTCAATGGACCATAACAACAACAAGAACAACATGAGTGAATTAATGAATAGACATCTAAATGACAAGAGATTCTATTGTGTTTGCTTTCGCTGCATTACTTCTTCTCAAAACTCTAAGACCAGATGAGTTGTGGGAGGATGTTAAATGTATCATCCAGGAAGAGTGCAAACAGTCATTACAAAGACAGAAGAGGAAGAAAAGACCAAAATGGATGTCAGAAGAAACTCTGAAGATTGCATTGGAACATAGAGAAGCCAAAGCACAAGGAAGAATTCAAGACACTAGGAGCTGAACAGAAGATTCCAAAAAGCAGCACGGAATGACAAAGCAAAATATTACAATGAAATGTGCGAGGAGCTAGAGTCGGAAAATCAAAAGGGCAGAACTCATTCAGTATTTCTTAAGCTCAAGGAACGGAAGAACAAATTCAAACCTCGAGTTGCTAAATCAAGGATGCTTTAGGCAGAATGTTAAATGATCCAGGAGGTATCAAAAGAAGATGGAAGGAATATACTGAGTCATTGTATCGAAAGGAATTGGAAGACACAGAAGAATTTCATGAAATAATATTTGAGTAAGAGCCTATGGTGATGAAGGAAGAAGTTCGAGTTGCTTTGAAGGAAATAGCAAAAAATAAGTCTCCAGGAATAGATGGTATACCAATTGACATATTTCAGTTAACAGATGCTGCCCTGGATGTGCTCACCAAGTTGTACCAAGAAATCTGGAGAAAAACCACTTGGCCAACTGACTGGAAGAGATCTATATTTGTTCCCATCCCAAAGAAGGGTGACCCAACTGAGGTGTGGAAACTACAGAACACACACTATGTTGCTGTTAGGTGTTATTAAATCAGCTCCAAGTCATAGTGTACAACAGAATAAAATCCTATTTCATTTTCATAATCTTCTGTGCCTAAACCATTTGTTGCAGTCCTATGTCAAACTACATCAATGTCTTTCATTCTCTGACCCTCTGCTTTTCCATGCTTGAGGTCCCTTTCCAGAGACTTGTCTCTCTGATAATATGTCCAAAGTGTTAAAGAGGAAGTCTCACCACCCTTGCCTCTAAGGAGCACTCTGGCTGCATTTCTTCCAAGACAGATTGATTTGTTCTATTAAGAATCTTTGATATTTTCAACATTCTTCACCAACACCACAATTATCAAATCTTCTTCAGACATTCATATGCATTATCTAACTTTCACATGCATATGAAGCAACTGAAAATAGCATGACTTGGATGAAATGCGCCGTAGTCTGTAGGGTGACGTCTTTATTCTTCCTGGATTTAGACTAACTGAATATCATCGGGCAACTTACTTAAATAAAATATTCTTAACTGTAAAAGGTAATAATAGCCTATTCAAATTTAGAAGTCCCTAAGTGGTGCAAATGATTAGTATACTAATTGAAAGGCCAGAGATTCCAGTTCACCTAGGGGCACCACAGAATAAAGGCCTGGTAGTCTTCAATATGGATTGAGGCTCAATATCAAGAAGACAAAGATTCTCACCAATTGGCAGCATCAGGATGGATGGTGAAGAGATTGAGATTGCTAACAGCTTTAGTTTGTTTGGCTCCAAGGTCAACATTCTTGGCACAGCAGCCAGGAAATTAAAAGACGTATTGTAATGGGAAAGTCAGCTGTTAAGGACCTCTCCAGAGTACTGAAGAGCAATGGTGTCTCTCTGGAGACTAAGGTGCACCTGATACAGGACATGGTCTTTGCAATCACTTGCTATGCATGACGGAGCTGGACAATGATAGGGATGCTAAAAGGAGAAGGCTTTTGAACTGTGGTGCTGGAGAAGAGTATTGAATATACCATGGACTGCTAAGAAAATGAACAGATTCATCCTGGAGAGGGTTACACCAGGCTGCTCCTTGGAGGCAAGGATTCTGAAGTTTTGTCTGGCATACTTTGGGCATGTTGGAAGGAGGGACCAGTCCTTGGAGAGGGACGTCATGCTTGGGAGGGTGGAGGGACAGTGAAAGAGAGGAAGACCCTCTATGATGTAGATTGATTCAGTGACTGGAGTAATGGGAGTAGGTGTGTTGGAGACAGTGAGATTGGCACGGGAATAGATCAGGGTTTAGGGCTGTTGTATATAGGGTCTCTGTGAGTCACAGGCAACTCGACAGCACATAACAACAACAATCTTCTTCTGAGAAATCAGTGTTGAATACATTTTAGAACACTTCTACTCTGACACAGATGAGGTTGCCACAGTTGGAATCAACTTAAGGATAACCTGTTTGAGGTTTTTTATTATCACTATAATCTATAAATATATTTGATAGAATATAATGAACACTAATTGCCTACTACTAGAATTAAAGATCCATTACGAGGCAATTGATAGCTGTTTCTTGGAACTCTGTACTGAGAAGATTGTGAAGTCATAACTTGGTTCAATGAAAGAACAATATGACTGAGAAGCAATGTCAGCCAAGGACAAAGGAAAGAAAGTTGTAGGAAGTACACCCTGTATTTTTTAACAGCAGACTAGAAAATGGCAGATCACCAAGTGACTGTCCATTTTCCTCCTTTTTGCTGCTACAGATTAAAAAATAAATCTAAATTTAAAACTACCAATAAAACACCACAGTACCTAAAGCAGAAGATAAAAAGGCAATTGAGGGCTTGTGAACACTAGGTCAAAAGGAAACATTACTTTTATAATACGGTAGAACTACTTGTGGATTCTATTAACATGAATTTATAGAAACCTTGGTGTAGTCTATCTAGCTCAAGCCTTTAGCCCTGATAACCAAGCTCCATCATGCTGTAGAACTGTACAAAGGACCCACAGTTGTTAGCTCCTTTGTCCTAAACATCGACAATCTGGGCAGGTGCCTTGTGACAAATGGAGCACAAAACTCTAGGTTCTTAAAGGATTCTGCTTCTGCGGAGATAATTAGTGGGGTTTTGTAAGTAGGTTACTAAGCAGCGCGTTTGAACTGTGCAGGTGTTTTCATGAAAGCACAGCAATGATTGGGTGGAATAAGGTAAATGGGAACGATGTCATTTAGAAACAAACATTCAACCCCTGTAGCGCAGGCCAGCCTAACATGAAGCCCGCCTGGAGAATAAACCAGATCATTTGCAGTCGATGACAGGAAATACAAAAGCATGGAAATAAACTTCAAAGGCATCCTGAAGGTTTCTCAGAGGACCCTGAACTAAGTCAAATTTCAGTGCATTACAACATTCTGGTTCATATAATTATATACTCTCCCTAGCTATTCCAAATAAACTCTGTGTGACTGAGGAGCTTATTTGGTTTGCTTTCTTGAATCATTCTAGGCCTTTCTGAGAGTAAATAACTAAAAAATTATGTCATGACTGAATCAAAACAATCATGTGGCTGTTTAGTCCTCCCAGTGTGAGCACCCAGCAAAGCCTCCCGTTTGCCCTGTTGTGACCTAGCATACCATTTCTATTTGTCCACTTGGCCTTAACATCACCCTGTGGGAAGCTGCCTTGGCAACAGTACTCTAGCTTCTGACAGCAGTTTGGCCACATATACAATGTCAAAGATCAGAATGATTAAGAAGAATTCAGGGAGTAGCACCACTGATATAAACTCTTCAGTCTTATTTAGAGCTACTATTGTTGTTGTTGTTAGGTACTGTCAAGTCAATTACAACTTTTAGTGATCCTGCTATGAACAACTAAATCTTATCCTATCCTGTGCCAACCTCACAATCTCCGATACATCAAGCTGCAGTCACTGTATCAATCCACCTGGTTGAAAATCTTCCTCTCCTTCACTATCCCTCCTCCTTTCCAAATGTGATGTCCTTCTCTAAGGAATAATCCCTCCTAGCAACAGGACAAAAGTATTTGAGACAAAGCTTCACCATCCTTGTTTCCAAGAAGCAATCTGGCTGCACCTTCTCCACGACATGTCTGTATTTTCTCTTGGCAGTCCATGGGATATTCGCTTTTCTTCTTCAAGATCACAGCTCAAAAGCATCAATTTTTCCTCTGTCATTTTTATTCACTGTCCAGGTCTCAGCAGTGCAGTGTAGCAAGTGACTGAAATGACAATGGTTTGACTCAAGTGCACCTTAGTTCTCAAACTAACCTCATTGCTCCTCACTAATTTGGAGAGGAACCTGATGGCAGATGTTCCCAGTGTGAAACGTCTCCTGATATCCTGACTATCGGTACCAAGTGTATTGATTATGGATCAAAGAAAGATGAAGTTATTGATAGTTTCATTATTTCCTCTATCTATTATGACATCACCTATACTGTTGGGTTTTTTATTGTTGTTATGTGTCGTCGAATTGGAACTGACCCATAGATGACTCTTCATCAGGTTTTTAGAATTATAATAATTAGAATTATTAATAATTATAAGGAAGGAGATCGTCTACCCTTCTCTCATGGAGCAATTGGTGGATCTGAACCGAATGTCTTCCGAATTGCAGTACAGCTTCTTACCACCAGGCCATCAGATCTCCCTGTCACCTGTATTATGATGTACCAATTTAGAAAGTGAGACAGGGCTCATCTTCACACCAAGTCTAGCTAGTGATGACTTGAGTTAAAACCTGAATAGACTTTCCTCATTTCAGTCTAGCACATATTTCTTTCTGCCTTCCTGTCATGAACATACACAGAAGGACAAGCTTGCCTTGGGCTTGGAAATGACTGGCTGGCACTTCCAGTCCCAGGACTGCTGCTGTCTAGACTGGACCAGGCAAGTCACTTCATCTCTCCAGTTAATGAAAAGCCTAGGACAAGGCATACTCTGACCTGCCCTCCAAATTGAACCCTTTCAGTTCTATGAAGGTTGATCCGTGTCACCTGCTTATTTTGCAGCCCTTTAAGAGAGGTCTCTGGTTTCTGGTAGCTGGGAGTCAGATAAGTTCCCCACATTGTTTGTGGTCTCAGAAAGGCCACACTAAGGCAGCCAGGCTGAATCACTAAAAGAAGCAGCCCTGATATTTTCTACTCAAAACCTTACGAGTCAACTCCTGAGTGCATCCCACGTAATGTGACTGGCATGAACCATTTGCTATATTCTCTGACTTTGTGATCTACATAGCATGGATAACTTTTGGATTAGATGTGCCCTCTTGGATTTCTACAACATATTCAGATGCCATTTTGTTGAATTTTAGACAGTGTTCTGAACTGAATTGGTCTCCCTAAAACTTATGTTTAGGGGGCTTAATGGCGTTTTAGTGGGCTTTTAGGAGTTGTACTGCCAATGCAAAGGCATGTGGTTCGAATTCACCAACTGTTCGACAGGATAAAGATGGAAAATCTCCTCTTGTGCAATTTACTGCCTCTGAAAAGCTGCTGGAGGGTCACTTATCAGTTGGTTCTAACTCAGTGGTACATTACAACAACAACAAAAGCTATGATTAAACTCTAACCCTAGTATCAGTAAATATAACCCTCTTTAGAACTGGGAATTTTCTGGTGTATGTTTATGAGGTCATACCAGAGTAGAAGTGATCCTAAACTTGATCCCTTCTGAATTGAATCTTATAAAAAGTGCAGAATAGGTACAAACACACACACCAAGACAGATTATCTGTAAGTTTAGAAATTCCACGTATTATCAACAACTGGCATAGTGGGTTATAGGCTGGGCTGTTATCTGATAGGTTGATGTACAAATACATCAATTGCTCTGTGGGAGAATGATGGGTGATCTGTTCACGTTAAGATTTATAGCTTAAGGAACCTGATGTGTAGAATCACCATTAGTGAGAATTAACTTTATGGCAGTAAATTTGCTTTTAGGGTGTTTATTTGTTTTTCATTAAAAGCTGAGAGAGATAAAAAAAAAAACAAAAAAAAAAACCAACAAAAAACAACCCTCATCCTTTAAGAGTCACAGCCTCAATTACGATTTCCCACATCCAGAAGGGTGGTAATTTTTTCTTAAATAAATTTTTGTTCTTTGAAGTTACTTTTGTGGTATTTGCTGTTACAATAGCACTAGGTAGCTAAGACAGGTAGTATCCTGGCAGGCATCAAAGGATCTCTCCAGAACATGTGTTCAAGTATTTTACTGAGTGCCAGGGGTCCTTTCATAGTCAATTGCCAATAAGACAAACAGACTGAAATATCCAAAGCACTTTATTGCAGATCTGGAGGAACAGTGAGAATCATCTCATAAGCTGATTTCCATCTGGGAGTGGTCATTAGGCTTTTATACCTGGGTTAGATGTTCATATACTTACCATATTACTTTTATTAAATTTAAGAGATTTCTACATTTAAAAAGAACAGATTACATCAAGTTATTAGTGAACAGACAATTTATGAAACAGTTAACATATAACTGAGAAAAACAGTTTTGAAAAAGTTAATACTAATCTAGGAAAGATGCATTTCCTTTCCTGGTAATCAGGCAACTTAAAGTACAATTTACATATGATTTTGGAAACTCTATGAATGTGGAGAAACTATGAAAGTTATACAAGTGTTCAGGTCTTTTATTCATAGGGTCGCTATGAATCATCTACACCTCGAAGGCACTTAACAACAAGAAAAACCGTTTCAAAAATGCTAATCTAGGAAAGGCACATTTCCTCTCCTGGCAAAAAGGCAGTTTAAAGTACTTTGCATGACTAAAGAAAGGTGGGGGAAGAATTCTAAGGCAAAGTTACTAGTTTTGCTGGCTGGAGGTAATTTATGTTAGTTTTATAACTATACTAACTGATATGTTTTGACAGTTCTGAATTTATTAATACCAAACAATCATCCATGTAGTCCTAAATGACACAATTCTGCAAAATAAGCAGTCAGCTTACCAGGACAATCATTAAATCCTAAGCAACACTGGTGATATTGATGACTGTGTTGCAGGGGAAACAACCAGTAACCATTTCAGTTACTTAAAACCAAGAATAGGTAGTTTATCCTGGCACGATGTAGAAAAGGAAAACAGTAGATAGTGGGAGAATGAGACAGCTGACAGACCAGCTAAACCCAAACTCCTTTAAGGTTTCATTTTATAGAAAGTTTACAAAGTTACATTATTGAAGTTCCATTTACATGAAGGTGATAAAGAAAAGGAGGCATTAGTCAATACTTTGTTTCTTGGCTTCTTGGATAAGAGATCTTTTGATATGAGGGACAGCCTCATGTCTTCATCTTATCTGAGACTAGGATATTCACATAACACAGAAAGGGGACAGAGAACCAGAAAAAGCCATCTAGGCTAGATTCCTAGCATACACGTACGTGTAAATAAAGCAGACCACAACCTTTGTTTTTAGGGGCTGCCTTTTTTCTAAGATGTTAATGCTATATGAAACTCAAGAATTGACTGGCATGGAGGTTTCTCTGAATTGATACTGTATTGTTGTTTGGTGCCATCAAGTTGAGTATGACTCATAATGACCCTATGAATAACAGATCTGAACCCTGTCTGGTCTGTGCTATCTTCATATTTACTGACACTCTAGAGCCCTTTGCTGCAGTCACCATGTTAATCGACCTAGTGGAGGGTCTTCTTCTCCTTCACTGACCCTCCACCTTCCAAGCCTCATGTCCCTTTCCAAGGAACAGCCCCTCCTAGCAACATGCCTGAAGAATATGAGGCAAGGCCTCAGCATCCTTGTCTCTAAAGAGCACGTTGGCTGAGCTCTCTCCAAGACGTATTTGCTTGTTCTTTTGGCCACCCATGGGATGTTCAGTGCTCTTCTCCAATACCACAGCTCAAAGCATCAATTTTTCTGTCATCCTTATTCATTATCTAGCTCTCAGATGCATAGCAAGTGATCGGAAAGACCATGACCTGAATCAAACACACCTTAGTCCTCAAAATGGCATCATGATTCCTCAATAATTTGGAGAAGTCCCTAACTGCACACTTTCCCAGTGCCATGGGTCTCCTTATTTCATGACTGCTGGTACCAGTCAACTTAATATTCAGCAGCTATTGTTGCTGGGCTGCACGCATGGTTGTTTTACACGAAAACAACTACATGGTCTCTAATTCTGCCCATTCATCTAGAGGCTTTTTCTCAGACGAGGCAGCAGCAATTAGGGAGCTTTACATGGCAAAGATGCAAACTTGTGCCTTGTCAAGTAGATTTCTAGGAGGGTTTTGTCCCAGCTACTTAACAAGAGCCCCTCATCATATGCATTAGGTTGTTGTTGTTGTTGTTGTTTTGTGCTTTATAGGATCAGATTTTCTGAGTTCTAACTCTTAATTTCCAAAGCATTCTCTTACTTTTTTAAAAAATACACTTAAATTCTATGTGGAACACAAAGCAACTCAGTTTGTTCCTAGCACTCAGGAGAGGATTTCACTTCAACTCTAGTCCAGTTTGCTGGGTTAAAATTTGGTGCTAGTCTTGCCTTTAGAAAGTTAATGCACAGGAAATTATTTAACATCCAACCCCCAGATGCTCCACAAACACATCTACACTGAGCCTCAGCAATCAGTTGGATGGATAAGAGGGACAAGACAGCCCCAAACAGTGAAGGAAGTAGTTCCCACCAGTTGAACTCCTAAAGGCCGAGACTCTTAGGAGAAAGAAGGAAGAAAGAAGACCCTGTCAGCAGTATTTTTAAATAGTGGCCATCCTACTGATGTGGGCTTGATGCAGAACAAGTATTAGTATTTATTGGCTTTTACAAACCATGTCCTCACTGGCCACGGACTAGACTGGTCTAGCTGGTAGCTATGCTGCCATCACTCAGGGGTAAAGAAAATATACCTTTTGTTTCTACTCATTTGGTTCTCTGTCTCATCTTTTTTCAGGCTTTCTTAAGAGAGAAGTGGCTGGCAGCAGGAATAAAATCTTTATGAGCAATGACACCATCTTTGGAGACACTCTAGTGACAACTACTTTAAATTTTGCTAGTTTGAAGGGTAAATTTTGCTCCATCCTGAAGACTCCCAATTCATTCTCTCACCTCCAACTTTCTGCTGTGTTCTAAGTCATTCTTTCTCTCTAATACTGTGCATTATCTAGATGTCTCATAGACACAGCATCAGAGAAAGTACCCCTCCTAAACTAGCCCTCTACCACTCACCTGTCACTTTTATCACACTGGTTGCTCGCATCTGTGATGCTAGAAACTGTTCTGCCAGTATTTCAGACACCAGCAGTGTCACTCCCCATGTTGGGCAGGTTTTATTAAACCTTCAAGATTAAGGAATCCTAGGACAAAAGGCCTGGTTGTCCATTTCCAAAACAGTAGTCAGCGAAAATCTTGTCTGAGTATTGTCTGAGATTTTTTCACTTTCTTAGTTTAGATGTGTCATTAGTGCCATGCCATTAGCCACTGGAGAAAGACATCATACTTGGTTAAATGGAGAACTCAAGAAAGTGAAAGAGATTCTTAATCAGAGAAGGAGAAACAATGGCCACAACAATAGTCCCAAACATATTAATGACCATAAGATGGCAATATTTCATTCTGTTATCTTTTTGAAATATGACGCTACAGGTAGAAAGCTCAAATAATGCCCTCTTTCTTTTACCTTCACTTGGAATAGATCACCAAGTCAGTGATTCTTTGCTTAATGTCTTATCTGACTGCTGCTGTCTTAATACAAATCACAGTTCTTACAACTGGCCTACTCTTCTTGCTTCTAAATTCTGAGATAATCTTTTCAAAATACAGATTTAATCATCTGTACTCTCTTGGTGGAAAAGCCCTCACCTAGCTCTCCATGGTTCAAAAATCAAAACTCACAGCTATTGAATCTATTCTGACCCATAGCAACCCTCCATCGAATTTCCAAGCTGTAAATCTTAACTAGAGGAGACTATATCTATCTATCTCTCCCATGGATTTGAACTTCAAGTTCTAGAGGCATAGCCTTCTGGTTAGGACAACATCCCATGGACTATGTTACCAGAGCTCCACACAAGTTTAAACTTTGATACATTCAACAACACTAGTCAAAAGCTAGGAACTTACCTGTTTTATGCCCAGAAAATATTCAACAGATAGGAGGAGGTGATCTGATGTAATCCTCATAAGCAAATGTGGGGGTAAAGCATATTCAGAAAAATGAATCTCAAAATGAACCAAAAATCCATGAGGATGTGGGTCCTTTGTGTTGCCTCTAAAGGAAGTTTCCTACTGAAAAAGACCAAAAGAAATAGTATTGGGATCAGATGTTCCCAGATGCTGACAGTCTAGAAAGCTGTTTTTACTGTGACTTTAAAAAACAACAACCACCAAACCCGGACTAAACTCTACTGCTTTGAATACACCAGCAGAAAGAAAAATGGGTTTGCTCCTAGAAGGGTATTTTCTGTGTTTCACTTTCACGGTCCTCCTCCACTCCACATCTCTTTCCAACTGACCATATATCTCCTGGGTTTCCTCTGTGCTCAGAAGGTACATTTGGAATACTCTACATTTGGAATGAATGATATTAAGAATGCCTTATACGAATACTGATGCTGGAATAAGGAGTTCCTGGAAAGAAGGATATGCACTTTAAGACATCAGGAAGGGTGCTCGATACGACACTTTGCCACCTTTGTAGAAAGCATCGGGGAGTAAAGCCCCACAGCAGACACTCGAATTTGGAGATTTTTAACAGTAGTGATTGGAGGGTGCCAACTCGCAGTCTCCCAGTCCTGACAGTGCTTATTACTGTTGCTGTAGTTGTTCTTATTGTTGTTGGGTTCCCCTGAGCTATTTATTACCCATAGTGATCCTAGGTAGATCAGAACTGAACCTTGCCCTATCTGCATGCCATCCTCATCACCTCCGAATACTCGAGCCAATTGTTACAGCCACGTTGTCAGTCCGTCGTGTTGAGGGTCTTCCTCTATTTCTCTGACCCTTCACCTTTCCAAGCATGATGTCTTTTTCCAAGGACTGACCCCTGCTGACAACACACCCAAAGTATGTAAGACAAAATTTCACTATCCTTGCCTCCAAGGTGCATGCAGCCTGTTTACACTTCCTCTAAGACAGACTTGTTTGTTCTTTTGGCAGTCTGTGCAATATTCAATACTTCTCTCCAACACCACAGTTCAAAGGCTTCAATTCATCTTCTGTCATCTATGTTCATTCTTTATTAAAAGCTCCTTTAAAAAATGAAGTTTAGTCCCTATGGACATGCCAGACTTGACAAGGTCCACCTACAGAGCTACTATTCTGCTTCATCAGAACTTGAACTGAAGGACCAAAAGTCAAGCCATTAATCATTTGAGAATATAAATGGAATTTCATGTTCCTATGACTGATTGGCCTTAATTTATGAGAAAAGGGGGACTCTGTGAGGACAAACAACAAGAATCAAATATATATATATCTTTGCCAGGGCTCACAAAATGAAATGTAATTGGTCTGGGCCTCTGCCGCTCTAATGATTTAAGCAATCTTAATATCTTTAAGAAACTAAAAGCTTCTTTGATAAATATGTTTGAGCTTAATTGATGATCTCAAGGTCAATGCCAAAGTATTTATGTTTCATTTTCCCTTTTACAGACCAAACAACAGTGCAAACTAAAGAGCTCACACAAATATCAACTGCTAGATATAAAAACAGCACATAAATAACTCACTTAAATGTTAGTGGCTGAGGGCAAGTGCAGAAGCCATGATCTCTAATATCTTGTGCTCAGCTAAAATGGGCTTAGGCCATGACATGTGTAGCTCCTTTTCTCTATTTTTAAAATAAACCTCAGAAAAGACCTTATACAAATACACCACAGAATTACAATGTTTATTCACTGACTCCAGGCTGTAAAGTTAGGATATCTAGTTAATGTAACTGCTGAGAATTTCCATCTTTATACGAGAAAATGCAAAAAGACCATGCAATTAAAAAAAAAAAAAACAGCAACAAAAGCAAAGTTCAACTGAGCAATGAACAACAATGCTGGTGAGTTTGTGGAAAGATTAGAAACCTTTTTCACTGCTGGTGGGGATGTAAAATGGTACAAACTCTATGGAAAGCAGTCTGGCACTTTCTCAAAATGTTGGAAATAGAATGTTTAACCCAACAATTCCATTACTGGGAATATGCCCTAAAGAAACCAGCGCTGTGACTCAAATAGATGTATGCAACACCCATGTTCATTGCTACATTATTCACAATAGTAAAGAGATGGAAGAAACCTAGGTGCCCATCAACAACCAAATGGATAGAAAAATTATGGTACATTCATTCACACAATGGAATATTACACAGCATTAAAAAACAATGAACTCATAAAACGTTACACAACCTGGGGGCGGGGGGAGCCTTGGGGATATTATGCTGAGTGAAATATCTCAGTCATAAAAGGACAAATACTACATAACACTGCTGTCATAAAACAAGACAGACATGGGGCTTGGGGAGGGAATGGGGAAAGAGTGGATGGATAATGAACACTGCATTAGAACAGATAAGGGAAAGAACTGTCCAAAAGGAATAAGTGATTATGCATTATATGTATGACAACAATCTGGAACAAGGGATATACTGCAGGGTGGTCTGGGGTAGGGGGAGGGAGAAGGGGAAGAAAATGTGCAACAGTGAATTTAAAAAAGAAAAACCAAGTTTAAAAAATCTACCAATGTCCAGAAAAATTATCAGTTTTTTTCAATGAACTATTGTGGTTAGTGTGTGCCGTCAAGTCAGAACTAACTCACAGCTGACCCTTTAGCGGGTTTACAGAGGCAGTTACTTGCACGGGAAGAGACTGCCTATTGAGAATCATATTCTGTACTCATTAATATATAACTGAACAACTACTATGTATTAGGCATTGGCTAGCTAGAACTGTGGACAGAAGATTTCTATGCAACCTCCATTTTAGTGAATATGGTATTTCAAATTGTTCCTTTACAAGCA
The DNA here is from genome assembly GCF_000299155.1 of Elephantulus edwardii. Taxonomy (NCBI): domain Eukaryota; kingdom Metazoa; phylum Chordata; class Mammalia; order Macroscelidea; family Macroscelididae; genus Elephantulus; species Elephantulus edwardii. The sequence goes on along the minus strand of NW_006399757.1, from coordinate 25,961,945 downwards.
AACGATTACAGTAAATACAAGTTATGACAAGCACTTTGAAAGGAACAAGGAGATAATTTGAACATAGGAAGCAGCATAGTGATAATTCAGTCCTTCCTTTTTAGTCTACAAATAAGTAAACAGATTCCAAAGGTAAAAGACTTATTTAAAGTCACACAACAACCATCCAACATCATATCTCAATGTAACAAGACTGCATTCTGTCCAAACATAAAATTTTGTAATGAATCAAGTTACTCCCAGTCTTGTTCAGAAAATTAATGGTATGCATATGTAATTGTGACCTAATTACATGGTAGACAGCAAGAGTCCAAGAAAGTGTCACCAATTGGCTCACTTTATCTGAACAATTGGTAGTGTCAGGCTATTGCTTGTTAACTGGCTTTATTGCCCCTGCTGGTGAGCACATTCTGACATCAGGAAGGATCTTTCCCTTTCTCTGCTTCACAAAGGGCATCATAAATAATAGCTCCTGGAATGAGTCCATTAGGTGCATACCAACTACTGATCTTCAACTATACGTGCTTAGATATGGCCTCTTCTCTGAGTATAACCTCATTATGGAAGCTGTTCTCACCTTGAATGTGTTTCTTGCCTCCAGGAACATGGTATCTAGGGATCTTTTCTTCAAGTAAAAACAGGACTCTAGATCTTTTACTTTTGGAAGCAGTAGTGGCATCCACTTCCTAAGCAGCATGCCTCTGTAAAAAGGCTTCAGGTCTTTTGTTCATAGAGTCGCTCTCAACTCAATGACAATCAACAACAACAACAACAGATCTTTTACTTATTTAATAAAATATCCCTAGTGGCATAGTGAGATCTCTTAGCTTAGAAGTAAGAGACTACACTGCCAAAACAGCATGTGGTTTTAGTTCAAAGATGGGAAATTGCCTTCCATGTGATTTGTTGTTATTGGTGGTGGTGGTAGAAGATGCCCCCAAGTTGAGTACAACTCATGGCTACCCTATGAACAACAGATCTGAACTCTGTCCTTTCCTGTGTCATCCTCATCATCTCTGACATACTTGAGCCCATTGCTGCAGTCTGTGTCAATCCATTTCATTGTATGGGTCCTCTCTTTCACCAACCCACCACCCTTCCAAGCATGATGTCCCTTTCCAAGGAAAAGCCTCTCCTAACAAAAAGCCCAAAGTATATGAGACAAAGCTTGTCATTTGACTCCATTGAGTATTCTGGCTGCACTTTCTCCAAGACATATCTATCCATCTGGTCTTTTTAAAAAAAAAATTCATTTATTTACAAAATTCAAATACATTGTTTTTGAGAACAGATTCTTTCCATTTCCCTCACCCCCCATCAAATTGTACAAGCCCATGATTAATCCCCACTTTCCCCTGCACATCCTCATCCCTCTGCTTTCACCCACCCCCACCCATCTTGGTTCCTTATACTCATCATATTCATCCTACAATAATGGTTTTATACAATATTTATCCTTGTGGAACTGAGTTCCTGCAGCATAATGTTCTCCAGTCCCTCCCAAGTTAGGTAATAATTTACAAAAACATTGCTCCTGCATGCTGCATAGTATTCCATTGTGTGAATATACCATAATTTCTCAATCCATTCATTTGTGATTGGACATTTGGGCTGTTTCCTTGTTCTTGTGATGGTGTACTAGGTCAATTTACATGATATGCATCGAAAAATTGGACAAAAAATATGGATGACAGAAGAATAGTTACCTTTGACTGTGGTGTTGGAGAAGAACACTGAACATCCCACGGACTGACAAAAGAAAAAAAAATATGTCTTGGAGAGGGTGCAGCCAGAGTACTTTTTGGAGGCAAGGATGAAGAGGCTTTGCCTCTCATACTTTGGGCATGTTTCTAGGAAAGGTTATTTCTTAGGGAGGGACATAATGTTTGGAAGGGTGGAGGGTTGGCTAAAGAGAGGAGGACCTTCAACCAGGTAGATTGATAGGGTTACTGGTGCCATGGCTCTAGTGTGTCAGGAAGTAAGAGGATGGCACAGTATAGGACAGAGTTCAGATCCACTGTTCATAGAGTTCCTATGAGTCATTCTTGACTCAATGGCACCTAACAACAACAAGAAGTCTTACTAATTATCCAGCTCTTAGATGCATAGTAAGTAATTTAAAAGGCCATGGTCTGTACTGCGTGCACCTTAGTCTTTAAACTGACATCATTGTTCCTCAATACTTTGGAGAGGTCACTGAGAGCAGACTTTCAGTATCTTTTGATTTCTTGATTGTTGGTACCAAAGGTGTTAAATGCGTATCCAAGTACAATGAAACAGTTGACAATTTTAATCTTTTTTCCATTGATCATGATGTTGCCTATTCATCTAGGAGTGAGGATTCTGTTTTTCTTGAGGTTGAGATGTAATCCATATTGAATGCTGTAGTCTTCGGTTTCTGCAGCAAGAGCCTCAAGTCCTCCTCACTTTCAGCAAGAAAGTTTCTATCATCTGCATAAGGCAGGTTATTGATGTGAATCCAACTTTTTGAATGATTTGTTCAGGACAGAGATCAAAAAGGTATAAAGAAAAATAAAAAGGTGGAGAAAGGATCCAACTCTGATGTAATTCTTTCTTGATTCTTAAACTATTCCCTTGCTCCTTTTACACAACAGCTTTTTGATCTAGGTATAGATCCCGCATAAGCACCAGTAAGTATTGTGGGATTTCCATTCTTCTCAATGTTAACAATATTTTTTTTAATTTAGTTTGTTTATTTTTCATTTCAATGAACAACTACAGAGATTTTGGAATTCCATTCATTCATTGTTGCACCCTTCTCCCCGCACAAACCCCGCCCCCTCCCCC
>NW_006399757.1:25931970-25938590 GCF_000299155.1 Elephantulus edwardii | reverse complement strand
TCCTGTTTTCTGTGGCATCTCTGTTTCAAGGACGTTTCTCAGTGTTTCCTGTAAGGCTGGTCTTGTTTTTATGAACTCCTTTAGGTTCTGTATTTCTGGGAATAAACAATATTTTTTTTAAGATACACACAAATGTCTTTGCATAAATAGACATTCTGCTGATATTCTCTGCCAGGATTCATCTGACATCAGCAATGATATCCCTGGTGCCATGCCCTCTTCTAAACTCAGCTTAAACTTCAAGAGGTTCTCTGTCAATTTACTGTTCTGGCTGGATTTTTATGATCATCAGAAATTTTTAGCTTGCATGTGATATTAATGTTATTGTTCTATAATTTCCCCATTCTACTGAATTACTTTTCTTTGGAATGGAAAAAAAATATGTATCTTTTCCAGTCAGTTACCCAGGTAGCTGTTCTCCAAATATCCTGATATTGACTGGTAAACATGTCCAGGGCTGCATCTATTAGTTGAAATATGTCAATTGGTATCAAAATGATTCTTGGGACCTTATTTTTTGCCAATGACCTCAAAGTAATTTGAACTTCATCCTTCATTACCATTTGCTCTTGATCATATGGTACTTCCTGAAATGTTTCCATCCAGAGTCAATTCTTTTTGGTTCAGAGACTTCTATCTTCTTTTGATGCTTCTTAGATTATTCAAGATTTTACACATAACATCTCTCAATATTGCAACTTGAGGCTTGAATTTGTTTTTCAGTTCTTACAGCTTGAGAAATGCTAAGTGAGTTCTTTCCTTTTTATTTTCCATATTCAGTTCTTTGCATTCTGTTATAATTTACTGCCTCTGAAAACCCATTAGAGGGTCAGTTATGGATCAGTTCTGACTCAACAGTACACAACAACAAATAGTGGCATAATGGGTAAGCACTGAGTTGCAAACCAAAAAGCCAGCGGTTCAAACCAAACAGCTGCTCCTCAGGAGGAAGATGAGGCAGTCTGCTCATATAAATATTTATAGCCTTGGGGACCCTATAAGTTAGTTCTCCTCTGTCTCATAAAGTCACTATGAGTTGAAACTGACCCAAGATCAGTGGATTATTACTTGAATATTGTTTTATCACTTACATGTCCTTACTTCATTTAAACCTCACAGCAAACCTATCAGGAAGCATCATTTTCCCCATTTTACTGATGAGGATTTTGAAGCCTTAGAGATGTACATTTATTTGTATGTGCTAATACCAGGATCAGAAATCTAGAACTTCACTCTCTAAAAATTTCCTTTGCTAGACGGTAAAGGCTGTTTCATGTTGTTGAATAACATCTAGTCAAAACCATCCATAGCTGACCCCCCAGTGGGTTCTCAGAGGCCCTCTATCACATGCAAGACTGCCCATCTTTCTCCCACAGAGCAGTTGGTAGATTCAAACCAATGCACCCTTACATATGCAGGGTAATTCCTTACCACGAAGCTCGAGAGTTCCAGTAAAGACTAGAAATATTATCATAAATAAGAGGTTGTGTTTTAGCCTCTAGATATGTAAAAGCCATCTTGCAGATATTGGAGTAGATGGTGGCGAAAAGCAGCATGAGAAGAAACAAATGGGACGGGTAGTGGAAACAGAAGCAGCCTCCATGATCTGTCCTGATGACATCTGCATGGTGAGATGAGAGGAACATCTATTCAACTAAAATTGGCCATAGGAAAATCTGAGTCTTAGATAGCCTTTCCTTGCTACAGAAAGCCCTCTGCATTTCTTATATATTAACTCACTCTTCTCATCAAATCTGTGGAATAAGTTTTCTCACCCTCCTTTAATACTGAGAAATGAAGAATTTTCAGTACTTTGTCTAAGATTTTTAGGGGGTGTACAGTTCTAATCCACCAGCTGCTCCACAAAAGAAGGATGGGCAGTCTCCTCCAGTGCAATTAACTGCCTCTGAAAACCCACTGGAAGGTCAGCTATGGGTCAGTTCTGACTTGACGGTACACAACAACAACAATGGAAATATAAGCCTGACTCCAGAGCCCCCTACTCTTAAGCATGACATTATACTCCCTCATTATCATTGCAGTGGTTATCTGTTTTCTTTACTTATCTACATCCATTTACCTTCTAGTAATAGCACCACTGTGGGGGAGAAATCACTTTATATGTAATCTTGGTGAGACAGCCGACCAAGGTGTCCTTTAAAATGTGGTCAATTTCAAGTCAACCTCATCTTCCATGACTTTAAGACCAGAACGACTAGTGGGCACCCAGCTACCACTACTTACCACTTCAGTAGATGATCCTGAATAGAGTGAGGAATATATGGAACAATAATTTAAAAAAAGAAAGAAAGAATGAAACCCAAAATAAAAAACAAACAAAGAGGTCAGGCTTAGTGGTTTGGCAAAAACAATGGAGCATCTGAGTCTGGTTCTTTGGCCCTTTGCCACCCATTGAAAAAGGAACATGGCTCAACTTCAGCCAAACAACAGACGGACCTAGAAGGTGATCAACAACACCAGGATAGCCTTCGTTCCTTAGTGAAACCAAACATACAAGGTCAAAAGAGCAACATTTGCCCAAGGATAAAGCCTAGGAAGGGAGCTCTATGGCTTCGTGGTAAGAAGCTGCACTGCCAACCCAAAGGCATGCAGTTTGAATCTACCACAGGAGAAGGATGGGCAAGCTCCTTCCACGCAATTCACTGCTTCTGAAAGCCTGCTGAAAAGTCAGCTAGGATCCATTCTGTATTGATGGCACACAACAAGAAAACCTAGTCGGATTAATGGAAATGAGAGCTGGAGGGAAGAAGTGGTGAAAGTATGGTTTCATTGTGGGTATTATAACCCATGTTATAAAACAAAATGTATATGAATAAAAAAATAATGTATTTGAATAAAAAAATCAATTTGTTTTGTGAACTTTAATCCAAATCACAATTTTAAAAACTTAAAAATTTTTAAAATTGCAGAATCAGAAGAAAAGAAAACCAATACCACACCCTTGGTTAATCGCATCCTTTCTCCAAGAACTTCATCTTGTGAAGAAGCCGAAAGCTCAGAGCAGGGGTGCTTTTGTTCCTGGATTTTCAAAGCACGTTGATGCCTGACCTTTTGAGACTGATATTGCAGTTTTCCTTTTATTTTCTTCGTTCCCCAGGTCTAGCAAATTTTCCATTTGCTTAAGTCACCAGGGTCCATTTGTGATACTAATAGGCAAACCCTAGCAGAACCATCATTATCATTTCCAGGTCAGCTACTTATTACCTTTGAGACTCTGGGGCATTCCCACTCTGACCCCTAATTGCTTGAGCTGTATAATTGTATTCGAAAGGTCCCTGTTTTTAATAGTTCTAACATTCTTTAACATGGTAATGATCATGACTCTGACTGTGATACTCCTTTATTTCTTATTCCCCTCAGTAGGCAAGGATTTACCTGCTTTTCTTCTAGGCCACGAAACACCACTCATTTTTCTCTAACTCCCAAGTGAGGCCTCCACAGTGGCAGCTTCAGACTTTCCTGTCTCCCAGGGCTCAAGTGGCACTGCCCTCTAGGAGGCTCTCACGTGACTTTGTCTCCCGCTCTATGGAGAATATTAAAGTGATTCATCATCTGGCCGGCAGGCGACGCTCTTGCCGCAGGACGTCCACATGCTCACATCTGCCAGGCACGCACTTCCGGACCCGGAAGTACGTGTGTCGCAGGCAGCGTGGGCCGCTGCCTTGAAAACACAGAGCGCATTCCGCGCTCCCGGTGGGAGCTGCCTCGGACTCGGGTTCGTGATGCTGTGCGCGCCGAGACTGCGTGCTTGGCGAGGCTGCCTCCTCGCAGCGTGCGGGGCCCGAAGGGTCAGCACCAGCTGGTTCCCGGTGGGCCCCGCCTTCAATGTCAAACCTCAGGATCGCCGCCTGGACCCCTTCCGCAAGCGCCTGGGCCTTTTTGGCGTTCCTGAGCTCAGTGCCCCGGAAGGGTTTCTTGTTGCGCAGGAGAAGGCCTTGAAGAAGACGGAGTTGCTGGTGGAGCGAGCATGCAGGACGCCGCCTGGGCCACTGACCGTCCTCATCTTCGACGAGCTCTCGGATTCCTTGTGCCGAGTAGCAGATCTGGCTGACTTTGTGAAAATAGCGCACCCTGATGCAGCATTCAGAGAGGCCGCGGACGAAGCGTGTAGAAGCATCGGCACCGTGGTGGAGAAGCTGAACACAAATGTGGAACTTTATCAAAGTTTGCAGAAATTGTTAGCTGATAAAAAGCTTGTGGAGTCCCTTGATCCAGAAACCAGGCGAGTGGCTGAACTGTTTATGTTTGATTTTGAAATTAGTGGAATCCACTTAGATAAAGAAAAGCGGAAAAGAGCAGTGGACCTCAACCTTAAAATCTTGGATCTGAGTAGCATGTTTCTGATGGGAACCAATGTCCCAAACAAGATTGGGAAGCAGCTCCTGCCGGAACACATCTGCCACCACTTTATCACCTATGGGGAGCACGTGGTCATTGATGGGCTGTATGCAGAAGTGCCTGATGACCAGGTACGAGAAGCTGCTTATAAAATTTTTCTTTATCCCAATGCTGATCAATTGAACTGCTTAGAAGAATTACTCAGGAACAGAGACCTGCTGGCCAAGTTAGTGGGATATTCTACGTTCTCCCACAGGGCTCTCCAGGGAACGATAGCTGGGACTCCAGAGACTGTCATGCAATTCCTTGAGAAACTATCAGACAAGCTTTCTGAAAGAACTTTAAATGATTTTGAGATGATGCGAGGGATGAAAATGAAACTAAATCCCCAAAATGCTGAACTGATGCCTTGGGATCCGCCGTACTACAGCGGTGTGCTTCGTTCGGAGAGGTACAATATTGAACCCAGCTTGTACTGCCCGTTTTTCTCCCTCGGTGCATGCATGGAAGGTTTGAATGTTTTGTTTAACCAGCTGCTGGGGATTTCTTTATATGCAGAGCAGACTGCAAAGGGAGAGGTGTGGTGTGACGATGTGCGGAAACTGGCTGTGGTTCATGAAGCTGAAGGATTATTGGGATACATTTACTGTGATTTTTTCCAGCGAGCAGGCAAACCACATCAGGATTGTCATTTCACCATCCGAGGAGGCCGGTTAACAGAGAACGGAGACTATCAGCTCCCAGTCGTTGTTCTCATGCTGAACCTTCCCCAGTCGGCACGCAGCTCACCTACCTTACTGACCCCAGGAATGATGGAAAATCTCTTCCACGAGATGGGACATGCCATGCATTCCATGCTGGGCCGCACTCGCTATCAGCACGTCACTGGGACCAGGTGCCCCACTGACTTTGCGGAGGTGCCTTCCATCCTGATGGAATACTTCGCAAGTGATTATCGGGTGGTTAACCAGTTTGCCAGGCACTATCAGACTGGGCAGCCCCTGCCAAAAAATATGGTGTCTCGTCTTTGTGAGTCTAAAAAAGTTTGTGCTGCAGCCGATATGCAGCTTCAGGTCTTTTATGCCACTCTGGATCAAATCTATCACGGGCAGCATCCCCTGAGGAGGTCAACTACAGACATTCTTAAGGAAACACAGGAGAAGTTTTACGGCCTGCCCTACGTCCCCAATACCGCCTGGCAGCTGCGATTCAGCCACCTCGTAGGCTATGGTGCCAAGTACTACTCTTACCTAATGTCCAGAGCAGTGGCTTCCATGCTTTGGAAAGAATGTTTCCTGCAGGATCCTTTTAACAGGGCCATGGGTGAGCGCTATCGCCGAGAGATGCTGGCACACGGAGGCGGCAAGGAGCCTATGCTCATGATTCAAGGTATGCTCCAGAAGTGCCCTTCCATCGATGACTTCGTAGATACCCTTGTGTCCGACTTGCACCTGGACTTTGAGACGTTCTTCATGGATTCTGAGTAATGGACGTGCCCTGCATATCATCAGTCAGGATCATGGCCACGTCAGTGCTGCAGCTGTGGAAACTTGTTCCCGTGTTCACTTCTGTAATAACTTCTGAAAACCACTAAACTGAGAAAAGTTCAAATAAATAATTTGTTTTAATTTAAAAAAAAAATAAAGTGATTCATCATCTGCTCACAGTCCCTTGTTTATTTTCTGCTCTCCAGAACACATCTTCACTTTCTCTCCCTCTACTCCACCTTCCTTTCCACCTCTAACACATACCTCTTCCCTAGGCTGCAGCATGCAGTTCAAACACCATATATGTTTCACTTAATGTTGTTCTGAGTACACTGCTAAGCAAAGAGGTCACAAAGACCAAAAACTACCAAAAAACACCACCAAAGAACAGACCAACCTCATTCCTGCCCAGAGGGAGTTTACAGTCTGGTAATGGAGACATACATTAATAGATAATATCAATTAAAATTATGATATATTAAGTAGAGTTATTTACAAGGCATAATGGAAGCAAAATTCTACTTGAGCTTGCAGTAGCTGAAGCTAATTAAAAAAACAGCCACAGTTGTACATCCACAGGGAACTGCCAAAAGTTCAAGCTGGATTCACAACAGGAATGAGGGATGTAATTGCTGGTGGCATATGAATCTTGGCTGACAGCAGAGAATACTAGAAAGATGTTTAGCTGTATTTTATTAACTATGAGAAGGCATGCAACTATATGGACATAATAAATTATGGATAACCATGTGTTGTTGTTGTTGTTGTTGTTGT
>NW_006399757.1:25895532-25928424 GCF_000299155.1 Elephantulus edwardii | reverse complement strand
GTTCTGGCAGAAAGGTCAAAACAGAGGCTCGGCTCTGACTGGCTGAAGTTGGGCACCTCACAGGACAGCCACCAGACCCCTCCCCCCCCCATCTTCCCAGGTAATCGGAGACGCCAAAAGCACGTGACATCCGTTCCAGCAGAAAGGTTGGATAACCATGTAATGAACAATAATTCCAAAACACTAAGTTCTGTTTATGGAATTTTGTACGTAGTTCAAGAGGCAATCATTTAAGGAGAACAAGAAACCAGAATGTGACTTAGAATTGGAAAAATGTGTACAGCAGGATTTTATCTTTTCACCTTATTTATTCCATGTATATATTCAGTAAATAATCTGAGAAATTGGACTATATGAAGAAGAACACAGTATCAGAATTTAAGGAAAATAAACTGATATATGAAGACAATACAACCTTAATTAGAGAAACCTGAAGATTATTTGAAATACTAACTGGTAAATGTAAAAGATGACAGGTTTTAGTTTATAGAATAAACATAAAAAAATTGAAACCTTTATAAATGAACCAACAGACAACATCATGGTAAAAAAAATTTAAGTTGTCAAGGATTTCTTTCATCCTTTTGGTTCAATAATCAATGCTCATGGACTTAGCAACCTAGAAATCAAACATTATATTCAACTAAATTAAAGGTATCTTTAAAATGTGAAAAAGCAAAGCTTTCAATTTCATGACTAAAGTGAACCGAGCCTAAGCCACAGTCATTTCAATTACCTCACGTGAATACAAAAGTTGAACAGTGATAAAAGAAGACTGAAGAACTGATTCATTCAAATTTTGGTACTGGGGAAAACATACCATGGAGTTTCTGACAAGTGAGCAAACATACATGAGAGAAACGACAGCCCTAATAGTCCTTAGAAATAAGGATGACAAGACTTCATTTTGCTGATTTTGGAAAAGTCATCAAAAGGAATAAATTGCTTAAGAAAATGTTAGTATAGCAGAAGGTCAGCAGAAAAGGAGGTGGACCTTTAGTAAGATAAAGTGGTACAATGGATTCAAAGTAATGATTGTGAGAATTGCTCAGGACCAGGCCATATTTCCTTGTTATGCTCCTATCCCATGCTATGAGCCACAGTCAATTAATTCAATGGCACCTAACAACATTGAGAGCCTTGAGAGAACAACATTGAGAAATAAGTGAAGACTGCATCTTTAAAATGAATGGGAGCTAATCAGATGAAAAGGGGCATGATATACTGAAAAGAGAAAGTAGCCTGAACAAAAGCAGAATTGTCATGGGAACAAAAAGGTTGGTGGTAGAATGGACAAACACACACCATCAACTGGAAGGTTGGAACCATCTCCTGATCCTTTGTTCATCTGGGTCACAAACAAATCCCTTCTAGGAATATTTCTTTTATCATTGCTGTTTTACTGAAATATGCTACTCTCTGAAGATCTGCTTCCCCTGCAGTCCTCTTTGTTGCTGTTGTTCTGTACCATTGAGTCGGAACTGACCCATAAAGTAGGTTTTCGGAGTCAGTGAGGAGAGGTGGTCATTTCCTAATTTCTCTGCTCTGCTTTTACATTTGCAATAGAGATATTTTGTCTCTTCAATGTTTATGTCCTCCTGTATTTTCGCTGTGCACTCTCCTGGTAATTATAGGGGCCTGGTCATTACAATCAGTCTCTTAGTTATGAAAGTCTGACTTTCAGAAACTCCTATTTGCCTTTTAGTTTTATGTCAATTTGGCCTCACTTTGAAAGGACTGAACCAATCGCTGCTGGCAATAAATTCTTCAACACAATCATCTTCTTTTACTGCTTCTACAGCTCTGAAATCGCTGAAAGGCCTTCAAATCTTTTTTTTTTTCAAATCATTTTTAAAATTAGACTTCGGCACACTTAGAGACAGATCTTCTTAACTTGAAGTCTTCCTGTACTAATAGCAGAAACCTTTCCATTATTTCATTCTGACTATTCCCCTCTCTGCCAGTAAGCTTCTATCTTTCTGCTTTCTGGGGGCCTTAGTTTCCTACGACTGCTGTAACAGAAATACCACAAGTGCGTGGGTGGCTTTAAAGAACAAAAATTTCTTTTTTCAAAGTTCTGGAAGCAAAAGTAAAAATCGGAATCTTTATTGTGTTAATTCCTTTCTTCCTAGTTATTGTTGTTAGTTGTCGACTGTGTTGACAACAATGCAGGGACCCTACGAATAACTGATAGAAACCCTGCCCTATCTGCATCCCCCTCACAATCTCCACCATCCTCAAGCCATTTCTGCAGTTACCATGCCAATCCATCTTGTTGAAAATGTTTCTCTTCACTGTGTCTCTATTTTTTCCAGTATGATACCTTTCCCAAGGACTGGCCTCAGAGCCTGACAAGATACTCAAAGTATGGGAGACAAAGTTTTACCATCCTTGCTTTTAAGAAACACTCTGGTTGCACTTCCTCCAAGACAGATTTGTTTGTTCTTTTGGCATTCAAAAAATCATACTCTTCTTCACTAACACCACAATTCAAAGGCATCCATTCTCCTTTGGTCTTCCTATTCTTTGCTTATCAGTAGTGTCGGGTAAATTCTTTGATTTATAGATGATCTTGGCACAGTCTCTGTCTTCCTCATTTTATACTTGCCTCTGTGTCTAATAGGCTTTTTTTTAAAATAAGCCAGAAGTGATGAGATTAAGAACTCATCATACTTAGATCTAATCTAATTAATGTAACAAAGAAAATCTTATTTTCCTCAGCTTTTGATTTCTAGATTTTATTTTATGATAATGTAGCCTACTGAGGACATAAAAAAAGCTTAAGAAAGTCAAGGAGAAGAGCACAGGAAAGGAAAGATAATCTGGGCTTCCATTTTAAGCAACAAATTTGTTGTTTTGAGTGCCCTTGAGTCATCTATGTCTCATGGTGACCCTATCAAGAGTAGCTCTGAACTCTGCCCTATCCTGAGCCAGTCTTCAGTCTCTGACACACCTAACCCCATTACCACAGTCACTGTGTAAATGCATCTCATCTGGGGTCTTCCTCTGCTGCACTGACCTTCCACCCTTGCAAGCATGATATCCTTCTCCAAGGACTTGTCCCTCCTGGTCACGTACCAAAAGTGTGTGAGATGGAGTTTCAAAATCCTTACCTCCAAGGAACTAGTTTCACTCTCTCCAGGACAGACGTATTTGTTCTCTTGGCAGTCCAAGGTAAGTTCAATACTCTTCTCCAGCACCACAATTCAAAGGTAAAGATTCTTCTTCTGTCATCCTTAGTCATTGTCCAGATCTCTGAGACATAGCAAGTAATTGCAAACACTATGGCCTTGATCAGGTGCACATTAGTTTCTAGACTGAGATCTTTGCTCTTTAGCACTTTGGAGAGGTCCATGGCAGCAAATTTTCACATTGCAAGTCATCTTTTAATTTCCTAACTGCTGGTGAGAGCCAGCTTAAATTGTTAACGACCTCAATCTCTTCTCCATCTATCAGGATGTTGCTAATTGAGAATCTTTGTTTTCTTGATGTTGAGTATCAATTAAGGGTGACAAAAACAAGATGGTACTATGGCCATTTCACAAAAGCAAGATGTACACCAAAACAAAGTTTAGGTGTTGAGGATGGTTGTAGGGGGGGTGGAAATCAACCATTGCAGTTATTAGAAATTAAGAAAGGTGAAAGATACTGAGTGAAATGTCCCAGTCACAAAGGGTCAAATATTGCATGGTGCCACTGTTGTAGAATGGGACTGTCCTTGGGGTTGGGGAGAGACTGAGTAAGATGGGTTCAATAATGTATGCTGCTCTGAAACAGAGAAGGGAGAAAATGGTTTAAAAGAGATATGTGATTAGGTATTTATGTCATGACAGGAGTCTAGAGTGATGGCTACATGGTGGAGTGGACCTGGGGGAGGGTTTGTAAAATAATGAAAGAATCTTTTCTTTTACTTTTCCAAGAGGGTAATGTCTGGTGTGGGGGAGCCTTGGGAGGGGACAAATCTACAACAATGAATGAATGGAAATCCAAAGCCTCGGTAAATTTTCACTGAAATTAATAACAAATTTAAATTTAAAAAAAAAGAATTAAGTTAGAGTAAGGATGGCAATGGAACCACCTTACCTCTGTAACTTGATATGTGCCACTATTAGAACCTCTACTCAGAATATTATTGCTTTTTAATTTTTGACTCATGCACTTTTGTTAGTTAAATTTGTATCTTCTAGGCTGCAACACTTCCATGATACATCTTCAAGGATATGAACATGTACTGCTAAGCACAATTGATAACAGTGCATCTAAATTCCAAAATCAATCTCCATAACAGTCTATGTGTTTCCTACTGCCAAGGAGGCCCTTTAGAGTAGTGAGAAAAGACATTCACCCTGAAACCCACAGCATCCCTTTTCAGCAGGAAGTAGCTAAGAGAATACGCCATCCCCTTTTCCTTATGAATCAGGGTGAAGTCTCTCTCAGGGAGGAGTGATAGGGAATGGCAAGGGACACACTGACAAAGGAGATTAATCAGAACTGGCTTTGACTAGCACTGTGGCAATTGGACAATTAAAACAGACATGGAGGGGAAGAAGAACGAACTGGGGATGAGGGTGGAAAAAACAGTGCAACAATGAATGAATGAAAACCCCAAATCTCTGTAAATGTTCATTAAAACTAATAAAATTTAATTTTAAAAAAAAGGTGAAAGAATGAAAGAAAGGGAGGAAGGGAGGAGAGAGAGGAATGGAGGGGAGAGGGGAAGAAAGGGGAGAAGGGAAGGAGGGAAGGGAGGAGGAGAGAGAGAGCAGGAGAGAAAGAAAGATAAATAGATATAGAGAAATAGACTTTAGACTGGTCTGTCTTCAGTTTGTTATTGTTGTTATGTGCCCTATATACAATAGCTCTGAATCCTGCTCTGTCCTGAGCCAATCTCATTATCTCTGATGCTCCTATCATCTTTACCCCAGTTGTTGTGTGAATCCATCTCATCCAGGGTCTTCCTTTCCTGTACTGTTCCTCTACCCATCTAACCATGATATCCTTCTCCAAAGACTGGTCCCTCCTGGCTGCATGCCCAAAGTGTTTGAGATGAAAATGGCACCAAATATGGCAGGGTTCAGTTCAACTCTTCATAGAGTCACTATGAGTCATATTCGACTTGGCAGCACCTGACAACAAAAATAACATCCCCATCAGTCTCTGTGTTCCCTGTCTCTTACTGGTGATTCTAATTTCTGATGATCTGGGGAATTGAAGGAGTTCCTTTATTCTCATTGCAGTATCCATTTTTCTTCCTTTACTCACTTTACTCACTTTACTTCCTTTACTCATTCCTTTGCCCTGTTCTCTCTCTCTCATGAGGTTTCTTTTTCTGTAGAGTGTGAAAATTATCCAACATCATCACTAATATCACACACCAGCAAAATTTTGATGAAGATTATGCAGAAATGACTGGAATATTACAGAGAACTACCAGAAATCCAAGCTGGGTTTAGAAGAGGTCATGGCACTAGAGACATTATTGCCAATGCCAAATCGATCTTGGCAGAAAGCAAAGAATACCAGAAAAATGTCTAACTGTGCTTCATTGACTATGCAAAGGCATTTTATTGTCTGGATCAAAACAAATTGTGGCTAACCTTGAGGAGAATAGGAATCCCAGAACATGTGACTGTGCTTATGTGAAACCTATACTTGGACCAGTAAACAGACCTCAAAACAGAGCAGGAAAGCACTGCATGATTCAAAATCACGAAAGGAGTGTGTCAGGGTTGCATCCTGTCCTTGTACTTTTTCAATGTGTATGCAGAACAGATCATTTGGGAAGCAGGGCATTATAAGGAAGAATGGGAAATCAGGATTGGAGGAAGATTCATCAACAAACTACTTTAATGCAGATTACACAACTTTGCTTGCTGAAACTGAAGAAGACCTGAAGCACTTGCTGCAGAAGGTCAAGGACTGTAGTCTTCAGTATGGATTGAAGTTCACCATTAAGAAGATAAAGATTCTCACCACTGGACCAATTGGCAGCACCATGATAGATGGAGAAGAGACTGAGATTGTTAACAATTACAGCTTTCTTGGTTCCACAATCAACACTCCTGGGACCAGCAATCAGCAAATCAAAAGATGACTTGCACTGGGGAAAATCTGCAGTAAGGGATCTCTCCAGAATACTGAAAATTAACAACATCGGTTTAGAGACTAAGGTGCACCTAATCCAGGCCGTGGTCTTTACAATTACCTGCTATGCAACAGAGACCTGGACAATGACTAAAAATGACAGAAGAATTGATGCCTTCAAATTTTGGTGCTGAAGAAGGGTCTTAAACATACCATAGACTGCCAAGAAAACAAATAGGTCTGTCTTGGAGAGTAAAAGCAAGTTCCTCCTTGGAGGCTAGGATTTTGAAGCTCTGTCTCACATACTTTTGGCATGTAGCCAGGTGAGACCAGAAGTACATGGTGCTCACAAGGATGGAGGGACAGCACAGGAGAGGTAGACTGAAGATGAGCCGGATTCATACAGTGACTGGGGCCATGGGGGTTGGTGTGTCCAAGTCAGTGAGACTGGCTCAGGAAAGGGCTTGGAGCTGCTAAACATAGAGTCGCTATGGGTCACAGATGACTAAACAGTATATAACAACTCTTCCCAAACGCATCTGGTCTTCCTTATTTTGTTAGGGAATAAAAGTCTTCATTGTTGTCAGGGCAGCTCCAACTATAGGGACTCTCAATTGAACTCCTGAGGTTATAAATAAACATGGGAGGAGACTGCTCATATTTCTCCTGTGGAAGTACTGGTAGATTCAAACCACCAAGCAGAAAATATTCTCATGTTCTCTTCTTGCTCCATCTTCTCTATCCATAGTGCCAAATGCCAGGTGTACACATGAGCAATGCCACTTATCCTTCCCCTAAGCCTTGTTCATGATATTTCTTCTTTTTTCTTTTATTAATTTTTAAAAAAAGTTATAGAGATTTTGGATTTTCATCCATTGTTGCACTTTTCTCTCTGCCCACCCCTCCACTCCAGTTCATTCTTCTCTTTGAAAAGAAAAAGAAAAATTCTTTCATTGTTATACAATCCCTCCCCCCAGGTCTACTCCACTATGAAGCCTTCATTCTGGACTCTGTCATGACAATAATATCTAATCACATACACTTTTTAAACAGTCCCCTCTCTCATCTGTTTCAATACAGTGTATATAATTTATCCCAGCTTTCTCAGTCTCCCCTATCTTCTCTATTTCTCAAATGCTATTCCTTAGTATTCTTTCCTGTAACTCAATTCCATGCTATAAATGTAGATCGTTGGACAGTCACTGCTTGCAGTTGGTCATTTGTTGTGTCCAAATTCCTCCTCCTGTATTTATTTTTAATCCCCAGCAATTTTACTTATGTTCTCTAATACACTCTTTCTTTGGATTTCTTTCATCTTCCACCGAGATAAAGTGGTGAATTGAAGAGACTTAAGCACAGACACAAGATTAGAAAGGTTTTTAACTGTTATAGAGAGTCACTATGAGCCTGAGTTGACTGGACAGCATTTAACAACAATAAGCATTGGCTCTGATAGGGAGCTTTGGTGGCCTGTGCTGCAGTTCTGAAGGCCTTTGGATAGGCTATCTCCTCCTGTACGATTAACTGCTTCTGAAAACCTGCTGGAGGGTCACTAGGGGTCAGTTCTGACCTTACGGTACACAACAGAAAAAAGATAGCACAAAAGTGTCCAAAATACAGAATAGGCATTGGCTCTGAGTAACAGTTTCCAATTTTTATCAACCCCTGAGTATAAAAGCAAACCTCTTCAGGCCTGCTCACTCCCAGGGGCAGGAACTTTAAACACTAGATGTCATCTTGAAACTTAATCCAACAGCTACATATATAATGAGTCACTTCCAAAACACAAAGGAAAATTCAGTTGCTCCATGGGGTGTCAAGGCCTTTGAGTTACCTACCACTGTCATCCCCAAAGGTCAGGGATGGGAGCAGCTATTCTCTTATCCTTAATTCTAGACTCAGGCATGAGCTGCAGAGTTCAGCCACAACATGAATATGGAGATTCTTGAAAGTGTCCTGGAAAATGGTCAGCTGTATACGAAAAGCCAAAAGATGTCATTACATGTCTTTGCTAAAATTTGTTGCAGAGGAAAACCACATCCATCTAAAACTGGGGCAATTGCAGAGATAGATCACGCCTAGGGCTCTCACCCCTAATACAATGTGCCTATCTGGAGCAGCCAAGAATTCATAAAGTCCCTGAATCTGATGACACACCAGCAACAAGATGAATGCTCAGAGAGTGGTGGTTGCCGGAGGGTGTACAGAACCCAGGCTGAACAGATGGAGCACAGTGGAGAGTGGGAAGGCCTCAGAGATACATGCACATCTCAGCCCTCTGGGAACAAAAGCATTTATGTCAACTACAGAGACATCATACCCTTATCAAGACGTTAATGTCACTTAGAAGACCATCAAGAGATGCAAATAACCTATCATGAGGATCACTCACAACTTAGGAGTGAAAATGTTTTTCAAATTATGTACTTTTCATTTCTCCTTCCTACCTAAGTATCCGAGAGGCTGGGCTCTATGAGGAGAATTGTGGCATCAGGATTGGTGGAAGATCTATTAACAATCTCCGTTATGCAGATGACACAACCTTGCTTGCTGAAACTGAGGAGGACCTCATGCACTTGCTGCGAAGGGTCAAGGACTGCAGCCTTCAGTATGGACTAAGGCTCAATGTCAAGAAGACAAAGATTCTTGCCACTGGACCAATTGGCAGCGTCAGGATGGATGACGAAGAGATTGAGAGTGTTCACAGCTTCAGTTTGCTCGGCTCCACAGTCAACACTCTTGGTACCAGCAGTCAGGAAATCAAAAAGCGTATCACGATGGGAAAGTCTGCTGTTAGGGACCTCTCAAAGGTACTCAGGAGCAACAGTGTCTCTCTGGAGACTAAGGTGCGCCTGATACAGGTCATGGTCTTTGCAATTGCTTGTTATGCATCAGAGAGTTGGACAATGACTAGGGAGGACAGAAGGAGAGTGGATGCTTTTGAGCTGTGGTGCTGGAGAAGGGTACTGAATGTACCATGGACTGCCAGGAAAACAAACAGGTTCATCTTGGAGACGATTAAACCAAGGTACTCCTTGGAGGCAAGGATTCTGGGGCTTCATCTGACATACTTTGGACATGTTGCCAGGAGGGACGGGTCCTTGGAGAGGGACATCATGCTTGGGAGGGTGGAGGAACAGCGCAGGAGGGGAAGACCCTCTATGAGATGGATTGATTCGGTGACTGGGGTAATCGGGATGGGTGTGTCAGAGGCGGTGCGGTTGGCGCAGGATAGAGCAGGGTTTAGAGCTGTTGTGCATAGGGTCGCTATGAGTCGGAAACGACTCGACGGCACATAACAACAACAACAACCACCTAAGTTCTACACACAATGTGAGTGAGATAAGTGCAGAGATCATGTCTGCTCAGGGAGTTCATGGGTTTATCAAGAAGATGCCCTGAAAGACACACTTTTCAATAGCTGCCACCTCAGCTCAAAAGGAAAACAATGTAAGTGAGACTTCCTTGAAGTTTATTTATAGCAAACATGCTCTCTCCCTGTTTCCTTTGAGTACCAAAAGAAGTTTCATTTTAATTTAATTACAATTTGTGTAAGAAATTTTGTCAGAATGCTTTCAATTGAGGAAAGTTAAATAATCATCTTCACCCCACATTTCTGTCATCCTTTTTGATGATTGTCCTTGGGTTTTCTCTTCTCTTTGTGCTTCACCAAAAGAAAAGAAGAATTAAGACTGTTATTATTAAAAGAGATAAAAAAGGGGGGAGGGGGAGGGGAGGTGCAGAGAGAAGGGTGCAACAATGAATGAATGGAATTCTAAAATCTCCGTAGATGTTCATTGAAATGAAAAATAAACAAACTAAATAAAAAAATTTTTTTAAAAAAGAAAATAAAAAAGGAAAAAAAAAAGAAGAAATTAAAAAAAGAAAAAAACAGCCCACAATCATTTGTGGATAAATAACTGTGAAGGGCACAAATACACCTCTTCATTTGAGAGAAGTATCATTGTGAAAAGCACTTGATTTGAGGGTTTTGGAATCCAGATGTTGTGACTCACCAAAGAGTAACAATAGCACAGAAATAGAAAGAAAAGAATTTTCATTGCTTATCTTCCAACTCCAAGATTTGACCTTAAGTCTGTCCCACTCAAATTTCAAAATCATCTCAAGAACAGGTTTGAGGCCTTGAGCACCAATGAGCATAGACCAAATGAGCTCTGGGAAGACATCTAGAAAATCATCCATGAAGAATGCAAAAGATCATTACAAAGGCTGAAAAAGAAGAAAAGACCAAGACAGATGTCAGATGAGACTCTGAGTATTGCATTAGAGCGCCGAGAAGCCAAAGCTAAAAAAGGAAATCAAGAAATCAAAGAGCTGAACAGAAAATTTCAAAAGGCAGCTAGGGACAGCAAAGCAAGATACTACAATGAAATGTGCAGAGAGGTGGAGTCAGAAAATCAAAAGGGCCGGACTCGCTCAGGTTTCTTAAACTGAAGGAGTTGAAAAATAAATTCAAGCCACGGGTGGCAATACTTAAAGATAGTTTGGGTAGAATTTTGAATGATCCAGGAAGTATCAAAAGAAGATGGAAGGAGTACACAGAGTCACTGTATCAGAAGGAATTGGCTGACACAGAGGAATTTTATGAAATAACATATGAGCTAGAGCCTATGGTGATGAAGGAGGAAGTTCAAGTTGCTCTAAAGGAATTGGCAAAAAACAAGGCTCCAGGAGTTGACAGCATATCAATTGATTTATTTCAACAAATAAACGCTGCCCTGGATGTTCTAAGTTGTGCCAGGAAATCAGGAGGACCGCCAACTGGCCAACTGACTGGAAGAAATCTATATTTGTTCCCATTCCAAAGAAAGGTGACCCAACAGAGTATGGAAATTATCAAACAATATCATTGATACCATATGCAAGCAAGATTCTGCTGAAAATTATCCAAAAACATTTGGAACAATATGTCAACAGAGAACTGCCAGATGTGCAGGCAGGATTTAGAAGAGGTCATGGTACTATGGATATTACAGCTAATGTTAGATGGATATTTTTTTTTTGTTTTTTGTGTGAGTGTACCGTCAAATCAGATCTGACTGGTACAGGAGGAGATTGTCCCTCCTTTCCCAGCAGAGCATCTGGTTTCGAATGATGTTGTTGTTGTTGTTATGTGCTGTCAAGTTGCTTGCGACTCATAGTGACCCTATGTACAAGAGCCCTAAACTCCATTCTACCCTGTGCCAACCTCACCATCTCAAACACACTCATTCCCACCACTCCCCTCACAGAATCGATCCATCTCATCAAGGGTCTTCCTTGCATCTGATTCGAACCGTGAGCCTCTGGGATTGTAGTTGCAGCTTCTTGCCACTAGGCCACCAGAGCTCCCCTGTTAGATGGATCTTGACAGAAAGCAGAGAATACCAGAAGAATGTCTATCTGTGTTTCATTGACTCTGCAAAGGCTTTTGACTGTATTGATCACAACAAGCTATGGCTGACTCTGAGAAGAATGGGAATCCCAGAACATTTGATTGTGCTAATGTGAAACCTGTACTTGGACCAAGAGGCAGTCATCAGAACAGAGCAGGATGACATTGGATGGTTCAAAATCAAGAAAGGGGTCCATCAGGGATGTATTTTGTCTCAATACCTTTTCAATCTCTATGCAGAACAGATCATCTGAGATGCTGGGCTGTACAAGGAGGAATGTGGCATCAGGATTGGTGGAAGAATTATCAACACCCTGAGATATGCAGATGACACAACCCTGCTTGCTGAAACTGAAGAGAACCTGAAGCACTTGCTGCAGAAGGTCAAGGACTGCAGTCTTCAATATGGATTGAAGCTCAACATCAAGAAAACAGATTCTCACCACTGGGCCAATTAGCATCAGTATGGATGGTGAAGAGATTGAGATAGTTAACAGTTTTAGTTTACTTGGTTCCACAGTCAACACTTTTGGTAATAGCAGCCAGGAAATCAGGAGACGAATTGCATTGGGAAAGTCAGCTGTGAGGGACCTCTCAAGAGTACTGAAGAGCAAAGACGTCAGGCTGGAGACTAAGGTGTACCTGATCCAGGCTATAGTTTTTGCAATTACGTGCTGTGCATCGGAGAGTTGGACAGTGAATAGGAATGATAGAAAGTAAATTAATGCCTTTGAGCTGTGGTGCTGGAGAAGAGTGTTGAATATACCATGGACTGCTAGGAGAACAAACAGGTTTGTTCTAGAGAGGGTGAAGCCAGAATGTTCCTTGGAGTCAAGCAAGGATTCTGAAGTTGCATCTGACATACTTTGGGCATGTCGCAAGGAGGGACTGGTCCTTGGAGAGGAATATCATGTTTGGGAGAGTGGAGGGACGGTGTAGGAGAGGAAGACCCTTGATGAGATGGATCGATTCTGTGAAGGGAGTGGTGGGAATGAGTGTGTTTGAGACGATGAGGTTGGCACAGGATAGAATGGAGCTTAGGGCTCTTGTACATAGGGTTGCTATGAGTCGCAAACAACTTGACAGCACATAACAACAACAACATCATCTTCCAAGTGATCTTAAAGTTCCTTTAAAACAATGGTTGGATAAAAGAAGCGTAATTAGTTTTTATTGTATGAATCTATTGAAAATGGCAATACTACCAAAAGCAATCTACAGCTACAATGCAATCCTGATCCAGATAACATCATCATATTTTGAAGGGATGAGAAAAAGTAATCATCAATTTTATATGAAAAGGAAAATTATCCAAGATAAGAAGAGTGATAATTTCCACACTCTGTCGGGTCATCTTTTTTTGGAATGGGAATAAATATGGATCTCTTTCAGTCAGTTGGCCAGGTAGTTGTCCTCCAGATTTCTTGACACAACCTGGAAAGCATGTCTAGAGCAGAATCTGTTCATTGAAATATGTCACTTGATATTCCATCAATTCCTGGGGCTTTGGATCTTGCCAATTCTCTCAGAGCAAATCAACTTCCTCCTTCATCACCATTGCCTCTTGATCATATGTTGTTTCTTGAAATTCTTCTGTGTCAGCCAATTCTTTTTGGTAGAGTGACTCTGTATACTCCTTCCATCTTCTTCTAATACTTCTGGGATCATTCTCTATTCTGGCCATAGCACCCTTAAGTATTGCAACTCAAGGCTTGAATTTGTTTAGTTCCTTCCTCTTAAGAAATACTGAGAAAGTTTGGTTCTTTTGATTTTTCTGACTACAGCTCTTTGCATATTTCATGATAATACTTTGCTTTGTCTTCTCAGGCTGCCCTTTGAAATCTTGTTTGGTTCCTTAACTTCCTCCTTTCTTCTCTTTGCTTTGGCTTCTTGGCATTCTAGTGCAATATTCAGAGTCTCTTCTCATATCTATCTTAGTCCTTTCTTCCTTCTCTATCTCTTAATCGCCTTTTATATTCTGATTTTGAAGCTCTGTCTCACATACTTTGGGCACATGGCTAGAAAAGACCAGTCCTTGGAGAGGGACACCAGGCTCGGAAGGGTGGAGGGACAATGCAGAAGAGGAAGACTCTGAATGAGATGGATTGACACAGTAACTAGGATAATGGGAGTAGGTGTTGAAGTCAGTGAGACTGGCACAGGATAGGGCAGACTTCTGAGCTGCTGTAGATAGGGTCTGCTGTCTAAGTTGCAGACAAGTCAGCAGCACATAACAATAAACAACAACAAGCAAAGTGATGCTGAAGAAGGAAAACAAAATACCTTACACTTTCTATTCTCAAAGCTTACTACAAAGATAACCAAATGTCTTGGTACTGGTACAGTAACAGACATAGAGGTCAATGAAGTAGAATTGAGAACCTAGGAAAAAAATCATCCACCTATGGACAATTGATCTTTTAATAAAAGATGACATAGTAAAGCAGGTATGAGTATCAATGAACAAATGGCTAAAGAAACTAGTACATTCACACATGGGATATCACACATCAGTAGAAAACTATTAAGAATTTATGAAACACTACACAACATGGATGAATCTCAAATAAATTATGCTAAGTGACATAAATCAGTCACAATTTCTTGCAATTTTGTAAGAACCTATTGCAGAAAGTGATGACACTGTTTACACATAGATGAAATAATTCTTGATGGTCACCAAGGATGAAAGGGGAGAGAAAGGAGAATAAAAATTAATAACTAGAAATATGGGTGAAGGACAAGGCTGGGAGCCCATCAAGGCAGTGCTTCCCTGAAGGTGGTTCTGTTCTCTCTTTTTCTACTGGCAGTATGCAATAAGGTTTGACTGCACCCCTGTCTTTTTAGGAGTACTCTCTCTTACTCTTGTTTCTTTTTTCCTTTAACTCTTTTTGCATAATCTACTTCTATATTTCATCAGCCATGCCTCTGTTTCACTACATAATAAATCTATTTCCTTTGTTTTGCTACATTGTCATTCTGTGTGTGTCTGGTCACTTATCTATAGTGGCCCCAACTCACCCTCTCACAAGAAATACTAGCAATTGATGAAGAGATAAAGAGAGCTCTGGTCTTAACATGTTGCAAGTCCTGCAAAATTTTATCATGCCATCTCCAGTGTCATTTCTGTCACTATGGCCATATTTTCCAACTACAAATCCCTTTCATTGTTTCCAATTTTTCATTCCAACCACCAAAAATTATCTATACATCTTGACTGCAAATATAATCAATTCACACTGTAGATGTTGAACTATCTCCAATTTTTCCTCTGTGACATTAGTTGTTGACAAGTTTGTAAAAGTAAAATATAGAATGCTGGACCCATTCCTTGAGTTTCTGAAGGAGTGAAATAGGAGCAACATCTAAGAATGAGTATTACTAACAAGTGCTAGGTGATAACCATTGCTGCTTGGCCCAGAATCAGTGGGAAGAAATGTGCATTCAAGATAGAAAATCAAAAGTAAAAATAAAATGTGGCTACCCACAAATACATTTAAATATTAAAAATATTTTATTGTCTTGAAAAAGAAAAAACGTGATAAATCTGGGAAACTCTCTGATGTGGTAAAGCAGACTAAGCATGAATAGAGTGGGTACGATTATGGATTTGGATCTCGGGCAAACCTAAGAACATTTCTTTTTATTAGCTTTACAAACCAAAGTCAACCACCTGAAGTTTGGTATTTTGATAGATTTGTATTTGTTGTATTTATCTACATCTTTAAAATATATCATAATTTTATAAACAACAATATTTAATAACAAAAAAGCTACAAAACAAACCCATGCTGTGCTAATGGGAATGTATATTTTACAATTATTTTGAAACATTTATTATATGCTTTAAAACGACTAATAGCTTTCAGCTTAGCAATTATATAGTGGAGAAATGTATCATAATGGGGAGAAATGTAGTCAGAGGAAAATGTAGCTAACATAGTCATTGGAATATCACTCATTCATGATACTGAAATGGGGAAACAATCAAAATGCAAATGTAGAGGAATTATTTAACTCAGGGTTTGGCAAATTATGGCCCACTCAAATCAACGTATTATTGTTTTTATGAATATTTATTGGAACACAGCCATGCCCATTTGTTTATACATTGTATATAGATGACTTCATATTAAGTACACAGTGCAGCAACTGAGATTGTCATATGTCATGCAAAGCCAAGAATATTTCCCATCAAACCCTTTATGAAAAAGTTTTCCAGTCCTTGACACTTAACTGTGATATATTCACATGACAAAAGGCAATGTAATTACTTAAGACTATGATTATCAGAAATTTCAATAATTTGAAAAATGCCTAGGATATGCTATGAAATTAAAAATGCTTATAAATAGAAACCAATACACATTTATTTCTTCAAGAGATAGACAGTGAATGCCTACTATGTGTAAGACAATCTGTTTCGTTGAGTAACACATCTGTGGAGCAGGTCCTCCAGCAAATCTTTGTTGTTGTTAGGTGCTATTGAGTTGAAAACGACCTAAAGCAACCCTATGAACAACAGACCTGAACTCTGTCCTATCCTGTGTTATCCTCACACTTCTGACACATTAGACCACATTGCAGCAGTCACCATGTCAATCTAACTGGTCAAGGATCTTCCTCTTTCACTGCCCCTATACCTTTCCTAGCATCATGTCCCTCTCCAAGGAATAGCACCTCCCAGCAATATGCCTGAATTATGTGAGGCAAAGCCTCATCACATTTGTCTCCAAAGAGCAGTCTGACCACACCCTCTCCAAGACATTTTTGTTTGATCTTTTACTCTCTTACTTATTGTCCAGCTCTCAGATGCACAGCAAATGATCGGAAAGACCATGGCCTGACTCAGACACACCTTGGTCATCTAACAGACATCATTACTCCTCAATAATTTGAAGAGGTCCCTAACTTCAGACTTTTCTAGTGCAGTACTTCTGATTTCTTGCCTGCTGGTACCAAGGGTGTTAACCATGGATCCAAGCAAGGTGAAGCTGTTGACAGTTTCAATCTTTCCCCCATCTACCATGATACTACCTATCAATCCAGTGGTAAGAATCTTTTTCTTGACATTGAGATGCAGTCCATACTGAAGGCTGCAGTCCTTGATTTTCTACAATAAATACGTCAAGTCATCTTCACTTTCAGCAAGCAAGGTTGTGTTGTCTGCATAATGCATGTTATTGATGAGTCTCTCTCTTATCCTGATGCCACATTCCTGTTCATAAAGTCCAGTTTATTGAATAATTTGCTCAGCATACATATTGAACAGCAAGCAGTTGTGGGCTAGAAGCCTCTTGTTTAAACTAATTAGAACCCAATGGGAGAGCCTTTGTGATTAAAAGTCAGTTGGATCCTACCTGAGAGTATCTTGTCTGGAGACTCTTGTTTGAAGCATTTGGATTCTAGAAGGTGGATTGTTTTTTATTTCATTAATGATCAGATGTAAGCAAGTTTTCTTAGGCTGTAACTAACACAGGAGATTGCCTGTCTTTCTCCCTCAGAGCAGCTGGTGGATTCAATCCACCAGAGACTTGGCCTTGGGGTTAGCAGCACAATTTCTGTGCACTATGCTGCCCATGCTCCCTGAGTGTAGTCAAGGGCGATCAAAATAGGGGCTTCAAAGGGATACTAAAAAAGCTGATTCCTGAATCAATAAACTGTAGATCACATTTAAAGATGTTAAAATTTAACATTCACAGCACCTTCTCCATCATTACTATCCCCTTCTCACTTAATGCTCACTCCTCTCACCTGAAAAAAGATTCTGCGTAATCAGCAATCGACTCACTGTATGTAAGAGCCTTGGAAGCATCAAGAGACAAAGACAAAATGTATGTGTTGACAGAGTATTGAGTGGTGGGAGTTAAATGGCAGACATAATGTTAAGAGTCCACGAAAAATGCAGCAAAATAGTTTAGTTTGGGTTTTGGGGGATTTTTCTTTTCTTTTCAGTTTTTGGACCATGTTTCCTTAAACTGAATACTGGGGCTAGACAACCCTGACCCCTGGAATTATAACACTCAAATTGCTAAAAAGTTATCCATTGTATTTTTTATTGCATAAAAGATATAAAAAGAGGGAGGATCCTCTGGCATAATTTACAATTAAATCTTTTTTTTCTATAATTCTTAAAGGGATAAGTTTCTTTAATGGCATTTGGCTGGAAAGTTCTCTCTACTATTTAGTTAGCATCTAACTATGAATCAACTTGATGTATAGTTAATATCTAAATTGGTGGACCCAGCCCTGAATCCCTATGCTCATCTGTCCTTGTCCCTATATTGCACTACTTAACTAGGGGAACTGTAATTTCCTTGCACACAGTCTTTTCAGCAAATCTATCTCATTTTAAAGTTTCATTTAATTGTTAAAGGAAGGATTCAAAGTACTATTGCTCTATTTTTCTAAGACCCCTCTCTAGAAAATTACCGACCCCATTACCAGTTTTTAAACTGTGGTGCTGAGAGTTCCAAAATCAAGCACAGATTCTAACTGATGTTAAGTTTTTCTAGACTCACACGTGTAGATTGCTAAAGGCACCCTTCTATGCATATGCATATATGTGTGTGCACACGTACATGCACATTTCACCATCTACCACATATCTGGATGACAGCAGTCATTTATTAAGTAATTTACCTGCCCCACACTACCTTGTCATCTTCCCAAAGTATGCTTTCATGGCATTTTCTCAGAAAGTTAAATATAGAACTACCATACGACCCAGCAATTCTACTAGAGACGTAAAAGCAGTGACACAGGTACATGTACATCAGTGTTTATTGCAGCAGTATTCACAGCAACCAAAAGGTGAAAATAGCCCAAATGTCCACCAACAGATAAATGGGTAAACATTATTTGTTTAAATAAAAATTAAATAAGGCAGAGGGATGTGTGTGTGTGTGACAAAATAAACTAAACCCTAAAGTTGTTGCTATGTGCCATCAAGTCGCCTGCGACTCATAGCAACAGTGTGTACAATAGCTCTGAACCCTGCCCTCTCCTGAGCCAGTCTCACTGACTCCAACACACCTACCCTAATTGCCCCAGTTATTGTGTCAATCCATCTCATCCAGGGTCTTCTTCTCCTGTGCTGTCCCTCCACCCTTCCAAAAATTTTGTCTTTCTCCAAGGACTGGTCCCTGCTGGCCTTGTGCCCAAAGTAATGTGGGACAGAGCTTCAAAGTCCTAGCCTTCAAGGAGAAACTTGGTTTCACCCTTTCCAACACAGACCTGTTTATTTTCTTGGCAGTCCATGGTATGTACGTTCAATACTCTTCTACAGAACTATAATGCAAAGGCATCAATTCTCCTTCTGTCATTTCTAGTCATTGTCCAGCTCTCTGATGCATAACAAGTGATTGCAAAGACCATGGCCTGGATCAGGCACACATTAGTCTCTAGACTAACATCGTAAGTATGGATGAACCATGAAAGTATGCCAAATGAAATAAATCCTTTCCAAAGGGATGAATATTGTATGACCTCATGTATATGAAATATCTAGTGTAAGTAAGGAGTCCTGGTAGCATTCATTGTGTTTTATGTGCAAGACTGATAATAAAAAATTGATAGTTCAATCATTCCATCTGGTGCTCCTCTGCAGAACAATTAAACAGTCTGCTCCCAGAAAAATCTGAAACCTCTAATGCCTGGAGGGAAGGGGTTACCAGGAGTAAGAATTAACTCCACAGCAGTGAGCTGTCTTAAGAGCAGGAAGGAAGGAAAAAGGGAGACCTTTTGCTGTAACATTGAGCTTCTGTTAAAGATGATGGAAAACTAAAAAAAGTGATAAGCATAATTATAATGTCTCCAAATTGTACCTGTGAAAAAATGGTAATGGTTTTATTACATATATAGTAACAAATTTTTTTTCCATTACACTTACAAAGCTGAAAAATAGCATACTTTCTTCAATCACTCCACTGTTTTGACAACCTTCAATTCCCCCCACACACACTAGCTACAGGACAAAGTATAAAGTCTAACTCCCATACTTATCACGGATCTTCATGTTCTCTAAAATCAGACTGTTTTCTATCTTCAAGTCCTTTTTTCTTACTAAGCCCTTGCTATAAGCAAACCTCTTGTTTCCTCCTTCCCGAGAACCCTCCCTCAGCTCCCTCCATCTCGACCCTGACCTGCTGGGCTTTGGCCACAACTTAAACACAGGGGCCTTGGTTTCCTCTTTACCCATTAGTTCTACCACTCACTTGACACATTTCAGGTTCTGAGCTATTGTCATATTTCTTTCGTCATATGTAATTGTCCTATTGCTCCAGCTAAATCTTAAATTCCTTGCGATATAAACAATGACGGACCAAGTGCTCAAAACTTTATCAGCTAAGAGATAATTCTTTTTGTGATAGAAACATTCAGATACTAAACTACCTCAGCTGAGTGGTTGCCATTTTATATGCTCTTTCCCAATAGTACAATAACACTGTGGCCGGATTCTCCCCAAACTGTGCTCAAGCAAGTGTTAATATGTCTTAGGTCACCCTGGGCTGTCTTCTCCGCCTGAGGACAGAAAAAGTCTTTAATGTCAATTGACTAAGATCTGAGGAAAAGAAAGCAAAGCATACTCAGCCTCAATTTGTAAGAAAATACATTTAGCCTTGGAAATTTGATATGAATACAAACTGCCAATTATTGATCTGTATTCCGGGCACTAGTCCTTCCCATACATTCTCTCATCTATATTTTTTATAACAACCCTACGAAGTAGACATTATGAGCTCCATCATATCACAAAGCCAAGTTTCCAAAAGCCTAGTTTTTTCAAAGGAACACAAATATAAAATGGAAGCACTGACAATCAACTTCCAGACTATTACACACTAGGTGTTATTGACACACCATCGTAGTCATTTCTTCTCTCACCTTCCTCTTTTGAGCAGAGAGCCACTGGTAAAACTTACAAACTAATCGACTCTCACAATGTCAGATGGAGCTGAATTGCCTGAACTAGAATTCAAGAGCTTCTCGGCAGGTTCTTTATGTAGGATTTATATGTCATTTCATACTAATGTCATTTATATTTGTAGTCTCCTGAGCTGAAGGCAAATTAAGGACAGCAGTATTTTTGGACTTCTCTCTTCATTCTGTCTTTCACGTAGCACACATTAGTGATTATAAAAAGGAGGAGATGGTATACATAGGAGGAGGAATGAGAAATTGTCCTTCTCCTGAAACTCACAAGATCTCTTCATGCTTTTCTCAGGGAACTGCTTGATTCCAAAGGCTCACAGTCCAGTATAAAGCCAAGAAAATGACTGAGAATCTCTCAATTATTTTTTGCATTTCTTTTTTTTTCTTTTTTCACCTTGGGTGAGAGGAAGCCAAAATCTTTAGAAGTAATAAGCTCAAGTGTACTTTGGGAGACTGAGTGGAAAGAAGTCCTGTTAGCTATAAAAATGTACAAAAAGATATGTTGTTGTTGTTGTTAAGTGCCATAGAGTTGTAGACGACTCATAGTGACCCTATGAATGAACGACCTGAACACTTGTATAACTTACATCATTTCTCCAAGTTCTTAGGGTTTCTTGAGGCAAGCTATTTTGGAAGTGGATGCAAGTGGAAGCTTGTTTTAATTGGGAAGCTCCACTAAACACAGTCCACCATGGGTAACCATTATTGCATTTGGCAAATCAGTGTCACAGTGTCCAGCACCACAGCAACCATGAGTTACTTCTATACAGCAAATGGACAGACCAGAGCTATACCACTTAGAAGAATGTTTAACCAAAAACAATTAAAACCAGGCGTGAGGGCTGTAAATTAAAATCACCTACCTTTGGCTTAGTAGCATCACTTTCAGTCCACTAAGCCAACTGAGCTCTCTCTATGTTGTTGTTGTTAAGTGCCATTGAGTCATAAGGCCTAAACACCTGTATAACTATCACCATTTCTCCAAGTTCATAGAGTTTCCGGAGGCAAGCTATTTCGGAAGTGGTACCACTCCTGCTTCCAAGCTTGTTTTAATTGGGAGCTCCACCAAGCACTGTTCACGATGGGTAACCATTCTCGCATTTAACACGTCAGTCTCACAATGTTCAGGATCACGGCAAGTATAAGTTACCACTGTACAGCAAATGGACAGACCAGTGCTATAATACTTTTAAAAGCACACCACCAAATATATTTGTATAAGCATCTACTTCTAAAATATTTTGTATAATTACATATTTTTAAAAGTACTCTTTGTTAGGCTAAAAATAAAAATGGAGATTGAAGCTCAACTCAGAAATCCCAAGTCAGGACATTTCCCAAAACCAGAACTAAAAGGGGAAAAAAATGTAATGGTCATCCCAAATCTAGTTCCTGAGCCAATTACCACAAGAAAAGGTTAATGTAGTTCTGCCTCTTATGTCTTATGATACATGACATATTTGCTGAAGTTGTTCTTTTTGTTGTGTGCTGTGGAGTCAGAGCTGACACATAGTAAATTGCACCAGAGGAGACTGCCTATCTTTCTTCCGTGGAACAGCTGGTAGATTGGAACCATGTACCTTTGGGATTGCAGGGTAGCTTCTTACCACTAAATCCACCAGTGCTCCCTTGCTGATGAGGAGCTACATGATATCTGAACTTCCTGATGCTTGTGAATTCTTTAGTCCTCTATATGGTTCTTTTTAGAAAAGTTTTCTGCTACTGTGTTGATTCCAACCCCGAAGGACAGAGCAGAACTATCCCATTGGGTTTCCCACACTTTGATGTTCAGGGAAACAGACGTCTTTATCTTTGTGAGTTTGAATTGCCTTTTGTCTCTGTTAGTGGCTAAGCACTTAAATCACTGCACCACTAGGGCATCTTGTGTGGTCCTAACTTTGTGGAATTTCTTGCAAGCAGTTGCCTCTCTTTGGAAAACTTAAGGATAAAATTGCTTGTAAATAGATACAGGTTAGTGGAGCTGAGGAGCTGTGTCCTTGAAAATTGCAAACAAACTCAGTTTACCTTCAATTTTTGGGGAGGGGAAAAAACACACACAAAATAACCAAACAAGAAGAAATCATCTGACGATCAATTGGAAACCACAAAGAAAATCCATTCCCAAAGCCATTGTCCTGAAAATATTCTGGCACCTCATTTCAGAAGTGCTGGTACTGACATTTGAAGTAAAATATGACTAGATGAGGCACCTTTGAATCTATTCTCCTACAAATTAGAGTTTGTTCTGCAAGCTGCCCATCTCTGAAGGACAGAGTGAAGATTAACAAGGCATTCTCAGTAAATCAGTCTTAGACAGCATATAAAGAGAGCAAATAACTCAGCCGACTCTTGTTATATCCAATAGAAAACTTTTTCTATAATTTTTCTAAAAGATGATGCACTCTGAACTTGTTCAATACCAAATTGTACTGGACTTGGAAGATCTGAACTGTAATTATCTTCATGTCCCATAGCCATTTTCCACCTTGTAAATTACAATACTGTCCTCAGTTTATGTTATGTACTGTTCCTAACTCCTCAATTTGTCTGCTTTCCTGATAATTTGTCTTAGTCTATTTCATTACCATTTTATTGTATTGCATAGTGCTGAACTTCATGGTCCAGTACTCCAACAACTCCCTTGCAAATACCCCACCAGTTTCCTGGTAAATTCATGTTCTCAGACTCCAAGAAAGAAGTCTTGTGTTGCAATGAGTTGCAAGGAGTCTTATATAATGTGTTGGGTTGCTAATCATCATCACACCTTATTCTGTCCTCAAATCATCAAGCCTCTCCCCATCTTATTTCCAGCTAATGACTTTCTACTTCATAGAAAAAAATTATATACATAATCAGACCAAATCCACCTCATCTTGCCACTCCCAGTATGATGAATTTACTTCCATGTGTTTTCAAAAGATAATAACTTTTATTGATCACTTATTTGCTAAGCACTGATCTGACAATTTGTACATATGAACCTCATAATCACACTATTAAGTAGGAAATATGTTCTTCATTTTGCAAATTGCATTGGGAAAGTCAGCTGTGAGGGACCTCTCAAGAGTACTGAAGAGCAAAGACATCAGGCTGGAGACTAAGGTGTGCCTGATCCAGGCTATAATCTTTGCAATTACATGCTATGCATTGGAAAGTTGGACAGTGAATAAAGATGATAGAAAGAGACTTGATGCCTTTGAGCTGTGGTGCTGGAGAAGAGTGTTGAATATACCATGGACTGCTAGGAGAACAAACAGTTTTGTCCTGGAGAGGGTGAAGCCAGAATGCTCCTTGGAGTCAAGGATTCTGAAGTTGCATCTAACATACTTTGGGCATGTTGCAAGGAGGGACTGGTCCTTGGAGAGGGACATCATGTTTGGGAGAGTGGAGGGACGGTGCAGGAGAGGAATACCCTCAATGAGATGGATCAATTCTGTGAGTGGAGTGGTGGGAATGAGTGTGTTCGAGACAGCGAGGTTGGCACAGGATAGAAAGGCATTTAGGGCTCTTATACATAGGGTTGTTATGAGTCGCAAGTGACTCAATGGCATATAACAACAACAACAAAGAAAAAAAACGACAACAAAGCTAAGACACAGAATTGTTAAATAGGAGCTCAAGGGCACAAACCTAGAAAATGTTGTAACAATCTACATCACCTCCTATAACATAGATAAACTATGATCCCACTGTGGAGGATCCCTTCACCTATTCACAGGCCTCATGTCATCATTCAGCCTCATGTCATCGATTTCTTACTCCTTGTTGCATCTTTTTGTTGGCACTCAAATACTCCTAATGGTGTCCATCTTTAACAACAACAAAAGAATACACTTCCCTGACCCTATATCCATCTACTGTCTTGCTTTTCTGCTAATTTTCAAAGCAGAACTCTTTGGGAAATGTGTCTCTATTTTATTCTCTTCTTAGTCTTATGCCATTCTCGCCATACTCCAACCCACTTCAGTTTTTCTTTTATATACTAACATAAATGTCTTTTCTTTTATACTTTTCAAAACTTTTCAGGAATCAAACTTTCCATTTCTTACTATCAAAGATAAGCAGTCAAGTTTCACTACTTTCACTGTGCCCTTTTACACATTTTCATTAATTTAACTTAAGATATTACAATTTGTCATTGAATCCTTCCTTCCCACCACAATGACTGCCCAAATGATGTCCCCTGAACACAGTGGTATCCTTACCTTACATAACAAAGGGGCTCTAGATATGGAATTAAGAAGCCTGAGATGGGACAATTATCTTAGATTATCTAATTGCACTTGATTTCATTAATCAGTAAAATGGTTGCCATGCAATCAATTACAATCCATGGCAACGCCATGAGCTTCACAGGAGAACTCTGCTCTATGCTTTTCCAACAACTGTAATCTTTCAGGGTAGTTCACCAGGCCAGTTTTTTCAAAGTGCCTCTGGGTAGATTTAAACCAGTAATCCTTCAGTTAGTAGTTGAGCACATAAGCATTTGTGCCACCCAAGAATTGCCAAAATAACCACTAATAGTAGGCAGGGGTATCAAAGAAAAAAAGAAAGGTGATTCCAGAACCAAAGATTGGATTGATATATTCTGGAGAGGAAAGGGCCATGAACCAAGAACAGCAAGCTTCCAGAGAGAAGTTGTAAATGGGCAGGAAATTGATCCTTCCCTAAAGCCTCAAGAAGGAATCAACCTTGCTAGCATCTAGATTTAAATGTTAGCACCTTGATTTAAAATTCAAACTGTGAGAAAACATAATTTTGCTTTAACTCACTGAACTTGTGAAAACTAATACAAGTTCTATCATTTCTCTTGTTGACTTACTATCTTGACTTGTTAAAGTTGTTACAATCAACTTTGCAATACTATGCATCCTATCACAGCACTTATTTGTATATATTTATTAAGGATTAACGCCCAATATTTTTTCTCTATTTTTATTCTTTAAAATTTAATGTGAGTTCACCACGTGTTTATTTTTTCCAAATATATATTTTAGGAAGAAGGCTTCAAACTGACTACCATCTAATCAGAACTAACTCATTGCTGACACTTCAATGGATTTTTGAAGCTATAAATCACAAAAGAGGAGATTTCTCATATTTCCCTCAGAGAGCAGGTGGTGGATTCAAACCACCTTCCTCTGGCTTGGCGGTGAAACTCTTTATCCACTAGAAAACTAAACTCCACTTAGTTCACCAGGAAAATTCGAGAATAGTACATTTTTTAAGATTTTACCAGTACAGTAATGCTTTAAGACATGCGCGCGCGCACACACCACCACCACCACCACCAAAAATTGAGTGGACGCAGAATTGAGCTGCAATCTTTTTGCCTGAAAAGACATTGTAAAACTATCGGTTTCAAACTGACTTTACCTCCAGATTTGATCAATCTAGAATAGGACTCACTCATCTGTAACTTTTATAAAGTTCATAAGGTGATTCTGATGAGAAGAAAGTGTTAAGAATCGTTTGTCATAGATATCCCTTCAATACTCCAGGTACTCTGGGTTGTTTTGTTTTGTTTTTTTAAAAAAAAAGGTCTAAGTATTACCTGATTGTTTTTTCTTCACTGGTAAATTCACGGTATGTTATGAGTGCCATTAACTAGGAACCAACCCATAGCTGACCCTCCAGTGGTTTTCAGAGGCAGTAATTCATTCCAGAGAAGATTGTCCATCCTTCCGCAGAGCAGTTAATGGATTTAACTGCATGCCTTTGAGGTTGCAACTCAGCTTCTTACCACTAGGCCACTTTTACAAATTTGTTCTTTTCTGCCTTCAATAAAGATTTTTACTTAATTGCTATAATATTTTTGTTTCAAAATCAAATAAATATTTTTCCTTATAAAGCTTCTTAGTCATAGAAAATATTTATATTAGGACCCGAAATGCTTGCTGCAGAGGGTCAAGGACTTCAGCCTCCAATATGGATTGAAGCTCAATGTCAAGAAGACAAAGATTCTCACCACTGGACCAATTGGCAGCATCAGCATGGATG
Organism: Elephantulus edwardii; assembly: GCF_000299155.1. Classification (NCBI taxonomy): domain Eukaryota; kingdom Metazoa; phylum Chordata; class Mammalia; order Macroscelidea; family Macroscelididae; genus Elephantulus; species Elephantulus edwardii. The sequence continues at coordinate 25,902,011 of NW_006399757.1, read as the reverse complement.
GTGAAGAGATTGAGATTGTTAACAACTTTAGTCTGCTTGGCTCCACAGTCAACACTCTTGGCACCAGTAGCCAGGAAATCAAAAAACGTATTGCAATGGGAAAGTCTGCTGTTAGGGACCTCTACAAAGTACTGAAGAGCAATGGTGTCACTCTGGAGACTAAGGTGAGTCTGATACAGGCCATGGTCTTTGCAATCACTTGCTATGCATGAGGGAGCTGAACAATGACTAGGGAGGATAGCAGGAGAATTGATGCCTTTGAGCTGTGGTGCTGGAGAAGAGTATTGACTATACCATGGACTGCCACGAAAACAGATTCATCCTGGAGAGGGTTAAACCAGGCCGCTCCTTGGAGACAAAGATTTTGGGGCTTCGTCTGACCTACTTTGGACATGTTGTAAGGAGGGACAGGTCCTTGGAGAAGGACATCATGCTTGGGAGGGTGGAAGGACAGTGCAGGAGGGGAAGACCCTCTATGAGGTGGATTGATTCAGTGACTGGGGTAATCAGGATGGGTGTGTCAGAGGCAGGGCGATTGGCACAGGATAGAGCAGGGTTTAGGGCTGTTGTACATAGGGTCGCTATGAGTCACAAGTGACTTGACGGCACATAACAACAACAACAACAATAGTTATGAACAATTATGTATATAATGGTAACAATTCACAGTTCTAAACCTCTAGCTGCTCCACAACAGGAGGATGGGCAATCTCAAGCGTAATTTACTACCTTTGAAACCCATTGGAGGGTCAGCTATGGGTGAGTTACAACTCAGCTACACACACCAACAGCAACATAATAACTAATTGCCTATGAAAAGCCACTGGAGAGTCAGCTATGGGTCAGTTCCGACTCTACAGTACACAACAACAACATATTAACAAAAATCAGCATGAAAATATCTTCTGAAACTTTCTTCTGATGTCTATAGTATATCTTATTCATGCTTATTATCATGTTGAAAACACTGTCTTTATTCTTTGGTGAACTACTCTTTTAGTTTTATTTCTCATCATTAACTAAGAGGACTCTTTTCTATTGAAGAAAAGAATCTATAAATGTATAATCAATAAACTACTTACTACCTTTTTTCTGGGGCTGGAAGAATCTCTCATCAAATATCAAGTAAATCAATGTGCACCTCTCTAAGCCCAGTTCCCAGAAGACAAGGCAACCAGTGTCCTTTACCAAATTTGAACAAGGGACCCCCTTCCATCACTTCTCATGAGGGATAAAATATAGTTCCCAGGGAAATGGAAGCTGTTCTTATTTAATGAGAAAAGTGGGGGAAGGCAGAGTCATATCTCTTGACATTCCCACTATTGTGAATACTGAAACGTGAGCCTCTGGGGCTTCACATCTGAAGAATGTGATGTTCTACTTTCCACTCTCTTCCATCTCTGGCCATATTACTTGTGGAAACTGCAGCCCTAAGAGAACTGCTATTTACAAGGCAGGTTCATACCTTACTGCTCTATAATGCTGATTATTCATGTTTGCTATGTTATCTGGACCACCTTAATATAACTGACCCATCATTGAAACTTAGATTATCTTTCAACATTTCAAAGGTTATCTTTCAAATTTTCTATCTCCCATGAAGTATATTCTGCCTAAACTCTCATTCAGACTTAATTAATCTCTACATTCTCTCTGTGTACATACTTATAACCTGTTTATTAGTTTAAATATCTCTTTCTGCTACTTAACTATAACTTTCTTCTGGGTAAGAGGTCCAATGCATACAAGGTGTCTAAATAATAATCAATATATTCTAAAATTAAAGGATATGATGCAGGCACATTCCAGTCAGCAGAGGAATGAGGAATATGCCCAAGAGAAGGAGGTTATGCTTGACTCTGTGTTTATAGAACGTTTGTGGGGAAAACCCAGAGGTAGTCAACTAAGGGGTCACCTCTCAACAACTCCTTAATGGTGATGCTGTAGCATAGAAGCAGTCATGCCAGAAATAGTAATCTTATCTGTTCATAGAGTACTTCCTGAAATTTTTCAGTACCCATCAATTCTTTCTGGTACAGTGATTCTGTGTATACCCTCCATCTTCTTTAGATACTTTCTAGGTCATTCAAAATATTGCCCATGACATCTTTCAATATCGTGACATGAGGCTTAAATTTGTTTTTCACTTCTCTCAGCTTGAGAAATACAGAGTGAGTTATTCCCTTTTTATTGTCCAATTCCAGCTCTTTGCACATTCCATTATAATACTTTGCTTTGTCCTCCTGAGCTGCCCTTTCAAAAATTTCAGGAAGTACCATATGAACAGGAGCTGATGGTAAAGAATAAGGACGTAGAAGCTGCATTGAAAGCATCGGGGGGAAAATAAGGCCCCAGTAATCAATGAGATACCAATTAACTTGATTCAATTAACAGATGCAGCCTTGGATGCAGTCTCCAGTCCATGCCAGGAAATTTGGAGGAGAGCAGTCTGGCCAACAGATTAGAAGAGGTCCATATTTCTTCCCAATTCCAAGAAAAAATTATCCAATTCCATGTGGAAATTATCAAACAATACCATTAGTATCACACGCAAGCAAAAATGGCTAGAACAGTACATATATAGGAAACTGCGGAAGCGGAAACAGGGTTTAGAAGAAGCCATGACACCAGGGATATCATTGCTAATATCAGATGGATCCTGGCTGAATGTAAAGAATACCAGAAGAATGTGTTTTATGCTTTATTGACTGTACAAAAGCATTTGACTGTGTGGCTCATAACAAGTTGTGGCTGACTTTGAGAATGAGAATCCAAGAGCACTTAATTGTGCTCATGGGGAATCTATACCTGGACCAGGAGGCTGTTGTGCAAACAGAGCTGAGGAACACTGCACGGCTTAAAATAAAGAAGGGAGTGTGTCAGGGTTGTATTCTCTCTCCATACCAATTCAATCTGTATTCTGAACAAATTATCCAAGAAGCTGGTCTCTATAAAGAGGAATGTGGCATCAGATACTGTAGGGAGACTCACCAATATCCTGAGTTATGTGGATGACACAGCCTTGCTTGCTGAAAGTGAGAAGTACTTGAAGCACGTGATGTAGAAAATTGAGAAATGCTGCCTTCAGTATGGGTTGCATCCCAATATCAAGAAAACAAAGATTTTTACCACTGGACAAATAGGCAGAGTCATGACAGATGGAGAGGAGATTGAAACTGTCAACAGCTTCATCTTGCTTACATCCACAATTAGCACCCATGGTACCAGCAATCAGGAAATTAGGAAGTACATTACACTGGGAAAATCTGTAGTTAGGGACCTTTCCAAATTATTGAGGAGTAATGATGTCAGTTTGAGGACTAAGATATGTCTGATTCAGGCCATAGTCTTTTTGGTTACTTGCTATGCATCTGACAGCTGGACAACGAATAAGGATGACAGAAAAAGAATTGACACCTTTGAGCTGTGGTGTTGGAGAAGAGCACTGAATATCCCATGGATGGCCAAGGGAAAGGACAGGTATGTCTTGGAAAGGATGCAGCTGGGGTGGTCTTTGGAGATAAGAATGATGACATTTCACCTCACATACTTTGGGCATGTTGCTAGGAGGGGCTATTCCTTGAAGCGTGGAAGTCAGTGCAGGAGAGGAAGACCCTCAACTAGATGGATTGACATGGTAACTGATGCAATGGGCTCTTGTGTGTCAGGAAATGTGAGGATGGTGCAGGATTGAACAGGGTTCAGATATTTTGTTCATGGGTTCTCTATGAGTCATGCTTGACTCACTGGCACCTAACAACGACAACAATCATATCTGATCATCACAGTAGAACAACCCAGCTAGTCAAATATAGTGAATTCTCATCTCAAATTTTCAGAGCAATTGCAGATTAGATCATGAGCAATTTTAGGGAAAGGATTGTGTTGAATATCTGAATCTCTCAGAATTGACACGCAAGAGTATATAAAACAAATAATTATATTAACCAAAAATTTCCATAACTACTGAGTGAACATTTGGAGAAAGTCTGGTCAGATTACAGCAACAAGTTAAAAAAAAAAAACACCACAAAAACCCCAACACAACAAAACCAACTTGTATTTTAGATAGAAGTGATCGTGTAAGTAAGAGCAAGGATACATAGAGACACTGCTTTCAATACAAGGATGAGCACTTGAAATCTTTTTACAGTATCTAATGAACCACTCTATCCAAAAAACAGTAATGAGGGTGATGTTATTGCTGCTATCACTTGCACTAGGTAAATGTTCTAACTATAAACTAAAAGACCTTGGCAAGAATTCTTGTCTATCTAGTTAATTCTTTTCAACAGAAAAAAAAGCCAGATATGTTTAAACTACCCTTTGAAAAAAATCTTCAAAAGTATGTACTTCTGGTATAAAAATCAATCTGTCACAACAAGGCAGGCTTTTACCATGTGCACTGAATCAAATCCAAATCATCCAAATCAGTACCATTTTTTCCCCTAAATTCCCCTCTCAGTCTTGCCAACTCTAATAACCACTAAAATTAATTCTGTGGGTAAACCTTTCCATTTTTATAGTCTATTGACTTATACCATAATAGTACAGTTCTGAACCCTGCCCTCTCCTGAGTCAATCTCACTGTCTGCAAACACTTACTACCATTACCCCAGTTATTGTGTCAATCCATCTCTTCCTCTCTTGGTCCTCTCTTGCATTGACCCTCCACCCTTCCAAGCATGATGTCCTTCTCCAAGGACTAGCCCCTCCTGACAACATGCCCAAAGTATGCAAGATGGAGTTTCAAAATTCTTGCCTCCAAAGAGAAACCTGGTTTTATCCTCTCTAGGACAGATCTGTTGTCCTCCTGGTATCCTAAGGTATGTTCAATAGTCTTCTCCAGCACCACAACCAAAGACATCATTTCCTCTTCTATCATCCTTAGTCATCCATCATTCAACTCTGATTCATAGCAAGTAATTGTAAAGACCATGGCTTGGATCAGGAGCACCTTACTTTCTAGACTGATATTGTTACTCTTCAGTCTCTGGAGAGGTCCCTGACAACAGATTTTTCCCAGTGTAACTCACCTTTTAAGTTCCTGTTGGTGCCAAGAGTTGATTGTGGAATAAAGCAAGCTGAAATTGTTAACAATCTCAATCTCTTCTCCATCTATCATGATGCTGACAACTTACCCAGTGGTGAGAATCTTTGTTTTCTTAACATTGAACTTCAACCCATATTGGAGACTGCAGTCCTTGACCTTCTGAAGGCAATGCCTCAAGTTCATCTCAGTCATCTGCATAATGCAGGTTGTTGATAAATCTTCCTCCAATCCTAATGCCACATTCCTCTTCATAAAGTTCAGCCTCCCAAATGATCTGTTCCACATACAGATTGAAAAAGTATTGATATAGGATGCATCCCTGACATACACTTTTCCTGATTTTGAATCATGCATTATTTCCTTACTCTATTCTGATGACTGCTTCCTGGTCCAAGTCTAGGCTTCCCATGAGCTCAATTAAGTATTCTGGGATTCCCGTTCTTCTCAAGATTAGCCACAATTTGTTGTGATTCACACAGTCAAATACATTTGCATGGTCAATGAAACACAGATATATATGCCTCTGTTACTCTCTATTTTCAGCTAAGATCCCAACAAACACAGTGAACAGAAAATTGCATACACACCTCCATTCTCTATCACACACACCAGAAGAGAAGAAGTGAAACACCAAGAAGAGCCAAAATAGCAAGCTGCATTGAACAATATTGCCCAGTTCAATCGAATATATCAAAACAAAGTAGTGTGAAGACAGCACTCATAAAATGTATCAGAGGCAACAGATGACTTCAAACCATACACACAGAATAGAACAAGATGGCATAGAAAAAAGAATGAAAATACTGAGCTAGAAAATCAAAGTAAAAAATGTTACTGGAACTTTCTGATTTATAAAGGAATTCAAAGTATGATCATTAAGTGTCTGTAAATTTGAGGAAAAGTTCTAGGAAACCATAGCAAAACTCAAGAAAAACATAAAAAAACAACAAAAATGCCAGAAGAATATTTTTAAAACTACAGAAGCAGTGCAAGAACAGTGGCTCATTAGGACTTGATCTCTTTTTTTTTTTTTAATGGGAGCAAGTATGAATGAGCCACTGGTCTTCCTCCAGAGCAGTGGTCATAGTTGTTTTGTTTGGTTTTGTGTTTGTGTTTCATAAGATCTTTTTTTAAATTTTTTATTAATTTTACTGTTATTTGAGTGAAAGTTTACAAATCAAATTACCTTTTCATTTATACATATTGTGTTTTATAACATTAATTATAATTATAATCACATTTTCCCACTTCCTCTCTGTGCTTCTCTTTTACATTAATACATCAGCAGTTGACTATATTATTTGTTTTTGTGTGTCTTCTTTCTTTAATGTTATTGTTCCCTCTTTCAAAACTAACAGTATGATTATGTCACTAAATTATACGTATAATTGTTGAAATTCCAAATGTTTTGCCACTCATACATTTA
>NW_006399757.1:25887502-25895015 GCF_000299155.1 Elephantulus edwardii | reverse complement strand
AAAAAAAAATAATAAATAAGACATTTTCTTTTTTTTTTACTTTTTAGTTTATATTGGTTTGCTTACAAAGTTCATATACAGCGTGTTTCACACTATTCACATTGCATTTCATACAATCATTCTCATGCATTATGTTTTATAAAATTAATCATCTCATCATGGGACTGTTCATCATCACCGTTTCTTTTCAGGTCACCAGTGGATCTTTCCCATTTTCTTTAGCCCCTCCCTCCACCTACTAAATTGTGCAACCCTGTGATTTCACCCCTTCCCCACTTGGGTCCCCATACATGTCTTATTAGTTATACTTTTATTTTTACAATAATGGTCTTAGGCAGTATTTGTTCTTATGAGACTGATTTAGTTCATTTTTAATATCCTTTTGATGTCATGAATAATCCAGTCTTTTATATTCAAGTCATTATCACCTCCATCCTAATTTCTGGAACCACGTGGGGTAACACAGAGAGCAAAGCATGGGGCCTCCTGGGAAGAATCAGTGATCCCCACTGTTTTCCCTTGATCTCTTTAAATTAGACTTCTATCTAGAAACCAAACCCACTGAAATGAATTGAGAAATTACAGTACGTGTACACAATGGAATACTACATAGCACACAGGAGCAATGATTTTGTAAATTACTACCCAACTTGAGAGGGACTGGAGAATATTATGCTGTGTGTACTAACTCAGTCTCAAAAGCACAAATACTGTATAAAACCACTACTGTAGAATGAGTATGAAGATCTAAAGGGAGGAAGGTGGAAGCAGAGGGGTGAGAATGGAAGGGCGGGGGAGCTGTTAATCATAGGGTTGTACAATTCAATAGGTGGGGGGTGAAGGAAATGGGAAAGATCCACTGTGAAAAACAATGTATTTAAACTACATAAATAAATCAGTACGAAATATTTTTTAAAAATATATGATCCAAAACCTAAAAAAGAGAAAAGCAACTAGTATAAACTTTTCAACCCTAGTTTACTTTCCTAAAGTCCTTATGTAATAAAACCAGAAACCAATCCCCAAGCAGAGAGCTCCCCATCACTCAGTCTTTTTTCACATTCCAGATTTCCTGCTCTTGTACCCAGGAATTTCCTACCCTTGTACTCAGGAATACTGACTCAGTCAGTCTAAGTTCTATAAGGCCCGAGGAATAGATGGTATACCAATTAACCACAAACCAATCCAACAGCAGAGAGATCCTTATCATTCAATCTCTTTTCGCATTCTTGATTTCCTACTCTTGTACTCAGGAATATCCTAATCTTGTACTCAGGAATACTGACTCAGTCAGTCTAATATCTATAAGGCTCCAGGAATAGATGGCATACTGACTGACACATTTCAACTAACAGATGCTGCCCTGGATGTGCTCACCAGGTTGTGTCAAAAAATCTAGAGGACAACAACCTGGACTACTGACTGGAAGAGATCTATATTTTTTCCCATTCCAAAGAAAGGTGACCCAACAGAGTATGAAAATTATAGAATTAATATCATTAATATCACATGCAAGCAAGATTCTGCTGAAGATTATCCAAAAACGACTGGAACAACACATCAGCAGAAAACTACAGAAGTCCAGGCTGGGTTTAGAAGGGGTCATGGTACTAGGGTGTAGGTAATGTTAGATGGATGTTGTCTGAAAACAGGGAATACCAGAGGAATGTTTATCTGTGTTTCATTGATTATGCAAAGGCATTTGACAGTGTGAATCACAACAAACTGTGGCTGACTCTTAGAAGAATGGGAATCCCAGAACACTTGATCATACTAATGTGAAACCTATACTTGGACCAGGAGGCAGTCGTCAGAACAGAGCAAGGAAACACAGTATGGTTCAAAACTGGGAAGGGTATACAAGGATGTGTCCTATCTTCATACCTTTTCAAACTTTTCTTGTATCTCTTTCTTTCCCTCTGCTTCTTCAATGAAAGTCACCACCCAACCTTTCCATATTCTAAGACAAGGTCAGTCCCAAACACACTCTCACATCCCTAGAGAAGCTGGCATTCTGTAGAGCCCCCTAACACATTATGAAAGTTCAATTTCAGATCACTGAACTAAAAGTAAAGCTGAGAGAGCACAGGGGAGGAGTTGATTCCTAATATTTTCTATGAGGCCCTGTGGAGCAGTTTCAAATCATTCAAAAACAATCTCAGTGTGATTTTTTTTTTTACCTTTTCACATAGGGAACACTCAAATGTCATCTCATTGTAAAATAACGTGAAACAACAAGAATAGTAAAGCTGTAATATTCCATTTCAGACCCCTTCCCAAAGGAAATTGATAACATATCAGTTTAGAGTAAATTTTTCCTTATCTTTATGTATTTGCATACATTGAGTTAAAGGGGAAGGCACTGCAATGTTTAGTTGTTACAGTAGAAGGGATGAAACTGACACTGAGTAGGTGGAGGCTAGGTACCCTACGGAAAATCCCACAGTATAGCTGACAATCTTCTCCCATACTTCCCCACTCTCACAACAGAGAATTACCTAGCAGAGAATATCAACTGCACGGAGGCTGAAAAACTTTCAAAGTACATGAATTGCCAATGAGTGTGACCACTTTGTACCTTAAAAAAGGTAATTTCATATGGTGTAACCTAATACATTTCTACATATATAGAAAATATTCATTTTGTTTGTGCCTTTCAGATAAATGCATGATACTGTATGCTTTATCTTACAACTTTTTTTTTCTTTAGTGATGAGTCTAGAAGATTTTATATACCAAGACCTAGAACGATTTTTCTTTCTTTCTTTATTTCAATGAAAGTTTACAGAGACTTTGGATTTCCATTCATCATTGTTGCACACATTCCTCCCCACCCACCTATCCCCGCCCGAGTCCACTCCACTATGCAGCTTTCATTCTGGACTCTTGTCATGACAATAATACCTAATCATATAATCCTCCTAAATAGTTCTCTCCCTCATCTGTTTCAATGCAGTGTACATTATTTATTCCCTCTTAGTTTCCTGCCAACTCCTATATCAGTTCCACTTTACAGCAGTGGCACTATGCAAAATTTGTCCTTTTCTTACTGAGACATTTCACTCAGAATAATTTCCTCCAGGGTCACCCATTTTGCATAATATTTCATAACTTTCTTGTTTTTGAATACAGCATAGTACTCCATTGTGTGAATATATCACAGCTTCTCTTTCCATTTGTTTGTTGATGGCCACTTGGGTTGTTTCCAACTCTTTCCTATTGTGAACAACCACAATAAACATGGGTGAGCATATATCTGTTCTGGTTTCTTTACGGTAAATTTCCAGTAGTGCAATTGCTGAGTCAAATGGTATGTCTATTTTTAACTTTTTAGGAAACTGCCATACTGCCTTCCATAGTGGTTGTACCATTTTACACTCCCATCCACAGTGAATAAAGGTCAAAGTTTCTCAACAACCTCGCCAGCATTTGTTGCTTGCTGTTCTGTTAAATTTTGCTATCTCATAGTTGTTTTGATATGCATCTCTCTTAGATATAGGGATTTTGGACACTTCTTCATGTGTTTGTTGCCCATCTGAATGTCTGTCTTCTTTGGTAAAGTGTCTGTTCATATCCTGTACCCATTTTTTAATTGGGTTGTTTTCCTTTATCATGTTGTGGTGTTCAAGTAATTTTAAATTCTTGATATAAGTTCCTTATCAAATCTGTCATTAACAAATATTTTTTCCAAGTCTATGGCTTCCCTTTTTACCCTGTTGGAGAAGGTTTTGGATGTGCATAGGGATTTGATTCTTAGAATGTCCTATTCATCTATTTTACCCTCATCTGGTTTTAGGTTTCTCAGGATGCTTGGAAGAGTGTTCATGTTGTGAATTAGGGCTTCTAGAGTTCGTGCAAGCTTTTTAAAATGAAGTTTATAGTCCTTGATATTAGTCCTAGGTCCTTGATCCACTTCGAGTTGCTTTTTATGTATGGAGTGAGGTGTGGACCTTGCTTGAGTTTTCTGCAGATTGTTTTCCAATTTTACCAACACCATTTGTTTAAAAAGCTATTGTTTCCCCACTTAACAGATGTCAACTCCTTGCCCAAAATCAGTTGACCATAGGTAGATGGGCTGATTTCCAGGTTCTCCATTCTATTGCACTGATCTAAATGTTTGTCATTGAACCAGTAGCATGCTGTCTTGACCACCATGGCAGTGTAATAGGATTTGAAATCAGAGAGTGAGATGCCTCCTACTCTGTTTCTCTTTTTAAGGAGTGCTTTACTTATTCTGGGCCTCTTTACATTCCAAATAAAATTGGAGATTGCATTTTCCATCTTGTTTAAGAATGGAATTGGTATTTACATTGGGATTGAATTGAATGTGTAAATTGCCCTTGGTAGTACTGTAATTTTCACAATTGTGAGTCTTCCTATCCAGATAGTTTGGGTAGAATGTTGAATGATCCAGGAAGTATCAAAAGAAGATGGAAGGAGTACACAGAGTCACTGTATCAGAAGGAGTTGGCTGACACAGAAGAATTTCATGAAATGACATATGAGCAAGAGCCTATGGTGATGATGGAGGAAGTTCAAGTTGCTCTAAAGGAATTGGCAAAAAATAAGACTCCAGGAGTTGGCAGCATACCAATTGATTTATTTCAACAGACGCTGCCCTGGATGTGCTCACTAAGTTGTGCCAGGAAATCTGGAGGACAGCTAGCTTGCCAACTGACTGGAAGAGATCAATATTTGTTCCAATTCCAAGGAAAGGTGACCCAACAGCGTGTGGAAATTATCAAACAATATCATTGATATCACATGCTAGCAAGATTCTGCTGAAAATGATCCAAAAACGTTTCGAACAATATGTCATCAGAGAACTGCCAGATGTGCAGGCTGGATTTAGAAGAGGTCGTGGTACTAGGGATTTTATAGTTAATGTTAGATGGATCTTGGCAGAAAGCAGAGAATACCAGAAGAATGTCCATCTGTGCTTCATTGACTCTGCAAAGGCTTTTGACTGTGTGGATGACAACAAGCTATGGCTGACTCTGAGAAGAATGGGAATCTCAGAACATTTGATTGTGCTAATGAGAAACTTATCTTTGGACCAAGAGGCAGTTATCAGCACAGAGCAGGGAGACACTGGATGGTTCAAAATCAAGAAAGGGGTAAATCAGGGATGTATTTTGTCTCCATACCTTTTCAATCTCTATGCAGAACAGATCATCTGAGACACTGGGCTGTACAAGGAGGAATGTGGCATCAAGATTGGTGGAAGAATCATCAACAACCTGTGTTATGCAGATGACACAACCTTGCTGAAACTGAAAAGGACCCGAAGCACTTGCTGCAGAAGGTCAAGGACTGCAGTCTTCAATATGGATTGAAGCTCAACATGAAGAAAACAAAGATTCTCATCACTGGGCCAATTGGTAGCATCAGTATGGATGGTAAAGAGATTGAGATAGCTAACAGTTTTAGTTTACTTGGCTCCACAGTCAGCACTTTTGGTAATAGCAGCCAGGAAATCAGGAGAAGAATTGCATTGGGAAAGTCAGCTGTGAGGGACCTCTCAAGAGTACTGAAGAGCAAAGACATCAGGCTGGAGACTAAGGTGTGCCTGATCCAGGCTATAGTCTTTACAATTACATGCTATGCATCGGAGAGTTGGACAGTGAATAAGGATGATAGAAAGAGAATTGATGCCTTTGAGTTGTGGTGCTGGAGAAGAGTGTTGAATATACCATGGACTGCTAGGAGAACAAACAGGTTTGTCCTGGAGAGGGTGAAGCCAGAATGCTCCTTGGAGTCAAAAATTCTGAAGTTGAGTCTGACATACTTTGGACATGTTGCAAGGAGGGACTGGTCCTTGGAGAGGGACATCCTGTTTGGGAGAGTGGAGGGACGGTGTAGGAGAGGAAGACCCTCGATGGGATGGATCGATTCTGTGAGTGGAGTGGTGGGAATGAGTGTGTCTGAGACAGCGAGGTTGGCACAGGATAGAATGGTGTTTAGGGCTCTTGTACATAGGGTCGCTATGAGTTGCAAGTGACTCGATGGCACATAACAACAACAACATCCATGAGCATGGTATATTCTTCCATTTCTCCAGGACTCTTTTTGTTTCTTGTAGTGAAGTTTTATTCCCAAGTATTTAATATTGTGATTAAATATTGTGAAGGGTATTGTTTTTCATAGCTCCAGCTCTGTATTCTCTTAGTCACTGTAGAGAAATCCAATTAATTTTTGTATGTTGATTGTATATCCTGACATTTTGCTGAGTTGATTAACTATTTTCCTTAGTTTTCTTGCTGAGTCTTTAAGGTTTTCTAAGTATATTATCATATCATCTGCATATAAAGATAATTTTACCTTCTCTTTGTCAATTTGAATACCTCTTATTTCTTGTCTTGTCTTATTTCTAAGACTTCCAGTGCAATATTGAATAGGAGAGTTGATAGTGGGCATCTTACCTAGTTCCTATTCTCTAAGGGAATGCCTTTAATCTCTCTCCATTGAGAACAATGTCGGCTCTCAGTTTGCTATATACTTTTTACTATGTTGAAGAAATTCTCCTCTAATCCTATTTTGTTGAGTGTTTTAATCAAGGAAGGATTTTGTCAATGGCCTTTCTGCAGTAAGTGACAGATTCATGTAGTTCTTGTTCTTTGTTTTGTTAATGTGATAAATTACACTGATTGTTTTTCTTATTTTGAACCATCCTTGAATAACTGTTATGAATCCCACTTGGACATGGTGAATTATGTTTTTTAAATGTACCATTGGATTCTATTGGCCAGGATTTTATTCAGGATTTTTGCATCTATGTTCAGGAGAGAAATTGGCCTCTAGTTTCCTATTTTGCTGGTGTCTTTACCTGGTTTTGTTATCAAAGATATGTTTGCTTCGAGTCTGGGAGAATTCCATCTTTTTCTATTTTCTGAAATAGTTTATGTAGAATTGGTGACAGATCTTCTCTGAAGGTTTGATAAAATTTACTTTTAAAACCATCTGGTCCAGTGTTTTTTATGGCTGGAAGTTTGTTTATTACCTTCTCAATTTCTTATTTTGTAATGGGTCTGTTCAGGTGTATTATTTCAGTTTGTGTCTGTTTAGGTGAGTTGTGAATTTCTAAGTATTTGTCCATTTCCTCTAGGTTTGCATATTTCTTTTGAGTATAGTTTTTCATAATATTCCAATGTCAGCCTTTTTATTTTGGTTGTTTCTGTTGTGATGTTGCTCATTTTATCTTTTATTTGGATTATTTGTGTCTTTTCCTTCTTTTCCTTTGTTAGTTTTGCTAATGGTTTGTCTATTTAATTGACTTTTTTTTACCTTTTCAAAGAAACAACTCCTTGTTTTGTTGATAGTTTCAATTGTTTTTCTGTTTTCTATTTCATTTATTTCTGCTCTAATTTTTATAATTTCCTTCTTTTAGAGGTGCCGGGTTTTCTTGCTGTTCTTTTCCAATTTGTTGGAGATGTTGGGTTAGAGAATCAATGGTCATTTTTTCCTGCCTTTTGATGTGTTTGCTTATTGCTCTTTCCCAGAGGTTTTGGTAAGT
>NW_006399757.1:25885983-25886912 GCF_000299155.1 Elephantulus edwardii | reverse complement strand
TTTTTTTTCTCACCCTTTTATTTTTACTCTTTCTTTATCTTCATTTTTCAGGTGTGTCTCTTATAGACAGCATATTGATGGATTTTGCTTTGTTATCCAGTCTGCAACTCTTTTGTTATCTTTAGTGGTGCATTTAAACCATTCACATTCAGTATGATTATTGAGAGGCAAGGTTTTATTGCTATCATTTTGTTGAGTTATTTTTAGTGTTGTTGCTAGTTACTTGGGTCCATCCTGCTTTCTGTGGTACCTCTGTAAGAAGAAAATCTCTCATTGTTTCCTGCAACGCTGGTCTTGTTTTTATAAACTCCCTTAGGTTCTGCTTTTCTGGGAATGTCTTGAGCTTTCTTTCATATTTGATGGACAAAATTGCTAGGTATTCTTGGTTGACAGTTGTGTTTTTTGAGTCTTCAATATATGTCATTCCACTGTCTTCTTGCTCACATGGTTTCTGCTGAGAAATCAGCACTTAATTTTTATCTGCTCTCCCTTATAGGTTACTCTTTGTTTCTCCCTTGCTGCTTTCAGAATTATCTCATTATCTTTGATCCTGGCAAATTTGACTATGATATGTCATGGTGTTTTTCTTTCGGTGTCTATTCCATATGGTATTTGCTCAACTTCCTGAATATATATTCTCTCATTCTTCATTATGCTGGGTAAGTTTTCTTCTAGTAATTCTTCCACAACTTTTTCGGTGCTTCTTCCTGTTCTGAGATTCTGATGATGTGCATGTTATTTCTCTTGATGCTGTCCCATATTATTCTTGGGGTTTCTTCTTTTCTCTTCCTTTTTGTTCTAGCAGATCAGTGGTGACACTTCTATCTTCTATTTCACTGGTTCTGTGTTCCATCTCATGTTTATTCATGTGTCCCTCCATCATGTTGATAGCATCTGAAACATTGGACCTTATATTTTTGATTTCTTGG
>NW_006399757.1:25876796-25885868 GCF_000299155.1 Elephantulus edwardii | reverse complement strand
TTTTTTTAACTTCCTCCTGGTTTTTGCTTGCTATATCCTGTAATTCTTCAAGCTTGTCTTTCACCCATTGAAAATATTCAATCATTGTTCTTTTTAATTCTGTGTGAGAAAGTTCCACCAGACTTTCTGGCTTCTGGATATCCATAGACACTCTTTCACTTTTTGGGGGGTGGGGTGATCACTTATTTTGAGCTTGTGTAAATGATGAGGTAGCCTGCTTCTTTTGTGACATTGCTGTTTTAGAGTCTTCATGCCTGAGGCAATAGCCAGTTCTTGATCTGCAGTCACTGCACCAGAAGGGGATTGGGCAAGTGAGTGTACAGATGCACATAGGGTGGGGGTATGTGCAGAAACATGCTGTGGCAGGGGCGGGGTCGACAACCTCTGTAGGGACCTGAATGGAAAACCAGGAGACCTTGGTTTTCCCTTGAGAACTGGGTCTGCCACCCCAGTCAAGCTCCAGCTGTCTCACTCCCTCCTACTTAAGGTGAAGGGGTCCCACATGGTCCAGCAATCAGTATTGGTCCCCCTAAATACCTCACTCAAATTCCCACTGTCTTGCTTGCTCCTTGCTAGTGGATACCACTGCAGATAGCTGTTCCCAATAAGGCTTGTTGCTTCCTGCTGAGGCTCGCTGCTCCCTCTCTGTCACTGTTCCCCACTGAGTCTTGCTGCTCCCACGGCTCCCAAATTAATTATTTTAATAATAGTTCTCACTCAAATCCCATCTGTTCTGCTTGCTCTGTGTGCGTCTCTCTGTGCACATCACTCTGTGCATGACATTCTGTATGCAACACTCAGTACGTATGTGTGTGTCACCCTATACCCAGAACATTTTCAACTTGATTCTTTTGATTTGCTGCCTCATATTAGCCACTCAAATATTTATAAAATCCTCTTCTTATAGACACTTCCTTTCAGAAAGAGAGGTTTTGGATCGTTTCTAGCTCTTCATGATTATAATCTGTATTGTGGAGGTTTATGACACAAACTGAGTGCTAGCAAAGTATATTGTAATTGTTATCTCTTTTTTTTTGCTCTTTTTTTATTTGTTACAGAATATTCCTGAGGGCAGCATGAGAAGACAAAGTAAAGTATTATAATGAAATGTGTAAGGAGCTGGAATCAGAAAAATCAAAAGTGTTGAAATCACTCAGCATTTCTTAAGCTGAAGGAACTAAATAAAAAAATCCAAACCTAAAGTTACAACACTTAAGGATGCTTTGGGAAAAATATTAAATGAGCCAGGAAGCATTAAAAGAAGATGGAAAGTGTATACAGAGGCATTGTACCAAGAGGAATTAGTGGACACAGAAAAATTGCATGAAACAATATATGAGCAAGAGACTGTGGTGATGAAGGAAGAAGTTCAAGTTGCTCTGAAAAAAAAATGGCCAAAAAAAGGCCCCACAAATTGATGGCATACTGATTGACATATTACAAAACATAGGCACTGCTCTAGAAGTGCTCACCAAGTTGTGCTAACAAATCTGGAGGACAACCACCTGACCAACTGACTGGAAGAGACCTATCATTTGTTTCCATTCAAAAGAAAGGTGATCCAACAGAGGGTGGAAATTATCGAATAATATCATTGATAATCATATGCAAGCAAGATTCTGCTGAAGATTATCCAAAAACAACTGGAACAGCACATCAGCAGACAGCTACCTAAAGTGCAGGCTGGATTTAGAAGAGGCAATGGCACTAGGGATATTATAACTAATATCAAATTAATCTTGGCTGAAAGCAAAGAGTACCAGAGGAATGTCTATCTGTGTTTCATTGACTATGCAAAGGCATTTGACTGTGTGGATCACAAAAAACTGTGGCTGACTCTGAGATTAATGGGAATCCCAGAACACTTGATTGTGCTTAAGCAAAGCCTGTACTTGGGCCAGGAGGCAGTCATCAGAACAGAGCAAGGAAACACTGCATGGTTCAATTTGGGAAGAGTATGTTTCAAGGAGGTATCCTATCTCCAAATCTTTTCAATCTATATGTGGAACAGATTGTCCAGGAGGCTGGGCTCTATGAAGAGAAGTGTGGCATCAGGATTCGAGGTAGACTCATCAAAATTCTGTGTTATGCAGGTGACAACCCTGCTTGCTGAAACTGAGGTCCTCAAGCATTTGCTGCAGAGGGTCAAGGACTGCAGCCTTCAATATGGATTGAAGCTCAATATCAAGAAAACAAAGATTCTCAACACTGGGCCAACTGGCAGTATCATGATAGATGGTGAAGAGATTGAGATTGTTAACAGCTTCAGTTTGCCTGGCTCTGCAATCAATACTCTTGGTACCAACAACCAGGAAATTAAAAGACAAATTGACCTGGGAAAGTCTTCCCTCAGCGACATCTCCAAAATACTCAAGAGCAATGATGTCAGTCTGGAGACTAAGGTGCGTCTGATACAGGTTATGGTCTTTGCAATTACTGGCTATGCAACACAAAGCTGGACAATGACTAGAGGTGATAGAAGGAGAGTTGATGCCTTTGAGCTGTGGTGCTACAGAAAAGTGTTGAATACCATGAACTGTTAGAAGAACAAACAAGTTTGTCCTGGAGAGGGTGAAGCCAGGCTCCTCCTTGGAGACAAGGATTCTAACATACTTTGAACCTATTGCAAGGCGGAATCAGTCCTTGGAGAGGGACATCATGCTTGGTAAGGTAGAGGGACAGTGCAGGAGGGGAAGAATCTCTATGAGATGGATTGATTCAGTCACTGGAGTAAAAGGGGTAGGTGTGTCAGAGACAATAAAATTGGCAAGGGATAGAGCAGGATTTAGAGCTGTTGTATATAGGGCCATTATGTGTCACCGGCAACTCAACGGCACATAATAACAACAACTACTTTATTTACAAAATTCAAATATATTGTTTTCAACAACAAATTCTTTCAATTTCTCTCACACACCCCCACCCATCAAATTGTACAACTCCATGATTAATCATCCCTCCCCCTGCACATCCACATCCCTCTATTTCCAACCTCTCCTACCTCTCTTGGATCTTATACTCATTCTACAATAATGGTTTTATACAGTATTTATACTTGGGGGACTGAGTTAGTTCACTCAGCATAATGCTCTCTAGACCCTCTCAAGTTAGGTAATAATTTACAAAATCATTGCTCCTGTGTGATACATAGTCTTCCATTGTGTGAAAGTACCATAATTTCTCAATTCATTCGTTTGTGGTTGGACTTTTGCTGTTTCCATGTTCTTGTGATGGTGAATAATGCTATGAACATTGGTGTACAAATCTCAGTTTATGCTTCAGTTCTCATTTTCTCAGGACATATTCTAAATAGTGGAATAGCTGGTTCATATGGAATTTCTATGTTCAGCTTATTGAGGAAGCACCAAACTGCCTTCCAGAAGGATTTTACAATCCCACTATCAATGTTTAAGAGTTCCTTTCTCACCACATCCTCTCCAACATTTATTACACCAACAGAGTGAAAAGAAAACTCCCTGGCTGGGACAAAAACATTTGATAATACTATCTCAGCCAAGAGTCTTATAACAAAAGTTTAGAGAATACTCCTAGACCTCCACAAGAAAAAGACTGATAACCCAATTACAAAATGGGCAAAAGACATGGAAAGAATCTTCACACAGGAAAATATTCAAATGGCAAACAGACAAATGAAGACATGTTCCAAATCACTGGCAATAAGAGAGATGCCAATCAAAACCACAATGAGGTATCATCTCACTCCAGTAACAATGGCAAAGTTTAACAGGGCAGCAAGTAATAAATGCTATTTATTTTTTGTTTTGTAATTGAAAGTCACACTATTTATTGGGCCATGAGGTCTAATTCCATTTTTAATTTCACATAAAATCAATCCTAAGGTAAGGCATTAAAAGCAACTCAAATAATAACACCCAATCAATCATTAATATCCAAACAATCATGGCAAACATTAATTATAATCATAGCCAGTATCCAACACAAGCAAAGTGATCACTACAGTGGACAGAGTTTGTTAAAATATTCCAGCAGAGCTGTGAGGAACTGAAGACCTCAGATCGCAACCATCTTGTCCTCTGATGCTTCTGATCAACAGCTTTGAGGGTTCAGTTTAAATGCCATGTTTCATATGGGAATAGCCACAGCCAGTCTGTCAGAGCAAGGATCAACCCAATCAGAACTGAGGTATTCCATCTTTTAGATTAGCACTGAGTCTCTGGGTGTTGTGGGGTGTGTATTTTTGTGGTGGTGTTGTTCTTGTTAGGTGCCATCTTGTTGTGTAGCATCTTCATAACAGTGTATTATGTCTCTGAGCCTGTTACAGCATTAAGTCATTGGGCATTTTGTAGTAAATATGTAACATCCTTATCCATCACAACTTGCCTTTTTGACCACTGCAAGCATATTCATCTTGACACAGGAAACTTATACTCCTCTGTTAGCACAATTTTAGCTAACTTATATTCTCAATATATTTTAGTAGACTTAGCTCTTAAAATAAATCCCACCACAGTGAGCAGCTTAGCCACCAGGAATGCTGACCCATTTTCTTTTCCCTGCAGAGTTAGCTCTCAGGTGGGGCTAAGGATAGAAAACTCCATGGGTCAGGGCAGAAGGGTTTGGGGAAGAAGAAAGCATGAGAAGGTGGGCTTTAAGGGAGGCAGTGAACCTCTTCTCACAATCCCAATGCCTTCTTCCTCACATCTCTGCTTGCTTCTCTACCACCCACATTTATAAGAGAGAAGTGTGAGCTCTGAAATCTGTTAAGCTTCCCACCCTGCTATTCTCCTGGGATGAGTGAAGTTGCTCCCCTGCCACAGAGATGTGTCCTAGAGCTGTTGGTATTTCCTGGCACACCTCTTAGAAAGTATTCAGATGTCAACAGAACACACTGTGAAACAAACTCCCCTCTTTCACATTCTCTTAAGTACGCAATACAGTTAGATCCAAGGAACTGGAGCGAAATAGACCTCTGCTTTTCCACAAATGCTTTCAGGGGCTTAATTATCCTGGGAAAGTATATGTGAACTGTTTCAGAGATAAAAAGACTCGCCTCTCTACTTATTCTGAGAGAAGTGCATACAGTTGTCTGAAAGAGTCATTTATTTCCACATGATTGGCTCTAGAAAGGGCATCTTCAGTGTCTAATTCTCTAAATAACTCAGATCCTACTGTTGCTGGTGCTGACCCCACAAGGGAAGGAGAGTTGTAATTAATTGACTCATTTATGATTAATGCATTTCAGCTTTCATTTGCTGCCACTCTGTGAGGAGAAAATTGCCCAGGCCTGTGACTCTATTTCCAGGGACCTAACGCATTTAAAATAAATCAAGAAATCCAAATGACAGGCAAGAAGTTGGTGTTAAAGAAGGCTCCCTGGAGGCCACACCTTTCCTGTGTGTCCTGTCCATCAGAACACTGCCTGAGCAGAGGCACTTCTCTCTCTAGACTCTCAGAAAAGAGGCCACTAATATGTAGTATTAGATACCTGCTGTTCTATGTAGGGTGTGGTGTTTTGGTTTTTTAATTTTTTTTTTTAATTTTCTGATTTGTTTCAGCACTAGGGTACCTACAGAAATAAGACAGGAGAGGAGGAGAAAGGGAGGGAAGGCAGGAGGAGGAGAGAAGACCCATGTAAGCATTCTTTGTCATTTTCTTCTCGCCACATAGAATAAAGGCTAACTGCATTAGATTGTACCTAATCAACTGGTTTTTTATGAGGAAAGACTATGATGGAGCACAAGTTGAAAGTATTTTTTTCTGATTTTTTAATGAAATTTATTAAGCATCCAATGTTGTTGTTGTTGTTATGTGCGACCCTATGTACAAGAGCTCTATACGCTTTTCTATCCTGTGCCAACCTAGCCATCTCAAACACACTTATTCCCACCTCTCCAGTCACAGAATCAATCCATCTCATTAAAGGTCTTCCTCTCCTTCGCCACCCTTCCACTCTGCCAAACATGATGTCCCTCTCCAAGGACCAGTTCTTGCAACATGCCCAAAATATGTCAGACGAAGCTTCAGAATCCTTGACTCCAAGGAACATTCTGACTTCACCCTCTCCAGGACAAACCTGTTTGTTCTCCTAGGAGTCATGGTATATTCAACACTCTTCTCCAGCACCACAGCTCAAAGACATCAATTCTCTTTCTATCAACCCTAGTCACCGTCCAACTCTCTGATGCATAGCATGTAATTGCAAAGAATATAGCCTGGATCAGGTGCATCTTAGTCTCCAGTCTGACATGGTTGCTCTTCAGTACTCTTGAGAGGTCCCTCACAGCCGACTTTCCCAATGCAATTCGTCTCTTGATTTCCTGGCTGCTGTTACCAAGAGTGTTGACTGTGGAGCCAAGTAAACTAAAACTGTTAACTATCTCAATCTCTTCACCGTCCAATAGTGCCTTTTTAATTGCTATTACTTGTACTGAAAGTCATGGTAAAGACTAACTCAACAAGTACAGATCTTCATTCAACATGATGATTTGTAAAAAATTTCTTTAAAACAAAACTATGAGATATCATCTCACCCCAGTAACAATAGCAAAGTTCAATAGAGCAGCAAACAACAAATGCTGGAGAGGTTGTGGAGAAATTAGATCACTTACTTACTGTTGGTGGAAGTATAAAATGGTGCAACTGCTATGGAAGACAGTATGGCACTTTCTCAAAAAGTTGGAAGTAGAAATACCATTTGACCCAGCAATTGCACTATTGTGAATATGCCCTAAAGAAATCAGAACTGCTACCCAAACAGATATATACACACCTATGTTTATTGTTGCATTGTTCACAATAGCAAAGATATGGAAGCAACGCTAGTGCTCATCAACAAACAAATGGATAGAGAAGCTGTGGTATATCACACAATGGAATACTACACAGTGCTGAAAGAAAAAGAACTCATAAAATACTATACAAAATGGGTGACCGTAGAGGACATTATATGGAGTGAAATATCTCAGCCACAAAAAGACAACTACTGCATAATGCCACTGTTCTAGAGCAGGACTGATATGGGGTTTCTGGGAAACTAAGATAAAAGGAAATATATAATGAACACTGCATTGGAACAGATGAAGAAAGTTCCAAACTCTCCACATCCTCTCCAACATTTATTGCTTGCTGTCCTGTTAAACCTTGTCACTACTACTGGGGTGAGATGGTATCTCATTGTGGTTTTGATTTTTATTTCTTATTGCCGATGATTTTGAACATTTCTTCATGTTTCTGGTGGTCATCTGAATGCTTCCTCTGTGAAAGGTCTTTCCATGTTTTTTTGTCCATTTTGTAATTGAGCTACTGGTCTTTTTTCTTGTGGAGGTCCTGTAGTAAGTTTTCTGAAAACTTTTTTGTTATGAGATCTTTGTCTGAAATGTCATTGACAAATGTTTTTTCCCAGTCAGTAGGTTTTCTTTTCATCAGGAACTTAATCTTTAGAAGGTCCTGCTCAATGATATTAGGGAACTCTGGTGGCCTATTAGCAAGAAGCTGCGCTGCAAGACCAAAGGCTGCACCAGCAGGAGAAGGATGTGCAATCTCCTCCCGTGCAATTAACTGCCTCTGAAAACCCACTGGAGGGTCAGCTAGCGGTCAGTTCTGACTCAACGGTACACAACAACAAAAAAAAGCTTATCTATAGTATCCTCTCCTGCCTGTGTACTTGTGGAGCTCTGGTGGCCTAGAGGTAAGAAGCTGAACTGCAATCTCGAAGGCACACAATTCCAGTCCAATGGCAGTTCAACAGGAGAAGGGTAGATAATCTCCTGTGCAATCACTATCTCTGAAAACCCGTTGGAAGGTCAGCAATATGTTGGTTCCAACTCAATGGCACACAACAACAACAACATTTATGCCATAGGCTAGACTTTTGGGAGCTTTATTCCTAGGTCTATGATCCACCTTGAGCTGATTTTTGTGTATGAGGTGAGATGTGTATCCTGCTTCAGCTTTATGCAGTTAGAAGTCCAGTTTTGCCAGCATCATTTGTTGTAGAGATTATCATTTCCCCATCTGATAGGTTTTGGTTCCTTGTTGAATACCAGTTAATCATAGGTAGATTGGCTAATTTCTGGGTTCTCAATTCTGTTTTATTGATCTATGTGTCTGTCATTGTACCAGTACCTTGCTGTTTTAGTTATTACAACTGTGTAGTAGATTTTGAGATCAAGGGGTTCTATGCCTCCTACTTCATTTTTGTTTTTCAGAAGTGCTTTGCTTATTCGGGAGTCTCTTTCCTTTCTAAATAAACTTCCAAATTGCCTTTTCTGTTTAAAAATAAATTTGGTATCTACATTGGAATTGTATTAAATATGTAGATTGTTTTTGGTAGGCTTGTCATTTTCATTATATTGAGTCTTCCTATCCATGAACAGGGAATATTTTCCCATTTATTTAGGTCTCTTATTGTTTCTCACAATAGTGTTTTGTAGATTTCTTTATAAAGGTCTTTTGTGTCTCTAGTTAGGTTTATTCTCAACTATCTCAATTTGTGGTTGGTTATTATAAATGGATTCCCATTCTTTTTAGAATTAGTCGCAGTTTGTTGTGGTCCACACAGCCAAATGACTTTGCATAGTCAATGAAACACAGATAGACATTCCATTGGTATTGCCTGTTTCCAGCAAGATCCATCTGACATTAGCTACAATATCCCTGGAACCATGACCTCTTCTAAACGCAACCTACATTTCTGGAAGTTCTCTGTTGATGTACTGTTCCACTCGTTTCTGGATAACCTTCAGAAGAATCTTGCTTGCATGTGATTGTAATGATAGTTGTTGTTGTTATGTGCTGTAGAGTCACTTGCGACTCATAGCGACCCTATGTACAACAGCCCTAAACTCTGCTCTGTCCTGTGCCAATCACATCATTTCGGATACACGCATCCCAATTACCCCAGTCACTGAATCAATCCACCTCATAGAGGGCCTTCCCCTCCTGCACTGTCCATCCACCCTACCAAGCATGATGTCTCTGTCCAAGGACCGATCCCTCCTTACATGTCCAAAGTATGTTAAGCAGAACCTCAGAATCCTTGCCTCCAAGGAGCCGCCCAGTTTGACCCTTTCCAGGATGAATCTGTTTGTT
>NW_006399757.1:25869480-25876197 GCF_000299155.1 Elephantulus edwardii | reverse complement strand
GGTTTCTGATTAGCACGATCAAATGTTCTGAGATTCCCATTCTTCTCAGAGTCAGTCACAGTTTGTTATGATCCACACAGTCAAACATCTCTGCATAGTCAATGAAACACAGATAGACATTCCTCTGGTATTCCCTGCTTTCAGTCAAGATCCATCTAACATCAGCTACAATACCCCTAGTACCACGACCCCTTCTAAACCCAGCCTGGATTTCTGGCAGTTCTCTGCTAATGTGTTGTTTTGGATAATCTTCAGTAGAATCTTGCTTGCATGTGAAATTAATGATATTGTTCTGAAGTTTCCACACTCTGTTGGGTCACCCTTCTTCAGGAAGGGAACAAATATAGATCTCTTTCAGTCAGTTGGCCAAGTGGTTGTTCTCCAGATTTCTTAGCACAACTTGGTGAGCACATCCAGGACAGCATCTGCTAGGTGAAATATGTCAATTGGTATACCGTCTATTCCTGGGGCCTTGTTTTTTGTTATTTCCTTCAAAGCAGCCTGAACTTCTTCCTTCATCACTGTAGGCTCTTGCTCATATGTTGTTTCATTAAATTCTTCTGTGTCTGCCAATTCCTTTTGATACAGTGACTCAGTATATTCTTTCCATCTTCTTTTACTACTTCCTGGATCATTTAACATTCTGCTGAAAGCATCCTTGATTATAGCAGCTCGAGGTTTGAATTTGTTCTTCAGTTCCTTGAGTTTAAGAAATGCTGAAGGAGTTTGGTCCTTTTGACTTTCTGACTCCAACTCCTTGCACATTTCATTGTAATATTTTACTTTGTCATCCTGTGCTACCTTTTGAAATCTTCTATTCGACTCTTTAGTATCTAGAATTCTTCCTTGTGCTTTGGCTTCTCTGCGCTCCACTGCAATTTTCAGAGTCTCTTCTGACATCCATTTTGGTCTTCTCTTCCTCTTCCATCTTTGCAATGACCGTTTGCGCTCTTCCTGGATGATATCCTTGATATCCTCTCACAACTCATCTGGTCTTTGCTCATAAGTGTTCAAGACCTCAAACCTGTTCCTGAGATGGTTCTGAAATTCAGGTGGGGTAGACTCAAAGTCATATTTTGGTTCCCATGCACTTGGTTTAATTTTCCTCAGCTTCAGCTTGAACTTGCATATGAGTGGTCTGTTGGTGGTCTCTTCCACAATCAGCTCCTGGCCTAGTTTTCACAGCTGATATTGAGCGTCTCCAGCGGTTCTTTCTGCAGATGTAACCAATCTGATTCCTATGCATACCATCAGGTGAAATCCCTGTATATAACCTGAGTTTATGTTTCTTAAAATTTGCAATGAATAATAAGTCATTGATTGTGCAAAATTCAATCATCCCCTCTCTCTAGCTCCATTTCAGTCACCGAGTCCATGTTTTCAAACTACTGAATCTTCTTCTCTGTTCCCAATTTTTGCATTGGAATGGGAACAAATATAGATCTCTTCCAGTCAGTTGGGCCAGGTGGTTGTCCTCCAGATATCGTGGCACAACTTGGTAAGCACAATCTAGGGCAGCATCTGTTTGTTGAAATATATCAATTGGTATCCTGTCAAATCCTGGGGTCTTGTTTTTTGCCAATTCTTTCAGAGTAGCTTTAACTTCTTCCTTCATTACCACAGCCTCTTGCTAGAATATTGTTTAATGAAATTCTTCTGTGTCCACCAATGAATCCCAGAACACTTGATTGTGCTTATACAAAACCTATACTTGGACCATGAGACAGTCATCAGAACAGAGCATGGAAACACTGCATGATTCAAAATTGGGAAGGGTGTGCATCAGGGATATGTCCTTTCCCCATACCTTTTCAATCTAGATTCTGAACAGATTATGCAGGAGGCTGGGTTCTATGAAGAGAAATGTGGCATCAGGATTGGTGGAAGACTCATCACCAATCTGCTTTAAGCAGATAGCACAACCCTGATTGCTGAAAGTGAGAAGGATCTGAAGTGCTTGCTGCGGAGGGTCAAGGACTACAGCCTTCAGTATAGATTGAAGCTCAATATCAATAAAACAAAGGTTCTCACCCCTGGACCAATTGGCAGCATCAGGATGGATGGTGAAGAGATTGAGATTGTTAACAGCTTTAATTTGCTTGGCTCTACAATCAACATTCTTGGCACCAGCAATCAGAAAATTAAAAGACAAATTGCACTGGGAAAGTCTGCTATCAGGGACTTCTCGAAAGTACTGAAGAGCAACGATGTCAATCTGGAGACTATGGTATGCCTGGTACAAGACATGGTCTTTGCAATAATTTGCTATGCATCAGAGAGCCAGACAATCACTAGGGGTGATAGAAGGAGAATTGATGCCTTTGAGCTGTGGTGTTGGAAAAGAGTCTTGAATAGACTGTTAATAGAACAAACAAGTTCAACCTGGAGAGGATGAAAACAGGTTTTTCCTTATAGGCAAGGATTCTGAAGCTTCATCTGACATACTTCAGATATGTTGCAAGGAGGGACCAGTCTTTGGAGAGTGTTGTCTTGCTTGGGAGGGTGGAGGGACAGTGCAGGAGAGGAAGACCCTCGATGAAATGGATTGAGTCAGTGACTGGGGAAATGGGGGTAGGTGTGTCACAGGCAATAAGATTGGCACAGGATAAAGCAGGGTTTAAGGCTATTGTACATATGGTCTCCGTGAGTTGCAGATGAATCAACAGCACATACATAACAACAACAATTGTAAATTGTTTTTTAGTTTCTTAGTTTTCCTCTCAGTGTATTCTTTGTTAATACAGAGGAATCCATTAATTTTTACATATTGATCTTAAAACTTACCATTCTACTAGATTGGTCTACTAGGTGTAAGAGTTTTTTAGTTGAGTCTTTGCGCTTTTCTGTGTTCACTATCATAGTCTCGCATACAGCAATAGTTTTAACACCTCCTTGTCAATTTGGAAGCCTCTTTATTTCCTTCTTTTATTGTACTGCCTTAGCAAGTACTTCCAATGCAACATTGAATGAGAGTAGTGAAAGTGGGCATTCTTGTCTGGTTCCTGTTCTCAAAGGGAAGACCTTTCTTCATTGAGAATGATGTTGGCTCTTGGTTTTGTGTATGTATTTTCCATTATGTCCAGGAAATTCCCTTCTATTTTTGTTTTGTTGAGTGTTTTAATCAGGAAGGGTGTTAGATTTTGTTGAAAGCCTTTTCTGCATCAATTGATAGGATCATGTGGTTCTTGTTTTTTGCTTTTTTAATGTGTTAGATTGTGTTGATTTTTATGTTGAACTTCCTTGCATATTCATTATTAATCTCACACAGTCATAAGGAATTTTTTTATGTATTATTTTATTCTATTGGCCAGGAGTTTATTAAGGACTTTTGCATCTATATTCATGAGAGTTATTGGTCTGTAGTTTCTTTTTTTGGCAATGTCTTTTGCCTCTTTTTGGTTCTAGGCTTATGCTTGCTTCATGGAATGACAAGGAGTGTTCCTTCCAATTCTATTTATTTTAATAATTTAAGTAAAATTGGTGATAGTTCATCTCTGAATGTTTGGTAAAATTCAGCTACGAAACCACCAAGAAACAAGACCTTTTTTTAGAAGGGAGTCTTTTTTATGACTTTTTAATTTCTTCCTTTGTGATAGGTCTGTTCAAGTCTTCTACATCTGTCTGTGTTGATATGGCTGGATTGTGAGTTTTAGGGAATTTGTCCATTTCCTCCAGATTTTCAAAATTGTATCATATTATAGCTTTTCATAATATTCCAATATTAATTTAATTTAGTTCTGCCGTATGACACTTCTATCATTTCTTATTTTAGTTATTTGTGCCTTCTCTTTCATTTCTTTTGTCAGTTTTGTCAATGGTTTGTCTATTTTATTGTCTTTTCAAAGAACCAGCTCCTGGTTTTGTTAATGGTTTCAGTTGTTTTTTTTTGTTTTCTGTGTTATTAATTTCAGCTTTGTACTTATAATTTCCTTTTTTCAAGAGGCTGTGGAGTTAAATTGTTATTTTTCTATTTGATTGAAGTGTTGAGCTAGGTCAATAATTTTTCTTCTTTTTTCCTTTTGTATATGCTTGCCTATTGCTATGAATGGTCCCCCAAGGATGGCCTTAGCTGTGTCTGAAAGGTTTTGGCATGTTATATTTCCATTATAACCTGTTTGAGATTATATATATATATATATGTATACACACATATACATATACATATACATATACATATACATATACATATATTTCATTTTGTATTTCTTCTATAACCAAATCTATGAACCTGGAGAAAGGATGAAAGTCACGCACACAAATGTCGAGGACTTTCAATCATAGGGTCATTATGAGTTGCCTGCAACTCAACGGCACTTAACAACATAGAAAGAGACCAGTTGGCCTAGTGGACCAAAAGTGATGCTACCAAGCCAAAGAGGGGTGACTCTAATCCACAGCCCTAAGGCCTGCTTTTCATTGTTTTTGTTCAAATGGTCTTCTAGGTCCTCTAGCCCTGGTGTGTCCACTTGCCATACAGAGGTAACTTGTGGTCGCTCTGAAGCTGAACACTGTGACACTGGTGTGTCAAATGTGATAACGGTTACCCATGGTGGACAGTGTTTGGTAGTGCTCCCCAGTTGAAACAAACCTGGAAGCAGGAGTGGCATCCACTTCCATAAATAGCTTGCCTCCGGAAACCCTATGAACCTGGAGAAAGGATGAAAGTCATGCACACAAGTGTTGAGGACTTTCATTCATAGGATTGCTATGAGTTGCCTACAACTCAACGGCACTTAACGAAAACAACAACATACCCAAGTCATCTTCTAGCAGGGTATTATTTAGCTTCCATGGAAATTGTTTTATAAGTTTTACCTTTTGTTGTTAATGTCCAGTTTTATGGCATTGTGGTCTGAGAAGATATTTTGTCTTATTTCAGTATTCTTTAATTTGTTCAGGTTTGCTTTGTGTCTTAATAGATGATCAGTTCTGGAGAATGTACCATATGATTTGAGAAGTAAGTAAATTGACTTGTAGTTGGGTGTAGCACCCTGAATATATCCACAAAGTTGAGTTGGTTTGTTGTAGTTTATATCTTTTGCATCTTTGCTAAGTTTCTTTTGAGTTGACCATCCTTTGATGAGAGTGATGATGTGTTATAGTCTCCTACCACTATTATGATGCTATCTACTTTTTTCTCCAAGTCTGTTAATTGGTGTGTTATGTATTTTGCAGGTCTATCATTTCGTGCATAGATGTTGACCGAGGTTAAATCTTTTTGATCTATTGTGCCTTTAATTATTATATAGTGCCCTTCATTACTGTTTATGCTAGTTTTTCATCCTGAAGTCTAATTTATCAGAGATTACTATTGCCATTCCTGCTTTTTTGTGGTTGCCATTTGCTTGGTATATATTTTTTCCACCTTTTAATCTTTAGTGTAACTTTCCTGATTTTTTAGATATGTCTATTGCAGGCAATATCTTGATAAGCTTTGTTTTATCCATTCTGCCACTTGTTTTCTCTTAATTGGGTTCATTTCATCCATTCACATTAAGTGTGATTATTGTCAGGCTGGACTTTATCACTGTCATTTTTCTGTGTTTCGTTTTTTGTTTTGGTTTTGTTTTGTTTTGTGTTTTTTGGTTTTGGGTTTTGTTTGTGGGGGTTTTTTGGTGTTGTGGGGTTTTGGGGTTTGTTTGGGGTTTTTTTTGGTGTTTTATTTTGTTTTGTTACTATGGTTCTTCCACTTTCCTTTGGTGTCTTTGTGTGAATGCCTTCCCTTATAATTTCTTGCAGAGTTGATCTTGTTTTCACAAATTCCTACAGTTCCTGGTTTTCTGAAAAAGATGTAGTTTTTCCTTCATACTTGATGGGCAGTTTTGCTGGGTATAGTTTCCTCGGCTAGCAATTGTATTCTTTCAACCTTCTGTATAACCTATCCCATTGTCTTCTTGCTTACATAGTTTTTGCTGAAAAATCAGAATTTAATTTATTCTCCTTTGTAGGTGACTTCTTTGTTTTTCTCACACTGTATTTTAGTATCTTTGATTTTGGAGAATTCTACTATGTCTTGATGTTTTCTTTTGGAGCCTAATCTGTTTAAGGTTTCCTGAGCTTCCTGAACATATATTTCCTCATTCTTCATAATGTCTGGGAAGTTTTCTTCTAGCACTTCTTCCACAATTTTTTCAGTGTTTTTTCTGCCCCCAAAGTGCTCTGAAATTCCAATCATATGTATGTTGTTACTTTTGACTTTATCACACATTATTCTAATATTTTCTTCCTTTCCCTTCCATTTCGTCTCTATTTTTCCTTCTAGTGGAAGCTCAATATCAGCTGTGAAAACTACGCCAGGAACTGATTCTGGAACAGACCACCAACTACTCATATGCAAGTTCAAGCTGTCTGAAGCTGAGGAAAATTAAACCGAATCCACAGGAGCCAAAATATGACTTTAATTTCATACCACCTGAATTTCAGAATCATCTCAGGAACAGGTTTGAGGCCTTGAACACTAATGAGTGAAGACCAGATGAATTGTGGGAGGATGTTAAATGTATCATCCAGGAAGAGTGCAGCCAGTCATTACAAAGAAAGAAGAGAAAGAAAAGACCAAAATGAATGTCAGAAGAAACTGATGATTGCACTGGAATGTGGAGAAGCCAAAGCACAGGGAAGAATCCAAGACACTAGAGAGCTGAACAGAAGACTCCAAAAGGCAGCACAGAATGACAAAGCAAAATACTACAATGAAATGTGTGAGGGGCTAGAGTC
>NW_006399757.1:25861100-25868071 GCF_000299155.1 Elephantulus edwardii | reverse complement strand
CGTATGACATACTTTGGACATGTTGTAAGGAGAGACAGGTCTTTAGAGAGGGACATCATGCTGGGTAGAGTAGACGGACAGCGCAGGAGGGGAAGACCCTCTATGAGGTGGATTGATTCAGTGACTGCGGTAATCGGGATGGGTGTGTCAGAGGAAATGAGATTGGCACAAGATAGAGCACGGTTTAGGGCTGTTGTACATAGGATCGCTATGAGTCGCAAATGACTCGACGGCACATAACAACAACAACAACATGTTTCCATTGAGGTTCTTGTCTTCCAGCTCACTGATTCTGTTCCATCTTTTCTGTTCTGCCTTTTTTTTTTTGTCCCTCCAGCATGTTGGAAACTTCTGCCATTTTGTTCTTGATATTCTGTATTGAGTTTTCATGCACTTCTGTTATCTTCAGCACTGTGTTGGCTGTACTCTCTGTCTTATGATAATGTTTTAAGTTCTTGTATGTTTTATCAATAGTTTCAATTCTTTCTTCCATCTTTGTAGTTTCTTCTGTAGTTGTTCGTGTTCTTCCATTTCAGTATATTTCTTCTAGCTCCATTGCTGAAGTATTTGCTTTATTTATGCCTTCCATTCTTTATTCCATCATTTGTACCTACTGCCATAGCTGTTCATATGACTCCACATTAATATATTCCTTCTGCTTCTCTCACTATCTCTGGGGTATTCACAGGTTTTGCAATACACTCTGCTTCTTTAGGAGAAGCCTTATTTTGTTTCACAATATTTGAAGCCACCTACTGCTTTCCTGATATTGTGTGAAGTTTTTCTTGATATATGTTAGGCTATTACTATTGTGCCTGTATAGGTTACTGACAGTTCTTATCTTCATGATATTATTATTGATTAGTTGCAGACTTAAAGTGTTCCTGTTATGGGAGAGCATAACTCACTATACCATGAGTCCTTTCTGGTCATCTGTAGTGAGAAAGCTCACCTTTCCTAAAGTTCTTCAACTTCTCTCTAGACTGCAGTGCAGCCCTATGGGAATCTTATCTGAGTGCTGACAACCTATTCCAAAGTTTATAATTGTCTTTGGCGGTCCACAGTGTGACCTGAGCCTAGTTTCACCCTGGCTGCTGAACTGTCTTTCTGCAGTGATGTGAGGGGGCACGGCCAGGTAACTACTCAGTCACCTTCTCAGGTCCCATATAGCCTGGTGGGAATTTCTCCTGCCAGTGCTTGCATCTTCTAAAGTTTTTAAATTGTCCTTGATGGTGCTGGTGTGCAGTACAGCCTGAGAACAACTTGCCCCTGGCTACTGCACTCTCTCTAACTGGAATGGGCATGCTTTTTTTTACTAGTTTATTTACAAAATTCTAATAAAAATTTGAACAAATTCTTTCCATTTCTCTCACTGCCCCTCCATCAGATTATACAATCCAATGATTAACCCCCTTTTCCCCCTGCACATCCCCATCCTTATGCTTCCAGCCTCTCCCACCCCTCCTGGATCCTTATATTCATTCTACAATAATGGTCTTATACAATATTTATCCTTGTGGGATTGAGATAGTTCACTCAGCGTAATGCTCTCCAGTCCCTCCCAAGTTAGATAATAATTTACAAAATTATTGCTCCTGTGTGCTACATAGTATTCCATTGTGTGAATATACTATAATTTCTTAATCCATTCATTTGTGTTTGGACATTTGGGCTACATTATTGTGTTTTTCTTTTCCCCATTTCTCCATCATAATCAAGTTTCTCTGTGTTTCTCATTTTCTCAGTCTTACTGAACAATCAAATTAAAATTTAGAAAATTATACTGCCCACATTTACAAGGATTCTTTCTATTCATTGGTTGCAATTACTTTATCCACAGTTGTGACACATTAGTAATTTTAATAAAGCACCTTAATAAATCTACCTTTGAAAAATTCCCCAAATACTTCCTATTCTATTTTCAAAGTCATCACTATTTCTCTCTTACTATAGTACTCCCCTATCTGATGACTGGAATATATGTTTACATTTTACTCTCCTCCTATCATACCCTGGATAATTCCAGGTGATCTCGTGGTCTCCAGAAGTCACAAAGGAGACATCAATGTAAAGCTTACAGTTGGAGCCTTCTCAGAGCCTCCTAAAAGGATGCAACAGCCTCCAACTAAATAGTCTTTCACTTGTCTTAGTTAATGCTCACCATACCCCAGTGAGGAAAATGGCAGTGGGTGCTTAGGAGAATAATTCAGTCAGTTTAAAGGTGTATTCCATTTTCTCTTTGTTCCAGTTGTTGTTGTTGTTAAGTGCCATCAATTCACTTGCAACTCATAGCAATGTACCTTTGTACATTGTACATACCTTGTGCATACATACCTATGTACCAGAACCCTAAACCCTACTCTATCCTGTGCCAACCTCACTGTCTCTGACACACCTACACTCCCATTACTCCAATCACTGAATCGATCCATCTCATCGAAAGTCTTCCTCTCTTGTGTTGTCCCTCCACTCTCCCAAACATGGTGTCCCTTCAGAAATAAGTAACCACCTTCATGCAACCTCTTTGAAGGCACACATTCACTGTTAATTGGTTAAGACATGTATAATACTTTTTGTCACTACTGATTCAGTAAAGAAATAAAAATGTACATCTTGAGGAATCAAGGCAGGAAATGAGTAAGGCATGAGTTGTACCTCAATGCATGGAGTTGCAAATTAATGATGCTCTGGGAACTCATGCAAGTGTTCCCTATAGGATCCTGGAGACTCTTCTAGCCAAGAACTCAACACTTATTGTTTCAAAGTATAGCATATGTTCCAAGCACTTGACATAGTCATCACCAACTATAGTGGAAGTCACAAATCCTGGCTACATTTGACAATCACTTGGAAAGCTTTTAACTAACCTGCATGTCCAGTCCCTAAGAGAGTCTAATTTAGTGTGGGGTAAGACCTACCCATCAGTATAAAAGTCCCACAGACTACTCTTATGCCTTGCCATTTAGCCTTTCTTAGAACCATTTGCCCATAAGTTAACAGTTCTGACTCATTATGATATCCTGTGTGTCAGAGTAGAACTGGTTTGACTGGAGTGACTGATTTTTTCAGAAAGTGATTGTCATGTCTTTCTTTTGAGGTACCTTTGGTTGATCGAATTTCTCAGCCTTTCCATTAGCAATTGATCATGTTAACCACATCCCTACCCAGGTGACTTTATCCTTGGCTCACAGGTACTATTATTAATTGCTGGAAAGCTGTATCATTCTCTCTTTTCCAAGGTTTCTAGCCTGTTCACTTCTGCATTTCCACACCTAAAAAAAATTAATATCTAAAATTCACTAGGAAACATGTTATAGTGTAGATTCTGAATCACTGTACCTGAATTCACTGAAAATTCTCTGCAGGCTGTTGAACTGAAATGATCTGTTTTGAAGCCCTGCTCTTCTCTGCCTCTCCTATCCTCTCAGAGGCCTGTCTTCTCAAGTTCCCTGTGACCCTGGTTCCTTCTCTAAAGCCTTCTGAAATCAGCTCCTCAAGATTCTTTCCAATTAACAAATAAGAGCTTTTCCACAGGGAGTAGAGATTAGTAAGAAGAGTGGACAAAGGAAAATTTTGTATGTCCCTTTTATTATTTATCACCAAAACATTTATTTAGCACTCACAATGTGCTGCAATAAAGGGGATTGCCTTCTCTGGTTTTTAGCTGCTTTGAGTAGAGTTAGTCATGTGGTTTTATATTTCTCTATTTAACTGCCTGTGAAGTTAATAGTTAGATACAATTCTGGAATTAAGCTGGTACAACTCTAAACTCAATATATAGCTTCTAAAGAAAAGAGCAATTGTTGTCTCTAAGATTGCAAAAATCCAATTAAGTATCACTTTCCCCTGCTGCTAGATAGATTTAGACCCTGGAAATAATGTTAACAACACCACATGAACACCCTGGACAATCACCATGCTCCTTTTACTGAAACCACAAGCCAGCCAGCAATTAAACTGAAAGAGCAAGAATTTTAACAGAATACCCTGGTCTTTAGTTGTAAAACAAAATGAGATGAGAGGCAGGACGTGATAAGGGCCAGTCAGTAAACAAACAAGAGAAATGTGCTATAATACTGTCTTCTCTTTCAAAGAGGAAGCATTCAAGGTCAACAAAACAGATTATAAAGGTATGTTCCCAATAGATGGTGTCTTTTCACCACCCTGGCCTATTTGCTCCTCCACACATTCTCCTCTGTAATTAAGATACATGTGCTTTTCTGGGCTTTGGGAGTTGCTGACAGACAGCTCAGCTGCCAACAAAGTGTGAATTGCCAACAGCAGGTTCCTTAATGTTAGCTGGAGCCCCAGGCAATGCCAGGCTGTGCAGCTACACCTCAGGACCTAGGCTGACTACAAAGCAGGGTGTTAAACAGTTTCAAGACACATGAAAACTGGCATTTGATTCAGAATGCTGCCTTTCCTTTAAAAGATGGAGATGAAAGGGTTTGAGACAGAGCAACTGCATGCTGTTCTTGCTATATCAGTCAAACCCCATTATCTCCTCAGGAAACTCCTCCTAAGATTGATTCAGGGTAAACCAGATCTCCACTCTGCTCCAAAGCACGGACCTGGCTCCCCAAAGCTGAGAAAAGACAGGAAGACAGGGTGGTCTTTACAATGGTGTAACTGAAAAACTCTCCCTTGCCACACAAATCTTAAAATCATAGCCTGCCCTCTTTTGTTACTGAAAGAGACTGAGTCCTGTCTACCTGGGCTGTGACTCATGAAAAACCATAGATCTTTGACATCTGGGCCAAGGAGACATTCTGAGTGCTTGCTAGAGGAAAGCCAAAGGGTGTTGCTGCAGTGATCTTTTATGCCAAAGGGTGTTTCTGCAGTGATCTTTTATGCCACATCTGGTCACAAATACAGCAAGGGTCCCATTAGCTTTGAAAATGTTCTTGGTTATCTGACAGAACTTGAAGGACCCAAAGTCAATCACAAGATTGACAGCTCTATCACTGACAGGGCAGTGCTGCATTTGGACGAGGAGGGTTTGGGGAGCGGGCACCCCATAACCCTCACCTAATCAGTGATCACAAATGAGATCCTGATAACTTGAGTTACTATTTTTATTATCTTTATTGAGTAATTTTTTTCAAGATAAGTTCTAAAAACACATTAATCTTTGTTCCTTTCACAGAAGAGCCTCCAAATAAAATGCCTGGAGAATTTTTAAATACTGTCATTATTACATTATTATTATAATTATTTCATACAAGGCAGTTCCTCTTGCTGTCATAAATTTTCTTTAAGTTTGAAATTATTTCAAAATTTAGAAAAATTTAGATGAAATAGTTAATCATTGTCTGAGAACGTTGAGGTGAGGCACCCTCAGAGAGCCTGTTGCCATCACTGGAGAACAACTCGGGGGTATAAACAGTTGGAGCCCAGCACTGCAGAATACAGGCTAGAAACCTGTCACACACAAACTCCTTCAGACTTTGCTTCCAAATGGGCTCCTCATCTGAGACCAAATACATACTTCTTAAAAAAAATTAAAAGTTTCTTACTTGGAAGGCAAACCCACAAGAAACAAAAGATACCATCTGACTCAGATTTTTCTGTATTTACTAACCAGAAAACCTCTGTCAGTTGAGTGTAAATTCTAGGAGTGGGACAAAGAGGAGGTGATGGGGTTTCAGGGAAGGAGTCCTGCTCAGCCCAAGAAGGTACGCACAGCTTATCAGAATCTCATCACTACATTTATTCTCCAAGGTGTTACTTAATCAGATTTGCACAAACAAAGCCTATTTCTGAACTCCTCATCTGACTTAGAGGATTCCCAGAATGACCTTCACTGGGACTGTAAATCTCAAAACCAAAAACGTAAAAAGTTCCCAGTTATGCAGTTAACGCCATTAACTGTCTCACGTGGGTCTCAATCTGACCTACTTCCTTGACCTCCAAGTGACTCCTTTTCAGTTTAAACAAATTCAATTTAAACAATTTCTGTTGCTTAGGTATTTCAACTTTAAAATTACATTATATTACAATATAAGCTAGCCTCACATTGCTCAACAATTTCACTTCTCATGTTTTTTTGGATTTCTACGCCAGGGATGTGTCCTGTCTCCATACCTTTTCAACTTGTATGCAGAACAGATTATCCGGGAGGCTGGGCTCTATGAGGGGAAATGTGGGGTCAATATTAGTGGAAGTTCTATCGAAAATCTGCATTATGCAGATGACACAACCCTGCTTGCTGAAACTGAAGAGGACCTGAAGTGCTTGCTACAGAGGGTCAAGGACTGCAGCCTGCAATATGGATTGAGGTTCAATGTCAAGAAAACAAAGATTCTCACCACTGGACCAATTGGCAGCATCAGGATTAATGGTGAAGAGATTGAGATTGTTCACAGCTTTAGTTTGTTTGGCTCCATAGTCAATAGTCTTGGCACCAGCAGCCAGGAAATTAAAAGACATATTGTGATGGGAAGGTCTGCTGTTAGGGACCTCTCCAAAGTGCTGAAGAGCAATGGTGTCTCTTTGGAGACTAAGGTGCTTCTGATACAGGCCATGGTCTTTGCAATCACTTGTTATGCATCAGAGAATTAGACAATGACTAGGGAGGATAGAAGGAGGATTGATTCCTTTGAGCTATGGTGCTGGAGAAGAGTATTGAGTGTACCATCGGCTGCTAATAAAACAAGCAGAATCATCCTGGAGATGGTTAAATCAGGAAGCTCCTTGGAGGCAAGGATTCTGAGGCTTCGCCTGACATACTTTGGAGATGTTGTAAGGAGGGACTGGTCCTTGGAGAGGGACGTCATGCTTGGGAGGGTGGAGGGACAGTGCAGGAGGGGAAAGCCCTCTTTGAAGTGGATTGATTCAGTGACTGGGGTAATTGGGATGGGTGTATTGGAGAAAGTGTGATTGGCACAGGACAGAGCAGAGTTTATCTTCAGTTTTGGGATGGGCACCATCTTTGTAGAAAAGTGACAATTCTTTAACTTTTTAAAGGTCAC
>NW_006399757.1:25859875-25861000 GCF_000299155.1 Elephantulus edwardii | reverse complement strand
ACAACAACATTAGCATTTTTAAAAATTATTATTTTAGCTTTAGATAAATTTTTCATTTGTTACTTCTACAGATTAGCTTTGTTTTCAGACTCACATTACTACCTACCTCTCAGAACAGTGAAAAACAAACTTGAACATATCAAGTAGATCCTCTGTACAGAATTCTTTGAGGAACCATGCAGAGAACATTAAATGTTCAATGTCATTAATCACTCAAACTTAGAAAAATTCATGCTCACTGTTGTTGAGTCAATTCTGACTCACAGCACCATCCACCAAGTTTCCAAGGTTGTAAATCTTTCTTCCTCGCTTTAGTTGTCATTGTTGTTGTTAAGTGTCATTGAGTCACAGATGACTCATAGGTACCCTATGAACAGAAGACCTGAACACTTGTATAAATTTCATCATTTCTCCAAGTTCATAGAGTTTCCAGAGGCAAACTATTTCAGAAGTGGATGCTACTCCTGGTGCCAAGCTTGTTTTAATTGGGACGTTCCACCAAACACTGTCCACCACGGCTAACCATTATCACATTTGACACATCAATGTCAGTGTTTAGTATTACAGCAACCATGAGTTACCTCTGTACAGCAAATGGACAGACCAGTGCTATATAACCAAAAAGAATGTTTGACCAAAAACAATCAGGCCTGAGGGCCACAGATTAAAATCACCCACCTTTGGCTTGGTAGTGTCACTTTCTGTCCACTAGGCCAACAGAGCTCTCTCGTTGTTGTTGTTCTTGTTAAGTATCATCGAGTTTTAGATGACTCATAGAGACCTTAAGACGTAAAAGTCATTAGGGAGATGCAAATTTAAACCATAGTGTCACTTCACACTCACTAAGAAGATCGTCATGAGCTGGTGTCAACTCCCCAGCAATTAACAATAAGATGGCTATGATTAAAGAAATAAAACAGTAGATGTTGATAAGGTTGTGGACAAAATATGAAGTTTTGTACATAGCTGATGGAATTGTGATATAGTATAGTTACTGTGGAAAAGATTCCTTTAAAAAGTTAAAGAATTAAGGACACCAGAGGCAGTTCCAGGCCAGGGTTAGTGACCCAGCCTTCCTGTCTGCTACCACTGCAGGTACTGACTACAGTTCCCAGAGGTCTGTGG
>NW_006399757.1:25852959-25855690 GCF_000299155.1 Elephantulus edwardii | reverse complement strand
TTAGATGCACTCTTATTGATTGTGCTTGGCCATACATGTTCATATCCTTGAAGATGTATCATGGGGGTGTTGCAACCTAGAAGGAGAATGAAGTCTTGATACATGCTTATATGTATGAATGTGCACTGGATAAAATAAGTCAATCCCAAAAGAACAAATATTATATGAAATAATTTCAATGAACTCTCTAAAAGAGAGAAGAGACCAAATCTTATTAATAGTACCAAGATCAGACAGGAGAGTAGTTGTTGTTGCTATTAGGTGCTGTCAAGTATGACTCATAAAGACCCTATGAACAACAGATTCAAACCCTGTCCTATCCTGTGCCATCCTCATAACCTCTGATATACTCTTTCCTATGGCTGCAGTCACTGTGTCAATCCACGTGGGTGAGGGTCTTCCTCTCTTTCACTGACTCTCTACCTATCCAAGCATGATGACTCCAAGAAATAGTTTCTCCTAGAAACATGCCCAAACTATGTGAGATGAGTTTTATCACCTTTGCCTCCAAAGAGCATTCTGGCTGCACTTTCTCTAAGACAAATATTTGTTCTTTTGCAGTCCATGGAGTGTACTCTTCTCCAATACCATATTTCAAAGGCATCAGTTCTTCTTCTGTCATCCTTATTCATCCAACTCTCAGATGCAGAGCAAGTAAATGAAAAGATCGTGGCCTGAATCAGGAGCATCTTAGTCCTCAAAATGTTATTATACTTTAGAGAGGTCACTGACTGCAGACTTCCCCAGCACAATACATGTCCTGACAGCTGGTACCAAGGTGTTGATTGTGGATTCAATCTTATCTCCATCTATCATGATGTTGCCTATGAGCCTAGGTTGAGAATTTTTATTTTCTTGATGTTGAGACACAATCCATACTAAAGGCTATATTCTTTGATCTACAGTAAGTGCTTAAAGTTCTTCTCACTTCCAGTAAGCAAGATAGTATAATCTGCAAAAAGTAAGTTGCTGATGAGTCTTCTTTCAGTCCCGATGCTACATTCTTCTTCATTAAGTCAAGCTTCTCAAATAATTTGCTCAGCATACAGATTGAATAGGTATGGAGAAATGATACAACCTTGATACATACTTTTCTTGATTTTAAACCATGTAGCATTAGGCAGCATGTCAGAATTTGTGAGGATGGCACAGGATAGGACAAGGCTCAGATCTGTTGTTTGTAGGGTTGCTGTGAGCCACAGTTAATGGCACCTAACAACAGTATTCCTTTGCTTTGTTCTCACACGGCCTCTTAGACTAGGTATACATTTCAGATGAGCACAGTTAAGTGTACCTAAATTCCCATTCTTCTCCATGTTAGCCATCATTTTTTATGATCCACACAGTCAAATCCCTTCACATAGTTAATAAAGCACAAGTAGACATTTTTCTGACATTCTCTGCTTACATCCAGGATCTAGCTGATATCAGCAATGATAGCCCTGGCGCCTCTTCAAAACCCAGCTTGAACTTCTAGCAGTTCTCCATTCACTGTTCAATCCATTTTTAAATTCTCTTTAGCAGTATTTTCCTTGCATATGATATTAATGCTATTGTTCAACAATTTCCACATTCTGTTGGATCACCTTTCTTGAGACCTTTATTCCCAAGAAAGGCAGGAGGGTAGGAAAAGGAAAATTTGTTGCTTCTGTTATTGAGGAAAGGGACACAGAGTTTCTTAATTCTCTAGCCTTTTTAAAGAAGTTCTAGTGAGGCTCTTCAAAAGAAAGATGAGCAGTCTCCTCCTGTGTGATTTACAGCCTTGGAAACTCACTGGAAATTCAGCTATGAATCAGAAACATCATGACAGCAATGACTTAAAGAGG
The DNA here is from genome assembly GCF_000299155.1 of Elephantulus edwardii. Lineage (NCBI taxonomy): Eukaryota > Metazoa > Chordata > Mammalia > Macroscelidea > Macroscelididae > Elephantulus > Elephantulus edwardii. Next base: position 25,853,864 of record NW_006399757.1, on the reverse strand, counting down.
AGGGGGAGCCTTTATTATTAACATAGGAGCAACTATACTTTTTGAGATTTCTAAAATATTTACCCAGCTTTCCCTAAAATTTCCCAATTGTGATAAGTCAAGTAAACAGTGTAATTTATCTTCCTTAAATTTTGATTGTAAAAAAAAAAACCAGTGGGAGCTTTTAAACATAAATCTATGCAGAGACTTATACAATGAAAGCTACAACATACTACTGAGATTAAAGAACACATAATTAATGTATCAATAGCTCATGCTTATGGATTTAAAGATTAACTGTTGTTAAGATGTCAATATAACTGAAAACAGTCTACAGATTCAAGATAATCTCAATCAAAATTCCAACAGCCTTCTTTACAGAAATAGAAAAATCATCCTCAACTCTATATAGGATGCCTAGAGGCTATGAACATCTAAAGCTTTGCTAAAGGAAAGAGACAAAGTAGGGGAACTCATACATGCTGATTTTCAAAAGGCAAATTTCACTATATTTGCTGTTATGTACTGTTGAGTTGGAACTGACATAGCTGACCCTCCACCAGGTTATCAGAGACAGTAAATCACATGGGAGGAGATTGTCAATCTTTCTCCTGAAAAGCAGTCATTAAATTTAAACCAAGTGTCTTTGGATTGACAACACATCTCCTCTCCACTAGGCCCCCTGAGCTCCCTGGTTCACTATAAGTTGTTGTTGTTGTTAAGTGCCTTTGAGTCGTAGTATAGCAAGTGGACATACCAGGGTTACACGACGTAGAAGAATGAGGTAACTCGTGATTGCTGTGAAGGCGAACATTGTGACATTGAGGAGTCAAACGTGAGAACGGTTACCAACGGTGGACCGTGTTTGGTGGAGCTCGCCGATTAAAACAAGCTTGGAATCAGGAGTGGCATTCACTTCCATAATC
>NW_006399757.1:25850887-25852859 GCF_000299155.1 Elephantulus edwardii | reverse complement strand
CGTTCATAGGGGCGCTATGAGTTGCCTATGACTCCACGGCACTTAACAACAACAACAACAACGTAGAGAAAGAGAGCAGAGAGAGAGAGAGAGAGAGAGAGAGAGAGAGCAGTTGGCCTAGCGGACAGAAAGTCATGCTCCCAAGCCAAAGGTGGGTGAATCTACTCCGTGGACCTCAGGCCTGCCTTTTAATTGTTTTTGGTGAAACATTCTTCTAGGTGGTGTAACCATGGTATGTCCACTTGCCGTACAGAGGTTCACTATATAGTATGCTTAAAACTCAAGATTCTGTCAGTTTCTTATAGTATTGTACAGTGATGGTTCAAGCTATGTCACCAGTATTTCAAAGACCAGCAGGATTACTCAGGGTGAACAGTCTCAGTGTAGTTCCCAGACTAAGACATTAAAAGTAGACCTGGCCATCAACATCTAAAATATGAATATGATCTGCTACAGTGTTGGCAGATGAAGTTCTCATGTTTGAAAGGGATTGAAAATATGACTGCAGAAGAGCTCCCTCCTCAAGGTAGAGTCTTTCTCAATGAAATGGATAGAGTAAACTTTCAGTCAATGAAGGACCTTTATTTGCTGATATGACACAACTCAAAATGAGGACAAACAGCTGCAAACATTTATTAATAATTAGAACATAAAATATATTAAATATAATCTAGGAAAATTGGAAGTTGTAAAAAATTAAATAGAGTAACTGAAGATTAATATCCTAAGCATTAATTCACTGAAATGGACTGGTATTGGCCATTTTTAATTAGATGATCATAAAACTTACAATTCTGGTAATACTGAACTTAAGAGGAATAGTATCAAATTCATCATCAAAATTGAAGATGAGTGGTGTTATATTCATTTGTCAAAAATAATATTCTACATAGTTCTGCATAGTATTCCATTTTGTGAATGTACCACGCAGAAGCAATGATTTTGTAAATTGCTATCTAACATGGGAAGGACTGGAGAGCATTATGCTAAGTGAAATAATTTGGTTTCAAAAAGACAAATACTGTATAGAACCATTATTGTGGAGCACACATAAGTATTCAAGGAGAAGCGGGCTTAAATATAGGGTCTCGCAATTTGATAAGTGGAGGGAGAGATTGGGAAAGGAAATGGGAAAGGCTCGGTGTGAAAAACAATGTATATGAGTTTTATGAACTTTTATGTAAACCAGTATAAAATAAAACCTTTTTTGTATGTGTGTGTGTGTGTGTGTGTGTGTGTGTGTGTACCGTCAAATCAGGTCTGACTGGTACAGAAGGAGATTGTGCCTCTTTCTCCAGCAGAGCATCTGGTGGACTCAAACCGCTCACCTCTGGGATTGCAGTGCAGCTTCTTGCCAATAGGCCATCAGAGCTCGCCCAAAAAAAATCTTTTAAAAGGAACATTCTAAGATCTTTCTTAAAGTGTAGAAATGTCAGTTGTAAGATAATATCTATATGCACATAAGGAAGACCTATTAATACAACTGTTATTCAAATTTGCATATAAACCACTAAAGACAAAGATGAAGACATATAGTATTTCTACAAACATTTGCAACCTGAAATTGCTAGAAAATGGGAAAAAAATCCACGCAGGCAGAAGTCAAGGCCAGGCAATAGATAAGTGACTCGCGGCAATAGCTTCTGACACATCTACAGGTACAAAGCCCCAAGGTGGAGCCAAAATCGGTTGGGCCCGAGGGCCGCAGGCTCTCAGGCCAAGAAGAAAAATACAATCTATATAGGATGTCTACAGGACACATCACCTTCCTGTCAGAGACAGTACAACTAAACTTAAAGAGACACTGGACACAACATAAAAAAAATTGTCAGCAGTTGACGTGTTTGGAATCACAGAAGCCAAGAAAGCTTCAGGAACAAGCTGTCAGATCATGGGTTGGACAATGGAAGATAAATTCTGAAGGGATTTGGTAGAAGTGAAGGGGTATCCTGGTGGAGGGTGGAGCTGGGAA
>NW_006399757.1:25841148-25848377 GCF_000299155.1 Elephantulus edwardii | reverse complement strand
CCTTTGAGCTGTGGTGCTGGAGAAGAGTATTGAATGTACCATGGACTGCCAAGAAAGCAAACAGATTCATCCCGGAGAGAGTTAAACCAGACTACTCCTTGGAGTCAAGGATTCTGGGGCTTCATCTGACATACTTTGGACATGTTGTAAGGATAGACACATCATTGGAGAGGGTGGAGGGACAGCACAGGAGGGGAAGACCCTCTATGAGGTGGATTGATTCAGTGACTAGGGTAATCAGGATGGGTGTGTCAGAGTCAATGAGATTGGCACAGGATAGAGCAGGGTTTAGGGCTGTTGTACATAGGGTTGCTATGAGTCGTAAATGACTCGATGGCACATAACAACAAAAACAACAAAATTAATGTTTGGTTATTAGTATGTGAATGTTAGAAATAAAGAAGTATTGGTAGTCAGAAAATAGAAATGATGGTAGAAAGCATATAATTTAATTTTATATGATCAACAGTTTATTCACCAAAAAAGTAAAAAAAAAAAAAAACCAGACGAACCAGATTGACTACATTTGTGAGAAGAGACAGTAAAAAAGCTCAATATCATTAGCCAACAGCAAGACCACGGGAAAACTGTGAAACAGACCACTAATTGCTTATACACATGTTCAAGTTGAAGATAAAGAAAATTAAAATAAGGCCAAGAAGCCAAAATACAACCTTCAGTATATCCCACCTGAATTTCTTGATCATCTCAAAGACAGATTTAATGCACTGAACACCAAGGACCAAAGACAAAATAAGTTGTACAAGTACATCATACATGAAGAAAGAAAAGCTCATTTAAAGGTCAAGACAGAAAGAAAAGACTAAAATAGATGTCTGAAGAGATTCTGAAGCTTACTCTAGAAACTCATAGAGACCCTATGAACAACCTATCAGAACCTTGTCCTACCCTGTACTATCTTCACGATCTCTGCCATGTTCAAATTTGTTGTTAAAATCATTGTGTCAGTCCATCTCCTTGAGAATTGTTCTCTTTCACTGATCCTCTACTGTTCATAGGATGATGTCTTTTTCCAAGGACTCTTCTCCTAACATGTCCAAAGTATATTAGAAAAAGTTTCACCATCCTTATTTCTAAGGAGCACCATGGTTACAATTCTTTCAAAACAGATCTGTCTGTCCTTTTGCTAGTGCATTATTTATTCCGTATTCTTGGTATAAAGGTACATATTCAATCTTCTTCTTCAACAACACAACAATTTCAAGGCATTGGTTGTTCTTCTGTCTTATTTAGTGATTGTTCAACTTTCAGATGAATAGGTAGCAACTGAAAATACCATTTCTTAGTTACAGGAAATGTAAAACTAAAGGAAGAAATGATGACATAAAGAGCTAAACAACAGTTCTCAAAGGGCAACTCGAGAAGATAAAACGAAAGTATTATAATGAAATATGCAAAGACCTGTCATTAGAAAACCAAAAAAGAAGAATACATTCAGCATTTCTCAAGCTGAAGGAACTTAAGAACAAATTCAAGCCACAGTTGCAATACTGAAGGATTGGGAAAGCATGGAAAAACAAGAAAGCATCAAGAAAGATGAAAAGAACACACAGTCACTGTACCAAAAGGATTTGGTCAATGCTCAAGCATTTCAGGCAGCAGCATATGATCAAGAAGCAGAAATACTGACAGAAGAAGTCCACTGGAGGCATTGGCAAAAAAGAAAGCTCCAGGAACTGACAGAATGCCAATTGAGGTGTTTTCATAAACTGATCCAACCCTGAAATTGCTTTTACCTAGGTCAATTAATCTGAAGACAGCTACTTGGCCAACAAATTGGAAACAAGTCATATCGGTTCCCATTCCAAATAAATAGAATGTTGAAGACAAAGTGTGTCAGTAATATCACAACCAAGTAAAATCTTGCTGAAGAGGATCCAAAACCATCTGGAGCAGTATATTAATACAGAATGTCCAAAAATCCAAGCTGATCTCAGAATAGGCTGTGGAATTGGGGATGTAACTGCTATTGTGAGATGGCTCTTGGCAGTAAGCAAAAAATAATACAAAGATATTTATGTTATTAGCTATGCAGAGGGATTTGACTATATGGCTCATAATGAATTATGATAACATTGCAAAGAACACAACCTCCATAACACTTCACTGAGCTCATTTGGAACTGTAGATAGATCAAGAAGCAATTATATACAGAACAAGGGAATAGTCTATAGTTTTAAAATCAGGAAAGATATTTATCTGGGCTGTATTTCATCTGCATTTTGAAAATATAATTTGAAAAGCTGGACCATATGAAAAATAATGTGGCATCAGGATCAGAGGAAGACTCATCAATAACCTGTGACATGCACAAGACAGTTTGTGCAAAAAGCAAAAACTTGAAGCACCTACTGAAGAAGCTCAAAGATTGTTTCTTTCTATATGGGTTTCACATTAACATGAAGAAAACAAGTCTTCTCAACTGAACTTGGTTATCTAATCCTGGTATCACAGAAATATCACAAGTAAATGGCTTTAATAACCAGAAATTTCTTTTTTTGCCATGTAGGAGACTAGCAGTCTAAAATAGGATGCCAACCCTACAGGGAGGCCTTCTCTCTGTTGATGATGGAGCATAGTTTTTGTTTGCTTCAGTGTCTATAAGCTGGGTGTTTCCTGAAGACCATGTATCTTGGCCTTCCCCAATATCAAGGAGCTCCTAATTTGATGGTACTTAGAGTGTCCCCACCATGTCAGATCACTTTCCTCCCCTTTTATCTCTTGTGATATAAAAGGTATTGCTGGTCACATCGTAACTGAACTCCCTTTACATCCACTTAGGACTGTGATGGGACTAGGGAATGTTCCGTTCCATTTTTAACACTCATTCAACTATTTTGTTTAACAGATATGGGGGATCATTACTTCCACTTTATATCATTGTTGTTGAATACCATCAAGTCAGAACCAACTCATAGCTGACTCTTCAGAATATTTGCAGAGGCATTAAATTGCATGGGAGGAGATTGCTCATTTTTCTCCCAAGGAGCAGTTGGTGGATTTGAACCACATACATTTGCATTGGCAGTGCGATTCCTTGCCACTAAACCACCATGATGATTTCCACCAATAGAATATGGTACTGGAAAATTTACTTTCCACATGTTGGTAAAGAAATAAAGGAACCAGGCTCCACATCACACACACACTCACAAACATATACACAATTCACAGTGCAATAAAGACTAAAATATGCAAACTAGGGAAAAAAATTATTTGTATCAGATCAATAAACTACTGATACAAACTTATGGTTTATCTGAATACTTAACTTCCACTCAAGGCAAACGGAGAGAGGTGTGACAGATAGTAACTAGACAAAGAGCTTGATGCTCAGTAATTGAATTGTGCACTGTAAAGACAGAATATGCTGTCAAGGAGAGGGTTGTTGGATTCATTATCTATGAAAAGAAGGCTGAAAGGCAAATGCTACCAGGGTGTGGCCTCCACTATCCAAAAGAGAAGCCTAGCCAAGGACCTCTACTGTTTTAGGAGCATATGTGTTGGAAGCAAACATGATAGAAATGGATGCAGGCAGACTGTGCCCAGACTGGCTCCACACAGGGCCTGCACCACCTTAGCACCACCCAGGTACAGGACGGGGCTGTTCCTAAAGGAGCTGGAGTATTCCTTGGGATATCAAGGCTAGGAATAGTTGGCAATGTGATCTAAATGCTGTTCAAAGCACTCTCTTTGTATTACCTGATTTAATCATTTCAACAACCTTCTCCATTATTATAGGGAGTTCTGGTGGCCTAGTGGAAAGGAGTTGTGTGCTATCCCAAAGTCACACAGTTCAAATGCACCAGCTGCTCCATGGGAGAAAGATGGGCAATCTTCTCCCGTGCAATTAAATTGCCTTTGAAAACCCACTGAAGGGTCAGCTATGAGTTGGTTCTGACTCAACGGTACACAACAAAAATTACATCAATTATTACAAGGAGTATGGGGGTACTGTGATTAATTGCTTGGCTATGAATAAAGAGTTAAGAGGTTCATGGCTACCAGCCACTCTGAAGGAGAACAAATGTGGCAGTCTGCTTCAAAAAGATCTACTGTCAAAAGATCAACCACTGCAAAATCCAGTGGAGCACAGTTTTAGTCTGACATACACACAGCTGCCAATCAGTTGTCCTGGCATTGACTCCAAATTTTGGTCGCACCATGTATGTCAAAGTCAACTCAATGGCAACTGCTTTAGTTTGGTGTGTTTTTACCAGGTATTATTATTCCCAAATTGGGGTTTATTACCTACAATCCCACATCTAGGAAGTGGCTGAAAATCTAAATGCAACAAATACCAGAGTAGCTTATGTAATACAAACAGAAAAGCGTAACAGAATCAAGACCTGAGTCACCCTGGCATTGATCTAAATTGGCCATGGACAACCTGGAGGTGGATTTGGGAGCACATACAAATATGTCCGCAAGTTCCACAAAGCCTTATTTGACAGAATTACATCATTCTTAACCCACATCACTCATTAAAAGCACAGGCTCTGGAGTCAGAGATTTAGTCTGAATCCAAACTGTGTGAACTCAGACAAGCTAATTAACTCCTCTATGTGTCCATTTCCTAATACACCAGATGGTGCTGAGAACAATAGCTGTTGTTGGAGATCACCACATCACATGATTTGCAGCAAGCTTCTGTCCTGGGTCTGTCACTGGAGAGCAATGTGACCAGGGACATCTCTTGGCCTATCTGAGCTTCAGTTCCTCATCAAGGAAAGGGTGAATAATCACCCCAGACCTGGCCTCTCTCTTCTTAGCCTAAGGACCAACTCAGACAATGTATGAAAACTCTGAAGGGCTTTGCAAATGTCACTTGGTATTTTTACATAAGTTTCTATTTCATTCTGTCAAGCCTGATCCTTTCATCCTATGATTTTATGGAGCCAAGGGCAGGCTGGTGCTGCCTGCATATTTAGGAAAGCAGCAAGGTCTTTGACTCCTCTTATCACTGTCAACACCACGCAGCAACCTTGGCAGCATTTCAGCTTCATGGTGTGTGCCGAGCCCCAGGAACCTGGCGAAACACAGCCATCCAGTCACGTCCTGAAGGTAACCACTGAACTTTGCAGCTTTTAAATAGAAACCCAGGCAGTGTGCCCTGCCAAGTCACGCTGTCCCAGTGGGCACAGATACAACACTGCAACCCTTAAGATTTTTTTTAAAATGTCATATTTCTACAGCTCTCTAAATCAAACAAACTGCTCTGAGCGCTCATCCACAGGACTCTGGCAAGAAATTCAGTGACAATCACTGGGTTATGTTGACAGGTGCCATCAAGACTCCCTCAACGTGTGGTGACCTCATTTGTGTCAGAATAGAACTGTATTCTATTGGATTTTTAACGGCTAATGTTTCAGAAGTCCAATGTCTAGCCTCTAGGCACCTCTAGGTGGAGTTGACCTCTAATTTTTCAATTAGCAGCCAAGGATATTGTATTTGTACCACTCAGGAGCTCCTGAAGAAGTTACAAGCTTTCCCCAAAGCAAAGAGGCTTAAGAGCTGTAACATTTCACCCCATGTGTCTAATGCCAACCAAACAATCATTTACCTGGCTTTTCTAACAGTAGAAACTGACATATTAAACTCAAGACCCAGAAGTAGTTATGGAATTTGTATAGTAAGCTCAATCAATATAATATGACAAGCACTAGCATGTTTCAACCACAACGTAGGGATAATCCCTATGTTCATATTGCCCTCAGTCCATATTGCCTGTCATGTCATTTTAACACTTTTATTAAGCATTTTCATGAATTGAATTGTGTCTCCAAAATATATGTATGTAAAGAAACAAAAAGAGACCTGGAGAAGTGGAAGAATATCCCTTGCTCATGGATAGGAAGACTCAATATTGTGAAAATGGCAATACTACCAAAGGCAATTTACATGTTCAATGCAATCCCAATACATATACCAATTCCATTCTTCAACGGGATGGAAAAGGTAATGTCCAGTTTCATATGGAATGGAAAGAAGCCCCGAATAAACAAAGCACTCCTTAAAAATAGATAAAAGGTAGGAGGCATCTCTCTCCCTGATTTGAAAGCCTATTACACTGCCGTGGTTAAGACAGCATGGTACTGGCACAATGACAGACACATAGATCAATGGAATAGAATTGAGAACCCAGAAATTAGCCCGTCTACCTATGGTCAACTGATTTTTGACAAGGAGATGAAATCAGTTAAGTGGGAAAATGACAACCTTTGTAACAAATGGTGCTGGCAAAACTGGAAAGCTATCTGCAGAAGACTAAAGCAAGAGCCACACCTCACTCCATATACAAAAACCAACTCAAGGTGTATCATGGACCTAGGACTAAAACCAAGAATTATAAACTTCATTAAAGAAAAGCTTGGAAGAACTTTAGGAGTCCTAATCCACAACATAAAAAGTTTTCCAAGTATCCTGAAAAATTTACAACCTGGAGAAGACAAAATAGATGAATGGGACCTTCAATCAAATCCCTATGCACATCTAAAAACTTCTCCAATAGGGTAAAAAAGGGAAGCCACAGACTGGGAAAAAGTATTTGGTAATGACATGTCAGATAAGGGACTTATATCCAGAATTTATAAAATACTTGAGCACCACAATAAGATAAGGTAAATAATCCAGTTGAGAAATGGGCAACAGATATGAACAGACACTTCACCAAAGAAGACATTCAAATGGCCAACAAGCACATGAAGAAATGTTCAAAACCCCTACCTCTAAGAGAGATACAAATCAAGACAACTATGAGATATCATCTCACTCCAGTAAGAATAGCAAAATTTAACAGAACAGCAAGCAACAAATGCTGGAGAGGATGTGGAGAAACTAGAACTCTTTTTTTTTTAATGTACAAACTGAGTGTTTATTGGAACACAGAATTAAGTAATACATATCCATTCAAAGATTAGCACTTTCAGGGTCATTTTAAACAAACTCTGACAGCTCCTTGGTAGAAATTTTAGGACTGATAGCATTTTAGTGCTAGCATCAACTTTTTTTTCTTTCTTTTTTTTTCCCTTCTCCCCGCACAAACCCCCCCTCCCCCCACATTTGCTCCTCTCCTTGAAAAGCAAAAGAAAAACTCACTTTTATTCACTGTTGGTGGGAATGTAAAATGGTGCAACCATTGTGGAAGGTGGTGTGGCTCTTTCTCCTCAAAAAGTTGCAAATAGAGATACCATTTGACCCAGCAATTC
>NW_006399757.1:25835328-25840880 GCF_000299155.1 Elephantulus edwardii | reverse complement strand
TGAGAAAAAACTGGATAAATTATGTATACTGTATTGAAACAGATGAGGGAAAGAACAGATTAGAGGTGATATATGTTTGAGTATTATGGTTAGCACAGGAGTCCAGAATTAAGGTTGCATAGAGAAGTGTACTCAGTGCATGGGGGGGGGGGCGGAATTATATACCAATTTAGGAATTTTTTTTTCTTTTCAAAGAGAGGAGCAAACTGGTGGAGAGGGGTGGGCAGGGAGAAAAGTGCAGCAATGAATGAATGGAAATCCAAAATCTCTGTAAATGTTTATTAAAATTAATTTTAAAAATATATGTATGTAATGTGGAAGCTATATAATGACCCCTACTGTGGTAAAGGGTGCTCATGGTGGACAGTGTTGGCTGGAGCTTCCCGACTAAAACAAGCCTGGAAGCAGGAGCAGCATCCACTTCCGAAATGGCTTGCCTCCGGAAACTCTATGTACGAACAGTGCTCAGGCCATTCGTTCATAGGGTCGCTATGAGTCATCTACGACTTGATGGCACTAAACAACAACAACAACAATGGTACAACAAAACAAACAGCCACTAAAAGCATTAAAGGTAGAATGCAACTATGAGATATCATCTCATCCCAGCAACAACAGCAAAGTTCAACAGGGCATCAAACAACAAATGCTGACAAGGTTGTGGAGCAACTGGGGTTCTTAGTTAATACTTGTGGGAATGTAAAATGGTACAACTACTATGGAGGGCAATCTGATACTTTTTCAAAGAATTGGAAATAGAAATACCAATTGACCAGGTATACCGCTACTGAGAATATACTCCAAAGAAACCAAAGCTGTGATGAAAACAGATGTATGGACATGAGTGTTTATTGCTGCATTATTCGCAGTAGCAAAGAGATGGAAGCAGTTTAAATAAGTAAAAAACTGGGGTAAATCCGCACATTATATTATGTTGTTGTTGTTTTTGTTTTTGTTGTTGTTGTTATGTGCCATCAGGTTGCTTGTGACTCATAGCGACCCTATGGACAAGAGCTCTAAACGCCATTCTATCCTTTGCCAACCTAGCCATACCAAACGCACTCATTCCCACCACTCCAGTCACAGAATCGATCCATCTTATCAAAGGTCTTCCTCTCCTACACCGCCCCTCCACTCTGCCAAATATGATGTCCCTCTCCAAGGACCAGTCCCTTCTTGCAACATGCCCAAAGTATGTCAGACGCAACTTCAGAATCCTTGACTCAAAGGAGCATTCCAGCTTCACCTTCTCCAGGACAAACCTGTTTGTTCTCCTAGCAGTCCATGGTATATTCAAAACTCTTCTCCAGCACCACAGCTCAAAGGCATCAATTCTCTTTCTATCATCCATATTCACTGTCCAACTCTCTTAATGCATAGCACGTAATTGCGAAGACTATATCCTGGATCAGGCGCACCTTAGTCTCGAGCCTGACGTCTTTGCTCTTCAGTACTCTTGAGAGGTCCCTCACAGATGACTTTCCCAATGCAATTCATCTCTTGATTTCCTGGCTGCTGTTACCAAGAGTTTTCATTGTGGGGCTAAGTAAACTAAAACTGTTAACTATCTCAATCTCTTCACCATCCATACTGATGCTGCCAATTGGCCCAGTGGTGAGAGAATCTTTGTTTTCTTGATGTTGAGCTTCAATCCATATTGAAGACTGCAGTCCTTGACCTTCTGCAGCAAGTGCTTCAGGTCCTCCTCAGTTTCTGCAAGCAGGGTTGTGTCATCTGCATAGTGCAGGTTGTTGATGACTCTTCCACCAATCCAGATGCCACATTCCTCCTCATACAGCCCAGCATCTTGGATGATCTGTTCTGCATACAGATTGAGAAGGTATGGAGACAGAATGAGCGTAGACCAAATGAGCTCTGGGAGGATATCAAGAAAATTGTCCATGAAGAATGCAAAAGATCATTACAAACGGTGAAAAAGAAGAAAAGACCAAGATGGATGTCAGATGAGACTCTGAATATAGCATTAGAGTGCCAACAAGTCAAAACTAAAGGAAGAAACCAAGAAATCAAAGAGCTACACAGAAACTTTCAAAAGGGAGCCCGGAATGACAAAGCAAGATACTATAATGAAATGTGCTGGAGTCAGAAAATCAAAAAGGCTGAACTCACTCAGCGTTTCTTAAGCTGAAGGAGCTGAAAAACAAATTCAAGCCACGGGTGGCAATACTTAGGGATACTTTGAGTAGAATGTTAAATGATCCAGGAGGTATCAAGAGAAGATGGAAGGAATACAGAGAGTCCTATATCAGAAGGAATTGGCTGACACAGAAGAATTTCATGAAATGACATATGAGCAAAAGCCTATGGTGATGAAGGAGGAAGTTCAAATTGCTCTGAAGGAATTGGCAAAAAACAAGGCTCCAGGAGTTGACGGCATACCAATTGACATATTTCAACAAACAGACACTGCCCTGGATGTGCTCAAAAAGTTGCCAAGAAATCTGGAGGACAGACAGCTGGCCGAATGACTGGAAAAGATCGACATTTGTTCCCATTCCAAAGAAAGTTGACCCAACAGAATGCAGAAATTATCAAACAATATCATTAATATCACATGCAAGCAAGATTCTACTGAAAATGATCCAAAAAGGTTTGGAACAATATGTCAACAGAGAACTTCAACTGGATTTAGAAGAGGTCGTGGTACTAGGGATGTTATAGCTAATGTTAGATGGATCTTGGCAGAAAGCAGAAAGTACCAGAGGAATGTCTATCTGTGCTTCCTTGACTATGCAAAGGCTTTTGACTGTGTGGATCACAAGCAGCTGTGGCTGACTCTGAGAAGAATGGGAATCCCAGAACCTTTGATTGTGCTTGTGTGAAACCTATACTTGGACCAAGAAGCAGTCATCAGAACAGAGCAAGGAGACACTACATTGTTCATTATATTATGCAGCATGGAAAAACAATGAAGTTGTAAAACACTACACAACTTGGTAAGCCAGGAGGACATTATGCCAAGTGAAATATCTCAGGGACAGATACTATATAACACTACTGTTATAAAATAGGATTGACATGGAGGGTAAGGAAGAGAACAGGAAAAGAATGGATAAATAGTGAATACTGCACTGGAACAGATGAGGGAAAGGACTGACTGAAAGGAATATATTATTAGGCATTATTTGTATGACAATTGATAATATGGAACAAGAGGTGCATTGCAAAGTGACCTGGGGGAGGAGGGAGGAAAATGTGCAACAATGAATGAGTGAATGAAAACACAGCATTTCTGTAAACGTTTGTTAAAATTAAAAAAAAATAAATAAAGATAGAATGCAAAACCCAAATCTCCTAACAATCTGATCAGGTGTAAGGGGTATTTCCAGAGAGTGTGGCCTATAACATCTTGCCTCAGGTATGGCAGGAGAAAAGCAGAGGGTAAAATAACAGCACCATAGAATCAGAAGAGCCAGGTGTGGGAAGGTTTAGACACAGGTCCTTATGCTGGGAACTCCCTTGATACAAGGGAAGGCCAAGATATGTGGAGATCTCTCAGGAATATCAGGCCTACAGATGCTGAAGGACACAAGAACTTTTCTCCAGACTTGACAGAGATATAATGCCTTATCCTAGAGCCAACACCCTAAATTTGGACCGCTGGTCTCCCGAAGAGGATAAATTTCTGTTTGTTAAAGTAAACTATTTGTAGTATATCTGTCATAGCAGTACTAGATACTGAAGGTAAATGTATAGTTCAATACCATACAAGCCACTGATTTAAAGTGCAATGATCCAAAGGCTTTTGTACATTTGCAAAGTGTTGCATTCATCACCACAATCAATTTAGAACACTTAATGACCAGCAAAGCAATCCTCACACTCATTAGCCACCTCCCCTTAATTCTCCCATTCCACGAGTCCCTCAGACCATTAACCTACTTTTCCATAGATCCGTTTGTTCTAGACATTTCCTCTCAGTAAAATCATACAATATATGGTCTTTTGTGACTGTCTTCTTGCATAATTTTCTCAAGGTTCATTCATATTTCAGTACTTTAATCCTTTAATCACTGAAAAATATTTCATTGTATGAGTATATCACATTTTAACTACTCTTCAGCTGACGTTTAGATTGTTTTGTTTTAAAATACTATGAAAAATACTTCAATGGGTGTATACCAGTATTTTTTGTTGTACATGTATTTTCAAGTCTCCTGAGTAAACACTATTGTAATTACTGGAATATCCAGTACCTATATGCTTAATATTTTAAGGACCTGCCATTTTCAAAATAGATAGATTTTCAGGATAAGCCATTTTTCATTGCCATCAGTAGTATAAAAGGGTTCCAATTCATCAACATTCTCACCAATGATTCTAGCCATCTCAGCAGATGTGAAACCTCATCTCAGTTCAATGTTATATTTGACATGATGACTAAAGCTATACCTGTTTTTTTTTTACTATCTGACTTAATCCTCAAAAAATAACTCTATGGAGCAATTACAATGGTCTGTTTTACACGTGGAGAATCTAAATTTAAGAAAAGTCAGTCACCCCAGATCACTCAACTAGGGAGAACCAATGCCATGGGGCAAACTCAGATACCAAAGCAGGCAGCAACTGTCCAGAAAGTCAACCTAACAGACAGTCTTGAGGCTTAGCAAACAAGTTCCAAAGCAAAAGAGTAATCACACTGTTAAGCTTTGAATTATCACATCTAGATTGCCACATAAACTAAGAAATGTGGTCTGGAGAGACATTGCTAGCAAAGAAAGATCTACTTTGCAATTAAAGTGCAGAACTATCTAAAATTGAATTTCTTCAATGCTCTGTGGAGCTCAGGACCAAAGACAAGAACTTGTCACTTGTTTTTCAAACCTCTCTACACCTGAGAATACAGTGGGTCATGAGACAATATTCTCAGGACTTCAAAACATCACCAACAGTGAATGTCACATTCACACAATGGAATACTATGCGGCACTCAGGTTCAATGATTTCAAAAATTAACACCTACCTTAGGAGGGATTGGAGAGCATTATGCGTAGGGAACAATTGTCAGTCCCATGAAGACAAATGTTATATGAGAACATTATTGTAGAAGTATAAAGATAACTAGTAAAGCATATATGAAGATCCAGGGTGGGGGGAGGCAGGACCAAAGGGGTGAGGATGGGAAGGAGGGTTACCATAGGACCACACAATTTGATAGATGGAGGAAGTGGTGGGTAAAGGAAATGAGAAGGATCCAGTGGTGATCTGGAAAGACAGGGTAATGTGGGCATAGTTCAGTGTTGATTAACTTTATAAAATATAGTGAATCAGAATAATTGTGTGAAACACAGTATGAATGAAGGATAATGTGAAGCATATGTATATGAACTTTGTAAGGAAATAAATATAAAATAATTTTTTTTAATTTCACATGCAAGGAAGATTCTACTGATGATTATCCAAAAACGACTGAAGCAGCACATCAGCAGAGAATTGCCAGAAGTCCAGGCTAGGTTTAGAAGGGGTCGTGGTAACTAGGGATATTGTAGCTGATGTTAGATGGATCTTAGCTGAAAGCAGGGAATACCAGA
>NW_006399757.1:25824050-25833438 GCF_000299155.1 Elephantulus edwardii | reverse complement strand
ATTTCTGCAGCTCTGCAACTGCATCCCTGCCCATCCTCACCCTTCTCCCCCCAACCCTCGCCTCCTTGTACCCCCAATATGTTTTTCCCAATAAAATAAAAATAAAAAAATTTAAAAATTTTTTTTACTTTGTTATGTGCTTAGCTGTGGTATTGTTGTTATTGTTGTTGGTTACCAGTGAGTTGGTTCCTAGTCATAACAATTGCATATAACTGAGGAAATTTTTCTTGGCTGCATTCTTCATGGAAGCAAATCTTATCAGACTACCAGCCTTTCAGTTACAGGTGAGTGAAAACCACCACAGCTCCATACAAGTGGTTTTACCTCATATTCATGTAGTAACTGTTACACAGGGCTTACTAAGAACCAGACAATGCTCAAAATACTTTACACATATTAATTCATTTAATCCTTTCTACAATCCCATTGATTAGGTTTAGTTAGACTTATTATTTTTTATACTAGTTTATCAACAAAATTCAAATAATTGTTTTTCATACCAAATCCTTCCCATTTCCCTCACCCCTCCACCCATCAAATTATATGACCCCATAATTTATGCCTTCCCCCTGCACCTCCTCATCCATCTGCTTCCACCCACCCACCCACACCCTCACTTGGATCCTTATTCTATATTAATGGTTTTATATAGTATTTGTCTTTATGGGACTGAGTTCGCTGACTCAGCATGATGCTCTTCAGTCCCTCTCAGGTTAGGTAATAATTTTATACTGGTTTACATACAAAGTTCATATACACTGTTTTTCACACCAGACCTTTCCCCTTTACCAATGCCTCCCTCCATCAAGTTGTGTGACACTACCTTTAAAGCCCTCTTCCCCTTCTTTGATCCTTGTGCATGCATGCTCTACAACAAAGCTCCTATAAAGTATTTGGAGTAAGGCATTATTATCCTTACTTTACAGAGGAATAACTGAGGCACAAAAAATTAAATCATTTGTCTAAAATCACACAGTTAATGAAAGAGCTGAGCCTCAAACCTAAGTGATGTGAGAATGAATCACAACTAGACCACGCAGTGTCTTCATGCTGTTAAAATTTAATGAGATAATACATGTGAAACAGTTATTACAGCACTAATAAGTGTTTGATATTTATATGTAATCCATATTGAAGACTAACTACTCTTTGATCTTCTGCAGTAAGTGCTTCAAATCTTCTCCACTTTCTGCAAGTAAGTTTAGGTCATCTGCATAATGAAGGTTGTTGATTAATCTTCCTCAAATCCTGATGCCACATTCTTCATATACCCTTGTCTTCAATAAAGGTTACATCTCACCATTATGAAATAAAAAATCCTCACTCATAACTTGACCAATAGGCAACATCATGACAAATGGAGAAAAGATTGAAGTTGTCAATTATTTCATTTTACTGGGACTCACAATCAACATTCATGGTAATAGCAATTAAGAAACCAAAAGGCATACTGCATTGGGGAATTCTGCTGTTAAGGACTTCTTCACAATTCTAAAGAGCAAGGATGTCAGTTTAAAGACTAAGGTGCACTTAGTCCAGGCCTTGGTATTTTCACTTTCTTCCTGTGCATCTTAAAGTTTGATAATGAATAAGGATGAAGAGGGATGAACCAATGTCTTTGAGCTGTAGTGTTGAAAAAGAGTACTGAATATCCCATGGGCTACCAAAGGAACAAACAAATCTGTTTTGAAGGAAGTGCACCTAGAGTGCTTCTTGGAACCAAGGATGGTGATATTTTATCTCACAGACTACGGTCATTCAATCAGGAGGAACCAGTCCTTGGAAAGAGACATCCGTCATTCTGGGAATAGTAGATGGTAAGTGAAAGATAGAAAAAAAAGACCTTCAATGAGATTGACACAGTAACTATCAGTTTTAACCAGTTCAGAGATCATGAGAATGGCACAGGACAGGGCAAATTTCAGATCTGTTGTTCATCGGGTCACTATGAGTCACAAGCAACTTGATGACACCTAACAACAGAAAGTGCTTAATTAATGCTAAGCCATTATTTTTACCTCTCCAGAGTGCCAAAGTTTGGCAAAGATGTCAATCTAGAGAGTAAGATATGCCTGCTCCAGGCAATAGTCTTCAAAGTTGCTTGCTATATGCATCAGAGAGAGCAGGACAATGAACAAGAACAACAGAAGAATTGATGACTTTGAGCTGCAGTGCCGGAGAAGAGTATTAAATATACCATGGACTGCCAAGAGAACAAACAGATTTGTTCTGGAGAGGGTGAAACCAAGTTGCCCTCTGAAGGCAAGGATTTTAAGGCTTCATCACACATACTTTGAGCATGTAGCCAGGAGGGGCCAGTCCCTGGAAAAGGACATCATGCTTGGAATGGGAGAGAGAGAGAGAGAGAGTGCAGGAGAGGAAGACTGGATTAAATGGATTGACAGAGTGACTGGGGTAGTGGGGGTAGGTGTGTTGGAGGCAGTGAAGTTGGCTCAGGATAGAGCAGAATTCAGAACTATTGTGCAAAGGGTCATTGTAAGTTCCAGTCAACTCAGTGGCACATAATAATAACAACAATCATCATCTTACTTATCATTGTTTAAAAGCTGAAGCAGAAGACAGTATTTAGAGCCAAGACATTTCAACACAACTCCAAAGAGCTGATTTCTAACCATTAGTTGTCTTACAAAAAAAGAAACACGATTTACAAGACAGGATCTTAAATCCATCCTAAAGGGGTGGCACCTCTTTAAGCATCCCATTGACGCAAGCAGCACAATAGCTGTCAAGGGAGTAGAATGTCACTGCAGACCACCCACTGAGCGTGTCCCCTTATGGAAGCCCCAAAGCCATTCAGAACACTATCACAAGGGACCATCAGTGCACTCATCCTTGTAGTTTCTGCCTCCCTATGTGGCAAGTTTAAGGAAATTACCACATCCTTATTTAAAAGGAGAGGTATAAACCTAATCAGAAAAGCTTTGCATCGCAATTTGAAGCCCACTTTAAATGCTAAATTCAGCCAGAAGAGGAAAGTCAGCACTGTGGGCTGTGAGGAGAGCTTTGAGGCTCCTCAACCACCCATTTGCTCCTCTTTAGAAGAAAATAGGCAACCAATCTCATTTAAAGCAGATTCCTCCAGCCACCGTACTTTTCTCTACTGTGTAACACAATTTCTAATTATCACAAACATCAGAATTTGAAAGGAAACAAGCCTCCAATAAAAATGTAAGATCAACCTCCTTACTCCATTGATGATGAGGGTGGATTATCCTTCTTGCTATTTGGAAGAAAGAAGACTTTGCATTAGAGGAAAAATACTTAGATCCCTCTAAATGGTAGCCAGAAACATGCCTATGAGCAATGTGATCCATCTAAACTATTTTTAATTACAAAGTGACAGCAACAATTAAGATGTAGAGAATATGGCTTCATTTTCCTCAGTGACAAGATTCATTTCTTCTCCCAGTTTTTAAAATTTTTATCAAGATATACGATAGCTTGTAAGCATGAATCTTGCCTCCCTCCCCCAAACCCCTAATTCCCCTTGTAAAATTATTGTCATATACACACCTTCTAATCATCCATTCATTTCAGAATACCTTTCCTTTCACTCATCCCAGTGCACTGTTCATTATCTATCCATTCTCTCCCCCTTTCTCCTGTCTTGATCCTTTTATTACAATAAAGGCCTTATTGTCCTTTTGTGACTGAGACATTTCACTCAGCATAATGTCTTCAAGACTCAACCATATTGTGTAGTATTTTACAGGATTAATATTTTTCAGTGCTCTGTAGTATTATTCCATTATGTGAATGTACCATAATTTCTCTATCCATTCCATTGTTGATGGGCACCTGGACTGTTTACCTCTCTTTGCAATTGTGAATAATTCTTCAATAAACATGGATGTGCATATATCTGTGTATGTTGCAGCTCTGATTTCTTTGGAATATATTCCCAGTAGTGGAATAGCTGGGTCAATTGGTATTTCTATTTTCAATTTTCTGAGGAAGCACCACCTTGCTTTCCATAGTGGTTGTACCATTTTACATTTCCACCAGCAATGTGTAAGAGTTCCAATCTCTCCACATCCTTGCCAGCATTTGTTGTTTGCTGCCCTGTTGAACTTTGCTACTGTTCCTGAGGTAAGGTGATATCTCATTGTTGTTTTGATTTCTCTAATTTCTCTAATAACTAGTGATTTTGTGTATTTTTTCATGTATTTGTTGAACATCTGACAGTCTTCTTTGATGAAGCTTCTATTCATCTCTTCTGTCCATTTTGAGATTGAGTTGTTTGTCTTTTTCTTGTTGATATCCTAGAGTATTCTATAGTTAGAGTCCTTTATCACATACATCAAAGACAAATATTATTCCACGGTTGTGGGCTTACTTTTTACTCTGTGGGAGAAGGTTCTTTTATGGACACAAGGATTTCCTTTTCAGAAGGTCCTATTCATCTATTTTATTCTCTCCTGATTGTATATTTTTAGTTATGCTCGAAATCTACTCATGCCATGTAGTAGGGTTGCTAAATTTATTCCTAATTTTTCTCTGATGAACTATATAGTTTTGGCCTTACTCCTAGATCCCTAATGCACTTTGAGTTGGCTTCTGTATATGGTGTAAAGTGTGGATCTTGCTTCAGTTTTCTGCAAATAGTTATCCACCACCATTTGTTAAAGAGGCTGCCATCTCCCTACTTAATTGATTTCATCTCCTTGTTGAAGATCAGTTGACCAAGGTAGATGGGTTGATTTCTGGGTCCTTGATTCTATTGCATTGGTCTATGTGTCTGTTGTCATACCAGTACCACGCAGTCTTGACTACTATTGCTGTGTATTAAGTTTTTAGGTCAGGGAGTATGATACCTCCTACTTTGTTTTCTTTTTCAGTAGTGCTCTGCTTATTTGAAGTCTCTTTAATAAGATTATTTTTAATTTCAATATCCTTTGGGATTTTCTGTACCTTGGGTACTAATGACATTTTATTTTTAGTATTATTATTATTATTCATTTCAATGGACATTTACAGAGATTGTGGATTTCCATTCATTCATTGTTGCACTTTTCTCCCCGCCCACCCCACCCCCACCCCCAGTTTGCTCTTCTTTAAAATCAAAAGAAAAACTCCTTCATTGGTATACAATCCCCCCGTATCCCCTTACCCCCACCCTGAGTATACTCCACTCTGCAACTCTCATTCCGAACTCTTATAATAATCATAATGCCCTAAAATATATTCTTTTTAAACTGTTCTCTCCCTCATCAGCTTCAATGCAGTATACATAATTATCCATTTTTACCAATGACATTTTAAAGCTCAAAGCATACACAAAATTCATTAACTCTTCCTGAGTCATCTCGAATTCTAAATTCTCTTCTTTTCTTGGTATAAGAAGTAGGAATATATCAGAGTTGAATGACAAAGAAGAGACTTATGTTTATAGTCAGACTTCAACTAGCCATTCAAGAAGTTCTGCTTTTGGGTGATACTATTTTTTCCCCACTCTGCATATCTTTCACCTTTCCAGTCAGCTATGTTACTCATTCAGATGCTATTCAGAGAGTCGGGCCTGAGAACCACAGCTAACACAAGAAGGAAGATAGAGGGGGCCATCAATTCCAGCCATGTGCTGGGGGGAAAGCATGGCCAGGCACCAAATACTTACTCCTTATTCTACAGAATAAAATGTCATGGCCTTGCTTAGCCCAGTATGGAAGGTTGCCACAATCTATCCATCCCACTCCTTCATGGCCCCATCACTACCATTAGACAGACCAGACCCCAGAACTAACTTCTAGTCCTGGACCATTTGTTCCATGGAGCCATGGTACATCTCAAAACTCTGGGCACACCTGAGTTTGAGCTCAGCATTATCACCAGTAACCTGAGCATTTGGGGAAGATTCTTAACCTCTCTGAGTCTAGTTTTCCTATTTACATAATAATACCTTTTTCATTGACCCACATAACAATTTAGCAAGATGACATATGCCACGTGCTTGATATGTGCATGACAGGACCTGCCAACCACCTGTCCAAGCCTCCCTGCTGGATTAAATGAGGGTATGAATAAGGCACAGAGAAAGGAGATTTCTATTAACATTTTGTTCTCCAATATTAATATCCCAATAAGATAGCAATCATCTCTTATTATATCAACTACCTCTTATTATAAACACAAATTCCCTCTTATTATTGACTATCAATTTCCACATTCATATAAATTATCTGAATCAGATCAATACCGTCCAGGGTTTGAGATTTCAGTATGGAGATTGGGATCCAGGAGAACTCCATTGCTGTCAAATTGTTCGGAGACTGTCTCATCTTTCCTCATGGAGTAGCCATCAGGCTTGAACCATCATCCTTTCATTCCTAACAGCTATCTCACGGTGTTACCAGGGCTCCTTGGGATCCAGAGAGGCAAAGTTATTTTTAAAACATTGTTTAGGAAGGATTCAGAGAGCTACAAGGAACTTGGACACCTAGAATACAACCCCTGGGTGTCCAGAGATCAGGGATGTAGTGGAGTAAAGAGCTATGAAAAAGGTAGAGTGAACCTTTATACTATAATAGACAAAGTGCTAGTCAATAGGCCTTTTATTGTAAGAACTACCTTCCCTCTATAACTTGATTTGTGCCACTATTAGAGCCTCTACTTGGAATATTATTGCTTTTTAATTTTTGACTCATGTACTTTTAACTTGTTAGTTAAATTTGTGTCTTCTAGGCTGCAACAGTTCCATGATACATCTTCAAGGATATGAACATGTATGGCTAAGCACAATTGATAACAGTGCATCTAAATTCCAAAATCAATCTCCATAATAGTCTATGTGTTTCCTACTGCCATAGGGGTCCTTTAGAGTAGTGAGAGAAGATCTTCACCCTGAAACCCACAGCGTCCCTTTTCAGCAGGAAGTAGCTAAGAGAATACGCCATTCCCTTTTCCTTATGAATCAGGGTGAAGTCACTCTCAAGGAGGAGTGATAGGGAATGGCAAAGGACACACTGACAAAGGAGATTAATCGGAACTGGCTTTGACAAGCACTGTGGCAATTGGATAATTGAAACAGACTTTCAAGGGGGGAGAAAAAGAACGAACTAGGGAGGAGGGTAGAGAAAATAGTGCAACAATGAATAAATGAAAACCCAAAATCTCTGTAAATGTTCATTAAAATTAATAAAATTTTTAAATAAAAAAGAAAAAGGTAGATTGAAGACAAAGATTTTGAAAAAGAAGTAGGAAGTCATGATCTATAAACTAGTCCCACTTTGTCATTGTGCCTTTGGCTGTGGTGGCAGCTGAAACGGCTGACACTCATCCCCCTGGCTGCCTGTGGCTTTGTCACAGCACACAGAGATATCAGGACCTGTCAGGCTGCCCTGTCACCTTGCCCCAGTTCAGCAAGGCCTCTCAGTACAGCTTCTTTCTGTTCCCTTCCAGCCTGACATAACAAAGCAAAGATACAACAAGGGGTGAGAAGAGTGAAGAGAAGATAAACTCTTAAGAAAGTAGGTCAAGGGATATATGAATGGGTATCCTTGTCATTACAGAAGTCCAGAGTGAAGGCTGCATAAAGGAGTGGACTTGGGGGAGAGGGATTGCATAACAATGAAAGAGTTTTTCTTTCTTTTCAAGGAGAAGAGTGAATTTGGGGGAAGGGGTGGGGAGGGAGAAAATTGCAACAATGAATGACTGGAAACCCTAAGTCTCTGTAAACTTTCATTAAAATTAATTCTTAAAATGTTAAAAAGAGAAGGTCGATCAAAACCCTGCTTCCTTTCTCCTGCAAAGCAGCTGGTCAATTTGAACCACCTGACTTTGGGATTGCAGCTCAGCTATTTATACCAGTCACAGACCAGGAACATGTTGATAAGAGATGGCGGTTTTCATGCTCCTTTTGCGTAAACAGTGAAGTATTCCCAAACCAAAGGGCACAGGCTGTGTCCCCCACAGAGCCCTGTTCTCCTTGTCAATGTATGGCATCTCATATACCAAACAATTCCATTTTCATAACCCGTGTATAAAAGTATGCGTATAGCGCTCACTTTAGCAGCACATATGCTAAAATTGTAACGATACAGAGAAGATTAGCATGGATGATACGCAAATTCTGGAAGTGTTCCATATTTCAAAAAAAATAGAAGTATGAGCAGATCACAAACAGAGGAGCAGATAGGATGATATTTATAATTTAAAATGGAGGGGGAGAAATATTATGGTAAAAAATGGTGATCTTCGAATCCACCAGATGCTCTGCCGGGGAAGGAGGGACAATCTCCTCCTGTACCAGTCAGATCTGATTTGATGGTACACTCACACAAAAATAATAAAATAAATTTTTTTTTAAAAAATGGTGATCTTTTCACAAATTTAGGCTGCTTGTTAGCAACCATATAATTTTGGAACCCAAATGTCTTGATTCTTCATTCCAAAACAAAAGTCAGGCCTCAAATTTCACATTAAACTTTTAAATCACTAAATAGCAGGGATCTGAGTTGAAACTTTCCAACTGGTTCCACGTTCACCTGTGTTGTTTTTGTTGTGCATCATCAAGTTTGAACTGACTCCGCAGGTTTTTGGAGGCAGTAAATCACACGGGAGGAGGTGACTCATCCTTTTCCTGTAAGGCAGCTGGTCAATTTGAACCACCTGGCTTTGGGATTGCAGCTCAGCTATTTATACCAGTCACAGACCAGGAACATGTTGATAAGAAATGGTGGTTTTCATACTATGTTTGCCAAGGAATCCTTCGTATAGATTTAATCACATGTAGACAGTCAATGTGTAAGATTGAAGAAAGGGAGCAGTTTGGCTGGAGGAGCAGAGCTGGCACCCCAGTCACTAAGCCCCTTTCCTCACTCGCTGTGTGGAATCCCACAGTGCCAGAGAGCACTATTTGAAAACCCCTACCTCACAGTACCTATGAAGAGCCAAAAATTGAGAATACTAAATTGTCACTGTGATTAGTGGCCCATCTATGCGGTTTTTCTCTCTCTGACTCTCCATCCTTCCCAGCAAGTCGTCTTTTTCCAAGGACAGACCCTTCCTGACAACATGCTCCAAGTACACTAGATCAAGCATCACCATCCTTGCCTTTAGTAAAACTTTGGTTGTATTTCCTTTAAGACAGACTCATTTGTACTTTTGATAGTTCACGGGACATTGAGTACTTTTCTCCAAACACCACAATTTATAGTTACTATATACTGTGTCATTGTACCGAAAGGAATTAGCAGATACAGAAGAATTTAATGAAATAGCATTTGAGCCAGAGTCTATGGGGATGAAGGCAGAAGTTCAAGCTGCTTTGAAGGAAATAGCAAAAAATAAGGTCCCAGGAATAGATGGTATACCAATTGACATATTTCAGCTAACAGATGCTGCCGTGGATGTGCTCACCAAGTTGTGCCAA
>NW_006399757.1:25817272-25822868 GCF_000299155.1 Elephantulus edwardii | reverse complement strand
GGATTGATTCAGTGACTGGGGTACTCAGGATGGGTGTGTCGGGGTCAATGAGATTGGCACAGGATAGAGCACGGTTTAGGGCTGTTGTACATAGGGTGGCTATGAGTCGCAAACAACTCGACGGCACATAACAACATAACAATGCATATTGGAGATGGTGAGAATGACCCAATATAGAACGAGATTCAGCTCTATTGTTCATAGGGTTACTATGCACCGTAGTCAATTCGATAGCAGCTATCAACAAAAACATAATTAAGGTAGATAACTAATTACAGTAACTGGTTGACTGTCTAACATGGTGCAAAGTTTAGCAAGTGGGGCCCACACACCACAGTCCTGGCTACTCCTTTGCATGAAAGCATTCAATGACTGCCAAACACTAACAACTTCAGATAGAGTACACTCCATGGCATTGCTAAACCATGTACATGTTTTATCCAGTTTGATGTCAGAACAAGAACTCACAAATCATCTCAGCAGAATGTAGGGATGAGGCTCAAGACAAGAGTGCATTCATGGGCTAGAGCAGAGGGTTATGGCAATAAACATCAGCCTGTGGGCAGAAATGGAGGAGCTACAATCTTTGAATCCTGTCTCTGTAATGACAACCCGAAAGATGAGACTTTTTTTTTCTCTTCTTGTGTACCATCAAATTGAATTTGACTGGTAAGGAGCAGCATCTGGTGGATTTGAACCACATGCCTTTGGGATTGCAGTGCAGCTTCTTGCCACTAGGCCACTAGAGTTCCCTAACCCATGAGACTCTTAAACCTTCACTTCTGTGGCCCTTGATTTTTCTTATCTATTAAATGAGGCAGGTAGGGAAAAAATCACTGAGTAGAAAGTATGTTAGATTGCAGATAGGACAGGAGCCAGCAAAGGAAGTGTTTGAAAAGGGGGGAAAACCAAGAAAGGCATAGAGTAAATATTTATATCTACATGAGACATGCACAGTTTGTACTTCTATCCCTCCCAGTATTCTATCACCCACCAGTAGAACAACCTCAGATCTAGACGGTGTTGCTAGAAACCTACTGTGAGGCCATTCCCTTCTCTTCATACTCAGGGCTCACCAGAATTCTCGGTCATCATCACTTACTCCTCAAGGATAAGCAAGTGGTCCTTGAGTACCTTCAGTCCTGACGTCCAGCATGAAAGAACCAACCACATAGGTCAGCCTCAGGGAAAAGACTTTGAAACATGGGAGAGAATTTGGGGATCTCGGATACCAAAACAAAGTCCATAAGCTAAGAATGCTCTGAGGTGGGGAGTAGGCACATCAGTGAGTGACAAGCGTTGTCAAAGGAGGGCCAGTGGTACCACTCCTTGTGGTACGGGCCCAGAAGAGTACTCAGTGGCTTGGGTGATAGGGCAATTTTGTCCATGATAATTTGCCTTCTCTATCTCCAAATATCCTCTCCCAGTTTGACAAGACCTTCTTGTATATCATGCAAACTAAGGTAAAGAAGATACTTTGACCCAAAGTCATTATTTCAAATATTTCTTTCACAGGAGCAGCTTCTATTACTTGAAAATAAAAGCTTCAAAAAAGACTTGAGCACCACAACAAGATAAAGGGAAATAATCCAGTCGAAAAATGGGCACAGGATATGAACATACACTTCACCAAAGAAGACATTAGGATGGCCAACAAGCACATGAAGAAATGTTCAAAATCTCTAGCTCTAAGAGAGATGCAAATCAAGACAACTGTGAGATATCATCTCACCCCAGTAAGACTAGCAAATTTAACAGAAGAGCAAGCAACAAATGCTGCTGAGGTTGTGGAGAGACTGGAACCCTTATTCACTGTTGGTGGGAGTGTAAAAAGGTGCAACCACTGTGAAAGGCGGTGCCCCTCTCGAAGGACTAGCAGCAAAGGACTGCTTTGCCCTGTATGGTAACTATGAGTTGGAATTTACTCGATGGCAGTGGTTAAGTTGTTTGTTTGTTTTTTTTATAGACAAGTGAGGATTTACAGACTATTCTTTCCATAGAGATTCAATAGAATTCTCTCCCCATCCAGTGGAAAAACTAATTTGCCTCCATTTGCACATTCATGTCAAATTTTTACTCCTCATAAATTTGTGTTTTAAAATTTCTCCTCTGAAAGGATTACAGCTGCTTGGCTCCTTATGAATTTAATAAAATATTTAACATGTGTTCATGGTTATGTCAGTAATAGAATCATGATTTTATCCTTTTTTCTCAAAAAAAACCTTTTTATTTTATACTGATTTACTTCTAAAGTTTACATACATTATTTTTCAATTTTTATACTTTTTTAAGATTATCTTTCAACATATTAATGGCTATTATTATTATTATTATTAATTGGTGGTGAATTTTTTTTACTATGAGTGCTGATACTATCTCTGGCGCACATCACATTTATCACTAGCACAATCCGAGTGAAAGTGTGACCCTTGGAAACACAAGCCTCAAGATCACTTTGAATATCACCTAATAGATTTCTTAAAATTACTCTTGCATTTAATTTTTTATCTAAGTGCAAGTTTACCTTTATTTTCCATTCACTCATTCATAATTAATTACTATGTGTAATTCATTGTACATTGCCTTTCCCTTCAACTAACTTATCTGTTAGTTCTTTCTCTCCTCTTTCTCGCTTTCCATCCCTGTTGGTCACCCCAGGATGATTTTATCTGTATGGAAAATCTCTCCTGAAATTTTTATAATAATTGTTCTATGTAATAATTGGTTTTTGTCACTGTTGCTGTTGCTGTGTATTATCAAGTTGGAACTGACCCATAGCTGACTGTCCAGTTTTCAGAGGTAGTAAATCCCACAGGAGGATATTGCCCATCTTTCTCCTGTGGAGCAGCTGGTGAATTTGAACACAATGAAATTCCTTACCAGCTTTGTCTGACATACTTTGGACATGTTGTAAGGAGGACCCAGTCCTTGGAAAAGGACATGCTTGGAAGGGTGAAGAGATAGTGCAAGAGAGGAAGATCCTGGATGAGATGGACTGATTCAGTGACTGGGGTAAAGGGGGTAGGTGCGTCAGAGACAATAAGGTTAGCACAGGATAGAGTAGGTTTCAGGGCAGTTGTACATAGGGTCGCTGTGAGTCACAAGCGAATCAACAGCACATAACAACAAGCCACCAGAGCTCAATTAATGACTGATTTTTTTTTCCACTCAGCATTATTTCCTCTAGATTCATGCATGTAGTGCAGTGTTTCATGAATTGTCTATCATTTTTCAGTGATTCATAATATTTCATTGTGTGAATACATCAGTTTCTTTGGCCTCTCATCCTTGGATGGACATGTGGCCTATTTCCAACTCATTGCTACTATAAATTATGAGACAATAAATATGAGTGTCTATATGTCAGTTTGAAAGGTGGGGTGGCATTCACTTCCCTAACAGCTTGCCTCCGGAAACCCTATGAACCTGGAGAGAGGATGAAAGGCACCCAAGCATCAAGGACTCTCCTTCATAGGGTTGCTATGCCTCGACGGCACTTACCAACAACAACAACAGCATATGTCACTTTAGGTGTCCAGGTCTTTCACTCATAGGGTCACTATGAGTCATCTATGACTCGATGGCACTTAACAACAACAATAGCATAGAGAGATATCAATTGGCCTAGTGGACAGAAAGTGATGCTACCAAGCCAAAGGTGGGTGACTCCAATCCATGGCCCTCAGGCCTGCCTTTAATTGTTTTTGGTGAAATATTCTTCTAGGTCGTATAGCCCTGGTGTGTCCACTTGCTGTACAGAGGTAACTCGTGGTTGCTGTGAAGCTGAACACTGTGACACTGACATGTCAAATGTGATAATGGTTACCCATGGTGGACAGTGTTTGGTGGAGCTCGCAATTAAAACAAGCTTGGAAGCAGGAGTGGCATCCACTTCCACAATAGCTTGCCTCTGGAAACCCTATGAACCTGGGAAAAGGGCAAAAGTTATACAGGTGTCCACATCTTTCATTCATAGGGTCACTATGAGTCACCTACAACTCAATGGCACTTAACAACAACAACAACAACATATGTCAGTTTGTATCATGATTCTTGACTCTTTGCTATATAGCCCTAGTAGTGGAGTCGATGGATGAAATAATATTTCTATTCTCAACTTTCTAAGGAAACATCATACTGTTTGCCATAGAGGTTGCAGCATTTTATATTCCCATCAGGTGCATAGGAGAGTTCCAATCTCTCAAACTCTTACCAACACTTGTTGTTTGCTGTTTTGAACTTTGCTATTGTTGTCAGTGTGATAGATCACATTGTTGTTTTGATTTGTATCTCTCAAATAGCTAATGAGGGAGCTCTGGCAGCTTAGTGATAAGGAGATATACTGCCATCATACATAACAACAACAATAACTAAGAAAATATTAGCAATTTTGACCCTCATAAAATAAACAAAATTATGTTTTAAATTTAAAAAAATGATGTTTTAAATAACACAACACACCTAGGCAATGTCTTAAATTCTGCATAGTTCCATTTTTTTCCTCCAGAGCTAGTTTTCATTTGATCTTGCACTGTTGTTTTAATTTGCATCTAATAGGGAGCTTTCGTGGCCTAGGGGGTAAGGAGTTGTACTGTCAACCCAAAGGCAAGTTGTTCAAATCCACCAGCTGCTCCAAGGGAGAAAGGTAAGCAATCTCCTCCCATAAGATTTACAGCCTCTGAAAACCCACCAGAGGGTCAGCTGTGAGGTGGTCCTGACTCAACAGCAATGAGTTGAGTTGAATGATCTTGAGCCTTTTCATCATCTTTGCCTCATGATCACTTTAGATGCCAAGAAGTATTAGATGAAGATAGTCTGCTTGAGCTCAACAGTAGCCCTAAGACAATCACGTGAAGATAAAGAGAGCCTGCACTGGGGGTGAGCCTTCCTGGGGACTTTAGGTACTTCATCCGCTCCTCATTTCTTCCTATCTGCCCAAAGGAAGAACAGTCTAGTGGGGATGACAAGGTATTCTCCACTTAACCTGGATCTGAGTGCAGAATGCTTCAGGAAAAGGGATTCTTCTTTCTGGAGCTCTTTCGGTGTATGAGGTTCTGGCTACTTAAACCAGTTTTTTCACCGAAGAAGCTGTAGACCAAGTTAGAAATGGTTACACCAAGAATCAGATTAGTGTCAGCTATGGGAGCAGTGTCAATTGTACTGCTTCCAAGTCTTAAAGTACGGTAAGGATAATGGAAGACAGTGAGAACTTGCCTCAAATAAAAACTGGAGGGTTGGGGGAATATAGAAGTGTGCAAAATTTTTAGCATTGCCTGGATAAGTCAAGCTTGGAAGGGTGGAGGGACAGCGCAGGAGAGGAAGACCCCAGATGAGATGGATTGATACAGTGACTGGGGATTGGTGTGTCAGAATTAGTGAGACTGGCTCAGGACAGGGCAGGGTTCAGAGGAGCTGCACATAGCATCATCACTATGGGTCACAGGCAACTCAATGATACATAACTACAACAGGTAAGTTGTAATATTTAATTTCTCTTATTAGAGTCGAAACTACAGATATTTCATACAGCTAGAAGATTTTGAAACCACTACTTGGTTCAAATAATCTGTGCTTATAAGGTTTTCTTTTTTTTTCT
>NW_006399757.1:25786889-25814512 GCF_000299155.1 Elephantulus edwardii | reverse complement strand
GCCTATAGTTTTCTATTTTGGTGGTGTCTTAGGTGAACTTCTAAGCAAAGAAGTAAAAGCCAGAAAGTACAGGTGGGAACAAGTCAACTTGGCAGATTGGGCGAATATGGAGCTGGAATGAATAAGCCATTGTAAGTCCACAGAGGGAAAGTGAGACATGACATGAGAAGAGCTTCAAATATAGGATTTTTCTTCCTACATGACTTTCTTTTGACTGGAATTTAATTTTTTTAGTTACTTAAGATGTTTAAATGCTTCAGATCTGTACCACTCCCTGTGGACTTTGGCATGAACAATTGACCTTTTTGATGATATCAATGAAATTAAATCTTTTCAAATTCCAAATGTTTCTCCATTGTTTCTCACGGTGTGTTTAGAGAGATGCAAGCAACTTCTGCATTCTAAGTTCTGTCGGCCCAGTAATTAGATTGACACCTTAGAAGTACTTACATGGTCTAGTAAGAGTCCAATTATAATATCTACCAAGTCCATGTTGCCCCCCTGTCACAAAAATAACTATAATTGGCCTCTACTATTTCTTTTCTTTAGATGAAAGAATTAAATCTTTCTTCCTAAGGAGGAGTAAGTACATGGGCTGGTGTAGTTGAGTCATTCCTAGTCAGCAGAGAAGAAATGCTTATAGCAAGATCAGGACAAAAGACAGCAGCATAATTGAGGCTCACATACAGGATTTTTTCTTATTTTAACTCTTAATTCTAAAAAGGGATTACATGTAAAATAATAGATTATGGCATAATGTGGAGAAAGAAGGGGCAATGAGACAGCAACACACTACAACTCCTCTCCCTTGTCCATGATGGTTGTTGTTAGGTGCTGTCAATTTGAGTATGACTCATGGCAACCCTGTAAACAACAAATCTGAATCCTGTCCTATCCTGTGCCATCATTATCATCACAGACACACTTGAGCCCACTGCTGTAGTCCCTATTTCAATCCATCTCATTGAGAGTCTTCCTCTCTTTGGCTGGCCCTCCATCTTTCCAAGTATAATATCCCTCTCTCCTAATAACATGCCCAAAATACATGAGATGAAACTTTGTCATCATTGCCTCCAAGGAGCACTCAGAACCTGTTCTAAGATCTGGGTTTTTTTTTTCTTTTTGCAGTTTCATGGGATGTTCAGTACTCTTCTCCAGCACCACAGTTCAAAAACAACAATTCTTCTGTCACTCTTAATCATTGTCCAGCTCTAAGATGTGTAGTAAGTGGTTGAAAAGCATGGCCTGAATCAGGTGCACCTTAGTCTTCAAACTGATATTATTGTCCATGATGATTGTTATGTACTGTCAAGTTGCCTGTGACTCATAATGACCCAATGTACAGTCCTAAACCCTGTTCTGTCCTGTGCCAATCTCATTATCTATGACACACCTACACCCGTTACCCCAGTCACTGAATGAATTCATCTCATC
Source organism: Elephantulus edwardii (assembly GCF_000299155.1). Classification (NCBI taxonomy): domain Eukaryota; kingdom Metazoa; phylum Chordata; class Mammalia; order Macroscelidea; family Macroscelididae; genus Elephantulus; species Elephantulus edwardii. Next base: position 25,813,078 of record NW_006399757.1, on the reverse strand, counting down.
AAGGGTCTTCCTCTCCTGCACTGTCTCTCCACCCTCCCAAGCTTGACATCCCTCTCCAAGGACTGGTTCCTCCTTGCAACATGTCCAGAGTACATCAGATGAAACTTCAGCCTGATTTCACCCTCTCTAGGACAAATCTGCTTGTTCTCTTAGCAGTCCAGGGTATATTCAATACTCTTCTCCAACACCACAGCTCAAAGGCATCAATTCTCTTTCCTATAATCCTTAGCCATTGTCCAGCTCTCTGACACATAGCAAGTAATTGCAAAGACTATGGCCTGGACCAGAGGCACCTTAGTCTCCAGACTGACATCGTTGCTCTTCAGTACTTGTCTGTGGTAGACATCATCAATCAATCATACCTTTCACACACAGGCCAACAGTGGCCTCAATGTCTGAGCTTAACATCACAGAAAACTACAGTTAACTGAAGTTGGTACACAAAAAGAAATTTCTCTTCTGCCCTTGGGATAATAGAAAGAAAATTAAGAGTGTGCAGGCCCAGTTCAAGATATGATATAGACTTCCCCAACTGGATAGCCTTGAGCAAAACCTCATTTCTCTAAGCCATAATATCCTCATATGCATAGGGATGATGTCTTTGCCCTACTCACCTATCAGATATGGCAAGACTCAAATATGTATAGAGGCCATTACTACTTGACCCTCTCAGCCCATTCCAAGAACACATTCCTTGACAGCTCTTTGTGAGGACCACATAGGAAAAGCCAGTGGAAAAACTCGGAAACTCTCTACTGCCCTTTGAATTATTTTCATCAGATCTTCCCTGTGCCATCAGACAGCATGTAGACCAGTCAGTCTGTTGTCTTAAGTAAAATCCTCACAGCCTGAAATGGTCCCAGTCCAGCCCTAGTACAAAGATCAAGGACTTCAGAATCTATCTGCCCAAAGTTCTTGACTTTGCCCAGACTTTTGGAGTTTGTAATATAAATGCAAAATACAACTGTAGTTAAAGGAAACTATTCACAGTAAATTAAATTGTTAACTGCAGAATACTGAGTTTTGTATGATTTAATCTTGCATTTTGTGATAATACAGAGCAATTGAGCTGCTTTGTGCAGATGTGACCCACCTAAGTAACTAAGCCACAGGGATCATCTAAAAAGAACAATTCAGAAGGAAGTTCTGCAGGTTCACTCAGTGTCCTAGGGTTAGATATCAATAATGACATCCTTGCACAAAGGACTCCACCATGAAGAAAATAGAAGATAAGTGTTTTTGTGGTCCCAGCACGGGCATTGAACTGCCTCCTGCCAATTTTACTTCATGACATGAAAAGTGAATTATTACAGCAATTGAGACAGAGAAAATAGTTTGGGAAACTAACGAAATATTCTAGACATGAGATGATGGAAAACTATACCAGGGCAATGTAGGTATAAAGAGGTGAGCAGATGTGCAATTTTTTTTTTTCAGATCTGCAATTTTTTTTTTATGTCTTCAACAAATTTATTTTCTCACATTTCAGAAAGACAAAGTCCAAATTCAGGGTACTGGGAAAAAGACTTATCTCCTCTCAATCTCTGTGGGCCCAGCAGTCCTTGGAGATCTCTATGTGTCTGGGCATCCATCGTCCCCTGTGTTTGCTAAGTTCCTGGCTCAGGAGCCTTGGAGCCAAAGGATGCACTCAGCTCCTGGCTCTTCTTAGTGGTACTCAAGTTTCTTTCCTCTCTTTTCTTGTCTTCTCATTTCTTCTTCATATAGTGCTTCTTACATGATTTGTTCAGAAGACAGATTGAATAGATATGGAGAAAGGATACAACCCTGACATACATCTTCCCTGATTTTAAAACAGTGTTGCTATAAAGTTAATTCTGACACATAGCAACCCTCCATCAGGTTTCTAAAGCTGAACAACTTAATGGAAGAAGATGGCTCACCTTTTTCCTATGGATAGATCCTAATTAGCAACTTTTTTGTTTTGCAGCACTATGTTCTATACACCACACCACGAGAACTCCTTTGTGAGAATAATCATCCCCCAAATCCAATACTCCACATGAAAACTCTTCATGGCTGTAGGGGTTGTGAACATTCAGGTTTGATCCTTTTAGCAATGAGATGCCCATTAGTATTGATGGAAATATCCTTTTCTCCTTGAGAAGTATTATACAATGTATTTTAAGTTGCTCATTTCTTGTAAAGAGAGCCACTCATAGAGCAAATTGAGGCTTGAGTGCTGCTTTTTTCTTCTTTGGCTTTTCTTCAAATAAATCTAACATCTGGGTTAAACAAACAAAAAAACCAGAGCAGTGTTCCCTTGCTCTGCTCAGACAACTGCTTCAGATCTGCAATTTTTTAAAGGTAGAATTTACCAGAAGTGCTAATGGATCCAGTGGAGGGGATGAAGGAGCAGGTGAAAATCAAGCATGACTCTTATTTGCTTGAGCAATCAGGCAGGTGGAGGTGGTGTTTAGGGAAGAGTGGAGAATATGGCCAGAATCCACAGTTCATCTTGAGCACTTAAGTCTGAGGTCTTTTCCCATCAGTTAGGTGATAATATATGAGCCTGAGACTCAGGAAGAAATCAAGAGACTACAGGACTCAAATCTCATCTTTGTCACTAATTAGTTCTGTGATTATAGGGAGGTGCTTGGAGATGCCTCTGCATCTGAGCTGCTTCATCTCTAAAATGCAAATAACAGTCAGTTTTCAGGAATGTTAAAGAAATAATAAAAGAACGTATATAAAGTTATCATTCATTCATCAAATATGTATTGAGCCACTACTGTTGTAGCGCTTAGAGACAAAGCAAGGGATAAGACAAATATCCTCCTAGCATGAATCCACAATCCAGTAGGGAAGAAAGGCAATAAATAAATAAATGAGAAAATGCATAGCATGCAATCAGTAAATGCCATGGAAAAAAACTCAGCACGTAGGAAGGTTAGGGAGTGGAGGCATGGAATGTTGCCACCTTGAATAAAAGGGTCAGACAAGGCCTTAACCTGCGTGAACTGAGGAGGAGGGCAGACAATCAGGCAGATACTTGGCAAAGAAGAGTGTTCTGACTCGGGAACAAATGCAAGGATCTGAGGTAGAAATGCACCAGGCCCAGGAGATCAGTACAGCCACAGGTGGTCCACTGGGGAGTGACACCTACTCAGAATTCCAACGGTGCTCTTTATTGGGAAGCCCTATTTGGCCTACTTCTTAGGCTACTGCCTCTCTTACTCACATAGGTATGTTAGTAGAACACTCCAATTGTATTACAAATATTTATTTACTCATTAACTCATTGAGGGCAGAGCCTAGTATACTTCTGTACTGTCCTTCCCAAATGCCTCAGCCACAGACAAGAGAGAAACAGTCTTGTAGAAACTGGCCAAACACACACACACTGAGTGCCAGCTCAGAGTACTCACTTAAGTATTAGCTTCTCCACCTACTTTTCCTCATTTCCAGTCTCCACAATATGAACCAAATGTGAATTAAATTGCTAATCTATTTGTACAGAAAACTATACCCATAAAACTGAATTGAGAAATCACTTTTACCGTGGCAGTGATCCCCACTAAGTCTCTTCTTGCTAAGTGCCACCATGTCAGTCCTGATTTGTACAGATCTTAAGTACAATAGAACAAAATACTGTCCACTCTGGTGCCATCCTTATGATGATAATTATGTCTGAGCCCATTGTTACAGGCACTGGATCAACCCACCTTGTTGAGATTCCTCCTCACTTTCTCTGACCCTCTGTTTTACCAAGCATGCATGATGTCTTTCTCCAAGAGCCAGTCCTTCATAATAACATGTCCAAAATACACGAAACAAAGCTTTACCATCTCACTTCCAAGGTGCTTTCTGGATGTACTTCTTCCAAATAGATTTGTTCATTTTTCTGACAGTCCATGATATATATTCAATAACCTTTGACATCAACATAATTCAAATGCATCCAAGTCTTGTAAATGAGGCAATAGAAAATTGTGGCTTGGGTCAGGCATGCCTTAATCCTCAAGGTGACATCTTTGCTAATACTTCAAAGAAGTCTTTTGCAGCAGTTTTTCCCAACACATAAGCTGTTTGATTTCTTGACTTCTATTGCCATGGACATTGATTTTAAGATTTAAGTAAACTAATCTTTTGTTTTCCTGAAATTGCCTCAACACAGATAGTGCCTATATTAGTTGCATCTGCAACTACCCTGCTCTTGGCAAGAACAAAACTCAGTCTCACACACCTGCATACTTTGGCACACAGGATATTTTATTAGCAACACATGTTTTTCTCCGATGATCATAAACATGCTATGCCAATGATCATATTTTGTGGAGCAAGCTTCTAGAGTGCTAGAAATATATATATGAAGAAGGTGGAAAACAAATCACCAGTCTTCATAACCACCACATGAGCAAGGAATAAACACTCCAGTAAAAGTAATCAGCACCGTGTACTGAGTCCTCACCACCAGCCACACACTGTGCTCAGTGCCTCACTTAATTCAGATCATTAAATCTTCACAACCACCATGCAAGGAAGAAATCTGTCTCATACTATAGATGACAAAAAGCCATCTTACAGAGCTGAAGTCACTAGTCCAATGCCACAAAGCTACTGAGTTAAAGCCTGGATATGAACTCAGATCAACCAGTACTGAAAACAGTCTATTAAACATATAAGTGCAACAAGCAACTCTGGTGGCCTAGTGGCAAGAAGCTGTGCTGCAATCCCAAAGGCACACGGTTCAGATTCACTACTCCAGAGAAGAAAGATGGGTAATGTTTCTCCTGTGAGATTAACTGCCTCTGGAAACCATCCAGAGGGTTAGCTAAGGGTCAGTTCCACCTCAATGGCACCAAAAAAAAAAAAAGCAACAAAAGTAAAAAATGGCCTCTTCTGAGACTCAGGGCAAAGTTCTTACAAGCAATAGGCTTATCTTTACTGAGACCAAGGTAGGTGGTCCTTACTGGACACCTTTTCACTGAAGTGAACTGACAGACAAGTCTTATTCAGGGTCTACAGTTTGGAGCCTTTCCCCACAAATTTGCCAAGGGCACACAATGTTGATGACAGAAAGTAATTATACCACTCACAGCAGACAGGAGCATACGGTGCCAGCCAAAATGGATCTGCTTGTCACTGCAGTAAAGTTCTCAGATGCAATTTAGAAAAGTTGTCAAACAGTAATTATCTATTACCAGGAGGATGTGGGTAGCAATTACCTCTTTCACTAAATAATATATGGCACTTTAAAAAAATCCTATTTCAAATAACAATTGTCATGGCTCCAGTGTATAGATAAGAAAAATAGAGGGACAAATAATCTCAAATTACAGAAACTAAGTCATTGACTGAATTAAGCATTGATCCTCACGGGGTTTTCTTTACTGCCCAGGTCTTACTTAAATTAAGAAATGAAATGCTATTAGAAGAAATGAGGCACAAAGTACCACTTATGTCGTCGTTGTCATCGTCATCATTGTTGTTGTTGTTGTTGTTAGGAGTCATCAAGTTGTCTATGGCTCATAACAATCTTATCAACAACATATCTGAACCTTGCTCTACTCTGGGCCAGCCTCACCATCCTGGCGGTACTCGAGCCCCTTGTGGTAGCTGTTGTATCAGATCATCTGGTTGAAGGTCTTCCTCTCTTTCTCTGACCCTCTATTTTTTCCAGCATGATGTCTTTTTCCAAGGATTGGTCCCTCCTAACAACATGCCCAAAGTATGTAAGACCAGGTTTCACCATCCTTACATTTAAGAAGCATCCTGGCTGCACTTTCACCAAGATAGACTTAATTATTCTTTTGATAGTCCATGAGATGTTCAGTACTCTTCTCCACTTTTATATGTGTATGAAGTAAATGAAAATCTATGGCTTGGATCAGGTATACCCTAGTCTCTAAAGTAATATCCTTTCTCCTTAACACTTTGGAGATGCCTTTGACAGCAAATTTTCCCAATGCAACAATCTTTTCATTTCTTGACAGCTATTACCCTGGATATTGAGAGTGGATCCAAGATAAAGACAATTACCTTGTATTTCTCATAACCAACTCAGGGAAAGATAGCCTAAGAGGAAAGGAAAGCCTATGTTTGTGAGATTCAGGCAGTGAATAAGAAAAATGGAAAGGAACTTATGTCTTCGAATGGTGGTATTGGTGAAGAATATTGAATACAACATGAGCTGCCAAAAGAACAAGCAAGTCTATCTAGGAAAAAGTACAGTTAAGAGATCCCCTTAGAAGCAAAGATTTTGAGAGTTCATCTCATATATATGTCTAAGAATGCAAAAGTTGGAAGTAGAGAAGGATCAGCAGTTGGAAAATATGGACTTGATGACAGAAATGAAGCCAGAGATAGAACAATAGAATTTTGTACAATCAATTACTTATTCATTACAAATACATTTTATAAGAAACAAAAACACAGGCTATACACATAGATTGTATATGATGGTATGCGTAGGAATCAGACCAATTACATGTGTGGAAAGAATCACTGGAGAAGCTCAATACCAGCTGTGAAAACTAGGCCAGGTGCTGATTGTGGAACAGACCACCAACTACTTACATGCAAGTTCAAGCTGAAGCTGAGGAAAATTAAATCAAGTCCACAAGAACCGAAATTTGACCTTGAATCTATCCCACCTGAATTTTAAAACCATCTTAGGTACGGGTTTGAGGCCTTGGACCTTAATGAGCGAAAACCAGATGAGCTGTTGGAGGATATCAAAAATATAATCCAGAAAGAATATAAAAGGTCATTACAAAGACAAAGAAGGAAGAAAAGACCAAGATGGATTTCAGAAGAAACTCTAAATATTGTACTGGAGTGTCAAGAAGTCAAAGCAAAGGAAAGAAATCAATATATTAAGAAGTTGAACGGAAAACCTCATAAGCAGTTCCTTACTTCACCTCTGCCTTGCATGCGGACTTCCGAGTTGTAAAACAACCCAGTGGTAGATGGAATTTGCTCCAGGACTTAAGAACAGTAAATGACATAGCTGAGCCTCTACATTTTGTGGTTCCTAACCTCTACACTATAATAGACAAAGTGCTAGTCAATAGGCCTTTTATTGTAAGAACCACCTTCCCTCTGTAACTTGATTTATGCCACTATTAGAAACTCTACTCGGAATATTACTGCTTTTTAATTTTTGACTCATGTACTTTTAACTTGTTAGTTAAATTTGTATCTTCTAGGCTGCAACAATTCCATGATACATCTTCAAGGATATGAACATGTACGGCTAAGCACAATTGATAACAGTGCATCTAAATTCCAAAATCAATCTCCATAATAGTCTATGTGTTTCCTACTGCCAAAGGGGCCCTTTAGAGTAGAGAGAGAAGATCTTCATCCTGAAACCTACAGTGTCCCTTTACAGCAGGAAGTAGCTAAGAGAATACGCCATCCCCTTTTCCTTATGACTCAGGGTGAAGTCTCTCTCAGGGAGGAGTGATAGGGAATGGCAAAGGACACACTGACAAAGGAGATTAATCGGAACTGGCTTTGACAAGCACCGTGGCAATTGGACAATTAAAACAGACTTTCAAGGTGGGGGTAGAAGAACGAACTGGGGAGGAGGGTAGAGAAAACAGTACAACAATGAATGAATGAAAACCCAAAATCTCTGTAAATGTTCATTAAAACTAATAATAATAAAAAAAAGAAGTTGAACAGAAGATTCCAGAGGGCAGTACAGGAAACAAAGTATTACAATGAAATGTGCAAGGAGCTGGAGTCAGAATATTAAAAGGGCCAAACTCGCTCAGCATTTCTTAAACTGAAAGAATTGAAGAACAAATTCAAACCTCGAATTGCAATACTTAAGGATACATTGGGCAGAATATTAAATGATCCAGGAAACATTAAAAGAAGATGTACAAAGTATACAGATGTTGTACCAAAAAGAATTGGTGGACAGAGAAGAATTTCATGAAACAACGTATGAGCAAGAGCCTGTGGTGATGAAGGAGGAAGTTCAAGCTGCTCTAAAAAGAATTGGCAAAAACACGGCCCCAGGAATTGAAGGCACACCTATTGACATATTTCAACAAACAGATTCTGCCCTGTATGTGTTCACCAAGATGTTCAAGAAATCTGGAGGACAACCACCTGGCCTACTGACAGGAAGAGATCTATGTTTGTTCCCGTTTCAAAGAAAGGTGATCCGACAGAGTGTGGAAATTATATCATTGATATCACATGCAAGCAAGATTCTGCTGAAGACTATCCAAAAATGACTGGAACAGCACATCAACAGAGAACTTCCTGAAGTGCAGGCTGGATTTATAAGAGGCCGTGGCACTTGGGATATTATTGCTAATGTCAAATGGATCTTGGCTGAAAACAGAGAGTACCAGAGGAATGTTTATCTGTGGTTCCTTGACTATGCAAAGGTTTTTTACTATTTGGATCACAACAAACTGTGGCTGACTCTGAGAAGAATGGGAATCTCAGAACACTTGATTGTGCTTATGAGAAACTTATACTTGGAGCAGGGGGCAGTAGTCAGAACAGAGCAAGGAAACACTGTGTGGTTCAAAACTGGGAAGAGTGTGCATCAAGGATGTGTCCTATCTCTATAGCTTTTTAATCTATATGCAGAAGAGAGACTGGGCTCTGTGAGGTGAAGTGTGGCATCAGGATTGGAGGTAGCCTCATCAATAATTTGCGTTATGCAGATGACACAACCCTGTTTGCTGAAACTGAGGAGGACCTGAAACACTTGCTGCGGAGGGTCAAAGACTACAGCCTTCAATATGGATTGAAGCTCAACATCAAGAAAACAAAGATTCTCACCACTGGGCCAATTGGCAACATCATGATGGATAATGAAGAGATTGAGATTGTTGACAGCTTCAGTTTCGCTTAGCTCTATAATCAACACTCTTGGTACCAGGAGCCAGGAAATTAAAAGACAAATTGCACTGGGAAAGTCTGCTGTCAGGGACCTCTCCAAGTTACTGAGGAGCAACAATGTCAGTCTGGAGACCAAGGTGCACCTGATACAGGCCATGGTCTTTGCAATTATTTGCTATGCATCAGAGAGCTGGACAATAACTAGAGATGATAGAAGGAGAGAGTTCATGCCTTTGAGCTGTGATGCTGGAGAAGAGTATTGAATATATCATGGACTGTTAGGAGGACAAACATGTTCATCCTGGAGAGGGTGAAGCCAGGCTGCTCCTTGAAGGCAAGGATTCTGAAGCTCTATCTGACACATTTTGGACATGTTACAAGACAGGATCAGTCCTTGGAGAGGAACGTCATGCTTGTGTGGGTGGAAGGACAGCGCAGGAAAGAAAGACCCTCCATGAGATGGATTGATTCTGTCACTTGGATAATGGGGATAGGAGTGTCAGAATCAATAAGATTGGCAAGGGATAGAGCAGGGTTTAGGGCTGTCATACATAGGGTCACTATGAGTTGCAGTGATTTGATGGCACTTAACAACAACAACAACAATAACAACAACATGTGCCCCTGGAAAGCGCACCATGTTTGGAAAAGCAGAGTGTCAGGGGGGAAAAAAAAAACACAAAACAACCAAAACTGGAAAAACCTTCCATAAGATCAATTGACACAGTGACTGCAGCATGGGCTTAAGCACAGCCCAGACTGTGAATATGGCACAGGATTGAGCAGAGTTTGGAAGTGTTACAGTGAGATCGGGTCTGAGGTCACTATGAGTCTGAGCTGACTCAAGGACACCTAGCAACAACAAGCTTCTTCCCTGGGCTGCTGCCTTCCTCTTGACCAGAGGAGAAGGTAAGAGGAAACCTCCAGCACCCAGGACCTTGGCCAGCCTAATTTCCCAGTTGAGAAAATTAACCAAAGGCTGCTACCCACCAACCAGGTAACTCACTCTGTCCATGTGGAGGTCAGACTATCTAGGGCTGTGGTTTTCTCAATAGGACCTTAGTGCTCAACAACATAGCAATAAGTAGGAGGGGGTACTTTGGAAAGAAATAAATGAACTATCACTGTCTGTCAGCCCACAAAGAGGCTGACTGAGGCAGGAAATTAAGATTCAGGGAGACAAGCCACACATGAAGGTGAAGCCAAAAGCCCCTCTTTCTAGGTCTAGAAGAGGAAGCAGAGTAAAAGAGCCTGTCTCCAGAGATGATGCAAAAGGAACTGCATGTGATATCGCCTCTGATCACTCCTTAGACTAACATTTCCAGGTTACTCTTTGTTCCAGGCTGCCTGACCCAGTGTAGTCACCGTCAAGTTGATTCTGCCTCACGACAATTCCATGCACATCAGAGTAGCACTGTGCTGCATAGAGTTTTCTCTTTTAAAAAGAATAATATAACATGGTTTTAGTGAACATTTATACAGCGAACTGGGTTCTCATTTCACAATTTCTATGCATATTTGTTTCAAGACACTATATTGTATGGGGAGAAAGTTTTCTAATGTAAAGTGAAGTACATGTATAATCATAAAGAAAATTCTTTCCATAAATTCACCAATCCAATCCTTCTCTATACACTCTATGTGTATTTTTATATTATTTATACCTTTCCGTTAATTTATTTATTTATTTTTTATTTCAATGAACATCTACAGGGATTTTGGAATTCCATTCATTCATTGTTGCACTTTTCTCCCTGCCCATCCCACTCCCATGCCCCTTTCGCTCCTCTCCTTGAAAAGCAAAACTCCTTCATTGGTACACAATCCCCCTCGCACATCCCCCAACCCTACCCCCACCCCAAATATACTCCACTCTGCAACCCTCATTCTGGACTCTTATGATAAACATAATGCCCTAAAATATAATACTTTTAAACTATTATTTAGATCTTATTATATGAGCCAAGAAACAGACAATCAGACAGAATAAGGGGATGCTGCATGGTTTAAAACCAGAAAAGGTGTGTTTTAGGGTTATCGCATTTCACCATACCCATTCAAATTATATGTATGCTGAGTAAATAATTTAAGAAGCTAGACTATATGAAGAATGTGGCATAATGATTGAAGGAAGACTCAACAACCTGCATATGCATATGGTACTACTTTGCTTGCAAAAAGAGGACTTAAAGCACTTAAGATCAAAGACTACATACAGCCTTCTGTATGGATTACTCCTGAAAATCAAGAGAGAAGAATATCCCCACAACTGGACCAATAACAACATCATGATGAATAGATAAAAGACTGAAAGTATGATAAATAAATAAAAGATTGAAAGTGTCTAGGATTTCATACCGGTGGTCCACAATCAACACCTATGGAAGCAGCAGTTTAAAAACTAAAAAGGCATTGAATTCAACAAATCTGCTGGCAAGGATATCTTTAAATTCTTAAGAAGCAAGAATGTCAGTTTAAAGATTAAGGCGCACCTGATTCAAGTCATGTTATTTTCAACTGCTTCATATGCATGTGAAAGTTGGACCATGAACAAGGAAGAGTAAAGACAAACTGATGTCATCAAATTGTGGTGCTAACGAGAAGTGTTGACAAGCTACCAAAAGAACAAGAGGGCATCTGTCTTGCAAGGAATAAGGTCACAGGGCTCCTGAGAGGCAAAGATGGTGTGATTTTTGTCTCACCAACTATAGGCATGTTGTCAGGAGGAACTAGGCATGGAAAGAGATATCATGCTTGGAAAGGTAGACAGTCAGTGAAGGAGAAGATCCTGAACAAAATGGATTAACTACTACGACAGTGAGCTGAAGCATGGTGGAGATTGAGAGAACGAAGCAGGATGGGGCAAGGTTTAGATCTGTTATAAATAAGGTCACTATGTCTCACAGTCTACTTGAAGGCACCAAACAACAACATTCTTTTTTTAAATTTAGAACAAAAAGTTTATTTCCTAATGGTTTACTCACAAAGTTCATATACATTGTTTTTCACACTGAATCGTTCACTTTTCCTTTGCCCCCCCACAACAACATTCTTTATAATAGTTAACTGCATAAACATGTAATTCAAGTTCAAGTTCATTGTTGTGATGACAAAACCAACTCATAGTTAACCATCCAGCAGGTTTCCAAGGCTGCAAATGGCACGGGAAGAGGTTGCCTATCTTTCTCCCATGAAGCTACTAGTGGATTTGAACAGCCAGAAAGATGAGAACTCTGCATTAGTGGCAACTCCCTACAGACTATACCATTAAAGCTCCCTAAACATTTAACAGTTCAGCTGTTATTTTGGTACTTGCTGCAACAGAACCTTCAGTTGTTCACACCACATCAGACTAAGCTGAAATGTCTATTTTCAGGGGGAAAAAATCCTTTCAGGTGGCCAACTAAACGAACCGAGAATTGTGTCAGGTGTCGAAGGCTCTGGCCTAACACTTACTTACTCCTAGAGAAAACAGCTGAATGTCGTCACAAGCAGAAAGATAAGAAAAATGCGTTTCATCCACAAATCAAGTTAGCCCCTCACTTTGTAATTGTGTTCACTTCTGACAGCGTTACAGACAAATATTTCAGAGGAAACTGTATACAAGGAAAATAAACTGCCATTTGGCTCTTTTCATGCCTGGCACCCTCACAGAGGAAAGAGCCCCATCCTTATTCTGCACACAGCATTTCCTGCTGCTTTGTTCTTTATTTAGTTCTCTTTAAAGTTCAGCATCATTTTAATTCTTTCTCAAATTCTCCAAAATACTAAACTGTTTCATATGTGACAGAATTCTGAATAAATTCTCCAAGCCACTGAGAGCAGCAGCCCCAGCTTCATCATCCACCCGGCCTCCTCCAGTGCCCACTTGGAGCCCTTGCCACTAACCATAATCATCTGATAGCCTAGGGTTAGGGGGAAAAAAACAAAACAAAACAAAACAAAAAACCCAAACCTGAGATCTGAGACACTATTAGAAAGCCAAAGGATTCTACGACCTGTATTACAGTATAAAATTGGAAATAATTGGCCTGTGGAAGGTTAGGGTCTGTACTAGAGCCCTAATGCCATGATTCTTGGCCCCTCTGTTACTATTTAAATGTCCTTCTACCCATCACTAGCTATGTAGTTTTGCCCTCAGGGAGATTAGAATCTAAAACCAGATAGCAGCTGCCTGGTGAGCATATAAAGGAGTCATTTACTTGCTTGACTGTCTTTAATGATTCAAATCTTAAAAAGTCTCTCTAAAATTATGTTCATATTTGTAGTAATTTTCTCCTCTATCTAAACTCTGGTGACTTTAGTGGTAGAGAGTGGTGCTGCCATCCCAAAGGCATGGGTTCAAATCTAGATGGAACAGCACAATTTAGAACAATTATTCTCATCTAACTAATTTTTTTAATTCATAATAATAGGGTGTGAAATTATTGGATTTGGCCTCATAATTAAAAAGCCTTTTTGCTGCCAATCTGGGGCTATTTCCAGGACGGGAAGATGAGCAGAATGGTGAATTCTGCTAAGGTGTGTTCTCCAGTTTGTGTTTGAGACTAGGATGTGGCTTTTGTTCACAATAGGCTGTGGGATGATTGGATTTGGCCTCATATTTTAAAACACTTTTGGCTGCTTTTAGGTTTTTTGTTTGTTGTTTTGTTTCCATTTTGGAGTTTTGTGGCTCTCCTAAATAAAACAGACTCGGAAGCCGTAGTGGCATACACTTCCAAAAAAAGCTTGCCTCGGGAAACTTTATGAACTTGGAGAAAAGAGGGAAGTTTTGTGTTCAACACTTTTGTTCATAGGGTTGCTATGGGTCATTTACAACGCAACAGCACTTAACAACAACACAATAAAAATTGGGAGCTAGAATGGAAAAACTTGAACACAAGAAAGGCTATTGTTGCTATTGTTTTTAAATGCTGTCAAGTAAGAAAGGGCTCAATGTGGACCCTCCATTAGGTTTTCATGGGTTGGAAACTACATGGGAGGAGGTGCTCATCTTTCTCCCTCAGAGCAGCTAAAGATTCAAACTGCATGGCTTTGGGTTGGCAGGGTAACTATTTACCACTAAGCCACAAGAGCTGGAAATTGGAATTATATTGGGCTTGGTGATGGGACTGAGGTTGGAGAACAAATGTTAGAATTTCATATATCAATGATTTGTTAATTGCAAATAACTTTTTAAAAAAATAGATATTTTATTTTATACTGGTTTACTTACAAAGTTTGTATTCATTGCTTTTCACACAGGATCTTTCACATTTCCTTTACCTACCCTTTATTCCATCTGTCAAATTGTGAGACTATGATTAAACCCTTCCAAGCACCCCTTTGGGCCCTCATACACATTTTATTAGTTATCTATTTCTATAATAATGGTGAGATATATAGATATAGATACAGATACAGATACAGATACAGATACAGATACAGATACAGATATAGATATAGATATAGATATTCTTATAGGACTGAGTTCACTTAGTATAATGCTCTCCAATCACTGCCAAGTTGTTGTTGTTGTAGTTGTTTCTGTTGTTATTGTTGTTATGTGCTGTCTAGTCCCCTGCAACCCATAACAACCATATGTACAGTATCTCTGAACCCTGCCCTGTAATGAGTCAGTCTCACTAATTCTGATGCTCAAACCTCCATTGCCCCAGTTACTGTATCAATCCATCTCATCCTGTATCATTCTCTCCCATGCTGTCCCCCCACACTTCCAGGCATGATGTTCTTCTCCAAGGATCAGTCTCTCCTGGACATGAGCCCAAAGTATATGAGACTGAGCTTCAAAATCCTAGCCTCCAGGGAGAAACTTGGTTTCAACCTCTCTAAGACAGACTTAACTTGTTTTCTTGACAATTCATGGTTATATTCAAGACTCCTCTCCAGCACCACAATTTATCTGAAGGCATCAATTCTTCTTCTGTCATCCTTAGTCATTGTCCAGCTCTCTGACACTAGTGATTTTCAAAATCATTGTTCCAGCATGCTGTGTAGTATTCCATTGTATGAATGTACCACAATTTCTCAATCCATTATATTGTGGTTGGACATCTGAGCCGTTTCCATGTTTTTGTGATGATGAATAATGCTGCTATGAACATTGGTGTACAAGTCTCTGTTGTGCCTCAGTTCTAATTTTCTCAGGGTATATTCCAAGCAGTGGAATAGCTGGGTCAAATGAAATTTCTATGTTCAGCTTTTTGAGGAAACATGAAACTGCCTTCCAGAGTTGTACAATTTTACAACCCCACAAACAATGTATTAGAGTTTCTAACTCTCTACATTCTCTCCAACATTTATTACTTGCTGCCTTGTTAAACCTTGACACTGCTACCGGGGTGAGATGGTATCTCATTGTGGTTTTGATTTGCATCTCTCTTATTGCCAGTGACTTTGAGCTGTATGTCTTTTTTCATGTGTCTGTTGGCCATCTGAATGTCTTCCTCTGGAAAATCTTTCCACATCTTTTGCCTATTTTGTAATTGTGTCATCACTCTTTTTCTTGTGACAGCCCTGCAGAATTCTGTAAATATCTGATATGAGACCCTTGGCTGAAATGGTATAGCCAAATGTTTTTTCCCAGCTAGTAGGCTTTCTTTTCACTTTGTTGGAAATAGTTTTTGACATGCACAGAGATTTAATTTTTAGAAGGTCCTATTCATCAATTTTTTTCCTCTCCAAACTGTACATTTCTGGCTAGCAAATACCTTTTAAAAAAGACAAAACAACAAAAAAAAAAAAAACATGAAAATATACATGGACATTCCTGATGGACTACACAACAATATGATTGACTATGTCTATGGAAAGAGTTTAATATCAACAGTTAAAACAAGACCAAGGGCTGACTGTGGAACAGATCAATTATTTATGTGAAAGTTCAAACTGAAGTTGAATAAAATTTAAATAAATTTATAAGAATTAAAGTACAACCTTGAGTCTATCCACCTGAATTTTTAAAAAAAAATCTCAGGAATATATATGATGACTTGAACACTAATGACCAAAGAACAGATGAGATGTAGAAAGAACGGATCTCATCCAGAAAGAAAGAAAAGGTCAAAATAGATATCAGGGGAGATATTGAAGCTTGCACTAGAACATAGGGAGATCAAAACAAAAGGGAGGCATTCTGACATAAAAGAGATGAACAGAAGCTTTCAAAGGGTAGCTTGAAGAAAACAAAGCAAAATATGATAACGAAATACGTGAAGAGCTGGAGTTAGAGAAAAGGTAAGAACATATTTGGCATTTCTCAAGCTGAAAGAACAGAACAGCAAATTCAATCCTTGAGTTGAAATACTAAAGAATTCTATGGACAGAATTTTGAATGATGTAAGAAGTCTCAAAAGACGACAGGAAGAATACCTAGATTCTCTATACCAAAAAGAATTGACTGACACTGAATCATTTCTGAAAATAGGATATGATCAAGAATTCGTGGCAATGAAAGAAGAAGGTCAAGTGGCACTGAAGGCATTAGCAAAAAATAAGACCTCAGAAATAGAGAAAACTGACATGATCAAAAAACAGCTCTGGCTATGCTCACCAGCCTATGCCAAGAAACTCTGGAAGACAGTTACTGGCCAATGGACTCAAAGAAATCAATACTTGTTCCCATTTTTTTAAAAAAAGTGATCCAACATAATGTTGAATTTATTGAATAATATAATTAGCATTGTACCTAAATAAAACCTTGCTGAGAATGATTCAAAAATTACTGGAACTGTACATCAAAAAGGAACTGCCAGAAATTCAAACTGGATTCACAAGGGGGCATGGCGCAAGGATGTCATTGCTGACATCAGGCGGATCTGGCTCAAAGCAGAGAATATTAGAAAGATGTTCACAAGTGTTTTAATGACTATGCAAAAGTATTTGACCATGTGAATTATAACAGATTATGGATAACACTGAGAAGAACAGGAATCCCAGAACATTTGATTGAGCTCATAAGAAACCCTTGCATAGACCAAGAAGCAGTTGTCCAAACATAATAAAGGGATAAAAAATGGTTTAAAACCAGGAAATGTGTTCATATGGGTTGTATTTTTTTCATATATATTCAATCTATATGCTAAGGAAATAATTTGAGAAGCTGGACTATATGAAGAGGAATATAGCACCTGGATTAAAAGATTTATCAACAATCTGTGTTATGCAGATGACACAACTTTGCATTGAGAAAGTGATGAAGACTTGAAGCACTTACTGTAGAAGATCAAAGACTATCACCTTCAAGAAAACAAAAATCCTCACCACTTAAACAGCAGGCAAAATCCTAATAGATGAAGAAAAAACTGAGGTGGTTAACTACTTCATTTTTCTTGAAGTCACAATAAACACCCAAAGTAACAGCAGTCAAAAAAAAAAATCATAAGATGTGTTGCATTGGAAAAATCAGCTATTAAGGACCTCTCTAAAGTAATAAAGAACAAAGAGGTCATTTTAAAGACTAAGGTACCTCTGATCAAGCATGGTCTTTTCAATTGCTTCCTATTCATCTGAAGGTTGAACTATGAATAAGGATGACAGAAGAATTAATGCCTTTAAATTACAGTGTTGGTGAAGAGTGTTGACTATACAATGGACTGCCAAAAAAATCAAATAAACTTGTCTTGAAGGAAGTACCTCCAAAATGCTTCTTAGAAGTAAGAATTGTGAATCTTCATCTCACTTACTTTGGACTTATTTTCAGAAAGAAGCAGCCTTTGGAGAGACATCATGCTGGAAAAGGTAGAGCATCAGCAAAAGTGAAGAATACCCTCAACCAGAGAGATTGACATAGTAATCACTGCAATAACCTTGAACAAGGCAGAAACAGGATGGTGCAGGATAGGCAAGGTTCAGATCTGTTGTTTATAGTGTCACTTTAGTTTGGTCGACTGTGTGGCACCTAACAGTGACCGATTTGATAATTCATCACAATGAATTCACAGGCAATACTCATGATTATGGAATTTAACTAGTAACAGGTTACAATTAGGGTTGGGAATACACAGGATAAAGCTCTTCAGTGAGAACAGCTCTTCCAAGCATGTGCTACCCCTGCTCTGCCAGCAAGTCTAGATCCAAAGCACTCATCTCATCCAGCCCCATGATCAGCAGACCTAGCTTGCCTAGGAAGTACCCAGATTTACTCTTATCACCAGCAAGGCCTCAGCTTACTTGCTCTTTGGGCCAGGAGTCCACAGCTCCTTCTCAGACTGGTCTCTGATTTCCCTGCCACCTCTGCTACCACTCACTTCTACAGCCATTGCCACAACCACCATTTCATCTTGCCTCCCCAAATGCCATCTCACAATTGTCTCACTGTCTTCAGTATCACATCCCTCTTGTCACACAGAGATCAGAAGCAAAGGATGAACTGCACTCTGTAGTTCTTCCTTCTTGATGGTATTGCCATCTTCATTTTCTACTCTGGAATCAGCACAAGCTAAGCCTAGTGATATGGCAAAACTCAGACCCACAAAGCTAAATATTGCATAAAACCACTATTGTAGAATAGTGGGAGAGACTAGAAGCAGAGGGATGTGGATGTGCAGAGGGGGTGGGGATTAATCATCAGGGTGTACAATTTGATGGGTGGAGGAGTGAGGGAAATTCAAAGAATGTTTTGGTTTTTTTCGAATTTTATAAATAAACTAGTAGAAAATTAAAAACTAAATCTTTGACATAAAAAACACAATTTGTACACATGAAACACAATGTATATTAATAACTGTATGCAAACCAATAAAAAAGTCTTTAAAAACTATGGAAAGAGTATACAGAGTTATTGTACCAAAAAGAATTAGCAGACACAGAAGAATTTCAAGAAACATCATATGATTAAGAGGCAATGGTGATGAAGGAGGAAGTTCAGGCTGCTCTGAAGGACTTAGAAAAAAAAAAAAATAAATCCCCAGGAATTTACAGAATGCCAGTTGGCATATTTCAACAAACAGATGCTGTCCTGGATGTGCTCACCAGGTTGTGACAAGAAATCTGGAGGACAATTACCTGGCAAACTGACTGGAAGAAATCCATATTTATTTCTATTCCAAGAAAAGGTGACCCAACAAAGTGTGGAAATAATTGCACAATATCACTCATCACACACAAGCAAAATCCTGCTTAAGATTATCCAGAAACAACTGGAACAGTACATTGACAGAGAACGACCAGAAATACAGGCTGGGTGTAGAAGAGGCTGTGACACCAGGGACATTATCACTAATGTCAAATGGATCTTGGCACAAAGAACAGTACCAGAGGAATATCTATCTGTCTCATTCACTATGCAAAGACATTTGACCGTGTATATCACAACAAATTGTGGTTAACCTTGTTGATATTGGAAATCCCAGAGCACATGATTGTGCTTCTGCAAAACCTATACTTGGACCAGGTCTCAGATGCATAGCTTGTAATTGGAAAGATCATGGCCTGAATCAGGCACACCTTAGTCCTCAAGCTGACATCACTACTTCTCAATAATTTGGAAAGGTCCCTCCCTGAAGATTTTTCCCATTGCAATGTGCCTCCTTATTTCCTGACTGGGTATTAATTGCGGATTCAAACAAAATGAAGCTGTTGACAGTTTCACTCTCCTCTCCATCAATCAGGACATTGCCTATTGGTGCAGTGGTAAAAAAATTTGTTTTCTTGATATTGAGACACAATCCATACTGAAAGCTTAATTCCTGGATCTTCTGCCACAAGTGCTTCAAATTCTCCTCACTTTCAGCAAGCAAGGTTGTGTCATCTGAATAACGCATGTTATTGATGGACTCAATCCTAATGCCACATTCCTCTTCATAGAGTCCAACTTTTAGGATAATTTGCTCAGCATATAGATTGAACAGGTAAGGAGATAGAATACACCCCTGATGCACTCCTTTCCCAATTGAAAACTGTGCAGTGCTCCCCTGCTCCATTCGCACAACAGGCTCCTGCTCCAGGTATAGGTTCCTCATGAGCATATTCAAGTGTGTGGGACTCCCATTCTTCTCAATGTCAGCCATAACTTGGCATGATCCACACAGTCAAATGCCTTTGCACAGTCAATAAAACACAAATAGACATTTTTTTTCTGGTATTCCTTATTTTCAGCCAGGATCCATCTGACATCAGCAATGATATCCCTGGTGCTATGGCTCTTCTAAATCTTGCTTGAACTTCTGGAAATTCCCTATCTATGTACTGTTCCAGTCATTTTTTAATTCTCTTTAGCAGTATTTTGCTTGCATGTTGTATCAATAATATTGTTCTATAATTTCCACATTCAGTTGGGTTATCCTTCTTGGAAATAGGAACAAATACGGACCACTTCCAATCTGTTGGCCAGATAGCTGTCCTCCAAATTTCCTGGCATAGACTGGTGAGTGCATCCAAGGCTCACCAGAAAAAGAACTGATGCCTTTGAGCTGTGGTGTTGGAGAAGGGTACTGAACATTCCATAGACATCCAAGAAAATTAATAGATATGTCTAGAAGAGGGTGCAGCCAGAGGGTTCTTTGGCGGAAAGAATGATGAGACTTTGACTCACATTCTTTAGCCATATTTCTAGGAGCTGCTATTCCTTGGAAAGGGACATGATGTTGGAAATGGTGGAGGGTCCGCAAAGGAGAAGAAGACCCTCAACCAGGTGGACTGACAAAGTGACAACTGCAATGGGCTCTTGTGTGTCAGGAAATGTGAGTGCAGGACAGGACTGGGTTCATATATTTGGTTCATAGTGTCACTATTAGTCGTACTCGATTCAATGGCAATCTAACAACAACATACTTGGACCAGGAAAAAGTCCTCAGAACAGAGTAGGGAAACACTGCATGGTTCAAAATCATGAAGGCAGTGTGTCAGGGATGTGTCCTGTCTCCATACCTTCTCAACCTATATGCAGAACAGATCATTCAGGAGTCTGGGCTTCATGAGGAGAAATGTAGCATCAGGATCGGAGGAAGACTCATCAGCAACCTACGTTAAGCAGATGACACAATCTTGCTCTCTGAAACTGAGGAGAACCTGAAGCACTTGCAGCATAAGGTAATGGATTGAAGCCTAACATCAAGAAGACAAAGATTCTCACCACTGAGCCAATTGGCAGCACCAGGATGGATGGAGAAGATATTGAGATTGTTAACAGTTACTGCTTGCTTGGCTCTACAATCAACACTCCTAGCACCAGTAGTCAGGAAATAAAAAGATTAATTGCATTAGGTAAACCTGGTGTCAGGGACCTTCCCAGAATACTGAGGAGCATGTCAGTCTGGAGACTAAGGTGTGCCTGATTCAGTCCAGGGTCTTTGCAATTACTTGCTATGCATCAGAGAGCTGTACAATGACTAGGGATGATTATAAAAAGAATTGATGTCTTTGAGCTGTGATGCTGGAGAAGAGTCTTGACCATAACATGGACTACCAAAGAACAAATAGGTCTGTCTTGGAAAGGATGAAACCAAGTTTCTCTTTGGAGGCTTTGGGAATGTGGCCAGAAGAGACTGATCTTTGGATAAGGACATCATGCTTGGAAGGGTGGAAGAACAGTGCAGGAGAGGAAGATGCAGGATGAGAGATTGATTCAGTAACTAGGTCAATGGGGGTAGGTGTGTCAGAATCATTGAGACTGGCTTAGGACAGGGCAGGCTTCAGAGCTGTTGTACGTAGGGTCCCTATGAGTCGCAGGTGACTCAGCAGCACATAACAACAAAAACAACTACCTTCCCAAGCATTATGATTACCTGCAGAGATTGGCTCCTCCTGACATGTGCTCTATATGCAGTGCCTACTAAGATGTAGTACTCTCACTGGATACAAGAAGCTCTTCTGGGTTGGTATTAAGATCAGAACTGGAATAATTTACATACATATTGTAAGAAGTGGAAGATATAACCTACACTGTACATTTTTCTCTTAAAAAAATATGTATGTGATCCATTTCATCCTATTCATAAAGTCATAGGAAGCCAAAAGAATTCTTGGAGTCCCTTCCCAGAGCTGAGATTTCTTGCACAGGTCTACCCAAAGTTGTTTGCTTTCTACCCTTTCATTTCATGATGATATAAAAGGCATGGCAGAGAGAAAGAAGACAACCAAATGACAAGTTCCTCTTACACAATAGCCATGGAAACCACTGGTTCTCTGAACTTAAGAACTTAGAACCTAGCACAATTTTAATTCATAGTGTTCTGAGGAGAAAAAGAAAGTTATTGTTTTATAATTACAAGCCATCAAGTTGTTCATACCCCAAACCCATTGTCATTGAGTTGATTCTCATTCCTAGCAACTCTGAAGGACAGAGTAGAACTGCTCTGTAGGGTTTGCAAGGCTATAAAAATCTTTACAGAAGTAGACTGCTTCATCTTTCTCCAATAGTTTGGTTGATAAATTGAAATTTTCAACAGTCCGATTGTTGGTGTTATGTACTTCCAAGTCGACTGTGAGCAGACACTGTCAACAACAAATCTGAACCCTGCCCTATCCTGTGCCGTCTTCACACCTCCAACATACTCAAGCCCATTGTTACAGTCACCATGCCAATTCATCTGATTCCAAGTATGATGTCCTCCTCCAAGGACTGACCCCTCCTAACAACATGCCCAAAGTATGTGAGATGAAGTTTCACCATCCTTGCCTCTAAATAGCACCCTGGTTTGACATTCTCCAGGATAGACTTGTTTGTTCTCTTGGCAATCCATGGGATATTCAATAGTACTACAATACCACAACTCAATTATTCGCATGGATCCTTCTTTTGTCATCCTTAGTGATGGTCCAACTTTCAGATGCACAGCAAGTAATGGAAAAGCTCATGATTTGGATCAGATTCACCTTAGTCTTTAAAGTGACATCACTATTCTTTAGTATCCTCACAGCAGATTTTCCTGCACCATGTCCTTCGATTTATTGACTGCTAGTATCAAGAGTGTTGATTGTGGATCCAAGATGAAATCATTCACAACTTAAGTCTTTTATCCACCTATCGTGATGTTTTCTTTTAGTCTAATGATGAAGATTTTTGTTTTCTTGATGTTGAAAGTAATCCATATTGAGGCTAGAGTCTTTTATCTTCTTTGGCAAGCACTTCAAGTCCTCCTCATTTTCAATGAACAAGGTTATGGTTATATCATGCAGAAAGCAAGTCTCCTCTGGTCCTGATGCCACATTCTTCTTTAAAAACTACAGCTTCTCAAAGGATTTGTTCAGAATACAAATTAAATGTTTGCAGAGAAAGGATATAACCCTGATGCACATCTTTCTTGATTTTTAACCATGCAGTCTCACTTTGCTGGGGTCAAACAACAGCCTCTTGGACTAGGTATAGGTTTCACATGAGCACAATGAAGTGTTCAGAGATCCCCTTCCTTCTCAATATTTGGCATAGTTTGCTATGATACCCATGGTTAAATACCTTTGCATTGTCTAGAAATCACAGACAGACATCCTTCTGGTATTTTCTGCTTTACATAAAGTCCTTCTAAAACTAATAATGATATCCTTGGTGCCATAGCCTCTTCTAAACCTGGCTTTAATTTCTGGCAGTTCTCTGTTGATGTACTGTTGTAGCCATTTTTAAATAATCTTCAGTAAGATCTTGCTTGCATATGGTATTGATATTGTTCTATAATTTCCACATTCTGTTGGACTATCTGTTTCAAGAAAGGGAATAAATCTGAATCTCTTACAGTCAGTTGGCCAGGTAGCTGTCTTTCAGATTTCTTGGCACAGACTCGTGAGCATGGACAGGGCTGCATCTATTTATCTATCTGTGGGAATATGTCAATTGATATCCCATCAATTCCTGAGGGCATTATATTTTGCCATTGTCATCAGTGCAGCTTGAATCTTGTCCTTATTTTATTACTTCACCACCAGAGCTCCTTAACAAGTTATTAGTTCCATAAAATACATTTTTTTTGCCATTGTATGATTTTTAATTTATTTTTTTAATTTTTTTTGTTATCATGAAGATTTTGTTTTATGTTGGGAACACTGACAATAAACAACATAATAGCTTGAATATCAGTGGATGTAACTCATTTGGGGATAAAGGGATTTTCCACTATATCAATGAAACTTTATGATTTTTTATAATTATATATTGAGATTTTATTGTAAGTTTATAAAGAACTTGGATTTCCGTTCATTCTTTGTTGCACATTTTCCTCGCTGCCCTCCTATCCCCCCTAGTTCACTTTTTTCTTTGGAAAAAAAGTTCTTTCACTGTTCCACAGTACCTCCGCCCCAAAGCACTTTACTCTTCAGCTCTTATTCTGGACTCTTGTCATATCAGTAATACCTAATCATATATTCCTTTTATACAGTTCTCTCCCTCATTTATTTCAATGCCGTGCAGATTATTTACCCCATCTTTTCTTAGTTTCCCCCAACTACCATGTCATTCCTGTTTTGTAAGAGTCGCATTATGCAGTATTTGTCTTTTTGTGACTGAGAGATTTATTTCACTCAGAATAATGTCCTCCAAGGTCACCTTTTTTAAAATTATTATTAATTTTAATGAAAGTTTACAGAGATTTTGGATTTCCATTCATTCACTGTTGCACTTTTCTCCCTGCCGACCCCTACCCTCCAGTTCATTCTTTTCTTTGAAAAGTGAAAGAAAAATTATCTCATTGCTATACAAACCCTCCCTCAAGTCCATTCCACTCTCCAGCTTTCATTCTGCACTCCTGTCATGACAAAAATGCATAATCATATATCCCTTTTAAACAGTTCTCTCTCTCATCTGTTTCAATGAAGTGTACATAATTTATCCCATCTCTCTCAGTCTTCCCCCCAACCCTTATGTCAGTCCTGTTTTATGACAGTGGTACTATGCAATATTTGTACTTTTGGGGTCACCTATTTTGTATAATATTTCATGAATTCTTTGTTTTTCAGTGCTGCATAATATTCTATTATGTGGATATACCTACCACAGGTTCTCTATCCATTTGTTTGTTGATGGGTACTTGGGTTGTTTGCAACTCTTTGCTATTGTGAACAAAGCAGCAATAAACATGGGTGTGCATAATTCTGCTTGGGTGGCAGTTATGATTTCTTTAGGATATATTCCCAGTAGTAGAATTGCTGGGTCAATTGGTATTTCTATTTTCAACTTTTTGAGAAAGTGCCATACTGCTTTCCATAGTGATTACACCATTTTACACTTTCACCAACAGTGAATAAGGGTTCCAGTTTCTCCACAGCCTCACCAGCATTTATTGTTTGCTGCTCTGTTGAATTGTGCTGTTCTTCCTGGGGTGAGATGATATCTCATGGTTGTTTTGATTTGCATCTCTCATAGAGCTAGGGATTTTGAACATTTCTTCATGTGTTTGCTCGCCATCTGAATGTCTTCTTTGGTGAAGTGTCTATTCTTATTCTGTACGTATTTTGCAGTTGGGTTGTTTATCTTGTTGTGGTGCTCAAGTATTCTATAAATCTTAGATAGTATGGTACTGGTACAATGAGAGACACATAGTTCGATGGAATAGAATTGAGAACACAGAAATCAGCCCATCTACCCAAGGTCAACTGATTTTTGACAAAGAGATGAAATCAGTTATTTAAGTGGGGAAATGACAGTCTTTTAAACAAATAGTGTTGGCAAAATTGGAAAATTATCTGGAAAACACTCAAATAAGACCCACATCTCACACCATACACAAAAAACAACTCAAAGTTGATCAAGGACCTAGGACTAAAACCAAGGACTCTCAGCTTCATTAGAGAAAAGCTTGGGACAGTCAGTCGCAGACCGTGCTAGGTTGCCACTGCCACTGCTGCCATTGTGCCAACCCCTCAGTTCTCACAGAGGCTGGGCAACACTCCATAATTGGAGACAAGCCAATCTGGGGACAGATTGGATTCAGCTTTACTCAACATTACTACCAGTTATTTTTTAACGACAGAGTCCAACTAGGTGAAATTTATATTGACATTCCATGCCTTGTGTGGGAAGGACAACAGTTCCAGGGGAAAGCTGCCATTGTGGAGACATTGTCTAGCCTTCTGTTCCAGAAAATCTAGCATAGCATCACATCACAGTCCATCAGCCCACGCCAGATAGCTGTATCCTCAACGTGGTTGTGGGCCAGCTCACGGCTGATTAAGGCCCCATCACATCACAGTCCATCAGCCCACGCCAGATAGCTGTATCCTCAACGTGGTTGTGGGCCAGCTCACGGCTGATTAAGGCCCCATCATGGGCTTTCACCAGATGCTCCTATTAAAGAACTTCAATGATGCTTGGGTTTGCACCAATGATATGTTCAGGCTTTCTCTGCACAACTTCGGCTGACCTCGTCCCAGCCAGGCATTAATGCTGTTTCCTCCTCCCTCCTTTTCCCGATACTATTCACACTCCTCCA